>NC_086449.1:608379791-608979791 GCF_028390025.1 Pseudophryne corroboree | reverse complement strand
AATCTGCATCCGGGACCTTGATTGTCGGACAGTATGTTGTCT
Source organism: Pseudophryne corroboree (assembly GCF_028390025.1). Lineage (NCBI taxonomy): Eukaryota > Metazoa > Chordata > Amphibia > Anura > Myobatrachidae > Pseudophryne > Pseudophryne corroboree. Next base: position 608,979,749 of record NC_086449.1, on the reverse strand, counting down.
TCAGGATGCTCGGGCAGACAGATTGTTGGGAGAAGCTGGGAAAGACCCTGCAGTCGTGGTGTATGTTGGCACCAATGACAAAGTTAGTGGTAGATGGGATGTCCGTAAAAATTAATACAGGGATCTGGGTCGCAAACTTAAAGCAAGGACATCTAAGGTAATATTCTTTGAAATATTACCTGTGCCACGCGCTAGCCCAGGGAGACAGATGGAGATTAGGGAGGTAAATGTGTGGCTTAGAGACTGGTGTAGGAAAGAAGGGTTTGTGTTCCTGGAACACTGTGCGTACTTCTCAGTCAGGCGCCATCTTTTTTGTCACAATGGATTGCACCTGAACGAGGAGAGGGGGCAGCAGTGCTGGGGGGAAAGATGGTTAGAAGGTTGAAGGAAATTTTAAACTATGTTCTGCGGGGAGGGATTAGAAACAATTTATGGGATGATTAGTGAGAGCAATAAGGAGGGATGTATTAAGTATAATGGGGGTGGAACGGGGGGGGGGGGGGGGGGGGGCAACCAGCAATGGTAACTCAAGGAAAAGTCATTTACAGTAAGGAGACGATATCAACAAAAAAAACATAAAGACAAGAGAATTACTAAACTAAAGTGTGTCCTTGCAAATGCAAGAAGCTTATCAGGTAAAATGGGGGAATTAGAAATGATTGCTCTAAATGATCAATATGATACAGGTTGAGTATCCCTTATCCAAAATGCTTGGGACCTGAGGTATTTTGGATATGGGATTTTTCCGTATTTTGGAATAATTGCACACCATAATGAGAGATCATGGTGATGGGACCTAAATATAAGCACAGAATGCATTTATGTTTCATATACACCTTATACACACAGCCTGATGGTAATTTTAGCCAATATTTTTTATAACTTTGTGCATTAAACAAAGTGTGTCTACATTCACACAATTCATTTATGTTTCATATACACCTTATACACACAGACTGAAGGACATTTAATACAATATTTTTAATAACTTTGTGTATTAAACAAAGTTTGTGTACATTGAGCCATCAAAAAACAAAGGTTTCACTATCTCACTCTCAGTCAAAAAAGTCTGTATTTCGGAATATTCCGTATTTCGGAATATTTGGATATGGGATACTCAACCTGTATTATAGGTATTACGGAGACATTGTGGCTGATTCTCATGACTGGGCAACAAACTTGGAGGGATATACTCTTCAGGAGAGACAGGGCTAACAAAAGGGGAGGAGGTGTATGTCTTTATGTTAAGCCATTCTTAACACCATATTTAAAGAAAGTTATTTACGAGGGGACTGGAGATAAAGTGGAGTCGCTAAGAAATTTCAAGTTGGAGTAAATGTACCAATAAAGCTATAAATATACTACCAACCGCCGGACATTAGAGTGACTGAGGAATTACAACTTTTGCAGCAAATCGAAAAAGCTGCATGACTGCATGTCCTAATCATTGGGGATTTTAATTATCCGGACATAAATTGCAACAACGAATCGTTATACAGCTAGGGGAAACAGGTTCTTAAATATGCTAAAGGATCACTACTTGTCTCAAGTAATCGAGGAACCAGGACTATACTGGACCTAGTACTAGCTAATAATGTGGAGATTATATCAAATACTAAAGTAGGGGAGGCCTTGGGAAACAGCGATCATAATATGGTCACATTCGATATTAATTTTCACAAGCATCACTATAGAGGTTCAACTAAGACTTTTAACTTTTTAGAAGAGCAAATTTCAACATGCTGAAATGCACACTAAAGGACATTGATTGGGAAATGTAGTTTCATGGTAAGAACACTACTGAAAAGTGGTCTGTTTTTAAAATGTTGCTCGATAAGTATAGTCATAAGTTTATACCCATGGGCAGTAAACACAAGAGTTTTAAATTCAAACCAATGTGGCTAAATAAGAGGGTTAATGAAGAAATGGATTAAGAGAGGTGTGCTTTCAAAGCGTTTAAATCAGATGTGAAGGCAGAGTCATTCAACTACAACAAGGAATGTAATAAAAATTGCAAAAAAGAAATCAGAGCAGCTAAAATAGAAAACAAAAAGCAAATAGCTAAGGAGTGTAAAACAAACCCTAAAAAGTTTAAGTATATAAACGTTAAAGATTAAAAAAAAAAAAGAATATAGGACCAATTAAAGGGGAGTTGGGAGTCTTGAGTAATGATGACAAAAAAAGCAGAAATATTAAACAAATGTTTTTCATCCGTGTTTACTAGAGAGGACCAGATGTTGGGAGTAGTGCATAACAAAAGTAATGATGATGTCCCATTGCTTAGTTCTTGTGTAAGTGAGGAAGTAGTCCGGGAGCGACTAAGCAAAATTAAGATTAATAAATCTCCTGGTCCAGATGGATTCCACCCAAGGGTTCTTATGGAGCTAAACTCAGAACTAGCAGGGCCTTTATATTTGATTTTCTATGATTCAATCACATCAGGCATGGTACCAAAGGACTGACGTATAGCAGAGGTAGTGCCAATATTCAAAAAGGGAATCAAAACTCATCCTGGTAACTATTGACACCGTTCCTCACATGAGGCTGGATTTCAAATTAAGGGAGCTTGGTCTAGCCAATACTATTTGTACTTGGGTAAGTAATTGACTGGATAACAGGGAACAGTTGAGTGGTGGTTAATGGGATGTTTTCCAGCTGGGTCACTGTATTCAGTGGAATACCGCAGAGTCCGTACTCAGGCCACTACTTTTCAACATATGTATTTAACGACCTTAGAGTGAGTCTGGAAAGCACAGTGTACATTTTTGCAGATAATACAAAACTATGTAGGGTAATTAATTTAAACATGGATGCTGAGTCTCTACAGAACAACTTATGTAAACTGGAAATTTAGGCAGCTAATTAGATAATGAGGTTTAATATAGAAAAATGTAAAGTTATGCACTCTGCGACTAAAACTAAATTTGCGTCCCTCAAATTGAATGGGGAAAATGTAGGGTAAACGGTAATAGAAAAAGATTTGGGAGTGCTCATTGATAATAGACTTGGCAACAGTACCCAATGTCAAGGTGCAGCAGCGAAGGCAAATAAGGTATTAGCATGCATAAAACGTGGAATTGAGACGAGGGATGAGAGTGTAATCTTACCACTGTATAAATCATTGGTACGGCCACATCTTGAATATTGTGTACAATTCTGGGCATCACACTATAAAAAAAGATATTTTAGAACTTGAAAGGGTTCAGAGGCGAGCTATAAAATTAAGTGGTTGGAGGCACTGGATTATGAGGAAAGGCTTTCTAGGTTAGATTTGTTTACACTAGAAAAGAGGTGTCTAAGAGGAGACCTTATTATTTACAAATATATAAAGGGACAATACATGGAGCTATCGGACAATTTGTTTATTGGGGTTGGGTTCAAGTGACCGGCGGGATCCACCATACCGACGCTGGGATCCCGATCTTTAGATTGCGGGGGGAGGCGGGGGGGGCGAGCGCAACAAAGCCCCTTGCGGGCTCGCCTTGCAGTGGGCTTGGCTTGCCACAGGTTCTATTCCCTCTCTATGGGTGTCTTGGACACCCACGAGTACGAATAGTCCCTGTTAGTCGGCATGCCGGCTGTCGGGCTGGCAATCAGTCGGGATCCCGGCATCGGTATAGTGAACGGCGTCCGGGACATAACCACATCCCGTTTATTGAGAGATCTCTGCACAGGGCACGTAGACACCCTCTGAGGTTAGAGGAGGGAAAATTTCATACCCAACAAAGTAGGGGGTTCTTCACAGTAAGGGAGGTAAGGATTTGGAATTCTCTGCTAGAGAAGGTAGTAATGGTGGACTCAGTCAATATATTTAAAATAGATATAGCATTTAAAATGAATGTATTTTAGTAACATTATGCATTTATAGTTGTCAACTAGACTGAAAACATAACTTCAGCTGAGTCATTATAGTTACACTATTCTGTATGTAACTATAGTTCAAGATTGAACTCGATGGACAATTTGTCTTTTTTTCAACCTCATTAACTATGTTAATATGTATCTCTTATCACAATCTTCTCGCACATGTGCAGAACGGTGAATGCTGCCTGATCAAAGCTAAGCTCTGATCATGGCAGACGGGCAAACGGTAACTCATCTGGCGGTGGCAGGCCATATTCCATTGTTTTAAAAATAAGATTTTAAACCTACCGGTAAATCTTTTTCTCCTAGTCCGTAGAGGATGCTGGGGACTCCGTAAGGGCCATGGGGTATAGACGGGCTCCGCAGGAGACATGGGCACTCTAAAGACTTTAGATGGGTGTGCACTGGCTCCTCCCTCTATGCCCCTCCTCCAGACCTCAGTTAGAGAAACTGTGCCCAGAGGAGACGGACAGTACGAGGAAAGGATTTTGTTAATCTAAGGGCAGGATACATACCAGCCCACACCATCCACACCGTACAACATGGAATATACTAACCAGTTAACAGTATGAAACAAAACAGCATCAGCCAGAGACTGATCAAAATTGTAACATAACCCTTATGTAAGCAATAACTATATACAAGCCTTGCAGAATTTAGTCCGCACTGGGACGGGTGCCCAGCATCCTCTACGGACTAGGAGAAAAAGATTTACCAGTAGGTTTAAAATCTTATTTTCTCTTACGTCCTAGAGGATGCTGGGGACTCCGTCAGGACCATTGGGATTATACCAAAGCTCCAGACCGGGCGGGAGAGTGCGGATGACTCTGCAGCACCGATTGAGCAAACATGAGGTCCTCATCAGCCAAGGTATCAAACTTATAGAATTTAGCAAAAGTGTTTGAACCCGACCAAGTACAGTAGCTGCTCGGCAAAGTTGTAATGCCGAGACACCTCGGGCAGCCGCCCAAGAAGAGCCCACCTTCCTAGTGGAATGGGCCTTTACCAAATTTGGTAACGGCAATCCAGCCGTAGAATGAGCCTGCTGAATCGTGTTACAGATCCAGGGAGCAATAGTCTGCTTAGAAGCAGGAGCGCCAACCTTGTTGGCTACATACAGGACAAACAGTGCCTCTGTTTTCCTAACCCGAGCCATCCTGGCTACATAAACTTTTAAGGCCCTGACTACATCGAGAGACTTGGAATCCTCCAAGTCACCCGTAGCCACAGGCACCACAATAGGTTGGTTCATATGAAACGATTAAACCACCTTAGGCAGAAATTGAGGACGAGTCCTCAACTCTGCTCTATCCACATGGAAAATCAGATAGGGGCTTTTGTGAGACAAGGCCGCCAATTCGGACACCCGCCTCGCAGATGCCAAGGCTAACAACATGACCACTTTCCAAGTGAGAAATTTCAACTCAACTGTTTGAAGAGGTTCAAACCAGTGTGACTTAAGGAACTGTAACACCACGTTAAGGTCCCATGGCGCCACTGGGGGCACAAAAGGAGGCTGGATGTGCAGCACTCCCTTTACAAAAGTCTGGACTTCTGGGAGAGAAGCCAATTCCTTCTGAAAGAATATTGACAGGGCCGAAATCTGCACCTTAATGGAGCCTAACTTTAGGCCCATATCCACTCCTGTCTGCAGAAAGTGGAGAAAACGGCCCAGGTGGAAATCTTCCGTAGGAGCATTCTTGGCTTCACACCAAGATACATATTTCCTCCAGATACGGTGATAATGTTTCGCCATCACCTCCTTCCTAGCTTTTATCAGAGTAGGGATGACTTCCCTCGGAATACCTTTCCTAGCTAGGATTTGGCGTTCAACCGCCATGCCGTCAAACGTAACCGCGGCAAGTCTTGGAACACGCAGGGCCCCTGCTGCAACAGGTCCTCCCTGGGAGGAAGAGGCCACGGATCTTCTGTGAGCATTTCCTGAAGATCTGAATACCAGGCCCTTCGAGGCCAATCCGGAACAATGAGTATTGTCTGGACTCTTTTTTTTGTCTTATGATTCTCAGTATTTTTGAGATGAGTGGAAGAGGAGGGAAGACCTAGACCGACGGAAACACCCACGGTGTCACCAGGGCATCTACCGCTACAGCCTGAGGGTCCCTTGACCTGGAACAATACCTCCGAAGTTTCTTGTTGAGGCGTGACGCCATCATGTCTATTTGAGGAAGCCCCCAATGACTTGTTATCTCTGCAAAAACTTCTTGATGAAGACCCCACTCTCCTGGATGGAGATCGTGTCTGCTGAGGAAGTCTGCTTCCCAGTTGTCCACTCCCGGAATGAAGACTGCTGACAGCGCGCTTACGTGATTTTCCGCCCAGCGAAGAATCCTGGTGGCTTCCGCCATCGCCACTCTGCTCCTTGTCCCGCCTTGGCGGTTTACATGAGCCACGGCTGTGACGTTGTCTGATTGAATCAGAACCGGTAGGTCACAAAGAAAAGTCTCCGCTTGTCGTAGGCGTTGTATATGGCCCTTAATTCCACCACGTTGATGTGTAGACAAGCCTCCTGGCTTGACCACAGTCCCTGAAATTTTTTTCCTTGTGTGACTGCTCCCCATCCTCGGAGGCTCGCGTCAGTGATTACCAGAACCCAGTCTTGAATGCCGAACCTGCGACCCTCTAGAAGGTGAGCACTCTGCAGCCACCACAGGAGAGACACCCTGGCCCTTGGGGACAGGCTTATTTCTGATGTATTTGTAGATGGGACCCCGAACACTTGTCCAGAAGGTCCCACTGAAATGTCCACGCATGGAACCTGCCGAAGGGGATGGCCTCGTAGGCCGCCACCATCTTTCCCAGTACTCGAGTGCATTGATGAACTGACACTCTTTTTGGCTTTAACAGGTCTCTGACCATGCTCTGGAGTTCCTGGGCTTTTTCCATTGGGAGAAAAACCCTCTTCTTTTCCGTGTCCAGAATCATGCCTAAAAAGTGATACCATAAAATCCCCCCCCTTCCAGGCTGGAGATCACTGCCCGGAGAGATTCCATCTTGAATTTGAACCTTTTTAGATACAGGTTTAGGGATTTTAGATTCAGAATGGATCTGACCGAGCCATCCGGTTTCGGGACCACAAATAGGGTTGAATAGTACCCTTTCCCCTGTTGTATTAGGGGAACCTTTATAATCACCTGCTGTCGACACAGCTTTTGTATTGCAGCTAAAACTATTTCCCTCTCTGGGGGAGAAGCTGGCAAAGCCGACTTGAAAAATCGTCGAGGAGGCACTTCTTTGAATTCCAGTTTGTAGCCTTGGGATACAATTTCTCTGACGTCCTAGTGGATGCTGGGGACTCCGAAAGGACCATGGGGAATAGCGGCACCGCAGGAGACTGGGCACAAAAGTAAAAGCTTTAAGACTACCTGGTGTGCACTGGCTCCTCCCCCTATGACCCTCCTCCAAGCCTCAGTTAGATTTTTGTGCCCGAACGAGAAGGGTGCAGTCTAGGTGGCTCTCCTGAGCTGCTTAGAAAAAAGTTTAGTTTTAGGTTTTTTATTTTCAGTGAGACCTGCTGGCAACAGGCTCACTGCATCGAGGGACTAAGGGGAGAAGAAGCGAACTCACCTGCGTGCAGAGTGGATTGGGCTTCTTAGGCTACTGGACATTAGCTCCAGAGGGACGATCACAGGCCCAGCCATGGATGGGTCCCAGAGCCGCGCCGCCGTCCCCCTTACAGAGCCAGAAGAGCAGAAGAGGTCCGGAAAAATCGGCGGCAGAAGACGTCCTGTCTTCAATAAGGTAGCGCACAGCACCGCAGCTGTGCGCCATTGCTCTCAGCACACTTCACACTCCGGTCACTGAGGGTGCAGGGCGCTGGGTGGGGGCGCCCTGAGACGCAATATAAACACCTTAGGGGGCAAAAAATGCATCACATATAGCTCCTGGGCTATATGGATGCATTTAACTCATGCCTGTTTTTCCATAAAAAAGCGGGAGAATGGCCGCCGAGAAGGGGGCGGAGCCTATCTCCTCAGCACACTGGCGCCATTTTTCCTCACAGCTCCGTTGGAGGGAAGCTCCCTGACTCTCCCCTGCAGTCCTGCACTACAGAAACAGGGTAAAACGAGAGGGGGGGCACTAATTTGGCAGATTAATCTATACAGCAGCTATATAAGGGAAAAACACTTATATAAGGTTATCCCTGTATATATATATATAGCGCTCTGGTGTGTGCTGGCAAACTCTCCCTCTGGCTCCCCAAAGGGCTAGTGGGGTCCTGTCCTCTATCAGAGCATTCCCTGTGTGTGTGCTGTGTGTCGGTACGTTGTGTCGACATGTATGAGGAGGAAAATGGTATGGAGGCGGAGCAATTGCCTGTATTAGTGAGGTCACCCCCTAGGGAGTCGACACCTGACTGGATGGTCTTATGGAAGGAATTACGTGATAGTGTCAGCACTTTACAAAAGACTGTTGACGACATGAGACAGCCGGCAAATCAGTTGATACCTGTACAGGCGTCTCAAACACCGTCAGGGGCTCTAAAGCGCCCGTTACCTCAGGTGGTCGACACAGACCCAGACACGGACACTGACTCCAGTGTCGACGGTGAGGAAACAAACGTATTTTCCAGTAGGGCCACACGTTACATGATCACGGCAATGAAGGAGGTTTTGAACATTTCTGATACTACAAGTACCACAAAAAAGGGTATTATGTGGGGTGTGAAAAAACTACCCGTAGTTTTTCCTGAATCAGATGAATTAAATGAGGTGTGTGATGAAGCGTGGGTTTCCCCCGATAAAAAACTGCTAATTTCTAAAAAATTATTGGCATTATACCCTTTCCCGCCAGAGGTTAGGGCGCGTTGGGAAACACCCCCTAGGGTAGATAAGGCGCTCACACGCTTATCAAAACAAGTGGCGTTACCGTCTCCTGATACGGCCGCCCTCAAGGAACCAGCTGATAGGAAGCTGAAAAATATCCTAAAAAGTATATACACACATACTGGTATTATACTGCGACCAGCATTCGCCTCAGCCTGGATGTGCAGTGCTGGGGTGGCTTGGTCGGATTCCCTGACTGAAAATATTGATACCCTGGACAGGGACAATATATTATTGACTATAGAGCATTTAAAGGATGCATTTCTATATATGAGAGATGCACAGAGGGATATTTGCACTCTGGCATCAAGAGTAAGTGCGCTGTCCATTTCTGCCAGAAGAGGGGTATGGACGCGACAGTGGTCAGGTGATGCGGATTCCAAACGGCATATGGAAGTATTGCCGTATAAAGGGGAGGAGTTATTTGGGGTCGGTCTATCGGACCTGGTGGCCACAGCAACGGCTGGGAAATCCACCTTTTTACTAGTGATGAGCGGGTTCGGTTTTACTCAGTTTTACTCGGTTCTCAAAACGGCATCTTATTTGCTCACGGATGTCACGTGTTTTGGATAGCCAATAAGATGCCGTTTTGAGAACCGAGTAAAACCGAGTAAAACCGAACCTCGCTCATCACTACTTTTTACCCCAGGTCACCTCTCAGCAGAAAAAGACACCGTCTTTTCAGGCTCAGTCCTTTCGTCCCCATAAGGGCAAGCGGGCAAAAGGCCACTCGTATCTGCCCCGGGGCAGAGGAAGGGGAAAAAGACTGCAGCAGACAGCCTTTTCCCAGGAACAGAAGCCCTCCCCCGCTTCTGCCAAGTCCTCAGCATGACGCTGGGGCCTTACAAGCGGACTCAGGCACGGTGGAGGCCCGTCTCAAGAATTTCAGCGCGCAGTGGGCTCACTCGCAAGTGGACCCCTGGATCCTGCAGGTAGTATCTCAGGGGTACAAATTGGAATTCGAGACGTCTCCCCCTCGCCGGTTCCTGAAGTCTGCTTTACCAACGTCTCCCCCCGACAGGGAGGCGGTATTGGAAGCCATTCACAAGCTGTATTCCCAGCAGGTGATAATCAAGGTACCCCTCCTACAACAGGGAAAGGGGTATTATTCCACGCTGTTTGTGGTACCGAAGCCGGACGGCTCGGTGAGACCTATTTTAAATCTGAAATCCTTGAACACTTACATACAAAGGTTCAAATTCAAGATGGAATCACTCAGAGCAGTGATAGCGAACCTGGAAGAAGGGGACTATATGGTGTCTCTGGACATCAAGGATGCTTACCTCCATGTCCCAATTTGCCCTTCTCACCAAGGGTACCCCAGGTTTGTGGTACAGAACTGTCACTATCAGTTTCAGACACTGCCGTTTGGATTGTCCACGGCACCCCGGGTCTTTACCAAGGTAATGGCCGAAATGATGATTCTTCTTCGAAGAAAAGGCGTCTTAATTATCCCTTACTTGGACGATCTCCTGATAAGGGCAAGGTCCAGAGAACAGTTAGAGGTCGGAGTAGCACTATCTCAAGTAGTACTACAACAGCACGGATGGATTCTAAAAATTCCTAAATCGCAGCTGATTCCGACGACACGTCTGCTGTTCCTAGGGATGATTCTGGACACAGTACAGAAAAAGGTGTTTCTCCCGGAGGAGAAAGCCAGGGAGTTATCCGACCTAGTCAGGAACCTCCTAAAACCAGGCCAAGTGTCAGTGCATCAATGCACAAGGGTCCTGGGAAAAATGGTGGCTTCTTACGAAGCGATTCCATTCGGCAGATTCCACGCAAGAACTTTTCAGTGGGATCTGCTGGACAAATGGTCCGGATCGCATCTTCAAATGCATCAGCGGATAACCCTGTCTCCAAGGACAAGGGTGTCTCTCCTGTGGTGGTTGCAGAGTGCTCATCTTCTAGAGGGCCGCAGATTCGGCATTCAGGACTGGGTCCTGGTGACCACGGATGCCAGCCTGAGAGGCTGGGGAGCAGTCACACAGGGAAGAAATTTCCAGGGCTTGTGGTCAAGCATGGAAACGTCACTTCACATAAATATCCTGGAACTAAGGGCCATTTACAATGCCCTAAGTCAGGCAAGGCCTCTGCTTCAGGGTCAGCCGGTGCTGATCCAGTCGGACAACATCATGGCAGTCGCCCACGTAAACAGACAGGGCGGCACAAGAAGCAGGAGGGCAATGACGGAAGTTGCAAGGATTCTTCGCTGGGCGTAAAATCATGTGATAGCACTGTCAGCAGTGTTCATCCCGGGAGTGGACAACTGGGAAGCAGACTTCCTCAGCAGACACGATATCCACCCGGGGGAGTGGGGACTTCACCCAGAAGTCTTCCACATGATTGTGAACCGTTGGGAAAAACCAAAGGTGGACATGATGGCGTCCCGCCTCAACAAAAAACTGGACAGATATTGCGCCAGGTCAAGGGACCCTCAGGCAATAGCTGTGGACGCTCTGGTAACACCGTGGGTGTACCAGTCAGTGTATGTGTTCCCTCCTCTGCCTCTCATACCCAAGGTACTGAGAATCATAAGAAGGAGAGGAGTAAGGACTATACTCGTGGCTCCGGATTGGCCAAGAAGGACTTGGTACCCGGAACTTCAAGAGATGCTCACGGAAGACCCGTGGCCTCTACCTCTAAGAAAGGACCTGCTCCAGCAGGGACCATGTCTGTTCCAAGACTTACAGCGGCTGCGTTTGACGGCATGGCGGTTGAACGCCGGATCCTGAAGGAAAAAGGCATTCCGGATGAAGTCATCCCTACCCTGATCAAAGCCAGGAAGGATGTAACTGTGCAACATTATCACCGTATTTGGCGTAAATATGTTGCGTGGTGTGAGGCCAGGAAGGCCCCTACAGAGGAATTTCAACTGGGTCGTTTCCTGCATTTCCTGCAAACAGGACTGTCTATGGGCCTAAAATTAGGGTCCATTAAGGTTCAAATTTCGGCCCTGTCAATATTCTTCCAAAAAGAACTAGCTTCAGTTCCTGAAGTTCAGACGTTTGTCAAGGGGGTACTGCATATACAGCCTCCTTTTGTGCCTCCAGTGGCACCTTGGGATCTCAATGTAGTTTTGGGGTTCCTAAAATCACATTGGTTTGAACCACTCACCACTGTGGACTTAAAATATCTCACATGGAAAGTGGTAATGCTGTTAGCCCTGGCCTCAGCCAGGCGTGTCTCAGAATTGGCGGCTTTATCCTATAAAAGCCCTTACCTAATTTTTCATACGGACAGGGCAGAATTGAGGACTCGTCCTCAATTTCTCCCTAAGGTGGTTTCAGCATTTCACTTAAACCAGCCTATTGTGGTGCCTGCGGCTACTAGGGACTTGGAGGATTCCAAGTTGCTGGACGTAGTCAGGGCCCTGAAAATATATGTTTCCAGGACGGCTGGAGTCAGAAAATCTGACTCGCTGTTTATCCTGTATGCACCCAACAAGCTGGGTGCTCCTGCTTCTAAGCAGACTATTGCTCGTTGGATTTGTAGTACAATTCAGCTTGCACATTCTGTGGCAGGCCTGCCACAGCCAAAATCTGTAAAAGTCCATTCCACACGGAAAGTGGGCTCATCTTGGGCGGCTGCCCGAGGGGTCTCGGCTTTACTTGGTCAGGGGCAAACACGTTTGCTAAATTCTACAAATTTGATACCCTGGCTGAGGAGGACCTGGAGTTCTCTCATTCGGTGCTGCAGAGTCATCCGCACTCTCCCGCCCGTTTGGGAGCTTTGGTATAATCCCCATGGTCCTTTCGGAGTCCCCAGCATCCACTAGGACGTCAGAGAAAATAAGAATTTACTTACCGATAATTCTATTTCTCATAGTCCGTAGTGGATGCTGGGCGCCCATCCCAAGTGCGGATTGTCTGCAATACTTGTACATAGTTATTGTTACAAAAAATCGGGTTATTATTGTTGTGAGCCATCTTTTTAGAGGCTCCTCTGTTATCATGCTGTTAACTGGGTTCAGATCACAAGTTGTACGGTGTGATTGGTGTGGCTGGTATGAGTCTTACCCGGGATTCAAAATCCTTCCTTATTGTGTACGCTCGTCCGGGCACAGTATCCTAACTGAGGCTTGGAGGAGGGTCATAGGGGGAGGAGCCAGTGCACACCAGGTAGTCTTAAAGCTTTTACTTTTGTGCCCAGTCTCCTGCGGAGCCGCTATTCCCCATGGTCCTTTCGGAGTCCCCAGCATCCACTACGGACTATGAGAAATAGAATTATCGGTAAGTAAATTCTTATTTTCTGTCGCCCAAGGATCCAAATCTGACAGAACCCAGACCTGGCTGAAGAGTCGAAGACGTGCCCCCACCGGCGCGTACTCCCGCAGTGGAGCCCCAGCGTCATGCGGTGGATTTTGTAGAAGCCGGGGAGGACTTCTGTTCCTGGGAACTAGCCGTAGCAGGCATTCTTTTCCCTCTACCCTTACCTCTGGCGAGGAAGGACGAGCCCCGACCTCCTCTGGACTTATGCGACCGAAAGGACTGCATCTGATATTGAGGTGTTTTCTTTTGCTGTGGGGGAACATAAGGCAAAAAAGAAGATTTATCCGTGGTAGCTGTGGAAACCAGGTCCACGAGGCCCTCCCCAAATAAAACCTCACTCTTGTAAGGCAAAGTTTCTATATGTCTCTTTGAATCATCATCACCCGTCCATTGGCGGGTCCACAGGGCTCGCCTAGCAGAAATTGCCATGGCATTGGCTCTTGAACCCAACAGCCCAACGTCTCTTGCAGCGTCTCTCATATATAACGCTGCGTCTTTAATATGACCCAAGGTCAATAAAACGCTTTCCTTATCTAGGGTGTCAATGTCAGATGACAAGTTATCTGCCCATGCTGCTATTGCGCTACATACCCATGCCGACGCTACTGCCGGTCTGAGCAAGGCACACGTATGTGTATAAATTGATTTTAAGGTCGTCTCCTGTCTGCGATCAGCAGGATCCTTGAGGGCTGCCATGTCTGGAGATGGTAGCGCCACCTTTTTGGACAAGCGCGTCAAAGCCTCGTCCACCCTAGGCGAGGATTCCCACCGTAACCTGTCCTGTGCGGGGAAAGGATATGCCATAAGAATTCTCTTGAGAATCTGCAGTTTCTTGTCCGGAGTTTCCCAAGCTTTTTCAAATAAAGCGTTCAGGTCATGAGAGGGGGGAAAGGTTACCTCCGGTTTCTTCTCCTTAAACATGCATACCCTCGTGTCAGGCACCGAGGGGTCCTCTGTGATATGCAAAACATCTTTTATTGCAATAATCATATAATGAATACTTTTGGCCACCCTTGGGTGTACCTTCGCATCATCGTAGTCGACACTGGAGTCAGAATCAGAGTCGGTATCAGTGTCTGCTACCTGGGACAGGGGACGTTTACGAGAGCCCGAAGGGCCTTGTGACACAGTCAAAGCCATGGATTGACTCCCTGCTTTTTCTCTGGACTCTGCTTTGTCCAATCTTTTATGTAATAAAGACACATTTGCATTTAAAACATTCCACATATCCAACCATCCAGGTGTCTGCGTCGCCGACGGAGACACCGCAATCATCTACTCTACCTCCTCCTTAGACGAGCCTTCCGCTTCAGACATGTCGACACACACGTACTGACACTCCCACACACACTGGGATATACAATTATGGGGACAGCCCCCCAATAAGGCCCTTTGGAGAGACAGAGAGTATGCCAGCACACACCCAGCGACACTGGAATAAAATCCCAGACTGTACAGCGCTCTTTTATAGAATAAATAATACACTCACTGCGCCAATTAAATGTGCCCCCCCCCCCCTCTTATTTGCCCTCTGTACTTGCTCAGCAGGGGAGAGTCCGGGCAGCAGCTTCACTGCAGCTTGATGTGGAGAAAAATGGCGCTGGTTAGTGCTGGAGGATCAAGCTCCGCCCCCTCAACGGCGGGCTTCGGTCCCGCTCAAATTCTTTATACTGGCGGGTTTTTTTTCAATATACTGCCTCCGCAGTATCTAATATATTAGCCAGTGTCCCTTGAGGTTAATATTGCTGCCCAGGGCGCCCCCCCCTGCGCCCTGCACCCGTACAGTGCCTTCTGTGTGTGTATGTGTGGGAGCAATGGCGCTCAGCATTACCGCTGCGCGGTACCTCAGTGAAGATCTGAAGTCTTCTGCCGCCTGTGAAGTCTTCTTTCTTCTTATACTCACCCGGCTTTTATCTTCCGGCTCTGTGAGGAGGACCGCGGCGCGGCTCCGGGACGAACAGCGAGGACGACACCTGTGTTCCGACCCTCTGGAGCCAATGGTGTCCAGTAGCCTAAGAAGCAGACCCTATCAGTTAAGTAGGTCTGCTTCTCTCTCCTCAGTCCCACGGTGCAGGGAGCCTGTTGCCAGCAGTGCTCCCTGAAAATAAAAAACCTAACAAAAGTCTTTTACAGAGAAACTCAGTAGAGCTCCCCTGCAGTGCACCCAGTCTCCTCTGGGCACAGGATCTAACTGAGGTCTGGAGGAGGGGCATAGAGGGAGGAGCCAGTGCACACCCATCTAAAGTCTTTAGAGTGCCCATGTCTCCTGCGGAGCCCGTCTATACCCCATGGTCCTTACGGAGTCCCCAGCATCCTCTAGGACGTAAGAGAACAAAAGTTAACTTGGGCCGCAGAAGTATGCGTTGTGGGCCGCAAGTTTGACATGTCTGATCTAGACTAACATTGCAGTTCAGAATTGTGCCAGAGTTTGTGCAACCCTTTTAAATATAAGATTGACTCTTGTAGGATCTCATCTTATAAGTAACAGCACACTAAATAGTACAGTGAATAGCTTCTCTTTAGATTGTTTGTATATAAAATGCCCATGCTCGTAACTTTAATAACAAATACTGATAGCAAAAATGAAAGGATGTGCACAAAGGCTAGACCTCTAAAGGCCCACACACAGGTCAGACTTGTCTGAGCAACAAGTCTGACCTGATTTTCCGACAGCTGCCCAGAAGGGCTACATCAGATATGCATCAAATAATGCTCATCAGATGCTTAAAATGCACCCTTGCTGTGCCGCTTTATCCTATGTGCTGCACATAGGATCTATAGGGTCCGATCCGATGCACATGGAAACGCGCATTGGATCCGACCTCATGTCAAACAGACGATTTGGACAGTTTTCATCTGATTTATCGGAACGATCTGTCTGAATCTGATAAAAACTGGGCAAATCGCACCTGTGTATGGGGGCCTTAAGACTGCAGCGGACTATACATTACTTGTGTTGTCATTTGTGTGTTGTTTTTTTGTTAGCTTAAGAGTGTTCTGCATTAGGCTGGTTCATTTTGCATTATTTTTAAACAAGAATAACTACCAGCAGATTACACAATTGGTTATTTTCCCACATTCTTTCTTATTTGGAGGTGATTTGGGACAGAATTTATGTGTTTGCGCTCTAGTCACTAGCAGACTGTTTTTATAAGCATTGTGTATAACAGAGAATAAGTTCAATAAACTGGTTGTAATGTATTGATTTTCCCATCTGTATTTATTTTTACATTATCCTATAGCTACATTAAACTATTTTCTGCTTGTACAACATAAACATGACCCTCAATGTAGGTGAGCACATGCTTAATAGACTCTGTATTAGCCTAGCTTTCCTGAAATTGAATGGAGCTGCTGCAGATTTCCATTGCAAAAACTAGGTGTTGACACATTGATATAGTGGAGTACAACTGGATTATTTCTGTGCCCAAGAGCAGTTTCACAGCAATAAATCTACCATGTGGTATTATGAACTGACCACTGGGGGTGTGCTTTATAGGAGCTGGTAACCACTTATGCAAATGAGGAGAGTTAGTGTATTCAGTGAGTGTACATATAATATCATTTTTAATACAAAGATTTGGTTGTTTTGCAGAACACTTTCTCATGTCTTCCTCTTTTTATGTAATGAACTACAACTGTTATCAATACAATAAGTGTCCTCTTTATAGCTGTGTTACCAACTATCGGATTTTATGTTTTTATTCACCTGCTCCTTTTTCACACTGGAATCCAGGTGACTGCTTCATACGGGATGTAGTGGCTTTACCGACGCCAGGATCCCGACCACTTACAATGCCAGCAGCCGGAATGCCGGCAAACAGGCTATTCCCACTTGTGGGTGTACACGACACCCATAGAGAGGGAATAGAACCTGTTGCAAGCTCAGAGAGCCACGAGCCTGCTGCGTGGTGAGTGCAGCGAGCCCGCAAGTGGCTCTGTTGCACTCACTCTCCAAGCATTCTGGCGGTTGGGATCCTGACCTCCAGGATCCCGACCACCGGCATTACAGCCCCAACCCCTTCATACAACTGCTCTTGTTTTTTTCCTGTGTCATTCATTGGGACTGTGAATGATACTACAAGGGAAGAAAGAAATTAAGAGAGGAGTAGAAGTGAATAGGAGGATAAAAAAAAGAAATTGCAGTCACAGACATTGCAGCTTCTGATTGGTCCTCAATCTCTCTCTATTCCCTTCTCAGTTTTTAAATGGCCTACATTATATTACAGAAATGTTGGAGCCCTCGCAAGAATGGTTGCATGAAGCAGAACCTGATTCTCATGGAAGGGGATGGAGCAGATGAGTAAAACTTAGCGAATAGATCAGGGGTTCCCAAACTCTGTCCTAAAGGCACCCTAATACCCCTTTCACACCAGAAATGCAGGGGCAAAACCCGGGAATTCTGCCACGGGCTCATGCAGGGACATTCCCGGGTTGGCACCTTTCACACCAGCAATTTTTGCCGGGACATCCCGGGTCTGCACCTTTCATGCTGAACCCGGGATGGCCCTGCATTTTCTGAAAATGGGCGTCTCAGAAAAGACACAAGACCAGGAAGTGCCCTGAATAGCCAGTCGGCATCAGTATAGGCAACCCGGGAAGGTGGGACATGACCCTGCACCATTCACACTGTCCAGGGTCCAGGGATTATCCCGGGACCAACCCTGGTCGATTGCAGGGTTGAAATGCGGGGACAGAAAACCCGGGTTTTTGTCCCTGTACCCTTTCACACCAAGAAATTTCCCGGGTTGATGCGCGTTCATGTGTTTTAACCCGGGAAATTTATGGCTGTGTGAAAGGGGTATAACAGTCCAAGTTTTAAGGATATCCATGGCTGAGCACAGATGGTTAAAAGTGACTAAGGTACTAGTTAATTCACCTGTGCTCAAGCATGGATATCCTTAAAACCTGGACTGTTAGGTTGCCTTGAGGACAGGGTTTAGCAACCCCTGGAATAGGTGATACAGCAGATTTTAACAATATTCTTAATATTCAGTAGGATCTGGAAGGGAATATATAATTGTGTTCATTACCGGTTAAGGCAAGTCTGGGAGAGGTCTGTGAACTGTTCTGATAAATGGGAAAAATCTTTGCTAATTCTTTGCTGACAGATATTAAGCATTTTATTTATGTGATAGCCTGTCAGATATGGTCTTGGGAATAAAGTTGTATGGCTCTATATACATTTTGTGTCTTCAAGTATAATCTTTCAGTAGTAGTCTCTAAATAGAGTGGTAATGAACGTTACACTGGAAGATATATCTGCCGATCAATTGATTGGCAGATATATCTATGGACAGATCGGGCAGTGTATTGAGCATACACACTGACCGATCCGTCGGGGACTGACGTCTTGAACTGGGTGGGCGTGTACACACGCCCGCCCAGTTCAGCTGTCAATCACCACCGGCCACCGCAGCATGTGTACGGGCGGGCGGCCGACCGCCCCGTACACACACAGCGACGTGCCGATATATATCTGTAGATATATTGTCTGTCGGCTGTGCTGCGGGGCCGACGCGATACGTCTGTGAACGACCGAGTTTACAGACGTATCGGCCGTACACACTGGCCGACGGACCCGCGATATATTGGCTGTTCAAGAGAACGGACGATATATCGGCCAGTGTGTACGGGCCTTTAGATGTAGACATATTTTATCTGATTATTTACTTTTAAAATGTGTGTGGTGACTTGGAGATCATCTTCATGGTATATACTGTAAGTTACAATTGTAGGATAAGCATCTAGGACAGTAATTGATGCTATTTTGGTGTTGCTCAGCAGCCACTGGATGCTATGCTTTTTTTTTTCAGCCTCTTCCTTGTGTCATTGTCCTAGTGATTTAGCTCTTATGATTTTCTGGGCCATATGCAGTTGCGGTCGAATTGCCGCAAATGTCGAAAAACGGGGCATTTTCGACAGTAAAAACATTCGACAATGCAATACAGTACTTTTCGTAAAAAAAAACGTCCGTTTCAGATTCGACTTTTTGCAATTCGACATTTGTCAAATTCGACATGTCTGCAATGGTAAAAATGCGGCTTTTCGACAAAAGTATACTCAATTGAAGAATGTCGATTTGACAACAGTGCTTTTCGACAGTCATTTCGTCAATTTGAGTCCGCCTCATTTTGCTGGTGAGATCTAATAATTTTTTTTAAAAACATGTCTTTTTGTTTTTGTTTTTTTATTGCTAATAGCATATCTATTTATATTAGAAGGGGTTATCTACTTGGTTTGTCTATTTAGGAGCCACAAGTATTATTTAATATATTTTTTAAAAGAATATATATATTTTTTTTTACTGACTAAAATAATATGGAGAGATCAGAGCATGTTTTTCAGTGGGAAGGGGTGGGAATGGGTTAAAAATCCTGGAAAAAAAATGCGTGGGGTCCCCACTCCTAAGCATAACCAGCCTTGGGCTCTTTGAGCCGGTCCTGGTTGTAAAAATACGGGGGAAAAGATGACAGGGGTTCTCCCGTATTTTAACAACCAGCATCGGGCTCTGTGTCCGGTCCTGGTGCAAACAATACGGGGGACAAAAGACGTAAGGGTCCCCCGTATTTTTCACACCAGCACCGGGCTCCACTAGCTGGAGAGATAATGCCACAGCCGGGGGACACTTTTATACCGGTCCCTGCGGCCGTGGCTTTAAATCCCCAACTAGTCACCCCTGGCCCCGGGGTACCCTGGAAGAGTGGGGACCCCTTAAATCAAAGGGTCCCCCCCGCCAGCCACCCAAGGGTGAAGCCCGAGGCTGCCCCCCCCCCCCCCCCATCCAAGTATCAAAATAAAGGATATTGGTTTTTTTGTAGCAGAACTACAAGTCCCAGCAAGCCTCCCCCGCAAGCTGGTACTTGGAGAACCACAAGTACCAGCATGCGGGGGGAAAACGGGTCCGCTGGTACCTGTAGTTCTACTGCAAAAAAAATACCCAAATAAAAACAGTACACACACACTGTGACAGTAAAACTTTATTACATACATGCACACCGACACACACATACTTACCTATGTTGACACGAAGTGTTGGTCCTCTTCACCAGAAGAATCCACGGGTACCTGTAAGTAAAATTATACTCACAAAAATCCTGTGTAGATCTGTCCTCTTTTGCTTGTAATCCACGTACTTGGCAAAATAATAAAACGCAAAACCCGATTCACGCACTGAAAGGGGTCCCATGTCTTACTATGAAATAGTTTAGGACCTGTCTTACGATGGTTATGCCTCCATCCCTGCTATAGCCTCTTCTCAGCTGTTGTCTTGCTGACAGTGGTAGCCGTTGGGGTGCATCCAGCCTCCCACTGTGCATTTTCGGAAACATGGGAGTGTCCAGAACCGTTATATAGGTTACATAAGAGAGGTGCAATAAAGTGTTATCTTTGGTGGTCACGCTACATTTGTTTTTTCTTGCAGTGCAGTTCAATTCTTGGTGGTGTATGTGAATGCAAATATTGCTGAGAATTACAGTAGAATTACATTGCAGATATTATTAAACTAAAATATGGTGATAGATTCAGAGTTTGGGAGGCGTAATGTTAAATTAAACTGTACAGTATTGTGTGCTGCATGCAAAAGAAGGAAGTACAGTATGCAAAAAATAAACAATATATAATTGCAACATGGTTTGTCAAGGTGCAAAGTTGCTGGATTATTAACATTTATTTAGTGCCAGCATACAGGTTGGCATTGTGACTTTATAGAAATATCAGGGTATAATTACATATAGATATAGTCACAATTTTGGCAGATCTCCGGTAAAAACATAATCCTTGCAAGCAATTAAATGCCAACATTTTGATGCTATTACATCTTCATCATGGAATAAAATATTAGTGTCCATACCTTTTATACCTTGCACCACACCATGTGAAACAGCAGTGTTCAGGACTGGAGGTGAGGTGCCTATAAATGACGTCACTACCTACCGTCCGTTGCCGTGACAACAAGTGCAAGTAAATGGCAACGGGCAGAAGGAATTGACGTAATTTGTGGGCACCTCACCTCCAGTCCTGGATGCCTCTGTTTCATGGGGTGTGGTGCAAAGTATCAGGTAAGGACATTATAATATTTTATTCCCTGATGACAATGTCATTAAATTGTATTAAAACGGCACTTAATTGCTTGTAAGGATGATTTTATTACCAAAGTTTCATGGAAATTGTGACTATATTGTGGGCTCTAGCTTGGAGAACCTACGGAGGGCAGTGGGGACGCTGTTTGGTCATTATTGGGAGTACTGCCCCATTTGTATACTCGTGCGCATACACACATACATTTATATCCTCATATATCATCGCTGCAGTCAGTCACGCCAAACAGCCCCTCGCAGCAAGTCAGGTCCCGCAAGACTCTGCTTGTTTTGGTCCTCTCTTTTGCCGAATGCGACTAGGACTCACTAGTAGACTGTGCTGATTAATTTGATGTAACACTTGTATATCTGTGTGTCTGAGTCTCTCCTACATTGGGAAAAATGACTGACATTAGCAGGGTTGTGCGAGAGCTGGCTGATCACTGGCGCCTAGAAGTACAGTATTTAGACATTCGCCGTGCATGTGTATCCCATCTGTTGCACTGTTGGCAGACACTGGGCACCACAGGTTGGGTGGAGACAAACACTAATTAAACTGGTACTACCATACCGTAGCAGGTCACATGAAGCCATATGGGGTCGAAAGAGACCACCTGCATAAATGGGGAATGAGGGGAGCAGCGACGGGTGGACCCACCACCACTTCACAATGTATTTTTCAAAATGTTTTGGTTTGAACTTACTGTAATCTAGCAGATGTCAATTTTTGTACACAGTGACGCATGAAACTAATTTGGATGAGGGCAATCTCTGGTAACGCCAATTAAAAATTATTATACATCTAATACACAACTGATGCTAATTTGTTTAAACTGTAAATAATATCTCTGCAAGCAGTAAAGTCTGATGACATTGCATATAATTGGTGAGGTTCTTGGATTGCTGTGACCTGTATGAAAAAGAAAAGCGTCTTACAGCCTTATGCATCTATATGGCCACAACTCCCTGGTGACTTCTATTATATATTCAATGTACAGATGTATCAGCGATGCGTATGCACAGATGCTTGCACCGCGTGTGCGACTAGCTGTGCCCGTCTGGGACTATTCGCACCCACGGTTTTATAATGGGAAGTCTATGGATCGTAGGTGCAAGTATACGCGCACTCCTGCGAACGTTCGCGTGCAGCACAGCAATCGACTCACAGGCCTGCCTAGTTGCCTGTCAAGCTGAGCTTGGCTATATCTGTACTTCACGTAGTGTATATCTTTGTGACTAATGTGACCATATAAAGAAACAAGGCTGTACACACAAACTTTTCTTTTATACAGGTCACTGATCTAAGTTTGCGACTACTAATGTGTTATTTATAATAGGCAATGTACAGTTTCTTCTTTTTATTATTAACAAGTTTTACTAATGAACACTAAAAGATTATCTTGAAGCTCACTATTTATACTTATATTAGCTCCCCTTGTGTATTATAGTTGAAGTTTAGTGTAGTACAGGTTTATTACTATTGTCGTCATTTTTAACCTTTATTTATATGGCGCCACAAGGGATCCACAGCGCCCAATTACAGAGTGCATAAACAAGTAAGTAAAACAAGAAAACTGTGGCTTACAGTACAAGACAATATAGGACAAGTACAGGGTATATTAACATAGTGGGTTATTCCGAGTTGATCGCAGCAAGCAACTTTTGCTGCTGGTAGGATCAACTAATCCCCGCCTATGGGGGAGTGTATTTTAGCATAGCAGGGCTGCGAACGCTTGTGTAGCCCTGCTATGCTAAAAAAGTTTCACGTTAAATAAGAGCAGCCCTGGACATATTTACCCTGTGCGACGGATCCAGCGATGATGGGGCCGGCTTTGTCATCAGACATCCACCCTCCGTTTTCCTGGACACACCTGCGTTTTCCTTACCACTCCCCGAAAACGGGCGCCAACAGACAGGTGGTGCCCCGGAACGCCTTCCTTCTGTCAATCTTCTTGCGGTCGCCGCTGCGACCGATTTCTTTGTTTCCAGCGTCGTAGCCTGGCGACTGGTTTGAACTGCGCATGCTCAGTTCCGACCCGATCGTACCGCTGCGAGGAAGTGCAGCGTGCGATCGGGTCGGAATGACCCCCATAGTTGCATCAGCAGATGACACTGAGATAAGTATCAGGGTGGCTGAGGGATTTGGTGCTGTCAAAGGTAGTACTATCTGTCACTTCCACAATAACTTATTATGCCCACAATATCAAATTTGTTTTGTGGACCGCATCCATTGTGTTGACTTTTGTGACATTTTTATGTTAAAGACATAATGTCCAATTCAGTTATTTTGCGCACCCTGCTGGGCGAGTTTAGCAATGGGCCGTCTATTGGAGCTCTGCAATTGTTGCTCCAGTCAAATGGCCATTACCTGTTAAGGCGCCTAACAGCTTCGGGTTTAGCTGCGCAATGTGGGTAAAACTGTATAAAAAGCCTGAATTGTTGTCCAACTGACTTTTTAACCCCTTTTCTCGCACCTCCGGGTGGTGTGAGAAAAATATGTTTGCCATGGCTAATGAGTGTCTATGGAAGCAACAATTAAATAGCTCAGACAAACACCCATTCCTTTAAACGGCTAGCAGGTGGCCACAATTGAATCGGCCCCCAAATGTTTAATACATGCTGTGCCTGTCCGAATCAACGGTTAATAGTGTTCTGGGGCTTCCCATTTTTTTTTAATGCTACTTTTTTTGTGACAGTGTTAAGCCATATCATGTTTTGGCATCAGGAGTGCAAGGTCATTATACATACACAGATAAAAGGGACAACTCTCGGGGACTTTTAAAGTGATAAAGTATATTGTAAACAATGTCACAACTGACTGATCACAATATACTTTCACTTTAAAAGTCCTTGAGTGCCATCATGTTAGGAATCGCATAGGACACTGAGGCCAATTTCCCTTTCTTTTTTTTAATACTGTATATGGTCTGATGGGGATATTTAATTGGGGTTGTGTATGGGATGCTGGAGGTCAGAATACATACAGCGGCATCCCGACCACCATAATACCAACATTTTGAATGAACTTAATTAATCCTACCACTTACTCTGGCTCGCTGGAATACTAACATTCAGGATTCCAGCACCTGTATTCTGAATGCCGGCAACCTGTCTGCCAGGATGCCAACTGCATCCCTTTAATATTGTGTTCCATCCTCCCATCTACAAGTTCATTACTAACCCCCACCCATCCCTCCTCCTCCTCCATGTGTACTGTACTGCTGTTTACCACTCATCGGGCTGTAAGATCTGTAATGTCTGCGGACCTGCAGAGCCCCCATGGGTTACTTAACTTAAGCTGTTTTCTTGTTTTTTCCTCGGAATTAGAAGGGTATCTCTTGCAGGCGGCAGCAGCATTACAGCGATGCCTCTGGGTGCAGACATATAGATTAGGTGCTACTTGCTGCTGGAGAGGCGGGATCCAAGGGCCTGGAAGAGGTTCATCGGGGCTATGAGAAGCGGCCATGGGAGCATCCCACGGGAGTCATCGCTACATTCGCCTCCTATCTTCCTTAACCACTTAACTTGTATGGTCAGATCATATGCAACCGTGCTGCCTCACAGTGTCCGATAGTTTTTGACAAGGAGCTCTGTTCTGCAGATCTGCATAATATAATATTTAAATATTTAATAAAATACTTTTCTCTGACGTCCTAGTGGATGCTGGGGACTCCGTCAGGACCATGGGGATTAGCGGCTCCGCAGGAGACAGGGCACAAAAATAAAGCTTTAGGATCAGGTGGTGTGCACTGGCTCCTCCCCCTATGACCCTCCTCCAAGCCTCAGTTAGGTTTTTGTGCCCGTCCGAGCAGGGTGCAATCTAGGTGGCTCTCCTAAAGAGCTTCTTAGAAAAAGTTTTTAGGTTTTTTATTTTACAGTGAGTCCTGCTGGCAAAAGGCTCACTGCAACGAGGGACTTAGGGGAGAAGAAGTGAACTCACCTGCGTGCAGGATGGATTGGCTTCTTAGGCTACTGGACACCATTAGCTCCAGAGGGATCGAACACAGGCCCAGCCATGGAGTCCGGTCCCGGAGCCGCGCCGCCGACCCCCTTGCAGATGCCGAAAAGTGAAGAGGTCCAGAAACCGGCGGCAGAAGACTTTTCAGTCTTCATGAGGTAGCGCACAGCACTGCAGCTGTGCGCCATTGTTGTCACACACTTCACACCAGCGGTCACGGAGGGTGCAGGGCGCTGCGGGGGGCGCCCTGGGCAGCAATGAGAATACCTTGTTCTGGCTAAAAAATACATCACATATAGCCCCTGGGGCTATATGGATGTATTTAACCCCTGCCAGGTCTCACAAACACCGGAGAAGAGCCCGCCGAAATAGGGGGCGGGGCCTATCTCCTCAGCACACCGCCATTTTCCTACTCAGCTCCGCTGCGAGGAAGGCTCCCAGGACTCTCCCCTGCACTGCACTACAGAAACAGGGTAAAACAGAGAGGGGGGGGCACTTTTTTGGCGTTTTTTGATATATTAAGCTGCTATAAGGGAGACAACACTTCTATAGGGTTGTTCCTATATATTTATAGCGCTTGGGTGTGTGCTGGCAAACTCTCCCTCTGTCTCCCCAAAGGGCTAGTGGGGTCCTGTCTTCGATAAGAGCATTCCCTGTGTGTCTGCTGTGTGTCGGTACGTGTGTGTCGACATGTATGAGGACGATGTTGGTGTGGAGGCGGAGCAATTGCCGGTAATGGTGATGTCACCCCCTAGGGAGTCGACACCGGAATGGATGGCTTTGTTTATGGAATTACGTGATAATGTCAGCACATTACAAAAATCAGTTGACGACATGAGACGGCCGGCAAACCAGTTAGTACCTGTACAGGCGTCTCAGACACCGTCAGGGGCTGTAAAACGCCCTTTACCTCAGTCGGTCGACACAGACCCAGACACGGACACCGAATCTAGTGTCGACGGTGAAGAAACAAACGTATTTTCCAGTAGGGCCACACGTTATATGATCACGGCAATGAAGGAGGCTTTGCATATCTCTGATACTGCATGTACCACAAAAAGGGGTATTATGTGGGGTCTGAAAAAACTACCTGTAGTTTTTCCTGAATCAGACGAATTGAATGAAGTGTGTGATGAAGCGTGGGTTAACCCCGATAGAAAACTGCTAATTTCAAAGAAGTTATTGGCATTATATCCTTTCCCGCCAGAGGTTAGGGCGCGCTGGGAAACACCCCCTAGGGTGGATAAGGCGCTCACACGCTTATCAAAACAAGTGGCGTTACCGTCTCCTGAGGCAGGAGGCTGGAAACTACCCTGAAAAGTATATACACTCATACTGGTGTTATACTGCGACCAGCCATCGCCTCTGCATGGATGTGCAGTGCTGGGGTGGTTTGGTCGGATTCCCTGACTGAAAATATTGATACCCTAGATAGGGACAGTATTTTATTGACTTTAGAGCAATTAAAGGATGCTTTTCTTTATATGCGAGATGCTCAGAGGGATATTTGCACTCTGGCATCGAGAGTAAGTGCGATGTCCATATCTGCCAGAAGAAGTTTATGGACGCGACAATGGTCAGGTGATGCGGATTCCAAACGGCATATGGAAGTATTGCCGTATAAGGGGGAGGAATTATTTGGGGTCGGTCTATCGGATTTGGTGGCCACGGCAACAGCCGGGAAATCCACCTTTTTACCTCAGGTCCCCTCCCAACAGAAAAAGACACCGTCTTTTCAGCCGCAGTCCTTTCGTTCCTATAGGAACAAGCGGGCGAAAGGACAGTCATATTTGCCCCGAGGCAAAGGAAAGGGTAAGAGAGTGCACCAAGCAGCTTCTTCCCAGGAGCAGAAGCCCCCCCCGGCTTCTGCAAAGCCCTCAGCATGACGTTGGGGCTTTACAAGCGGACTCAGGGGCGGTGGGGGGTCGACTCAAGAATTTCAGCGCACAGTGGGCTCACTCACAGGTGGACCCCTGGATCCTGCAGATAGTATCTCAGGGTTACAGGTTGGAATTCGAGAAGTCTCCCCCTCGCCGGTTCCTAAAGTCTGCTCTGCCAACGTCTCCCTCAGACAGGGCGACGGTATTGGAAGCCATTCACAAGCTGTATTCTCAGCAGGTGATAGTCAAGGTACCCCTCCTACAACAGGGAAAGGGGTATTATTCCACACTATTTGTGGTACCGAAGCCGGACGGCTCGGTAAGACCTATTCTAAATCTGAAATCTTTGAACCTGTACATACAAAAATTCAAGTTCAAGATGGAGTCACTCAGAGCAGTGATAGCGAATCTGGAAGAAGGGGACTTTATGGTGTCCCTGGACATCAAGGATGCTTACCTGCATGTCCCAATTTGCCCTTCACATCAAGGGTACCTCAGGTTCGTGGTGCAAAACGGTCATTATCAGTTTCAGACGCTGCCGTTTGGATTGTCCACGGCACCTCGGGTCTTTACCAAGGTAATGGCCGAAATGATGTTTCTTCTGCGAAGAAAAGGCGTATTAATTATCCCTTACTTGGACGATCTCCTGATAAGGGCAAGGTCCAGGGAACAGCTGGGGGACGTAGTAGCACTAACCCAAGTAGTGCTGCAACAGCACGGGTGGATTCTGAATTTTCCAAAATCTCAATTGACCCCGACGACACGTCTGCTGTTCCTAGGAATGATTCTGGACACGGTTCAGAAAAAGGTGTTTCTTCCGGAGGAGAAAGCCAGGGAGTTATCCGAACTTGTCAGGAACCTCCTAAAACCAGGGAAAGTGTCTGTGCATCAATGCACAAGAGTCCTGGGAAAGATGGTGGCTTCTTACGAAGCGATTCCATTCGGCAGATTCCACGCACGAACTTTCAGTGGGATCTGCTGGACAAATGGTCCGGATCGCATCTGCAGATGCATCAGCGGATAACCTTATCGCCACGGACAAGGGTGTCTCTTCTGTGGTGGTTGCAGAGTGCTCATCTGTTAGAGGGCCGCAGATTCGGCATACAGGACTGGGTCCTGGTGACCACGGATGCCAGTCTGAGAGGCTGGGGAGCGGTCACACAGGGAAGAAACTTCCAGGGAGTATGGTCAAGCCTGGAGATGTCTCTTCACATAAATATACTGGAGCTAAGAGCGATTTACAATGCTCTAAGCCTGGCAAAACCCCTGCTTCAGGGTCAGCCGGTGTTGATCCAGTCGGACAACATCACGGCAGTCGCCCACGTAAACAGACAGGGCGGCACAAGAAGCAGGAGAGCAATGGCAGAAGCTGCAAGGATTCTTCGCTGGGCGGAAGATCATGTGATAGCACTGTCAGCAGTGTTCATTCCGGGAGTGGACAACTGGGAAGCAGACTTCCTCAGCAGACACGATCTACACCCGGGAGAGTGGGGACTTCATCCAGAAGTCTTCCACATGATTGTGAACCGTTGGGAAAAACCAAAGGTGGATATGATGGCGTCTCGCCTCAACAAAAAACTGGACAGGTATTGCGCCAGGTCAAGAGACCCTCAGGCAATAGCTGTGGACGCTCTGGTAACACCGTGGATGTTCCAGTCAGTGTATGTGTTTCCTCCTCTGCCTCTCATACCAAAAGTACTGAGAATTATACGGCAAAGGGGAGTAAGAACGATACTCGTGGCTCCGGATTGGCCAAGAAGAACTTGGTACCCGGAACTTCAGGAGATGCTCACGGAAGATCCGTGGCCTCTACCTCTAAGACGGGACCTGCTTCAGCAGGGACCGTGTCTATTCCAAGACTTACCGCGGCTGCGTTTGACTGCATGGCGGTTGAACGCCAAATTCTAAGGGAAAAAGGCATTCCGGAAGAGGTCATTCCTACACTGGTAAAAGCCAGGAAGGAGGTGACTGCACAACATTATCACCGCATTTGGAGAAAATATGTTGCGTGGTGTGAGGCCAGGAAGGCCCCCACGGAGGAATTTCAATTGGGTCAATTCCTACATTTCCTGCAAACAGGATTGTCTATGGGCCTCAAATTGGGGTCCATTAAGGTTCAAATTTCGGCCCTGTCGATTTTCTTCCAGAAAGAATTGGCTTCAGTTCCTGAAGTCCAGACTTTTGTAAAAGGAGTACTACATATACAGCCCCCGGTTGTGCCCCCAGTGGCTCCGTGGGACCTTAATGTAGTTTTGGATTTTCTCAAATCCCATTGGTTTGAGCCACTCAAATCGGTGGATTTGAAATATCTTACATGGAAAGTAACCATGCTACTGGCCCTGGCTTCAGCCAGGAGAGTGTCAGAATTGGCGGCTTTATCGTATAAAAGCCCATATCTGATTTTCCATTCGGACAGGGCAGAACTGCGGACGCGTCCTCAGTTTCTGCCTAAGGTGGTGTCAGCGTTTCACCTGAACCAGCCTATTGTGGTGCCTGCGGCTACTAGCGATTTGGAGGATTCCAAGTTGCTGGACGTTGTCAGGGCATTGAAAATATATATTTCAAGGACGGCTGGAGTCAGAAAATCTGACTCGCTGTTTATACTGTATGCACCAAACAAGTTGGGTGCTCCTGCTTCTAAGCAGACGATTGCTCGTTGGATTTGTAGCAGGCCTGCCACAGCCTAAATCTGTCAAGGCCCATTCCACAAGGAAGGTGGGCTCATCCTGGGCGGCTGCCCGAGGGGTCTCGGCATTACAACTCTGCCGAGCAGCTACGTGGTCGGGGGAGAACACGTTTGTAAAATTCTACAAATTTGATACCCTGGCTAAAGAGGACCTGGAGTTCTCTCATTCGGTGCTGCAGAGTCATCCGCACTCTCCCGCCCGTTTGGGAGCTTTGGTATAATCCCCATGGTCCTGACGGAGTCCCCAGCATCCACTAGGACGTCAGAGAAAATAAGATTTTACTTACCGATAAATCTATTTCTCGTAGTCCGTAGTGGATGCTGGGCGCCCATCCCAAGTGCGGATTGTCTGCAATACTTGTACATAGTTATTGTTACAAAAAAATCGGGTTGTTATTGTTGTGAGCCGTCTGTTCAGAGGCTCCTACGTTTGTCATACTGTTAACTGGGTTCAGATCACAAGTTGTACGGTGTGATTGGTGTGGCTGGTATGAGTCTTACCCGGGATTCAAAATCCTTCCTTATTGTGTACGCTTGTCCGGGCACAGTATCCTAACTGAGGCTTGGAGGAGGGTCATAGGGGGAGGAGCCAGTGCACACCACCTGATCCTAAAGCTTTATTTTTGTGCCCTGTCTCCTGCGGAGCCGCTAATCCCCATGGTCCTGACCGAGTCCCCAGCATCCACTACGGACTACGAGAAATAGATTTATCGGTAAGTAAAATCTTATTTCTCTGACGTCTTAGTGGATGCTGGGACTCCGTAAGGACCATGGGGAATAGCGGCTCCGCAGGAGACAGGGCACAAAATAAAAGCTTAAGGATCAGGTGGTGTGCACTGGCTCCTCCCCCTATGACCCTCCTCCAAGCCTCAGTTAGATTTTTGTGCCCGGCCGAGAAGGGTGCAATCTAGGTGGCTCTCCTGAGCTGCTTAGAATAAAAGTTTAGTTTAGGATTTTTTATTTTCAGTGAGTCCTGCTGGCAACAGGCTCACTGCATCGTGGGACTAAGGGGAGAAGAAACGGACTCACCTGAGTGCAGAGTGGATCGGGTTTCTTAGGCTACTGGACATTAGCTCCAGAGGGACGATCACAGGTTCAGCCTGGATTGGTCACCGGAGCCGCGCCGCCGTCCCCCTTACAGAGCCAGAAGAGACGAAGAGGTCCGGTGAAATCGGCGGCAGAAGACGATCCTGTCTTCAGACTAAGGTAGCGCACAGCACCGCAGCTGTGCGCCATTGCTCTCAGCACACTTCACACTCCGGTCACTGAGGGTGCAGGGCGCTGGGGGGGGAGCGCCCTGAGACGCAATATTACAGTATATACCTTAGGTGGCTAAAAAGAATACATCACATATAGCTCCTGGGCTATATGGATGTATTTTACCCCTGCCATTTTACACAGAAAAAGCGGGAGATAAGGACGTCGTGAAGGGGCGGAGCCTATCTCCTCAGCACACAAGCGCCATTTTCCCTCACAGCTCCGCTGGAAGGACGGCTCCCTGACTCTCCCCTGCAGTCCTGCTTCAGAATCAGGGTAAAAAAGAGAAGGGGGGGCACGTTTGGCAGCAAATAAATATATTAACAGCAGCTATAAGGGAGTAACACTTATATAAGGTTATCCCTGTATATATATATAGCGCTGGGTGTGTGCTATCAGAGCATTCCCGGTGTGTGTGCTGTGTGTCGGTACGCGTGTGTCGACATGTATGAGGAGGAAAATGATGTGGAGGCGGAGCAGTTGCCTGTGTTGGTGATGTCACCCCCTAGGGAGTCGACACCTGACTGGATGATTGTATTTAAACAATTAAGTGATAATGTCAGCAATTTGCAAAAAACTGTTGACGACATGAGACAGCCGGCAAATCAATTAGTGCCTGTCCAGGCGTCTCAGACACCGTCAGGGGCGCTAAAACGCCCGTTACCTCAGTGGGTCGACACAGACCCTGACACAGATACTGAGTCTAGTGTCGACGGTGACGAGACAAACGTAATGTCCAGTAGGGCCACACGTTACATGATCACGGCAATGAAAGAGGCATTGAACCTTTCTGACACTACAAGTACCACAAAGAAGGGTATTATGTGGGGTGAGAAAAAACTACCAATAGTTTTTCCTGAGTCAGAGGAAATAAATGAGGTGTGTGAAAAAGCGTGGGTTTCCCCCGATAAAAAACAGCTAATTTCTAAAAAATTATTAGCATTATATCCTTTCCCGCCAGAGGTTAGGGCGCGTTGGGAAACACCCCCTAGGGTAGATAAGGCGCTCACACGTTTATCTAAACAAGTAGCGTTACCGTCTCCTGATACGGCCACCCTCAAAGAACCAGCTGATAGAAGGCTGGAAAATATCCTAAAAAGTATATACACACATACTGGTGTTATACTGCGACCAGCAATCGCCTCAGCCTGGATGTGCAGTGCTGGAGTCGCATGGTCGGATTCCCTGACTGAGAATATTGATACCCTGGATAGGGACAATATTTTGTTAACTATAGAACATTTAAAGGATGCATTACTATATATGCGTGATGCACAGAGGGATATTTGCACCCTGGCATCAAGAGTAAGTGCTATGTCCATCTCTGCCAGAAGAGCGTTATGGACGCGACAGTGGTCAGGGGATGCGGATTCCAAACGGCACATGGAAGTATTGCCGTATAAAGGGGATGAGTTATTTGGGGCTGGTCTATCGGACCTGGTGGCCACGGCAACGGCTGGAAAATCCACCTTTTTACCCCAGGTCACTCCACATCAGCAGAAAAAGACACCGTCTTTTCAAACTCAGTCCTTTCGTTCCCATAAGTACAAGCGAGCAAAAGGCCACTCTTTTCTGCCCCGGGGCAGAGGAAGAGGAAAAAGACTGCACCATGCAGCCGCTTCCCAGGAGCAGAAGCCCTCCCCTGCTTCTGCCAAGTCTTCAGCATGACGCTGGGGCTTTACAAGCAGACTCAGATATGGTGGGGGCCCGTCTCAAGAATTTCAACGCGCAGTGGGCTCACTCGCAAGTGGATCCCTGGATTCTACAGGTAGTATCGCAGGGGTACAAACTGGAATTCGAGGCGTTTCCCCCTCGTCGGTTCCTGAAGTCTGCTTTACCAAAGTCTCCCTCCGACAGGGAGGCAGTTTTGGAAGCCATTCACAAGCTGTATTCCCAGCAGGTGATAATCAAGGTACCCCTCCTGCAACAAGGAAAGGGGTATTATTCCACGCTGTTTGTGGTACCGAAGCCGGACGGCTCGGTGAGACCAATTTTAAATCTGAAATCCTTGAACACTTACATAAAAAGGTTCAAATTCAAGATGGAGTCACTCAGAGCAGTGATAGCGAACCTGGAAGAAGGGGACTATATGGTGTCTCTGGACATCAAAGATGCTTATCTCCACGTCCCAATATACCCTTCTCACCAAGGGTACCTCAGGTTTGTAGTACAAAACTGTCATTATCGGTTTCAGACGCTGCCGTTTGGATTGTCCACGGCACCTCGGGTCTTTACCAAGGTAATGGCCGAAATGATGATTCTTCTACGAAGAAAAGGCATTTTAATTATCCCTTACTTGGACGATCTCCTGATAAGGGCAAGATCCAGGGAACAGTTAGAAGTCGGAGTAGCACTATCTCAGGTAGTGTTACGTCAGCACGGGTGGATTCTAAATATTCCAAAATTGCAGCTGATTCCAACGACACGTCTACTGTTCCTAGGAATGATTCTGGACACAGTCCAGAAGAAGGTGTTTCTCCCGGAGGAGAAGGCCAGGGAGTTATCCGAGCTAGTCAGGAACCTCCTAAAACCAGGCCAGGTCTCAGTGCATCAGTGCACGAGGGTCCTGGGAAAAATGGTGGCTTCTTACGAAGCGATTCCATTCGGAAGATTCCATGCAAGAACATTTCAGTGGGATCTACTGGACAAATGGTCCGGATCGCATCTGCAGATGCATCAGCGGATAACCCTGTCGCCAAGGACAAGGGTGTCTCTCCTGTGGTGGCTGCAGAGTGCTCATCTACTAGAGGGCCGCAGATTTGGCATTCAGGATTGGATCCTGGTAACCACGGATGCCAGCCTGAGAGGCTGGGGAGCAGTCACACAGGGAAGGAATTTCCAGGGCCTGTGGTCAAGCATGGAAACATCTCTTCATATAAACATTCTGGAACTAAGGGCCATTTACAATGCCCTAAGTCAAGCAAAACCTCTGCTTCAGGGTCAGGCGGTGTTGATCCAATCGGACAACATCACGTCAGTCGCCCACGTAAACAGACAGGGCGGCACGAGAAGCAGGAGGGCAATGGCAGAAGCTGCAAGGATTCTTCGCTGGGCGGAAAATCATGTGATAGCACTGTCAGCAGTTTTCATTCCGGGAGTGGACAACTGGGAAGCAGACTTCCTCAGCAGACACGACCTTCACCCGGGAGAGTGGGGACTTCACCCAGAAGTCTTCCACCTGATTGTAAACCGTTGGGAAAAACCAAAGGTGGACATGATGGCGTCACGTCTAAACAAAAAACTGGACAGATATTGCGCCAGGTCAAGGGACCCTCAGGCAATAGCAGTGGACGCTCTGGTAACGCCGTGGGTGTACCAGTCAGTGTATGTGTTCCCTCCTCTGCCTCTCATACCAAAAGTACTGAGAATCATAAGAAGGAGAGGAGTAAGAACTATACTCGTGGTCCCGGATTGGCCAAGAAGGACTTGGTACCCGGAACTTCAAGAGATGCTCACGGACGAACCGTGGCCTCTACCTCTAAGAAAGGACCTGCTACTGCAGGGGCCTTGTCTGTTCCAAGACTTACCGCGGCTGCGTTTGACGGCATGGCGGTTGAACGCCGGATCCTGAGGGAAAAAGGCATTCCAGAAGAAGTCATTCCTACTCTGGTTAAAGCCAGGAAGGACGTAACCGCAAAACATTATCACCGCATTGGCGTAAATATGTTGCGTGGTGTGAGGCCAAGAGGGCCCCTACAGAGGAATTTCAACTGGGTCGTTTCCTTCATTTCCTGCAAACAGGACTGTCTATGGGCCTAAAATTAGGGTCCATTAAGGTTCAAATTTCGGCCCTGTCGATTTTCTTCCAGAAAGAACTGGCTTCAGTACCTGAAGTTCAGACATTTGTAAAAGGGGTGCTGCACATACAGCCTCCTTTTGTGCCTCCAGTGGCACCTTGGGATCTCAACGTGGTGTTGAGTTTTCTAAAGTCACATTGGTTTGAACCACTTTCCACTGTGGACTTGAAATATCTCACATGGAAGGTGTCGATGCTGTTAGCCTTGGCTTCAGCCAGGCGTGTGTCAGAATTGGCGGCTTTATCATATAAAAGCCCTTACTTAATTTTTCATTCTGACAGGGCGGAATTGAGGACTCGTCCTCAATTTCTACCTAAGGTGGTTTCTGCATTTCACATGAACCAACCTATTGTGGTACCTGCGGCTACCAGGGACTTAGAGGACTCTAAGTTGCTTGACGTTGTCAGGGCCTTAAAAATATATGTTTCCAGGACGGCTGGAGTCAGAAAATCTGACTCGCTGTTTATCCTGTATGCACCCAACAAGCTGGGTGCCCCTGCTTCTAAGCAGACGATTGCTCGTTGGATTTGTAGTACAATTCAGCTTGCACATTCTGTGGCAGGCCTGCCACAGCCAAAATCAATAAAAGCCCATTCCACAAGGAAAGTGGGCTCATCTTGGGCGGCTGCCCGAGGGGTCTCGGCTTTACAACTTTGCCGAGCAGCTACTTGGTCAGGGGCAAACACGTTTGCTAAATTCTACAAATTTGATACCCTGGCTGAGGAGGACCTGGAGTTCTCTCATTCGGTGCTGCAGAGTCATCCGCACTCTCCCGCCCGTTTGGGAGCTTTGGTATAATCCCCATGGTCCTTACGGAGTCCCAGCATCCACTAGGACGTCAGAGAAAATAAGATTTTACTTACCGATAAATCTATTTCTCGTAGTCCGTAGTGGATGCTGGGCGCCCATCCCTAGTGCGGATTGTCTGCAATACTTGTATATAGTTATTGTTACAAAAATTCGGGTTATTATTGTTGTGAGCCATCTTTTCAGAGGCTCCCTTGCGTTTATCATACTGTTAACTGTGTTCAGATCACAAGTTGTACGGTGTGATTGGTGTGGCTGGTATGAGTCTTACCCGGGATTCAATATCCTTCCTTATTATGTACGCTCGTCCGGGCACAGTATCCTAACTGAGGCTTGGAGGAGGGTCATAGGGGGAGGAGCCAGTGCACACCACCTGATCCTTAAGCTTTTATTTTGTGCCCTGTCTCCTGCG
Organism: Pseudophryne corroboree; assembly: GCF_028390025.1. Taxonomy (NCBI): domain Eukaryota; kingdom Metazoa; phylum Chordata; class Amphibia; order Anura; family Myobatrachidae; genus Pseudophryne; species Pseudophryne corroboree. Next base: position 608,943,895 of record NC_086449.1, on the reverse strand, counting down.
GAGCCGCTATTCCCCATGGTCCTTACGGAGTCCCAGCATCCACTACGGACTACGAGAAATAGATTTATCGGTAAGTAAAATCTTATTTTTTAAACTCTAAAAAAAAAATGATCAAAACTATTACCTGAACGGTTTTCAAAGGGAAAAATCATCAGTTAAGTGGTTAGCTCTGTATCTCTGGGAAAAATCATCAGTTAAGTGGTTAACAAGACTTGTTACACTTCGGCACAGAGGAAGCGCTGAGGCATTATAGGTTTATTTAATAAGTGTCAGAAGCTGCCGTCTTGTCGGAAAGACTGCAGCTTCCGATAGAAATAGGTTGGAAGGGGTTCCGACCTATTCATTAGAGGTAGTTTTTTTTTCCGGTAAGTCGGGAATTCCCGACTTGTCGGAAAACACGTGGATCGGCGGAATAGCCGCGGATCCACTTACTTTTGTCAGAAACAAGGCCAAATCCGATAGTTGGATTGAGGTGAGCGAAGCGGCGACCTTTGGTAATCGGTGCGGCGGCTATGGGGAGCGGGGATGAGAGGTACAATGACAGCCGTCCCCCGGCCAGGTACCTCTCTCCCTGCAGCGCAGCACTGGACGTGTTGTGTGGCTACAGCAGCTCCCTGTGTTCTCACACACGGGTAGCTGCTGACAGCCGCACAGACACCGGCCAAATCTGACAGTCTGATTTGGCCATTCTTTGAATAGGGGTTGTCAGATCCATTCTGACAAATGCATGTCGGAATGGATCCGACTCTTATTGAATATACCCCTATGTGGTACAGCCTGATTGTGGTAACTTCCTTTGAACATCTCTGTAGCTATAATCCTGGCTGTGGAGGTGCTCCATTTCAATTCTCTTTACTCGTTGCTAACCCCTTCATATCTGAAGTCCAAGGATCTAGTTAAACCAAAATGGGAGCAGGACTTGTGTATCAGTTTTGAGGATGATGATTGGACAGACGGAATTGGAGTGACTAAATCTCCTTAGTATTAATGTAAAGGAAACTTAATTTAAAGTGTATTCATGCTTGTAAATGGTTCCCACAAAATTGCATCTGATTTTCCCAGGGTCCTCAGGCGTTTGCTGGCTGCAGTGTGGCCACATCGACTATTATATGCACGTGTGGTGAGAATGCCCCACAATATAGAAATATTAGGAAGAAATAGCGTCTCTGGTGATTAAGGTGATCTGCGTCTCCTCACCAAAGAAACCCTTACATACACTACTAGGCAAACCCATTAGATCCCCCTCTAAACCTCAAAACAAACTTTGTGGCCATATTTACAACGCAGCTAAACTTTTAATTGCTGCTAACTGGAAGCAAATCAAGGCTCTGTCAATGTCACCCCTACTTAATAAAATGTGGTAATTTTAAAATATATAACTGCCCTCCTTCATGACACTTATAAATGCCACACTGCTTGTGAACCTTGGTACTCTACATTCCACAGACTGTTGCCTGGAATAGAATGAAGCTTGTCTTCTATAGGTTCTGCAGTGTTCCACATGTTGCCTTATGCCCCCTAACCCTCCTTTTCATCCCTCCTCTTTCCCCATTATACTGTTGTTCTACATTTGCTATGTTATGTTTTTGAGTCGTCTCTGCTTTGTTACTATAAGTAACAAAAATAAATAGTACAATAGCAAAGCTGCACACATTTTGGTTTTATGTATCAATGTTTTATTTGTGATTATATGTACATGACGTGATTGTTTTCTGTTGTACATCTCTTTGCAACTATTATGCTAAATAGATAAAAAAAGATGAATACAAACTAACATGTTGCCTAATCAAACATATGTAGTTTTGATGACAATACCCCTTTTACGTTTCCAAATTTTAGTGTATATCTGGAATTACATCCTGGTTACATGTAACTTTCACATGTTCTTCTAAATATTTCATTTACTTATTGAATTTTGATGTTCTTTTGTAGGATCGAACTAGAACATTTGACATGCACTCACTGGAAAGCTCACTGATTGACATAATGAGAGCAGAAAATGATTCTCTGAAAGGTAACTGTTTAGTTTCATGGCCCTTTTCTTTTGAAATTTGATTTTAAGTCTGTTTATTAAATGTAACAAGAAGCTTGTTAAGTTATGGAGGCTGTCAGTATATGCAGTAGAAAATCTATGTGTGCTGGGTTTTATTTATTTTTTGGTAGAGCCTTGATATATACTGTCTAACTATGTAATGCTTATTTGTGCTTTTTCATTGCATGATGTACTGTTAGTTTTTCCACACTTTGTTTTTATGTTGAAACACATGGGTGTGTCGTAGATCCAGCAGTACTTTTTACAGCGTGTTGGTGATCTAGAACAGTATAAATATCCTGCAAACTAAGGTCCCTACCATACATACTCACTGATGTGGGAGTCTGCAGCGCATCTGGAAGTGGATGCACCTTGGCATACCAGCTTTCACATTCCACTTTCATTTTCCTTAACTGAGTCAAATAACTCCTTTATCCTACTCCACATGCTGTATCCTTTGTTTTGCTATCCGCAATTATTATCATTATATGTTGATTTTGTTTTTTTCATTTTTTTTAGGGGATGAACATGAGGTATTGCTCAAAAAAAATATGTATTCTGCTTTAGATGAAAATGATGAGGCAGACTTCACATTTAGGGGTATATGCAATAGCGGGCGAATTCGCGGCAATTATCGCCGTTTTTTCAATTCGACCAAATTCGCCAGGTGAATTCCGGAAGGTGGCTTCCGGAATTCACCATATGCAATGAAAAACGGATTCGCCAGAGTCGCGGGCGAAAATCGGCCGATTTGGCGGATTTTGCCGCGATTTTAAAAAACGGGAAAAAACGGGGAAAAACCCGAAAAAAAAATGGCGTGGGGTCCCCCCTCCAAAGCATAACCAGCCTCGGGCTCATCGAGCTGGTCCTGGTTCTAAAAATGCAGGGGAAATATCGGCCAGGGATCCCCCGTATTTTTAAAACCAGCACCGGGCTCTGCGCCTGATGCTGGTGCCAAAAATACGGGGGACAAAAAGAGTAGGGGTCCCCCGTATTTTTAACACCAGCATCGGGCTCCACTAGCTGGACAGATAATGCCACAGCCGGGGGTCACTTTTATGCCGTGCCCTGCGGCCGTGGCATCAAATATCCAACTAGTCACCCCTGGCCGGGGTACCCTGGGGGAGTGGGGACCCCTTCAATCAAGGGGTCCCCCCCCCCCCCAGCCACCCAAGGGCCAGGGGTAAAGCCCGAGGCTGTCCCCCCCCATCCAATGGGCTGCGGATGGGGGGGCTGATAGCCTTTGTGATAAAATAAAAGATATTGTTTTTTCCATTAGTACTACAAGTCCCAGCAAGCCTCCCCCGCAAGCTGGTACTTGGAGAACCACAAGTACCAGCATGCGGGAGAAAAACGGGCCCGCTGGTACCTGTAGTACTACTGGGAAAAAAATACCCAAATAAAAACAGGACACACACACCTTGATAGTAAAACTTTATTTCATACGCCGACACACACATACTTACCTGTGTTGACACGCCGACTGCAACGATCTCCGACGATCCGAGGGTACCTGTCAAAAAATTATACTCACCTTCCAGCGTCCAGAGGTCCAGGTCCAGAGGTAAATCCACGTACTTTGTAAAAAAACAAACCGAACACGATCCACCGGACTAATGAAAGGGGTCCAATGTTTTCACATTAGACTCCTTTCCCCGAATGCCGGGACATCACGTGACTCCTGTCACTGATGTCCCTTCAGCCAATCAGGAAGCGCTACTGCCGTGGCGCTCACCTGATTGGCTGGACGCCGTCTGTACTCTGACAGCGCCTCGCAAAGCCGCTCCATTACTTTCAATGGTGGGAACTTTGCGGCTAGCGGTGGGGTCACCCGCCGGTCAGCCGCTGACCGGCGGGTGACCTCACCGCTAGCCGCTAAGTTCCCACCATTGAATATAATGGAGGGAGCTGTGCGATGCGCTGTCACAGCGATCAGCCAATCAGGTGAGCGCAACGAAGTTGCGCTTCCTGATTGGCTTAGAGACCTGTCAGTGACAGCTGTCACTGACAGGTCTCAATCGTGGAAAGGTGTCCCATGTGTCAGCATGGGACCCCTTTCAGTCCGTTCTGGAGCGGGTATTTGCGTTTTCTTTTTTTGCCAAGTACGTGGATTTATCTCTGGACCCTGAGGTGAGTATATTGAACTTTGCTTTTCAGGTATCCGTGGATTCTACATGGAGAAGAGGACCGATGTCGGCGTGTGAACATAGGTAAGTATGTGTGTGTCGGTAGTGTGAAATAAAGTTTTACTGTCGACGGTGTGTGTGTCCTGTTTTTATTTGGGTATTTTTTTCCCAGTAGTACTACAGGTACCAGCGGGCCCGCTTTTCTCCCGCATGCTGGTACTTGTGGTTCTCCAAGTACCAGCTTGCGGGGGAGGCTTGCTGGGACTTGTAGTACTAATGGAAAAAACAATATCTTTTTTTTATCACAAAAGGCTATCAGCCCCCCCATCCGCAGCCCATTGGATGGGGGGGGACAGCCTCGGGCTTCACCCCTGGCCCTTGGGTGGCTGGGGGGGGGGGACCCCTTGATTGAAGGGGTCCCCACTCCCCCAGGGTACCCCGGCCAGGGGTGACTAGTTGGATATTTGATGCCACGGCCGCAGGGCACGGCATAAAAGTGACCCCCGGCTGTGGCATTATCTGTCCAGCTAGTGGAGCCCGATGCTGGTGTTAAAAATACGGGGGACCCCTACTCTTTTTGTCCCCCGTATTTTTGGCACCAGCACCAGGCGCAGAGCCCGGTGCTGGTTTTAAAAATACGGGGGATCCCCTGTCAATTTTTTCCCCGCATTTTTAGAACCAGGACCAGCTCAATGAGCCCGAGGCTGGTTATGCTTTGGAGGGGGGACCCCACGCCATTTTTTTTTCTGATTTTACCGTTCCAGCAATAAAAAAAAAAAAATAATAATATTTTAAAAAATATATAAATAATATTTGTGCCTCCCCCCCCAAAAAAAAAAGTACCTAATCCCTTCTAATATAAATAGATCTGCTATTCCCCCAAAAAAAAACACCAAAAAAAACATGTTTAAAATTTTTTTATTTGTTTTCACCCTCCAAAGTGTGGCGGATTGAAAATGACGAATTTGCTGTCTAAAAGCACTGCTGTCGAATTTCCAAACTTGAATTGAATATGCTTTGGTCGAATTGCAGCACTTGTATCATTGCAGAAAAGTCGAATTTGCAAAAAGTCGAATTTCAAAAAGTCGAATTTTGAAAGTCCGTTTTTTGGTCGGAAAGCACTGCATTGCATAGGCGAATTTTTTTTTTTGGTCGAAAATGACCCGAAATTCGCCAATTTCGGGAATTCGACCACAATTGCATATACCCCTTGGAGTTAAATGCAGCTGAAAATTATTGTGACAGCTGGAATTTAGATGTTTATCTGTAGCTGAGAATAGCTTTCCTCTGATATGGAAGTTTTAGGGTTTCGTAATTGCCTTATAATAAAAAAAACACATGATAGTGGGAAGTTTCCAAAAAATGCCCGTCTATTATATTGTCAGGATATGAATGTGAATCTTGTGGGGATTTTCTGGCGCTAAAGTAGCGCAGCAATATGTTGATTCTGTGTTCTTCATCTCTCCATCAGCCAGAAAGGTATATGTTGTCACGGTAGTGAGATCTGTTGTTGTAGTGGTTTTTTGTTTTTTAATAAAAGAAAAATTTGTTTGCTAACTTCCTTGAGTCTTGTTGAGATAAAGTATCTGAGTTACTGAGGAGAGAGATTATCAGATGTATAGTCATTCCCATTTTATTTAAAGAAGTGAATTTGTGACTTAAGAAATGTTTCATACGCAAACACAAAAATCTGGGTTTAAATCTGTATACTTGCTGACAATATAACACTTCCTGGGACACTTTTCTGCAGAATAGGTGAGTCTTGGCGCGTTGTCCCTGATTATGCCAGCATGAGACGCAATGCTCTACAATACCTGTGATTATGATTATAGCACTTGGTTGTAATTTTGCTTTTGAAATACCTTTCTTATAAAGAGAGAGAATATATATTGCATTTTTTCACCCTTGCAGAAAATTTGAAATGGACTTTTGCTATAGAGTGATGTTCAGGGTAGTGAGCTTTGCTCTTATTGGACTCTGAACACTGATCAGCTCTTGTGTGTAGTAAGACATTGCTACATGGCACAGTGAACTGGCCTGGGTTGTTTTTGTTTATTATCCCAACATTGGTAGTATATGCTGTAGTTTTGAGAGAGATGTTTGACCACCTGACAAACATTTATGTATATGATTGGTGAATGGAAGAAAAACGGTCAAAGGAGATCTTATTGTATTAGTGAAGTCTTCATTTCCCCTGAAAATACCGGTTTTACGGGCCTAATTCTGAGTTGATTGCAGCAGCAAATTTGTTAGCAGTTGGGCAAAACCATGTGCACTGCAGGGGGGACAGATATAACATATGCAGAGAGAGTTAGATGTGGGTGGGGTGTATTCAAACTGAAATCTAAGTTGCAGTGTAAAAATAAAGCAGCCAGTATTTACCCTGCACAGAAACAAAATAACCCACCCAAATCTAACTCTCTCTACACATGTTATATCTTCCACACCTGCAGTACACATGGTTTTGCCCAATTGCTGACAAAGTTGCTGCTGCGATCAACTAAGAATTACCCCCTACATGCAGAGCAGTAAAGTGTGTATGTATGTTCACGCAGGTGTTTGACACCCACATGTCACGAAGTTGCTCACTAATTTGTTATTCTGTCTTTACCACTTGACCGAAATGCTCAATGTTCATGCACTGTTTGTTATTATCTTATATAATAAATATGAAGAATAGCATACTGTGGGGGATATCCAATTTATGTACCGCGGGTAATGATGTTGCCCGGGGCTACCCTATTAGCCCCGATAAGCTGGCATGAGCTGTGGCTTATAGGGGTTTTTTGTTACTGTACTGCACCGAGTGCTGGCTCCTGACAGCTCCAGGTGCATCGCTGATCTCCGGCTCTCTGGGCATAGGATTGCTCCCCCTTCATGCGACCACTGCCAGGGGCAGGGGAAGAGGGGGTGCTGCACCAGCTTTCGCGCCGAGGGTATCAGCGCTAAGTGCCGGCTGCAGGTCGCTGTGGCTTCTGTGGGATTTTGTTTCACCTGCCTGTTTCACTGAACCTGTGTGTTTTCGGGAGGAAAGCTGTTTTTTTACGGTCGTTCCTAATTGGATAGCCTCTAAAAAATCATTGGTGAAACATCGGGGAAAAAGTGCGAAAAATTTAATGATTTATTTCCTGTGATAGGAAACCGCCCTATTGGGTAAATGTATGAAGCAGTGATAAGAGTGGAGAAGTGAACAAGTGGAGAAGTTGCTCATGGCAACCAATCAGCTGCTCCGTACAATTGTATAGTATGCAAATTATAAATGTTACGTCAATGCTTATTGGTTGTCATGGTCAACTTCTCCACTGGCTCACTTCTCCACTCTTATCACTGCTTCATACATTTACCCATGTGTCTTTGTGAGTGTTCATGAGCTCGAATTTTTCATTCTGACCAGTGATATGTGCTAATCATACAGTAGTACATTTTGTTTAGTATTTAAGAGTTTGGAAGGCTTTGCCAGTGGTATGTATTTAAACACATGAATATTTTTTTTTTTTTCCTTCCCACAAAATGACTTAAGAAAATCCAATCCTGATTCCGCAGTGTAAATTTGTGTTTAGTTGTAGTAAGTCCATTTTATTTTATTTACCGTTTATTTACTGTTAACTCTATTGTACATAGTTTACCATAGTCTTTATACATTTATTAATTGTTCTTTAAAGCCGCAACTGTGCAAAAATATCAAATGAAATACTTTGTTTACAATAAGCTGCTTTTAAATCGTTTGACTTGTAACTTTAATTTGTTCTCAAATTGCTTTCTATGCTAATAGTGATTCCAACAAGTTTGAATAACACATTAAATTGAGTGGAATACAATGTGCTTTTTAAAATCATTGGAATTTTGAACAGGTATTCAGGGGCATATTCAATTAGCAGCAAGGTTTACCTCAATACTAATTACAGCACCGGTTCAATCCTTTTAGCAGGTGATTCACCTCTGTGTGAATCGCGGAAGGTGTACTTTTCCTCATGGCTTCAGGAGCTGTAAGGAAGAGTCTGTGAGACATCTGCACAATTGGGGATACACATGCAAGGAAAACCCATTGATTTCACAGTTTACGCAGATTCTGTTAGTTTCGGCACTGTAATGTCCATTTTTAAGTGTGGGGAACAGGCTGTTAAATTGAACAGCCTTTCCCCTTGCTGCGCAGTAATTACCTGACAATTGACTATATCCCTAAGTGTGTTATGATTAAGTCATCATATTAAGGTTGGAACAAAAGTTGCATACTGTACATAAACACAATAGATGAGTTTATGGGACAACTATGTAAAATCTCTTGTTCTTACAATGAAAAAAATGTGCTATTTAATTTAAGTCACCACATATTCTATAGTGTATTGTATTATTAAGTTTAAAAAAAAATATATTATAGATTGTTCAAATGTCAGACCAATCACAGACTAAAACGATTCCATGTATTTGTATACGGTAACTCAATATTTGGAAGACTAAATAAACATACCTTGGGGTAGCACATTGGTTAGCTTTGTTTCTTCACAGTATAAAGATGATGGGTTTAATTTCCACCAGTGACCTATCTGTGTGGGGTTTGTATGTTCTACATATGTTTGCATAGCTTTCCATCTGGTACTCCAGTTTCTTCCTGGTTGTTGAATTTGTTTCTGACAAAACATTTAACCTTAGTGTGTATGTTATACCTGTGGTAATGAATAGATTATGACTTCAATGGAGCAGTAACTGATTTGAATGCTAAATGGTCTCTATACAATGTAGCATAATACTGTATGTATATAAACAGTAGTGAATTTCCCATTAGGCACTTGAGGCACGTGCCTGGGGGTGGCACTTGGTTGCATGAGTTAGTACTGTCAGACCGAAATGTGCCAGTAACTGCAAAATATTTGCACTTTACTGTGGAGTGTAAATGGGTATGACTTGCCAATACTGCCCCTGTAAGCTGTCCTATTTAGTAAATTTGTATATATAATTAAAAATAAAAACTCAGTGTACATGTTTTTATTATTGTATTAAATTGGCTGTCATCACTTTGAAATTGCGCTGTAAAAAAATGAAATATCAAACTCCAATTTTTATTTTTGGTTACAGTTACCCCTTAGTAGAGTACTATGTATGCTGGGAATTTACATTTTTTATCAGGTCCTCCACCAGAGATTCTGTGTTACAGGTCAATTTAGGTGAAAAACTGAAAAATTAAGCAAATTCTAAGTGTTTTAATAAACAAAGTAGACAAGACAGATAAATCTAAATTTGTTTGTCAAATCTTTGAGTATGTAACTATATGGATTGACCCATATTTTGAAGCTCTCTACAGCTTGTTTATGAACTGTAAATGAGCAGAATCATTGTGCTTTCTGTGAAACAACAATATATGTATACCAAATAAATATTGAGGTGTTGGCCATTTCACAATCTCTGGGACTGCCCCCAGAAAATGTATCTGTATTTTAGTTTGTGGATATACATAGCAGATAGAGAATAAAACACTTTGGCACCACAACCTTTTATTAATTCACATTTTCCTCCTAAGTTACTCCTTAGCTTAAAGTTTGTATAGCAATAGGTGTATTACATTATCCTTATTGCATCTTAGATGTTTCTAGGGGTTGGGTATGAAATGCCAGCGGTCACATGACTGACTGCGGCATCCCGATAGTGAGAATCCCGATCCCGGATCGTGGTAAATATTTCTCTGACGTCCTAGTGGATGCTGGGGACTCCGTAAGGACCATGGGGAATAGGTGGCTCCGCAGGAGACTGGGCACATCTAAAGAAAGATTTAGGACTATCTGGTGTGCACTGGCTCCTCCCCCTATGACCCTCCTCCAAGCCTCAGTTAGATTTCTGTGCCCGGCCGAGCTGGATGCACACTAGGGGCTCTCCTGAGCTCCTAGAAAAAAAGTATAGTTTAGGGTTTTTATTTTACAGTTAGACCTGCTGGCAACAGGCTCACTGCAGCGAGGGACTAAGGGGAGAAGAAGCGAACCTACCTAAGTGGTGGTAGCTTGGGCTTCTTAGGCTACTGGACACCATTAGCTCCAGAGGGATCGCACACAGGACCTGACCTCGTCGTCCGTTCCCGGAGCCGCGCCGCCGTCCCCCTTACAGAGCCAGAAGCAAGAAGGTCCGGAAAATCGGCGGCTGAAGACTTCTGTCTTCTCCAAGGTAGCGCACAGCACTGCAGCTGTGCGCCATTGCTCCTCATGCACACCACACACTTCGGTCACTGATGGGTGCAGGGCGCTGGGGGGGGGGGCGCCCTGAGCAGCAATATTAACACCTTGGCTGGCAAAACTGACACCATATATAGCCCCAGAGGCTATATAGGTGTAAATTACCCCTGCCAGAATAACACAAAAAGCGGGAGAAAGCCCGCCGAAAAAGGGGCGGAGCCATCTCCCTCAGCACACTGGCGCCATTTTCCCTCACAGCTCCGATGGAAGGATCGCTCCCTGGCTCTCCCCTGCAGTCCTGCACTACAGAAAGGGAAAAAAGAGAGGGGGGGGGGCACTAAATTTAGGCGCAGTATATATATATAATACCAGCAGCTTATAGGGGTAAACACTCTGTATAGTGATATCCCTCTGTTATATAGCGCTCTGGTGTGTGCTGGCATACTCTCCCTCTGTCTCCCCAAAGGGCTTTGTGGGGTCCTGTCCTCTGTCAGAGCATTCCGGTGTGTGTGCTGTGTGTCGGTACGCTGTGTCGACATGTATGATGAGGAAAATGATGTGGAGGCAGAGCAAATGCCTGTAATTGTGTTTGTCACCCCCGAGGGGTCGACACTGTGTGGATGGACTTATGGAAGGAATTACGTGACAGTGTCAGCTCCTTACATAAAGGTTTTGACGACATAGGACAGCCGGCTACTCAGCTTGTGACTGTTCCAGCGTCTCAAATGTCATCAGGGGCTTTAAAACGCCCGCTACCTCAGATGGCAGACACAGATGTCGACACGGATACCGACTCCAGTGTCGACGACGATGAGACTAGTGTACCCTCCAATAGGTCCACCCGTTACATGATTGAGGCAATGAAAAATGTATTACACATTTCTGATAGTACCCCAGGTACCACAAAAAAGGGTATTATGTTCGGTGAGAAAAAAGTACCAGTAGTTTTTCCTGCATCTGAGGAATTAAATGAGGTGTGTGAGGAAGCCTGGACTTCCCCCGATAAGAAATTGATAATTTCTAAACGGTTATTGGCAGCGTACCCTTTCCCGCCAGAGGATAGGTCACGTTGGGAAACATCCCCTAGGGTAGATAAAGCGCTTACACGTTTATCAAAACAGGTGGCACTACCGTCTCAGGATACGGCCGCCTAAAGGATCCTGCTGATAGAAAGCAGGAGGCTACCCTAAAAGCTATATATACACACACGGGCATTTATTGCGACCAGCGATTGCATCAGCATGGATGTGCAGTGCTGCTGCTGTGTGGTCAGATTCCCTGTCGGATAATATTGATACCCTGGATAGGGACAATATTTTGCTGACAGTAGAGCATATAAAAGACGCTGTCTTATACATGCGCGATGCACAGAGGGGATATTTGCCGGCTGGCATCAAAAATAAGTGCAATGTCCATTGCGCCAGAGGGGGTATGGACTCGGCAGTGGTCAGGTGATGCCGATTCAAAAAGGCACATGGAAGTTTTGCCTTATAGGGGGGTGGAACTGTTTGGGGGATGGTCTTTCAGACCTCGTTTCCACAGCTACGGCTGGGAAATCGACATTTTTGCCACAGGCTACCCCACAGCAAAAGAAAGCACCGTGTTATCAAGTACAGTCCTTTCGGCCCCATAAACACAAGAGGGCTCGAGGCGCATCCTTTCTGCCGAGAGGCAAAGGTAGAGGGAAAAAGCTGCAGCATACAGCCAGTTCCCAAGAGCAAAAGTCCTCCCCCGCGTCCGGTAAGTCCACAGCATGACGCTGGGGCTTCACAGGCGGACCCGGGTACGGTGGGGGGCCCGTCTCAGAAATTTCAGCACACAGTGGGCTCTCTCACAGGTGGATCCCTGGATCCTTCAAGTAGTATCTCAGGGGAACAGGCTGGAATTCGAGACGTCGTCCCCCCCCCCCCCCCCACCCCCACCGCCGTTTTCTAAAATCTGCCTTACCAGCAACTCCCTCTGCCAGGGAGGCAGTGTTGGTGGCTATCCAAAAACTGTATTCACAGCAAGTGATTGTCAAGGTACCCCTCCTTCAGCAAGACGGACGGTTCGGTGAGACCCATCTTAAATTTTAAAATCCTTGAACACGTATATCAGAAAGTTCAAGTTCAAGATGGAATCGCTCAGGGCGGTTATTGCGAGCCTGGACGAGTGGGATTACATGGTCTCTCTGGACATCAAGGATGCCTACCTGCATGTCCCCATTTACCCTCCTCACCAGGAGTACCTCAGATTTGTGGTACAGGACTGTCACTATCAGTTCCAGACGCTGCCGTTTGGGTTATCCACGGCACCGAGGGTCTTTACCAAGGTAATGGCCGAAATTATGATACTCCTTCGCAAGAAGGGAGTTTTAATTATCCCGTACTTGGACGATCTCCTGATAAAGGCGAGGTCCAAGGAACAGTTGGTAGTGGGGGGTAGCACTTTCTCGGGAAGTGCTACAACAGCACGCCTGGATTCTCAATATTCCAAAGTCACAGCTGGTCCCGACGACACGTCTTCTGTTCCTGGGAATGATTCTGGACACAGACCAGAAAAAAGTGTTTCTTCCAGTGGAAAAAGCCGAGCGCAGTTGTCATCTCTAGTCAGAGGACCTCCTAAAACCGGGACAGGTGTCGATACATCAATGCACACGAGTCCTGGGAAAAATGGTAGCTTCGTACGAAGCAATTCCATTCGGAAGGTTCCACGCAAGGACTTTCCAGTGGGACCTGTTGGACAAATGGTCCGGGTCCCATCTCCAGATGCAACAGCGGATAACCATGTCGGCAAGGACCAGGGTGTCGCTGCTGTGGTGGCTGCAGAGGGCTCATCTACTAGAGGGCCGCAGATTCGGAATACAGGACTGGGTCCTGGTGACCACGGATGCCAGCATTCGGGGCTGGGGTGCAGTCACACAGGGAAGAAATTTCCAAGGACTGTGGTGAAATCAGGAGATTTCGCTTCACATAAATATTCTGGAGCTAAGGGCCATTTACAATGCCCTAAGCCAAGCAAGGCCCCTGCTTCAGAACTAACCGGTACTGATCCAATCAGACAACATCACGGCGGTCGCCCATGTAAACAGACAGGGCGGCACAAGAAGCAGGAGGGCAATGGCAGAAGCCACAAGGATTCTCCGATGGCGGAAAATCATGTGTTAGCACTGACAGCAGTGTTCATTCCGGGAGTGGACAACTGGGAAGCAGACTTCCTCAACAGGCACGACCTCCACCCGGGAGAATGGGGACTTCATCCAGAAGTCTTCCAAATGCTGGTAAACCGTTGGGAAAGACCACAGGTGGACATGATGGCGTCCCGCCTCAACAAAAAGCTAAAAAGATATTGCGCCAGGTCAAGGGACCCTCAGGCGATCGCTGTGGACGCACTAGTAACACCGTGGGTGTACCAGTCGGTTTATGTGTTTCCTCCTCCGCCTCTCATTCCCAAGGTACTGAGAATAATACGAAGGCGAGGAGTGAAAACTATACTCGTGGTTCCGGACTGGCAAGAAGAGCTTGGTACCCGGAACTTCAAGAGATGCTTTCAGAGGACCCATGCCTCTGCCGCTCAGACAAGACCTGCTGCAGCAGGGGCCCTGTCTGTTCCAAGACTTACCGTGGCTACGTTTGACGGCAATGGCGGTTGAACACCGGATCCTGAAGGAAAAGGGCATTCCGGAGGAAGTCATCCCTACCCTGATCAAAGCCAGGAAGGTTGTCACCGCAACACATTATCACAGCATTTGGCGGAAATATGTTGCTTGGTGTGAGGCCAGGAAGGCCCCAACGGAGGAATTTCAACTGGGTCGATTCCTGCATTTCCTGCAAGCAGGGGTGACGTTGGGCCTCAAATTGGGGTCCATTAAGGTCCAGATTTCGGCCCTGGTCGATTTTCTTCCAGAAAGAACTGGCTTCACTGCCTGAAGTTCAGACTTTTGTCAAAGGAGTTCTGCATATTCAGCCTCCTTTTGTGCCCCCAGTGGCACCTTGGGATCTCAATGTGGTTTTGGAGTTCCTGAAATCACATTGGTTGAACCACTTAAGACTGTGGATTTGAAATATCTCACGTGGACAGTGGTCATGCTGTTGGCCCTGGCTTCGGCAGGCGTGTGTCAGAATTGGCGGCTTTGTCATATAAAAGCCCTTATCTGATTTTCCATATGGATAGGGCAGAGTTGAGGACTCGTCCTCAGTTTCTCCCGAAGGTGGTATCAGCGTTTCACTTGAACCAGCCTATTGTGGTGCCTGCGGCTACTAGGAACTTGGAGGATTCCAAGTTACTGGACGTAGTCAGGGCCCTGAAAATTTATGTTTCCAGGACGGCTGGAGTCAGGAAAACTGACTCGCTGTTTATCCTGTATGCACCCAACAAACTGGGTGCTCCTGCTTCTAAGCAGACTATCGCGCGCTGGATTTGTAGCACTATTCAGCTGGCGCATTCTGCGGTGGGACTACCGCAGCCTAAATCTGTAAAAGCCCATTCCACAAGGAAGGTGGGCTCATCTTGGGCGGCTGCCCGAGGGGTCTCGGCTTTACAACTTTGCCGAGCTGCTACTTGGTCAGGGGCAAACACGTTTGCAAAATTCTACAAATTTGATACCCTGGCTGAGGATGGACCTGGAGTTCTCTCATTCTGTGTTGCAGAGTCATCCGCACTCTCCCGCCCGTTTGGGAGCTTTGGTATAATCCCCATGGTCCTTACGGAGTCCCCAGCATCCACTAGGACGTCAGAGAAAATAAGATTTTACTCACCGGTAATTCTATTTCTCGTAGTCCGTAGTGGATGCTGGGCGCCCATCCCAAGTGCGGATTGTCTGCAATACTTGTAAATAGTTATTGTTACACAAATCGGGTTGTTATTGCGAGCCATCTGGTTCAGAGCTCCGTTGTTATCATACTGTTAACCGGGGTTCCTATCACGAGTTATACGGTATGATTGGTGTGGCTGGTATGAGTCTTGCCCGGGATTCAAAATCCTTCCTTATTGTGTCAGCTCTTCCGGTCACAGTGTCCTAACTGAGGCTTGGAGGAGGGTCATAGGGGGAGGAGCCAGTGCACACCAGATAGTCCTAAATCTTTCTTTAGATGTGCCCAGTCTCCTGCGGAGCCGTCTATTCCCCATGGTCCTTACGGAGTCCCCAGCATCCACTACGGACTACAAGAAATAGAATTACCGGTGAGTAAATTCTTATTTTTACCCATCTCCCCTACTCTAACCCTAAACTTCCATGGGTGTCTGCTACTGCTAACCTTCTGGGGGTGTCGGCTACAGCTAACTCCAACGCCCCCTAGTTCCTAACCCTAACCCCCACCCGCATACTCTCCTTCGGCATGTCAGCGCTGGTCTTCTGAGGGGTGTTGGGACTCCTGACTGCCGGGATGCAAACGCATCTCGTTTCTAGAATACTCTAAGGCTCTGACATAGAAGCATGGCCTGCTGCTCCTTCAAGTTGTAATGGGGAAAACGTGAGCTGCTGCATTTTGTGGTTTATCATCCAGAATGATAGTGTTCACATGTGCTAAGAAATAGCAACAAAGTATAAATGAACTTCTAGTAGGTCTGAAGGGGTATTAGGTCGACCACACTTAGGTGGACAGTCATTAGGTCGACCACTATTGGTCGACATGTATTATATCGACATGGTCACTAGGTCGACATGTACAAGGTTGACATGAGTTTACTTTTTTTGGTGTCGTTTTCTTCGTAAAGTGACGGGAACCCCAATTTGTTGCACGTGTCCCCTCGCATGGTTCTCTTTGCTCGCCATGCTTTGGGCAAGGTGCCCTCGCTGTGCTCGGTACAGGTTACTATCCCAATCATAGTCCAAGCGGATCGTAAAGTATGAAAAAGATTAAAAAAATGAAAAAAATGTGAAAAACTCATGTCGACCTTTTTCCATGTCGAGCTAATGACTGTATCCCATCTGAAGTGCTTGAAACTTCACAGGATACATGGGGGTATTTTCATACATACAGTACCTGCTAAAGACGCTGTCCTGTGCATTGGGTTTTCTCAGTAGTATACAAGTGAAATTAAGAGGAAAATGAGAGACATGAGACCGAACAATGCAGAAGAGCTGAAGGCCGCTATTGAAGCATCCTGGTCTTCCATCTCACCTCAGCAGTGCCAGAGGCTGATAGAATCCATGCTACGCCGCATTGAGGCAGTAATTCATGCAAAAGGCCCCTAAACCAAGTACTGAGTACATATGCATGACTAGGTGCTTCATCGCGCCCTATGGGCACTCTTCACTCCGTCGCAAGGGGCTACGCCCCCTTAACCCTTGCATGCCTTTTTGGGGTTCAATATTTGTATTATATGGAATATTACCTGCATTCCTTTGTTAGTGGTTAAATATTGCACAATGAATGGGCGTGCGATGGTGAAGGAGGCGCAGCCCCTTGCGACGGCGTGAACAGCACCTGCAGGGCACGATGTACAGATTGTAGCGGGTGCGGGGGGGACTGCGGATGGGGGAGGGTGTCTGTAGATGATGCGGGTGGAGGGGGGGGGGGGGCGATGCGGGGGGACCCCGGATGGGGAAGGGTCGGGAGGTGCTGCGGGTGGGGGAGAGGCTGCAGATGGGGGAGGGGTCCGGAGGCACTGCAGGTGGGGGAGGGGCAGGGGTGCCACGGGTGGGGGGCGGGGCAGGTGCGGGGATGTTGCGGATGGGTTAAGGGTTCCGGTGGTGCTGTGGGATGGGAAGGGGCGGGGGTGGGGTAGGGGGTCCGGAGGCGCCGCGGGTGGGGGAGGGGCAGGTGCGGGTGGTGCTGCGGATGGGGGTCCGGAGGTGCTGCAGGTGGAAGAGGGACAAGTGCGGGGGTGCCGTGGGTGGGTGAGGGGGGGGGGGGACCGCGGATGGAGGAGGGCGTCTGCAGATGCTGCGGGTAGAGGGGGGGCAGGTGTGGGGGGAGACATATATTGGGGGTGGATGGTGGAGGGGGTCTGGAGGTGCTGTGGGTGGTGGAGGGGCGGGGGAGTGGGAGCTGCGGGTGGTGTAGGGGGTCTGGAGGCACAGCGTGTGGGGGAGCGGTGGATCCGCATGTGGTGGAGCGGAAGGTGCGGAGGTGTGGTGCATTGGGGAGGGTTCTGGAGGCGCTGCGGGTACTGTACCTGCCAAAAAGGTAGTTGGAGGGTATGCAGTAACAGGGCCAGGACAGGGGTGACGTGGCCTGGACAGAAATGACAGGGCCAGGATAGGGGTGACAGGGCCAGGGTAGGGGCGACAGGGCAAGGCCAGGGGTGACAGGGACATGACAGAACACAGGGCACGGGAGAGATTGGTATTAGGGACAAAACAGTGGTGACAGACAGATGTCTTACCGGAGTCACTGCTGCTGGCTGCTGCTGTTCCACTCCAGCCTGTTGGGATCTGCTGCTGGTGGAGACTTGGCATGGCTGACTCTCTCAGGCTGGAGTCCTGCTTCCTCTTCCCGCCCGCATCCCTCCCCCCACTCCTCAGTCACACAGCGCGGCTGCCGGGCACTGTGGTAAGGGGAGACTGGGAGTGACTGGTTAGCCCCCAGGAGACGCTGCGGCTGGAGGGAGGAGGGGGTCATAGCATGCATGTGGCGCGGACCTCGCGGCTGCCGGGCACTGTGGTAAGGGGAGACTGGGAGTGACTGGTTAACCCTCAGGAGACGCAGCGGCTGGAGGGAGGAGGGGGTCGGAGCCTGCAAGCAGCGCGGCCTTCTGCAACGCTGCCTGCCGGCTAAAGTGTGAGAAGGAGCTGGGCGCACCTCACTGCGGGCGGCAGCGCTGCAGCTAGCGGTGGGGTTGCCGGGGCTGGAAATAAGAGGCAGTACAGAACCTGCACAGCGTTAGGTGCCCCACAAAACTGCAGCTAAGAAGCGTGGAGTGTGCCAGAAAGTGACGCTCCTCCGCGCCAGAGAGACCCTACTGATTATGCTGATGTGGGGGGTCAAGCACACAGTGAGCCGATGCCCGTCTGTCTGTACGGCATACCCCCTCACACCCACCCATACCTCCCAACTGTCCCGATTTTCGCGGGACAGTCCCATTTTTTTGGGTCTGTCCCGCTGTCAAACCCGCGGGCCGCAGTGTCCCGTGGTGGTGGTGGTGGTGGGGGGGGGGGGGGGCAGTTGGGAAGCTCCTGCACTCGCTGTTCTGTTTAGTGGAGACAGGAGTAGAGGGGGCATCAGCGGGTACGGATTAAGGGGGGCCCGGCAGCAGAACCAGATTAAGGGGGGGGGCAGGGGGTACGTACCGCGGGCCCCCCAGTTTTAAAGGGTCCCCCGGCTGGAGTAGCTCTGTCCCAGCTCTGAAGCTCCCCCGTCCTGCCAGCAACAGCAGCAGCATAGTGCTACAGTCAGCACACGCTGCTGCGTGTTGGCAGGTCTGTGGTGTTGCAGGGAGGCATCAGCCTCCCTGCTTTCTTCTGCCTGTGCGGGTGTGTAGGGGGGAGCGACCACCCCGTCTGGATTTACCCCTAGCTGAGGGGCCAAAATTCCATAAAAAATAAATAAAAAAATCCCGGAATATGCATAAGGGGGCGTGACCACGTATCCTGCAATTAGGCCACGCCCCTGAAGTCGCAGCAGGCACAGCAATGAAATAGGACCCCCTGTCTCAAGTTCCCTTGGCCACCCTGGACTCATAATCCGCTCCTGGGGGGCATGCCAGCAGCTCAGAGCGCTGGGCATGCCCCCTCACTGACTAAAATGGGAGCGTGGCTCGCGGTCTCGGGTCCTCTGCGAAGCCACGCCCCTTTTGTTAGCCACGCCCCTTTTGCCACGCACGTGTCCCTCCTTCTGCCTGAAGATAGCTGGGAGGTATGCCCCCCTGCCTGTGCCATGCCCATACCATCTGCTTCTGCTCCTAGTCTCCTATAGATTTGCCAAGATCTGTGACTCATTTGAATAACTCTGCCCAGTGTTATGACTCCGCCCAGCGTTAGCAAATGAGGCACAAAGTCACAGATCTGGGCTAATATATAGGAGATTATACTTTTCAGAGGGCCGACATTTTTGTAATTAAAATCCTTTCTCTATCGTCCTAGTGGATGCTGGGGTTCCTGAAAGGACCATGGGGAATAGCGGCTCCGCAGGAGACAGGGCACAAAAAGTAAAGCTTTAGGATCAGGTGGTGTGCACTGGCTCCTCCCCCTATGACCCTCCTCCAAGCCTCAGTTAGATTTTTGTGCCCGGCCGAGAAGGGTGCAATCTAGGTGGCTCTCCTAAAGAGCTGCTTAGAAAAGTTTAGCTTAGGTTTTTTATTTTACAGTGAGTCCTGCTGGCAACAGGATCACTGCAACGAGGAACTTAGGGGAGAAGAAGTGAACTCACCTGCGTGCAGGATGGATTGGCTTCTTGGCTACTGGACATTAGCTCCAGAGGGACGATCACAGGTACAGCCTGGATGGTCACCGGAGCCTCGCCGCCGACCCCCTTGCAGATGCTGAAACGAGAAGAGGTCCAGAATCGGCGGCAGAAGACTCCTCAGTCTTCTTAAGGTAGCGCACAGCACTGCAGCTGTGCGCCATTTTCCTCTCAGCACACTTCACACGGCAGTCACTGAGGGTGCAGGGCGCTGGGAGGGGGGCGCCCTGGGAGGCAAATGAAAACCTTTTTTGGCTAAAAATACCTCACATATAGCCTCCGGGGGCTATATGGAGATATTTAACCCCTGCCAGAATCCGTTAAGAGCGGGAGACGAGGCCGCCGAAAAAGGGGCGGGGCCTATCTCCTCAGCACACAGCGCCATTTTCCCTCACAGAAAGGCTGGAGGGAAGGCTCCCAGGCTCTCCCCTGCACTGCACTACAGAAACAGGGTTAAAATAGAGAGGGGGGGCACTAATTTGGCGTTAGAAATATATAAAAAAGATGCTATAAGGGAAAACACTTATATAAGGTTGTCCCTATATAATTATAGCGTTTTTGGTGTGTGCTGGCAAACTCTCCCTCTGTCTCTCCAAAGGGCTAGTGGGTCCTGTCCTCTATCAGAGCATTCCCTGTGTGTGTGCTGTGTGTCGGTACGTGTGTGTCGACATGTATGAGGACGATGTTGGTGAGGAGGCGGAGCAATTGCCTGTAATGGTGATGTCACTCTCTAGGGAGTCGACACCGGAATGGATGGCTTATTTAGGGAATTACGTGATAATGTCAACACGCGCCAAGGTCGGTTGACGACATGAGACGGCCGACAAACAATTAGTACCGGTCCAGACGTCTCAAAAACATCGTCAGGGGTTTTAAAACGCCCGTTTACTTTAGTCGGTCGACACAGACACAGACAGGGACACTGAATCCAGTGTCGACGGTGAATAAACAAACGTATTCCTTATTAGGGCCACACGTTAAGGGCAATGAAGGAGGTGTTACATATTTCTGATACTACAAGTACCACAAAAGAGGGTATTATGTGGGATGTGAAAAAACTACCGTAGTTTTTCCTGAATCAGATAAATTAAATGAAGTGTGTGATGATGCGTGGGTTCCCCCCGATAGGAAATATGGGCGGTATACCCTTTCCCGCCAGAAGTTAGGGCGCGTTGGGAAACACCCCTTAGGGTGGATAAGGCGCTCACACGCTTATCAGAACAAGTGGCGGTACCGTCTATAGATAGGGCCGTCCTCAAGGAGCCAGCTGACAGGAGGCTGGAAAAATATCATAAAAAGTATATACACACATACTGGTGTTATACTGCGACCAGCGATCGCCTCAGCCTGGATGTGCAGAGCTGGGGTGGCTTGGTCGGATTCCCTGACTAAAAATATTGATACCCTTGACAGGGACAGTATTTTATTGACTATAGAGCATTTAAAGGATGTATTTCTATATATGCGAGATGCACAGAGGGATATTTGCACTCTGGCATCAAGAGTAAGTGCGATGTCCATATCTGCCAGAAGATGTTTATGGACACGACAGTGGTCAGGTGATGCAGATTCCAAACGGCACAAAGGTGTATTGCCGTATAAAGGAAGAGGAGTTATTTGGGGTCGGTCCATCGGACCTGGTGGCCACGGCAACTGCTGGAAAATCCACCGTTTTTACCCTAAGTCACATCTCTGCAGAAAAAGACACCGTCTTTTCAGCTTCAGTCCTTTCGTCCCTATAAGAGTCATATCTGCCCAGGGATAGAGGAAAGGGAAGAAGACTGCAGCAGGCAGCCCATTCCCAGGAACAGAAGCGTTCCAACCCTTCTGACAAGCTCTCAGCATGACGCTGAGACCGTACAGGACCCCTGGATCCTACAAGTAGTATCCCAGGGGTACAGTTTGGAATGTCGAGACGTTTCCCCTGCGCAGGCTCCTGAAGGCTGCTTACCAAGGTCTCCCTCCGACAAGGAGGCAGTATGGGAAAAAATTCACGAGCTGTATTCCCAGCAGGTGATAATTAAATTACCCCTCCTACAACAAGAAAAGGGGTATTATTCCACACTATATTGTGGTACTGAAGCCAGAAGGCTAGGTGAGACCTATTCTAAATCTAAAAAAATTTGAACACTTACAAAGGTTCAAATCAAGATGGAGTCACTCAGAGCAGTGATAACGAACCGGGAAGAAGGGGACTATCTGGTGTCCCGAGACATCAGGGATGCTTACCTCCATGTCCCAAATTTGCCCTTATCACTAAGGGTACCTCAGGTTCGTGGTACAGAACTGTCACTATCAGTTTCAGACACTGCCGTTTGGATTGTCTACGGCACCCCGGGTCTTTACCAAGGTAATGGCCGAAATGATGGTTCTTCTTCGAAGAAAAGGCGTCTTAATTATCCCTTACTTGGACGATCTCCTGAGAAGGGCAAAGTCCAGGGAACAGTTGGAGGTCGGAGTAGCACTATCTCGGATACTGTTACAACAGCAGGGGTGGATTCTAAAGATTCCAAAATCGCAGCTGATCCCGACAACAAGTCTCCTGTGCTTAGGGATGATTCTGGACACAGTCCAGAAAAAGGTGTTTCTCCCGGAAGAGAAAGCCAGGGAGTTATCCGAGCTAGTCAGGAACCTCCTAAAATCAGTGCATCATTGCACAAGGGCCATGGTAAAAAAAATGGTGACTTCCTTCGAAGCAATTCCAGTCGGCAGATTTCATGCAAGAACTTTTCAGTGGGATCTGCTGGACAAATGGTCCGGATCGCATCTTCAGATGCATCAGCGGATAACCCTATATCCAAGGACAAGGGTGTCTCTCCTGTGGTGGTTACAGAGTGCTCATCTTCTAGAGGGCCGCAGATTCGGCATTCAGTTTTGGATGTTGGTGACCACGGAGGCCAGCCCGAGAGGCTGGGGAGCAGTCACACAAGGAAAAAATTTCTAGGGAGTGTGATCAAGTCTGGAGATTTTTCTCCACATAAATATAGCTAAGGGTAAATTTATAATGCTCTAAGCTTAGCAAGACCTCTGCTTCAAGGTCAGCCGGTATTGATCCAGTGGGATAAAACATCACGGCAGTCGCCCACGTAAATAGACAGGGCGGCACAAGAAGCAGGAGGGCAGTGGCAAAAACTGCAAGGACTTTTCGCTGGGCGGAAAATCATGTGATAGCACTGTCAGCAGTGTTTCATTCCGGGAATGGAAACTGGGAAGCAGACTTCCTCAGTAGGCACGACCTCCACCCGGCAGAGTGGGAACTTCATGGGGAAGTTTTCCACATAATTGTAAACCGTTGGGAATTACCAAAGGTGGACATGATGGCGTCCCGTCTGAACAAAAAACGGGACAGGTATTGCGCCAGGTTAAGAGACCCTCAGGCAATAGCTGTGGACGTTCTGGTAACACCGTGGGTGTACCAGTCGGTGTATGTGTTCCATCCTCTGCTTTTCATACCTAAGGTACTGAGAATTATAAGACGTAGAGGAGTAAGAACTATACTCATGGCTCCGGATTGGCCAAGAAGGACTTGGTACCCGGAACTTCAAGAGATGCTCACAGAGGACTTATGGCCTCTGCCGCTAAGAAGGGACTTGTTTCAGCAAGTACCATGTCTGTTCCAAGACTTACCGCAGCTGCGTTTGACGGCATGGCGGTGGAACGCCGGATCCTAAGGGAAAAGGCATTCAGGAAGAGGTCATTCCTACCCTGGTCAAAGCCAGAAAGGAGGTGACCGCACAACATTATCACCACATGTGGCGAAAATATGTTGCGTGGTGTGAGGCCAGGAAGGCCCCACGAAGAAATTTCAACTCGGTCGATTCCTGCATTTCTTGCAAACAGGAGTGTCTATGGGCCTCAAATTGGGGTCCATTAAGGTTCAAATTTCGGCCCTGTCGATTTTTCTTCCAGAAAGAAGTGGCTTCAGTTCCTGAAGTCCAGAAGTTTGTCAAGGGAGTATTGCATATACAACCCCCTTTTGTGCCTCCAGTGGCACTGTGGGATCTCAACGTAGTTCTGGGATTCCTCAAAACACATTGGTTTAAAACCAGTCAAATCTGTGGATTTGAAGCATCTCACATGAAAAGTGAACATGCTCTTGGACCTGGCCTGGACCAGGCGAGTGTCAAATTGGTGGTTTTTTTCTCAAAAAAGCCCATATCTGTTTGTCCATTCGGACAGGGCAGAGCTGCGGACTCGTCCCCAGTTCTCTCCCTAAGGTGGTGTCAGTGTTTCACCTGAACCAGCTTATTGTGGTGTCTTGCGCCTACTAGGGACTTGGAGGACTCCAAGTTGCTAGATGTGGTCAGGGCCCTGAAAATATAGGTTCCAGGACGGCTGGAGTCAGGAAAACTGACTTGCTGTTATCCTGTATGCACCCAACAAACTGGGTGCTCTTGCTTTTAAGCAGACTTTTGCTAGTTGGATGTGTAATACAATTCAGCTTGCACATTCTGTGGCAGGCCTGCCACAGCCAAAATATGTAAATGCCCATTCCACAAGGAAGGTGGGCTCATCTTGGGCGGCTGCCCGAGGGGTCTCGGCTTTACAACTTTGCCGAGCGGCTATTTAGTCAGGGGCAAACACGTTTGTAAAATCCTACAAATTTGATACCCTGGCTAAGGAGGACCTGGAGTTCTCTCATTCGGTGCTGCAGAGTCATCCGCACTCTCCCGCCCGTTTGGGAGCTTTGGTATAATCCCCATGGTCCTTTCAGGAACCCCAGCATCCACTAGGACGATAGAGAAAATAAGAATTTACTTACCGATAATTCTATTTCTCGGAGTCCGTAGTGGATGCTGGGCGCCCATCCCAAGTGCGGATTATCTGCATTACTTGTACATAGTTACAAAAATCGGGTTATTATTGTTGTGAGCCATCTTTTCAGAGGCTCCGCTGTTATCATACTGTTAACTGGGTTCAGATCACAGGTTGTACAGTGTGATTGGTGTGGCTGGTATGAGTCTTACCCGGGATTCATAAATCCTTCCTTATTGTGTACGCTCGTCCGGGCACAGTACCTAACTGAGGCTTGGAGGAGGGTCATAGGGGGAGGAGCCAGTGCACACCACCTGATCCTAAAGCTTTACTTTTTGTGCCCTGTCTCCTGCGGAGCCGCTATTCCCCATGGTCCTTTCAGGAACCCCAGCATCCACTACGGACTCCGAGAAATAGAATTATCGGTAAGTAAATTCTTATTTTTTTTATTGATTTTATGTAATATTGTAATTCTCTGAGATTTTGGATTTGGGGTTTTCTTAAGCTGTAAGCCACAATCATCAAAATTATAATAAATAAAGGCTTGAAATATTTCACTTTGCATGTAATGAGTCTATATAATATATTAGTTCCACCTTTTAAGTTGAATTACTGAAATAAATGAACATTTGCACGAGTTTCACCTGTACATTTATTGTACTGGTAGCATGTATTAATAATACCCCTTTTCCTCTAGCTAAATTTACCTGTGTTTTTGCATGGGGGCACGCATCGATATGGGTTTTTAGTAAGTGGAAATGGCTCCCAAACAAAATACATGGGTTGAGTGATCCTGGAATCTTACCCGGGTAGCTACATGGGTTGAACACTGTAATGACCCAGGTAACTGTTCAGTGGAAACGGTCATTACCTGTGTTTTCAGACCCGAGTAACGCTCTGAGACACTGATTGGTGCTTCTGGGGCACAGGAAGACGATGCCATCCCTGGGAGACATGCTGCGTGCATGCAGGCATCGCAGTAGCAGCAGCTTCTAAATGCGGCGTTGACACGCTGGGCACAGCTATTGCAGCAGCTTGCAGAAAGACACTCCGCTGGGCACATGCAGGCATTGAAGCAGCTTGCAAACAAACAGACACTCTGAAAAAACTGCAAACAGTCTGCAACTCCATTCTAGACTCAGCTACTGCATCGGTCTCCATTGCTGCAATGCTGTGAGCAGGCCCCACCCCTCCCTTTTGTTCCTATTTTGGTTACATCATCTTGTTGAGACAGTAAAAAGTCCATTTTTAATGACCTCAATAGGCTTTTACAGAGCTTACCCGTGTTAAGTGGAAACAGATCCGACCCAATAACCTGTCGAAGTGCAGTGGAAATGGCATCTAAAGCCGGGGCTGACATGGGTTGTAGCCGGGGTAAAAATCCCGGGTCGGACCCGGTACTCAGGTGGAAAAGGAGTATGTTTGTGATGTATGTCGTACCGTGTTTTTTTAAACACAGGGTTACAATTTTAGAATGCAGTGGCAGGAACAAGAGGATAAATATAACAAATCTCTTCATTCATATTTTTAATGCCTCTTTTAGACATTAGGATCTGAAAAGTGCAATAACAGTTGATAAGTTGAATTAATGTAGCCCTTATTGGTAAAGTAATAAATTAAAAAATAAAACACACAGACATACAGAATATGTAGACATGTATAATAAACACATCTTTTAATTCCCAGTGATTGATGATCATATTAATTTTGAAGTCAAATAAAAACCCTAGCAGAGCAAAACAAAAATTGCATAAGAAGGTACAGACAATGATTCTCTGAGGATTGAAGCTGCTGCTGTCTGCATTGTTTAATAAATATTTTCTTAATGTATGTTGCCTGCTTTCTATAACTAGCATTCTGTATGTGTTTGAATATGTGGGTCTTGGGTGTACATGTATGTATTTTTAGGGTGTGAATTTTATATATGTCCTGCCATGGTAATAGTGTTCACGTTAGGCATACTTAACAGGGTTCTGCTCCCTGCCCAATTTCTGCCGTTTGAATAGATGCAGTGTGCATCTGGTATTGTAACACTTTAGTAGATAAGGAGACGCCCTATATCAGATTTTGACCTAATCTTCCTATTAATAAACAGCATGCCGCATCGCAGTAAGATGAGCATGGCTACATCTGTAGGTGCCTTTTCTATGTATAGCTTCAATCTGAAGCTGCTGTCGAACATTTCAGTGTCTCCTCTCTCGTCTCTAATCTGTACAATGACTGAGTTCTGCAATGCGCAGTTGATAAATCATTGTATCAGGTTATGTTTAAGAGGCCTACGTATTAATAATCGTGGCAGTGCCCTGACTTTTCCCAAATCAATAACAATTACATCAATAGCTATTACATATGTTTAAAATGTTTTCTAGTACTAGCTTAGAAAAACAATGTGGCTGTCAGAAATTGTGGGACCCAGCAGGGGCGTAGCCAGAACTTTGTGGGCCCTATAGCAACATTTTAAAGGGGCCCCCGTCCCAATGCTTCTAGAGACACACTTCTTTGCAGTAGTTGTTAATTTTATGCCCTATAATAGTGCCCTAGTTCGTTTTCTGAACCATAGCAGAGCCTTATTTAATGTTATACCTCATAGTAGTGCCCTAGTTTCTTTTTTGAATCGCCGTAGTGCTTAAGTTCACACTGTCACATTTCAGAGCTGCCAGTACACATTATGCCACACAGTACCCCAAATTCACATTATGATATGTAGTGCTACCAATTCATATTGTGCCTCATTACAGTGCCCCGGTTCATATTGTATAACCTTAAAATGCCCTCCAGTTCATTTTATACCACACTACAATGGGCAGGTCTGAGGGCATACCTAGATATATTGCAGGCCCCAAGGAAAAAGTTTGAAAGGACCCCTACATACCACCCAATGGTGAAAAATTTATATAATACATGTAACTTTGATAGGGAAGGTGGGCCCCTATCAGCTCTGGGCCCCATAGCAGCTGCACTGCCCGCACCTATGGTAGCTACGCCCTTGGGACTCAGAATAATTAAGGCAAGCAGATCTCCCACTAAGCATAGCTGTAGCATGAAGCCTGTAGCAATGAAACCATTGATATACAGATGTGTCCTCTTACATCTTTGCTCCATGCGCTTCAAGTCGAGTTACACATACAGTGCATCCGGAAAGTATTCACAGCGCTTCACTTTTTCCACCTTGTTATGTTAATGGAATACATTCATTTTCCCCCTCAAAATTCTATACACAATACCCCATAATGACAATGTGAAAATGTTTGTTTTTTGAGTTTTTGGCAAATTTATTAAAAATAAAAAACTAAGAAATTACATGTACATAAGTATTCACAGCGTTTGCCATGAAGCTCAAAATTGAGCTCAGGTGCATCCTGTTTCCACTGATCACCCTTGAGATGTTCCTACAGCTTAATTGGAGTCCACCTGTTGTAAATACAGTTGATTGGACATGATTTGGAAAGGCACACACCTGTCTATAGAAGGTCCCACACTTGACAGTGCATGTCTGAGCACAAACCAAGCATAAAGTCAAAGGAATTGTCTCTAGACCTCAGAGACAGGATTGTCTTGAGGCACAAATCTGGGGAAGGGTACAGAGAAATATCTGCTGCTTTAATGGTCCCAATGAGCACAGTGGCCTCCATCATCCATAAATGGAAGAAGTTCAGAACTACCAGGACTCTTCCTAGAGCTGGCCAGCCGTCTAAACTGAGCGATCGGGGGAGAAGGACCCTAGTCAGGTAGGTGACCAAGAACCCTATGGTCACTCTCTCAGAGCTACAGCATTCCTCTGTGGAGAGAGGAAAACCTTCCAGAAGGACAAACCTCTCTGCAGAAATCCACCAATCAGGCCTGTATGGTAGAGTGGCCAGACGGAAGCCACGCCTTAGTAAAAAGCACATGGCAGCCCGTCTGGAGTTTGCCAAAATGTACCTGAAGAACTCTCAGACCATGAGGAACAAAATTCTCTGGTCTGATGAGACAAAGATTGAACTCTTTGGTGTGAGTGCCAGGCATCATGTTTGGAGGGAACCAGGCACCGCTCATCACCAGGTCAATATCATCCCTACAGTGAAGCATGGTGGTGGCAGCATCATGCTGTTGGGGATGTTTTTCAGCAGCAGGAACTGGGAGATTAGTCAGGATAGAGGGAAAGATGAATGCAGCAATGTACAGAGATATCCTGGATGAAAACCTGCCCCAGAGCGCTCTTGACCTCAGACTGGGGTGATGGTTCATCTTTCAGCAGGACAGCGACCCTAAGCACACAGCCAAGACATCAAAGGAGTGGCTTCAGGACAACTCTGTGAATGTCATTGAGTGGCCCATCCAGTGCCCAGACTTGATTCTGATTGAACATCTCTGGAGAGATCTAAAAATGGCTGTGCACCGACGCTTCCCATCCAATCTAATGGAGCTTGAGAGCTGCTGCAAAGAGGAATGGGCGAAACTGTACAAAGATAGGTGTGCCAAGCTTGTGGCATCATATTCAAAAAGACTTGAGGCTGTAATTGCTTCCAAAGGTGCATCAACAAAGTACTGAGCAAAGGCTGTGAATACTTATGTGCATGTGATTTCCTAGTTTTTTTATCATTGTCATTATGAGGTATTGTGTGTAGACTTTTGAGGGGAAAAAATGAATTTATTCCAGTGTGCAATAAGGCTGTAATATAAAAAAATTTGAAAAAAGTGAAGCGCTGTAAATACTTTCCAGATGCACTGTAACATGTGAGTGCCGTTTACTCTGTAGCGCCAAGTGTCCTCCTTGCAGTTTTCCAGCAAAAATGCATCTTAAATGCAAAATAATGCAGTAGAACGCACAAGCAGCTTCTGATTAAAATGTTTTGCAGTATGCCTATATTCTGTGTGTGACTACGACTGTATTTGCATGCAAAATACTATGCTACAGTGTTTTCCTGGAAAACTGTAACGTGGCATTTCGGATGCAGATACAGCCACTAAACAAAATATAGGTATGCTGCGTATCATTTTAATCAGCAGGATCCTACATCTTATTGCATTACTTTGCGTCTAAGATGCATTTTTGCGGGGGAAAAGTCACTCAGCGCAACATAGTACTGCCACAGCAATCCGCGACTTGGAAGGGCTGTTTAGCGCGACGGCAGCAAGGATGTAAGAGGGCAATTCCATAGTTGTAAAACATTGTTATATTTCTGTAATAAAATCCTCCTGGTTCCATTACATCCTGTAAGTTTTAGCAGTAAGAGAAGATGGACAGGGTAGCATATATCATTGAGCATCTACCAATAAAGTGGTGATTGGTGCACTGTGTGAATGGAAATTAATCTGCGTAGCTGTTTTTTTGTTTTTTTTTCAGTAGGGATGTTACCTGTAGGGCAGATGTATTAAGCCTGTAGAAGTGATAAGTGGAAGGTCACTTGCTTCAGTGACACCTGGTGCTGTGCCACGAAAAGCGGTGAGGGCTTCACTGAGGGGGCATGGCTTTGCGTCCCGACCGCCATTTTCTGTCATTCCGGGGGTTCGGGAAGTGCAAGCTGCCCCCTGGAAGTGCTG
The DNA here is from genome assembly GCF_028390025.1 of Pseudophryne corroboree. Taxonomy (NCBI): domain Eukaryota; kingdom Metazoa; phylum Chordata; class Amphibia; order Anura; family Myobatrachidae; genus Pseudophryne; species Pseudophryne corroboree. The sequence continues at coordinate 608,913,978 of NC_086449.1, read as the reverse complement.
TGTCTGCAGTGCTGGCTCTTACAGTGCAGCACCCGGCTCCTGTTACTGAGCAGGAACTGGCATTTTTATGTCACCCTTGGCTGGTGAAATCCTTGTGGGGGCCACCCCCCCTTGTTACGCCATGCGTATGCACCACAATGCGCAGGCGCGATGGGGAGCACCGGGCAGCGATGGGATGGTGCAAAAAATCTAATCGCACTGTCAAGATATATCTTTATTCATATATCCTCCTTGACCTTTCACTTTTAAAAGCCAGGTTTCACCATGGGAAATGAAACAAAGGTACATATAGTGAAGTTCGTTTAATACATGACAAATTACAAACATAAAACCATAAATAGTATTCCACCCAAAGCTTCTGGTAGCATGTAAGGCGGGTAATTACCGGATGAAACGGAACTGTGGCCAAACAGTTCCTAACAGCATGTGATTGAATAAAAGAAACTCCGGACAGCCTCGTCACCACCCTGGGTTTGCACGCCGATCACCGGTGATTCTCTCCGTGTTCCCTGCTGCCACAGAGCTCACCAACGCGTTTCCACCCCGATCGGGGGTCTTTTTCAAGGTATCAAGTCGAATACTAATCATCTGAATCCAAAGATATTTAAATGTCCATCCACCAATCCTGAGCCGGAACACACAGCTGTACCCTATACATCATTATTCCTAATTGTCCCATGGTCCCCTGCTCTGCATTGCTACTTACGGCAACGTCCGTTGTGTGTATCTAGGTCGTCATAGTAACCCGTTCACACATCAGTGACCGTCCCGTCACTTCCGGTCTCCGTGAATATACAGGCTCCTGTTCCATATTACTAAACCCAAACTGTCCATATATATATGTCCACTTGGATAGATCTTATTTATTTGCTTAAATTGTTTTTGTTGGGGTTTCAGAGTCCCGCTCCCACTTCGTGCCATCGCGTCACTTCCGGTGATGTCGTATATAAACAAAGCAGTTGCATTTGTTGTTATAAATAGATTTAAATACAATTAAAACTTCAAATCACATAACAGGAGGTATATATCAATAGTTAAAACCATGTGGATCTTTTTTTTAGAGATGAGCGGGTTCGGCTCTCAGAGAACCGAACCCTACCGAACGTCACATCTCGAGTCCGGATCAGAGCCCGGCTCGGGTTTCCCTGCCTGACTTGGAAACCCGAACGTGGCAAAACGTCATCATCCCACTGTCTGATTCTCGCGGGATTTGGATTCCATATAAGGAGCCGCGCGTCACGGCCATTTTCACTCCAGTCTCGCAGAGTGTATAGAGAGGACGTGTCCTCAGTGTTCAGTGTCTGTGTGTTGGGGCGGGAAAGTGGGGTGGCAAGTGTTGTGCTGCTCAGTCCAGTCCAGTGTAGTCACTGTGTATTGTGCTGCATCAGTCCAGGCAGTCACATTGTTGGTGTTCTCTGCTGCCATATATCCAGTGTAGCTGTAAAGTGGTGCTGTGTTGTGCAGACCAGTCCAGTGTAGTCAGTGTTTTGTGCTGTATCAGTCCAGCCATTCACAGTGTTGGTGTTCTCTGCTGCCATATATGCAGTGTAGCTGTATAAAGTGATTCTGTGTTGTGCAGACCAGTGGTAGTGTCCTGTGTCATCAGTAATTCCAGTGACGATATACGCTGCTGCTATATGTCCACTGCTGCAGTATAACAATTATAACAACCTGTTGTGCTGCATCAGACCAGTGGTAGTGTCCTGTCTCATCAGTCATTCCAGTCATTCCTGTGCTGCATATTGTCTCATATAACTCCCAAAAAATAATGGAGAACAAAAATTTTGAGGAGAAAATAGGGAAAGATCAAGAAGAACCACTTCCTCCTAGTGCTGAAGCTGCTGCCATAGTGTTCCTTCTAGGCTGTTTCAGCAGGGTGTTGCACCCTGCCCATTTTTGAAATGTGAAAAAGCACCCTGCCCTTTTTCAGTGCACCCTGCAGGACTATAAATCGCCCCCTTGTATACAGAATGCAGCAGTCAGAGTGCATGTTACAATGTTGTTTATTCCTTGGAACACAATTTCTATCCTTAGCCAACTGGATGGCAGAGGAGGCACTGTAAATAACACAGCACTCTGATGAAGAGGGAAAGAACAGGGTAAGCAGTGAGCATGTACTGCTTACAGAATTTCCCTAGTAGAAAAGACTTAATTTTTTCCTATATATTTTAACCCATTGTTTAACTTTTCTGTTTTATAACACATACGGATTATAACTACTTCAGCACTGGAAAAGACATTATAATTATCTACTTATGTATATTCTACAGCCGATCTTTCAAGAAGACTGGACATATACATCAGTACAGATGTTAGGTGTCTTATATGTATGCATGGGTATATGATTTACTAAGGGCAAAATATATGTAACAAAACTATAAACATATGCGCTATGCTTTGTGCGCAAAGAGTCTCATCAAAAATGTGCCCTTCAAAATAAAAATGTGCTCTCTTCAATGCCCAGCACCCTGCCCTAAAAAAATCCTAGAGTGAACACTATGCCACTAGCCATGACATAGACGATGAAATGCCATCAACGTCGTCTGCCAAGGCCGATGCCCAATGTGATAGTAGAGGGCGTGTAAAATCCAAAAAGCCAAAGTTCAGTAAAAAGAACCAAAAAAAAGAAATTTATATCGTCTGAGGAGAAACGTAAACTTGCCAATATGCCATTTACGACACGGAGTGGTAAGGAACGGATGAGGCCCTGGCCTATGTTCATGGCTAGTGGTTCAGCTTCACATGACGATGGAAGCCCTCATCCTCCCGCTAGAAAAATTAAGAGTTAAGCTGGAAAGAGCACAGAAAAGAACTGTGCGCTCTGAGATGGTATCACAAATCCCCAAGTAGAGTCTAAGTGTGTCGGCGGTTGCGATGCCTGACCTTCCCAACACTGGACGGGAAGAGGTGGCTCCTTCCACCATTTGCACGCCCCCTGCAAGTGCTGGAAGGAGCACCCACAGTCCAGTTCCTGATATTGAAATTGAAGCTGTCACTGTTGAAGTACACATGATGAGAAGTTGACGATGACGATTCTGATGGTGATGTGGTTTAAGTCAGGCACCAGGGGAGACACCTGTTGTCCTTAGGACGAAGAAGCCCATTGTGATGCCTGGGCAAACTACCAAAAAAGCCACTCTTCGGTGTGGAATTATTTCTCCACAAATCCGGACAACAGGTGTCAAGCCATCTGTTGCCTCTGTCAATCTGTAATAAGTAGATGTAAGGATGTTTACCACCTAGGAACATCCTCCCTTATACGTCACCTGCTGCGCATTCATTAGAAGTCAGTGTCAAGTTGTGAAACTTTGTGTAAGAGCGTAAGCAGTCCACTGACTCCTAAATCCCTTCTTCCTCCTGTAACCAAGCTCCTGCAAGCCACACCACCAACTCCCTCAACGTCAACTTCCTCCTCAGTCAGGAACGTCCGTAGTCCTGCAGGCCATGTCACTGTCAAGACTGAGGAGTCCACTCCTAACCGGGATTCCTCCATAGGATCCTTGAGTGTTACGCCTGCTGTTGCTGCCGCTGCTGTTGTTGCTGCTGGGAGTCGATCGTCATCCCAGAGGGGAAGTAGTTGTACTACTTCCAGTAAGCAATTGACTGTCCAACAGTCCTTTTGTGAGGAAGATGAAATATGACGGCAGTCATCCTTTTGCAAAGCGGATAACTGAGGCCTTGACAGCTATGTTGGTGTTACAGGTGCGTCCAGTATCCACCATTAGTTCAGTGGCACTTAGAGATTTGATGGAGATAGTGTGTCCCCGGTATCAAATCCCATATAGGTTCCACTTCTCTAGGCAGGCGATACCGAGAATGTACACAGACGTCAGAAAAATAGTCACCAGTGTCCTACAAAATGCGGTTGTATCCAGTGTCCACTTAACCACGGACATGTGGACACGTGGAACAGGGCAGACTAAGGACTATATGACTGTAACAACCCACTGGGTAGATGTATGGCCTCCCGCAGCGGCACCAGTAGCAGCATCTTGCAAACGCCAACTCGTTCCTAGGCAGGCTACGCTATGTATCACCGCTTTCCATAAGAGGCACACAGCTGAAAACCTCTTACGGAAACTGAGGAACATCATCGCGGAATGGCTTACCCCAATTGGACTCTCCTATGGATTTGTGATATCGGACTACGCCACCAATATTGTGCGTGCATTACATCTGGGCAAATTCCAGTATGTCCCATGTTTTGCACATACTGTACAATTAATTTGGTGGTGCAGAATTTTTTAAAAAATGAGAGAGGTGTGCAGGGGATGCTGTCAGTGGCCTGAAAAATTACGGGACACTTTCGGCATTCTGCCACTGCGTGCCGAAGACTGGAGCGCCAGCAAACACTCCTGTACCTGCCCCGCCATCAACTGAAGCAAGAGATGGTAACGAGGTGGAATTCAACACTCTATATGCTTCAGAGGATGGAGGAGCAGCAAAAGGCTATTCAAGCCTACACATCCACCTACGATATAGGCAAAGGAGGGGTAATGCACCTGTCTCAAGCGCAGTGGAGAATGATTTCCGTCTTGTGCAAGGTTCTCCAACCCTTAAAACTTGCCACACGTGAAGTCAGTTCAGACACTGCCAGCTTGAGTCAGGTCATTCCCCTCATCAGGCTTTTGCAGAAGCAGCTGGATAAATTGAAGGAGGAGCTAAGACGGAGCGATTCCACAAAGTATGTGGGATTTGTGGATGGAGCCCTTCATTTGCTTTGCCAGGATTCAAGGGTGGTCAATCTGTTGAAATCAGAGCACTACATTTTGGCCACTGTGCTCGATCCTAGGTTTAAAGCCTACATTGTATCTCACTTTCCAGCAGACACAAGTGTGCAGAGGTGCAAAGACCTGCTAGTTAGTAAATTGTCAACTCAAGCGGAACGTGACCCGTCAACAGCTCCTGGGGCTGCAAGGAAAAGGATAAGATTTCCTAGCCCACCCACTGGCGGTGATACAGGGCAGTCAGGAGCAAAAGCTGACATCTGGTCCGGACTGAAGGACCTGCCAATGATTACGGACATGTCTACTGTCACTGCATATGATTGTCACCATTGAAAGAATGTTGGAGGATTATATGAGTGACAGCATCCAAGTAGGCATGTCAGACAGTCCGTATGTATACTGGCAGGAAAAAGAGGCAATTTGGAGGCCCTTGCACAAACTGGCTTTATTTTACCTAAGTTGCCCCCTCCCCCCCTCCAGTGTGTACTCCGAAAGAGTGTTTAGTGCAGCTGGTAACCTTGTCAGCGATCGGCGTAGGAGGTTACTTCCACTAAATGTGGAGAAGATGATGTTCATCAAAATGAATGATAAATTCCTCCGGGAAGACCTTTACCAGCAGTTGCCTCCAGAAAGTACACAGGGACCTGTGATGGTGGATTCCAGTGGGGACGAATTAATACTCAGTGAGAAGGATGTACACGGTGAAAGGGGTGAGGAATCGAAGGATGATGATGAGGTGGACATCTTGCCTCTGTAGAGCCAGTTTGTGCAAGGAGAGATTGATTGCTTCTTTTTTGTGGGGGCCCAAACAATCCAGTCATTTCAGCCACAGTTGTGTGGCAGACCCTGTCGCTGAAATGATTGGTTTGTTAAAGTGTGAATGTCCTGTTTATACAACATAAGGGTGGGTAGGAGGGCCCAATGACAATTCCATCTTGCACCTCTTTTTCTTCTTTGCATCATGTGCTGTTTGGGGACTAGTTTTTTTAAGTGCCATCCTGTCTGCCACTGCAGTGCCACTCCTAGATGGGCCAGGTGTTTGTGCCACACACTTGTGTCACTTAGCATAGTCACACAGCTACCTCATTGCACCTCTTTTTTTGCTTCTTTGCATCATGTGCTGTTTAGGGCCTATTTTTTAAATCTGCCATCCTGTGTGTAACTGCAGTTCCACTCCTAGTTGGGCCAGGTGTTTGTTCCGCACACTTGTGTCGCTTAGTTTGGCCATCCAGCTACCTAATTGCACCTCTTTTTCTTCTTTGCATCATGTACTGTTTGGGGACTAGTTTTTGAATAGTGCCATCTTGTCTGCAACTGCAGTGCCACTCCTAGATGGGGCAGGTGTTTGTGCTGCACACTTGTGTCGCTTAGCTTACTCATACAGCCACCTCTGTGCAAGTTTTGGGCCCAAAAACAATATTTTGAGGTGTTCAGAATAGACTGGAAATGATTGTTATTTAGGTTAATAATACTGTAGGAGCAAAATTACCCCCAAATTCTGTGATTTTAGCTGTTTTTATATATTTTTTCCAAAATCATCCAGATCCAAAACCAAAACACGAAAGGGTTGTTTTGGCAAAACCAAGCCAAAACACGAAAATGGAATTAGATCCAAAACACACAACACGAAAAGTGCCCGCCGCACATCTCTAATCTTTTTATAAAAACCATTTAACTATTGGAACATTTTAGAGTTCAACATCAGAGTAACCCTGCGGCCATCAGACAATTTTGTGGCCTTAAACATATTACAGGTCATTGGAGAAGAAAGGATATAGCATGCCAATTCGCACGGACAGAAATGAAAATAATTTTTGATTTAGGCACATTGAAACCTGGCGGATTAAATGCCGATTTTGAAGTTTTCTTTTCAGGTTTCATGATTACTTATTTTTTTTCAGGTTAACTGAGTTTGTATCTAAAATGTCACTGCAAATTCATATTTTACAGATGTTATCTTTGCTGCAATCATGCAAAACAGCTCCTCTTGGCATGCCAGGTCACATGAGCATCTTCTATCATTGTCTGTCTTTTTTGTTTCTTTCATGCCAAAAATTCATCTGATTAATTTGATATGTGACCCTTTTATATTTGTGTGCGACTGAGCCTCTGAATCTGTACACAAAGTGCTGCAATGTAGCAGCTGCAATTTTTTTCAATACAAGTTCAGTTGTGCTCCGTATACACACAAGAGCCGCATATCTAATTAATCAGCAGAGTCTTCCTCGTTTATCTCCTGGTACAACGAAGACACATTTTTGGCAAAAAAAAAAAGACACCCAACTTAGCAAGATTGCACAGGACCTGACTGCTCGCTCGCACCTAGCATCTCACACTCTGTGGCATATTGAGACTAGATGTGTGTAAACCCGTACAATACATCTTTGGTTTTTTACCGATATTTTACGTTATATGCTAGATTTTGAGAGGCTAGAAGTATTTAGTTATGCTCCATATACAGACTCTGTCACACAAAATACAAGTGTCAAACTGTATATCAATGTCATATGTCAGCTAAGCAGCACAGTCTCCTCGTGCGTCCTAGTCCCATTGCATTGTGCATTGCAGCTAAGACACATTTTCAGCAATAAAGAAACTCAATGTTAGCAGAGTTGTGCGAACCTGGCGTCTCACTCCCGACAGGCTTCTTGCGCTGCATGGAGTATTGAGGCTGGAAGTGTAAGGACACATCTGTACTTAATCATTATCTCTGAGGTCTTCAAGCTAGTTTTCTACATTTCAAGGATAGTCTTGTGTGGATATTTTTTTTTTACAAACAGAATATTGTGCTAGATGCATCTTTAAACTCTTTATGATGCAGGTGTTTGAAGGGTAACCATACTAAAAAAATGCATTTCATACAGTTCCCCCTTGGCAGTCCCACACAGCAATACCATAGATGGGACCTTTTGCTGCTGCTCTAATTATGTATTTACGTACAGATACACACCTTCCCTATGCCATCACTTCTATCAACACTTACAAATATGTATAAATATAAAGTTGCTGCTATATAAATACATACTGTACATTTCTATTTGACCTAAAAAAAATGCTAAAAATGTCCCAGTTGGCTCCCAAAGTAAGAACAGCTGGATGCAAGGATTACATAGTTACTGGGCCTGTGAATAAGCCGCTTTCCCTGCCTCGCCTTACATTCTGCATTCCTCTAATCTAACACATTCATGATTGTAATTGTGGAGTAGAGTATAAATAGATTTTAAAGTACATGCTCGTAGGTCAAATCTCATGACAGAACACATTTTTATATCAGACTATGAATGTCCATAGGTGTACTAGGTGTGACAATGTGCACTTCCTATTGCATCTCTTTCTGTACATGTCTGAGAGATGCATAGCTAACAAATTATTGTGTTATTAATTGGATTTTACCATTTCTCACAATTTTGGCAGTGGCATCACACATGGCTGACCATTTCACTTCATCCATGCTAGTTGTAGCATAGACAACACTCGCTGTAAACAAGTGGTTCACAATCTTGGTCTAGCAGATTTTAAGAATATTTAAGTTGACATAAATCAAATAGACTGAGGTACAGTACTAATTAAGTCACATGTATATCCTGGACGGTTAGGGTGCTTTGAGGACCGAGTTTGGGAACCTCTGCCCTAAACTGTGCTAATATATATATGTGAAATTGATTTACTTTTACATGGACAGTTTCTTTCCGACTATTTTCGGAAGAAACAGATTCCACGTGGATTCCGGGTTCGTAATATCCCCACCATCGGCCGCAATAACCCTGTGTTTTGCAGCCGATGGTGTGGGATTCTGAACAAATGTTCATTAGATCTTATGTTATTGGTAATAGAGGAGGTCGGTGTTGAACTTAAAAAAGTAAGGAATGATCTAAGTTCCAATAAGGATCAGCTTGAGAATATACTCCAGTGTGATAAAACTGAGGATTGGCTTGCTAAATTAAACACGCAAGTAGATAAATATAGGACAGATCTAATTAACTTTAAACGCAATAAACTCGAGAAAGTGGAAAGGGATTATCGTGATCACAGGGTACATGGTTGGTTGGTAGGGAATGATTCCCCCCCCCCCCCCGTAAATCGCGTGAATTTAGATCCAGAAGGGGCCAATATCAGTTTGATCAATATTCTACTGCTTCTAGTTCAGACAGAGACAACTTTGATCTGAGAAATAATCAACGCCCGCCTTTTTCTCGGGTGGCCACTCGTTCACAATTAGACCCGGTACAGGTAGACACCAAAGGCCCCACCCAAGGAGGGGGTCTTACAAAAAATGCAAAAAACCTCTAAAGAATCCACGAGTGAAATAATCAATATTTCATCCGTAGCATTGTGTTGAACAAGAAAAGGTTTTATCACGCGGTTTGTCTTTTATCCCTACTGTACACTTCAGTCCAATGAGGTGGAAAATAGATAATTATTGATTGGCACGCAAATTAAGGCTTAAAGAGAAGTTTGGGGACAACAAACGTGATATGCCGGATTCTGTGTTCAAAAAGAAAAGCACCTATGATCCTCCATCAAATAATATTAATATTAAGACCTTTACACGTATGATGGATCAATCGGTGACTGATTCTATGACTAATTCTATTAAGGGTAGACCAAATCTCAGCAAAGCAGAAAAAACCGCTCTTAAACAATTGAAAGAAAATCCTATGATTACGATACGTCCAGCAGACAAGGGTGGGGCGGTTGTGCTTCAGGATACAGTAGCATATAATAAAGAAATTCTACGACAGTTGGGCGATGAGTGTACCTACAGGGTCCTTGATAGTGACCCTATGCCACTGTTTAAAAAGAAATTAGATACGGTGTTGGACATGGCATTCAATATGGGTGTCATTACTGAAACTGTGTCATCCTTTTTGCATACCGATTTCCCTATATGTCCGATTTTGTATACTTTACCAAAAGTGCACAAGTGTGTTGATGCTCCCCCTGGCAGACCAATCATATCTGCCAAGGGTTCCTTATTCCAACCAGTAGCACGATATCTCGACACCTACTTGCAACCATGTGTGAGACAAATAGAAAGTTACATTAAGGACACTAATGACTTCATTGCTGGATTAAAATCTATTAAGGGGTATGATGAAAACTGGTTACTTGTGACTATGGACGTGTCTTCCCTATATACGGTCATACCTCACCAAGCAGGTATGGCTGCCGTAAAGAAAGCATTAGTGAGAACTCAGCAACACAACCCACCGATTGAATTTCTGCTGGAGTTACTCGATATGACATTGACATGTAACTATTTTAAGTTTGGTGACCGATACTACCTCCAGACATCCGGGACCGCGATGGGGAGTAACATAGCCCCGGCGTATGCAAATCTATATATGGATGAATATGAACAACATTACATATTACCGATGTTTGGAGGTAGTATCGGTTACTATAAACGCTATATTGATGATATATTTCTATTATGGTCTGGTGACAGAACTGCATTGGAGAGTATGGTATCGCATCTCAATCAACTAGATACACCGATTAGATTTACTATGGAATGTGATTCCAAAAGCATTAATTTCTTGGATGTTACCGTGTTCACCACAGATAGGGGTTATGGATTTAAATTGTATAGGAAGGTCACAGACCGGAACACACTTTTACATTACAGTAGCTACCATCCAAAGCCACTCAGAGAGCCTACCAATTTCTCAGTTTATCAGAGTAATGAGGAACAATTCGAGTACAGAGATCCTCAAAGGTCAACTTTTAGAAATGCAACATCGCTTTATGGATAGGGGATACCACCCTGACGTCATTGAACGATGTCTGAAAATAGCTGAACATCGCCACAAGGTTGGCAAGAGACCCGTGCCGGATAACGGTAAAAATCCGTTTGTGTTCCTTACCACATATGATACTGGCAGTTTTGCTACACGATCTGCCATCAAGAAAAATTGGGGCATTGTGGCTACTGATGCTGTACTAAAGGAGGCACTTCCTAAGCAACCTTTGATTGCATACAGGCGGGGACCTAACCTACGGAATATGCTCATGCGCCCTGAACAGTCGGTTGGCAAAGAAATAGATAATTGGCTACCCACTAGGAAGCTGGGATGCTATGTGTCCGAACTGCACAACCTGTAGAAGTATGTTAACAGGAGACAGTTTTCCACACCCCCATGATGGTAGACGGATATCAATACAACATCGATTGACGTGCACATCTGATTATGTCATCTATATTTTGATATGCCCATGCTCACTTGTATATGTGGGTAAGACGATCAGGTCATTTCGCGAACGAATCACTAATCATCGCTCAAATATCAGATTGGCATTAAAAGCTGGTGGATCGGACAAACCAGTAGCACGTCACTTTGTTCAACATCAATTGACAGCCTTACGATATATGGTGATTGATAGAATACCACCACTCTCTAGGGGTGGTGACCGTGCCAAGATTCTTCTACGCCGTGAGGCATATTGGATACAGAGACTAGATACTGTCTACCCAAAGGGTCTCAATGACGTAGTACATTACAGCATCTTTCTATAAAGGTTGGCTGTGGACATCTTCTGTTGGACCTAATGCCCTGCTGTGGAATGGAGTCTTTCATTCATCCATTTTTATTTTTATTCTTATTTTGATTTTTGTCTTGATTTGATGGTGGTGTGTTCCGGTCTGTGTTACCTATTCCTGTACAGGATCCATATTATGTTTAGTAACCAATATGTTCTGGAGTGATCTCAATGAGGATTACGTTCTCCAATTGTTTTTATCTAGTGGCCTTCAGCCCCACTTACAATGTGCAACAAGTATCTATGATGGGTATACCAGCTCTTAGTTGCTGTGTAAAATATACTACTCCGGTTGCTAGGTGACGGCGTCGCTGTATGACGCGTGGGTCACATGATGCGGTGAGTTACGTTAGACGTGACGACGCGGTACGCAATGTGTAAGACGCGATTGGTTGTTTGGTGCACCACGTGATGGGAACACGTGGGTGCGTTCCAAACAGTGCTGTTAGTACTTCCGCCTCCTCCAGCGTGCGGTCCAGCGGCGACAACGGGCGAGGCGGGAAGCAATGATCAACAGTCCTCCCGGTTAATACACGGGATGGATGAGAAGTATACCTGAGAGTGTAAGTGGGCCTGATTAAACACTATATTAAGTGTTTGTTTGTGTGTATGTTATATATGTTATATATGTTCTGTGTCGGGTTTTTCTACATACTGAGTAATTAAGGTGATGGCTATATATAGATAAGCTGTATGGGTATCTATTGAACCTTGACAAAGGTCCTAATAAGGACCGAAACGTCGGCATGACAATGTGTATGATGTCCCAATAAAACCCTGTTGGCTACAGTATCCGTCTGGTGAGTGCACTCTATACAGGAACTTTATATATTCATGGAACAAGGAATGCTTCTTTTGATCCAATGAAATATTGAGTGACACCCCAGCAATTATTACTCTGAATTGTGAGTGCAGACAACTTCAATTTTTCTATATACAGGTTGAGTATCCCATATCCAAATATTCCGAAATACGGAATATTCCGAAATACGGACTTTTTTGAGTGAGATAGTGAAACCTGTGTTTTTTAATGGCTCAATGTACACAAACTTTGTTTAATACACAAAGTTATTAAAAATATTTATTAAATGACCTTCAGGCTGTGTGTATAAGGTGTATATGAAACATAAATGAATTGTGTGAATGTAGACACACTTTGTTTAATGCACAAAGTTATAAAAAATATTGGCTAAAATTACCTTCAGGCTGTGTGTATAAGGTGTATATGAAACATAAATACATTCTGTGCTTAGATTTAGGTCCCATCACCATGATATCCCATTATGGTATGCAATTATTCCAAAATACGGAAAAATCCCATATCCAAAATACCTCTGGTCCCAAGCATTTTGGATAAGGGATACTCAACCTGTGTATATATATATATATATAATCTGAGGGTGAGTGCTTTCCCAGAGCTGCTGCAGCCGCCATTTTGGCTTTTGCTCCTCAGAGTCCTACGCTGCCAGAGTTCTCCTGCTCCTTCCTGGGTACTCACTCAAGCTTAATCATCATCTGGGGGGCATGAACTGGGTGCTCATGTTCTCTCCCTTTCTCTGAAGAGTTGGTATGCGCCACCAGCTACTGTGTTTCGCCTGCTACAATGCATAATAGTAGTGGTGCACCCGGCTCCTTCTCTGCCAGGTGCACTGTTACTATTATACATTGACGATGATGTTAACTTTATTTATGTAGCACTTTTCTCCTGTAGGACTCGGTCGTTTAACAGACATACAATCATGGTACATTGTATGGGGAATTGGTATTACAGAACATAGAAAACCACACAGACATAGGGCCTAACTCTGAGTTGATTGCAGCAGCAAATATGTTAGCAGTTGGGCAAATCCATGTGCACTGCAGGAGGGGCAGATATAACATGTGCAGAGAGAGTTAGATTTGGGTGGGGTGTATTCAAACTGAAATCTAAATTGCAGTGTAAAAATAAAGCAGCCAGTAATTACCCTGCACAGAAACAAAATAACCCACCCAAATCTAACTCTCTCTGCACATGTTATATCTGCCTCCCCTGCAGTGCACATGGTTTTGCCCAATTGCTATCAAAAATCCTGCTGCGATCAACTTGTAATTACCCCCATAGTTAAAAACAGAAACCTAGAAAGCACAATAAGCACATTGCAGGTTTGGTGTGGACATTTTGGGTAATAACTTCCACAGGTCATATTCTACTCATGAAAGCTTCCAGGTTAGGCAGCAGTCTATGGCGCACTTGTAGGATTGCCGTGGATGGAATAGATGACACAGAATGGGTGGTTGCAGCATCATAAAGCTAGGAGTAGAGTCCCACTATAACCATCAGGCAGGCCCATGCATTTTTCAACCCATCCACAAGTGTACCAGGTGATGCAACCATGTTGGGCGCACTACAGAGGTTACACTGTGGGAGGTGAGCCATACAAGGACCCACGGCATACATGAGAAAACTAACATGTGTTTGGCAGTATGATAGACCCTGTATGAACAGATCCACATGAAGTACATCCTGCCCATGGAGAATGCACTTCAATGGAGGCATAGCAGACAGGCATATCATACAGTGGGGCAACAGTACATGGTAAAAGCATGGAACAACGAATACAGCAAACAGTGAAAAGGTTTAAGCACAATCTGTGGTGGGACCACGTGCTGACTGATGGAGATGGCAAAGGACAGGATTAACAGAGTTCAAAATTAATCAGTGGCGACCAAAAGTTTATGGTAAGATAGCCCCTGTAGGGCACTGAGAATGTTGCTGGTGTGTTGGTAGGGGGTGCCGGAGCCTCTGTGGCCCATACATTCTATCAGATGCGGCCATTGCAGATGTCTCTGTGCAGCGGGATGGTGCATGTCTGGTGCCAGCTGGAGACAGGGACACCCGATAGCAATGTGGACATGGAGTATGGAAGAGGCTGGGCTGGGATTTTGGAGGCATGATGGTGAGCCCCCTTGTTTTCACATACTGGCACAGCCACAAGGTCCAGCGGCAGATGCAAGCAGGAGCCGGCAGCAAGCACGCGGTGGCAAGATGGCTGCTGCAGTCTGGCAAGAGGCCCTGGCTCTTTTCTCAGCCACCAGTCCACCTCACGCCAGGTGTGGGTGGGAATCACACCTCGAATCTGTCCATGTCTTGGGGGGGGTGCAGCATCCAGAGCCTGTGCTCGGATGGAGAGTCCACAATGTTACTGCGGTCTGAGATCAGCGTGGCGGACATCCCTGGGGAGGCTCGGTCACGAGGCTGTGTTCAACAGGCGTCAGCAGTCATGGCCGAAGCGTAGTCCTCATGGTGGAAGTGGCAGCCAGCTACTGTGTGGGATGAATGCAGGGGGTTGAGTTGTGGAACCAGGGACGGAGTTCTATGAGCGTGCAACTATCCCCACAACACTGGATACACTTCAGAGGAGGAGGAGGAGGGGTTTTACTGTGGTGTAATGTAAATAAGCAACTCTTCTGTGGGGTAATGTGTATAAGGGTCTCTACTGTGGTGTAATGTGTATAAGGGTTACTACAGTGTGGTGTAATGTGAATAACGGACACTACTGTGCGGTTTAATGGGTATTGCAACTATTCTGTGTCCACACCGCTTCCCCACAAAGTCATCCCCTTCAAGTATGTGTATGTTTGTGTGTGTGTGTGTGGGGGGGGGGGGGCGGTGCCCCAATTTGCTTTCTGGAACAAGGCACTATAATGTCTAGTTACAGCTCTGGCTATGTTGCACACATTTGTAATTGTATATTCTTTTAGTTCATCACTGATATAATCCACTTGAGTGAATAAGGAATGTACTGTAAGAATTATTAACGGTAATTCTGAAACATCTAATGATCAGCTTGTGGTGTGTTTTGATTTTTTCCCCTGTGGGGCTTGTTTTTTCTATCAAGTTCTGAAAAAGTGCATTTATTGACTTGATATATTTTTATTGCTGTGGAATGCTTTGTAAACATTCCTAACACTTTACTTTTCTGGTTAACATAACATGGCCCTACACTGGTATGCTAACACCCTTTGCAATTCTGTTTCACAACAGGCATCTCTTGCACAATTTCACACAGTTGACCATGGAACATGCAAACCGTAACTAATTTATGGAAAGCATTTTTTTTTTTATATTGGTTATCAAAGTAAAGTAATTGTATACATACAGAAGCCCTAGCTATTTGTCTCACAGTTCTGTCAGTCCAAGCTCTTTGTGCACCAGTTTTCAGTCTCTGTTTTTTTTTGTACTTTTAGGCTTCGTACTTCAATCTGTTAGTCTTGCAGAGAAACTGGTCACACAGATTATCACTCCAACACTTACATTACATTTCAGTCACTTGTTCACATAAAGTTTTCTTTAAAAAAAACAAAAACTCATCCATCTATAGATTCTCTTAGTTCAAAGGAATAACACAAACATTTCAATTCTGGCAGGTATTCATGTAAAGGTTTCTTTCAAATCACTCAGTCTCTCCCATACTTTCCTTGTCTCTGGCAGTGTCCTTCTTTGAGTAAGGAGAATCTATAACTTTATTTTTTAAAGAAACCTCTGTGAATGTGTGATTGACATGTAATGTAAATATTGGAGTGATAATCTGTGTGATCTGTTTCTTTGCCAGACTTAAAGTTAAGTACACACTGTCAGATCTGCTTGGTTGGCCTAAGAATCGGACAATTTTTCAGGAAATTGTAGGCAACGATATCTGAGCTACACAATAAAATATATACGTTTTACACTACCAATTTTCTGCCACATCATAGTCCATTTGCATATGCTAGCCCACAAGGAGGATGATAGGAAAACAGGAAATATAGGCAGATTGAGAATGCACATACACTGCTCGATATTGTGATATTGTGGCAAAGATTTTTGCTTGGGTGAGAGATTGGAAAATCAATCGCTCATATTTGTGTGCAAGATATTTCCGATTGTTCATACACACTATACGATAAATTAGGCTGATGTCCCAATTATTGTCAAATCTGACCAATAATTGTATAGTGTGTACTTGGCTTAACAGACAATATATCCACATTAGTGTCTAAACACTTTTGGACCTGAATGGAGGGAATTAGGAGTGGAGTCTTTCACTATTTTAATTGTATATATCTGTCCGAAGGGTGGAATGTACCCTGTGTGTGAAATTAGTTGCTGAATAATTCATGTAGAAACGCAGGGTTGGATTTCTTGTATTCTTTTTTTTTGTGCCTAGGAGAGTCCATTAAACGGTTTTATTTTATTTATATTTGGACCCATGTGAGCAGCAGCAGAGGAATAATCATAGATGCTGGCCATAATATGGTATATTGGAGATTAATTATACATATTAATTGTGTTCACAAAATACAGGAAATTAATTTCCGGTGAGGTCACTTCCTGTTTTCAGGTATATAAACCCCATACTGGCTTACAGAAACTCCACCTTGACAAAGACACCCCTTGGTGTCGAAACATGCCGGAGGAGCGTTTGTCTATGGGCTTCCCATCCACGCCGATCTTTTGAGCATCAGTACGGTATACAGAACTAATACCCGGTTTCCATCACATGGTTTTGTTTGACGTGTCTATGCTTCATATATTTCTGGTACGGAGACCGGGAGAATCCCCTTTTTATATGTATATCATGTATTGTGATTAAATACTGTTTTTAAGTATACTATGCCACGAGAAGTTTTTATAGTTTTTTTCATATGCAATAGAATGAAAACCTTTTATGAGCCTTGAATAACAAGATCACCACGTAAGCAGTGTGAACATCTGTTATGAATCCACCTATGGTTTTGTGTTCATAAGAGTTAAAAATACCTTTATGAGTAGTCTGCATATCTATTGAAAGTAATAGCAAAGTGAGCACTATTCTGTTTTATCATTTGTTTCTACAAGGTTGTGGTGACTTTGTAGATAGTGTTTATGCTGCCGTTCTAAATCAGCGCCCAGCTTTTTGGTACATCCAATTAGATCGGTTTTATTTTTGTTACTGGTTATTTTCTGGGGATGCAGTTAATCTGCTGGCTGTTGGAATCCCGTGGCACAGTGTCTATTCCCACTCGTGGGTGACCAAGACACCAATAAAGTGGGAATAGAGCCTGTTGCGAGTGCAGTGAGCCCGCAAGGGGACTTTGTGCTTGCCCCGCTGCCGGCATTCTGGCTGGTGGGATGCTGCTGCCGGGATATTGACAGTCAGCATCCCGTCTGCCGAGAATACGTATCTATTCCTATTTTCTGCTTGTAATGAAACTCCTTGTTACAGTTTCTCAGAGTCCTTTGAGGAGGAAATTTACTTCTTACCATGAGCACACGCTGCACTTTGTTTTTCCACCTGAAACAAGAATACAGTTATGTTTTATTATATTTTTTGCTAATGAAACACTTGACTAGTGTTGACCATTTCATCACATTGTGCATTGTGTAAAAGAGACCGATATCGCAAATGGGATGCCGGCAGTCAGAAAAACGGTACCACAATCCCAACACTGCTCATTTTCCGGACGCCGGTATCCCAACAGCCAGAATCCCAAATATAAGTATACAGAGTAGAGTTAGGGTTCGGCTGCAGGTAGGGGGACGGTAAGGGATAGAGTTAGCTTACCTTTAAAATAGTGATGGGATTCTAACCATCGGGATGCCGCTATCCGTATTCTGACCGTCTTCATCCTGCCTGTTGGGATTCCATACTCAACCCTTGCAAATGAATTCACACAAAACACATTGTAAATATTTAGAAGTTTGATCATTGTTACGTTTAATGAGTTATAAAAGCTGCTCCGCTTCTATATTTGGCTTTATTATCATCAGTGGGTGTGTTGTGTATTACTTGACAAGTTGTCAGAAATGTGCCGTATACTGACATAGCAGTGTGGTTGCCTTTTGGTAGTAATTTTAGTGTCTTCGATATTAAGTAATTATAACCGTGGATTATATTGGACTCACGATATTGTAAACTAGCCTGGAATAAATTAGGATAGAGTAACTATGTATGGAGTATTTTTTTGTTCAAATAATGAACCTAAATTTAACAGAAAAGTGGGACAAATACTTAATAATTGGCTTTTAGCAACAGGTGTTGCTGTTGTGCGCTGGTATGGATACCAGTTCCACCACCAAGAAAAAGGCATCATAGACACTTTATTAGAACACATTTCCAAGGGATGAAGTGTAGCGGTAGTTTAATATGTCATATAGGTTGCTACAAATCCATTTGTACTTTTAGTGTAGAACTATTTCCTCCATTGACTTGGCCTAGCAATGCCCTTGCTTTGTCCTGTGGGCTTAACACTGGCTACTGACTGCAGTTTGGTTTGCACTAAATGTCTGTTCAAACATCAGTGACATTACATTTCAAACAAGTTTGACCTGTTGTGCTTGTTGCATCCGGGAGGCAAGTTACTGAACATAACACACCTCACTGCATTTAATGCATTTCTCCTACATGTAAGTAATCCAACTACTATGTGGTTTAATTGGAGACAATAGTTTTATTAATTTCCTGACCTGTTTTTGGAGATTACACTTGTGTTAATAAAGCTCGCACAATGTCCAAAATTGACAACAGTCAGTATTAGGCTATATTCTATAGATTGTAAGCTTGCGAGCAGGGCCTTCCTACCTCTATGATTGTTTGTTATTACCCAGTTTTGTTATATCATTGTTATTTCCAATTGTAAAGCACAACGGAATTTGCTGCGCTAAATAAAAAACTTAATAATAATAAAAAATAATAATAATTAGGCCTAAAGAAGTCTTCTAGTATGCAGCTGAAATATATTGCCATCCATAGACACGAATGCCAGATGTACACTAACACATTAAAGCAACTGCTTGGCTTCACTCTCAGCTCTGGTAGGTTCTGTGTAAGTCGAGGAGAATCAAACATCAAATAATTTGTTCTTTTAAGGGCTTGGAACACCTTGTAAATTCAATGAGATGCAGTTGAAATGTGTTTGTATATGTGTTTACAAGTGATTTGAACAAAACAAGAAGTTCTTACTTTGTTAATGCTAAAGACACCTGCTTGAATGAAGCTCAGATTGTCTAATGGATTTCAAATGCATAATAAATTCATATGCAAATGCATTGCATTCATATGTATGTTACTTGCATTTTAACATGCATTAAACACGCTGCAAATAGCAGTGAGTGCCTAGCATTAAGGCTTCTATATTGGAATAACTGTACAACGGAAATAATATTGCAAACCTACTTTTTAAAAAATAGTTTCAATAATAAATGTCAATGCACGCAAAATGATTGTTTGGAAACTATTCAAGGTGCATTGTAAATGTATTCAATTACTGCTCGTGTTTAGACCTACTGTAGATGTGTAGTTGCAGTTTTGCCCCTAGCGTGAAACTAAAGGTGGGTAGACACTCCATGAGCAACATTGCCTAGTGTGTCCCCTCCCGGGCTGCCCGACGTGGGCATACACCCAGTGCGATATCGCTAGCGATACCGCACAGTGATGTCATGCCGCGGCTGGGCTGTCCATGCAGTTTTGGACAATGAGTCCACATTAAGCTGCCTGGCAAGGCGACAGCGAGCCTCGTTAACGAAGCATGGGGCCGCGCATTGTTCATCGTTTACTGCGTACACACTGGGCAGCATAGTAAACAATATCACTCAGAAAGGGTCAAAATGAGCAACGTTGTTTAATATATCGACTAGTGTGTATGGGCTTTTAATTTAAAATAGATGATAAAAATGTCTGGGGAATATCAGAAATCATGGTTTATTTTTTTTAAACTTCATAACTATTTTGAGAGCACACACGACATTATCTGATCAGAACGAATACAGAAGTGAAGCTTTTGTGGTTTCTAGGTTTTTAAGGAAGCTTAGTAGTTTATGTTTAGTTTTTTGTTTGTTTGCTGTTAAGTAATAAAGGGTGTGTAAAAGTATATTTCCATATATGACATTGTATGCTGCTTTGTGTTATATAATTGCTGGTTCACTATCATAGGCGTGCGCACGGGGGGTGCCTGGTGCGCACAGGCACCCCCTAATGTTCGGCACCCCCCACACGCCACACCTGCAGCACAGTGATCGCTGCTTATTCCTGTGCCTTCCTCCGCTGTGGCCGCCGGACAGGGAGCGTACGTACGTTCCTGGCCGGCGTCCAAACATCCTCCTGGCTCCTCCCCGCAATGTAATGTTATGATGTCACCTGCCTGCGCGCCCGCCGCACTCGCTGCCGCCGCGCTATCTCTCTCTCCTCTCGTGTGGCGGTGTGGTGTCACACCAACTCCACACACAGTCCAGCGTTGCTCCTTAGAGAGTCAGAGCCTTGGAGGACAAATTCAGCAGACAGCCCCAGGCAAGCTGAGAGTGAGACAGTAAGTCACTGCTCACCTCATACAGTGACAACGTAAACTGCGTGCCAGCTCCTGGAGGGGAAGAGAGGGGGCCAGCCAGGGGGAATAACATGTACATATGTATATATGACCTGCAGATCTCTTTTATTTTTTTGGTGTAGGTGCACTCCGGAAAAGAACTAGACAAGAGGCCCTGTACTATCATGTACTACATTGTTTAATGCAAGTTTCATGTATATATATATATATATATATATATATATATATATATATATATAAAAATAGATTTATATCTATCTATAATCTGTTTAATATATGTTACATTTGTATATTTTATTATACAAATGTAGATTATACCCCTCAAAATATATATTAATAATGTGTTATTACTTTATCAAGACCTTAATAAAGGGGTTTTTAGCTTCATTGACTTATTAGTCCCCTGGTGCCAGACATACTTCTGTCCACCATGTGTTTGAGAGTCTGGGCACCAGGGCATGCTGTCTGCCATTCATGTGTGCCAGTTATCTTTGTGTGTATATATATATATATATATATATCTATCTATATCTATTTAATATATCTGTGCATGTATATAAATCTGCGTGCCCTTTACTCCCCTTTTTTATCAGGAGCCCATTTATGGATGCCCTCGACCAATGGTTCGCAAACTTTTTTGAATCACGGCATCCTAGAGTATCAAAATTTTCTTCACAGCCCCCTAGGCCAAACGTTTCTTATTGAGAAGTTTTGAAAAAAATATGAAGTACTATTAATTGTATGTATATATATATTTCATCCTTAGGTTCCATTATGTGGTGAGGGACAGCAACATGACTGGCTTCTGTTTCGCCACATATTTTATTGTGGGAAGCCAAAAGCACTGGTTTTTGCCTATTACATTGTCCTTAAATTATTGGAATTGGTCAGTGAGGTCCCAAGCTTTTGAGTTTAATAATTATCTGCCAGCCCTCACTGTACACTCTATTTAATCAAATTCCCTGTATTATTTAGTTTGTATTGAGTGCCAATATATGATGCTAGACACGCCCAATAGGTGGTGTTAGTCAGGCACAATAGGCAGTGCTAGACACGCCCCTCCAATTGTGCACCCCCTAATAAAATGTGCTGCGCACGCCTATGTTCACTATTTAACTGCTAGTCTCAAATCATTGGTTACAAGCTGACAGGTTTTGAGGTGTGGTTACATTAAATACAAAGTTTAATGTAGTTTTTTATTGTGGTTTAAAACAAGTGATTTGCCCACTGAAAGAGTATTATCCTTAATGTACAGTGCTGCATATCTGGGCACTTTAATACCATAAAATGACATGTAACAAAAGTACATACAGCTTAGCCTTAGGTCAAATGCGTTGGAAGCTGATGCAGTGAAAGTGTGTGGCTACTTTTAAGGCAGAAACATTGTTATCCACCAATATTAAAGTAGACATTACAGTACATTACTTTATTTAACTATGGACAGGGAGAAAACAGCCTATCACCACATCACACATTAAATTTTGATATGATGGGACCATCAAAGCTGCTCTAGCTTCTGTGTGCCTTTTGGTGTGTATTTAAAGGGGACACTTTTGTATATTATTCAGCCTTTGATATTTGTTAATGGCAAATTTCTGCAGCGGGGTACACTGGTATTCCACAGGGATTAACATTGGGGTGTAGAGTTGGATCTTGATCCGAGGCACCAACAGGCTAAAGCTTTGACTGTTACCAGGATGCATTGCACCGCCGCCTCTATAGCCCCGCCTCCAGGCACTGGAGCTCAGTTTGTAAGTTGGTGCCTGCAGTGCAGGCAGCTAACAGGGAGGGCTGCGTTCGGCAGCCCTGAAAAGAGCTTTTCTGAGAAGAAAGAAGACTTTAAGGGCCGCAGCATAGGCACTTGATGCTATATGTCATACTGACATGTCGTGCTGCGGCTCCATCACCTCCCCCCGGCGACACTGTATACTCCCGAGCCCTGGTTGCTGGGTACTTACAGTGGAGGTGCTCCGGTCTCATCAGGAGGCAGTAAGAGGGTCCCCCAGGTGGGACCCGCTGAAATCTCGATCCGGCTGCGGTCTCCGGAGACGGACCGTGCCGCTGGCGTGGACACTGTGGCCATGCAGGGACCCCACTATATCCACCAGGGCAAGGAGCACAGGTCGGATTTACTAAAATCTGTTTATTACAGGCTCCATAGTACCCGGTGGTGAAGTCCAGCAGAGGGGATAAGGCGCTGACCTGTAGCCCCTCCCCCAAGCGCCTTCTACAGCAGATGTTTCCGCACTGGAGCTGCATCTCTCTCTCTCTCTCACTCCCTGTCAGCGTTTGGGCGCCATTACACATAGCTGCGCTGATTCTGGGACTGCTGGGCACTGTCTCCTCTGTAAAACCGCCTGCCTCATCAGCGCTGTGCATTTTCAGGACACTTACGTATTCTACATGTCTTTTAGACAGTGTTAGTTAAGAACAAGTGCATAACTACAGGAATATTTAGTACAAGTATTCTATGATATACATCCAATGTTTACTGTGCATTGTTCCTGGAAGTCTCCAGGAAAGAAATTTTCCCTGTCTAAAAAGTTGCTAGCTCGTTATCCCCTCTCTGCAGAGTTAAGTAAGAATTGGGGAACACCACCACCGGTGGACTCACACGTAGCGCATCTTGTGGTGTCTTCTACTCTGCCTGTCACTACCGTCGCCTCTCTGAAGGATCCAACGGATAAGCACGTGGAGGGTTGCTTGAAGTCTATTTACACTCTTGCGGGTGCCGTACATAGACCCACTATAGCAGCTTCTGAAGCCTGGGTTCAAGCTGTTGAGGCAGAGCTACCTCTGAATTTTTCTGATAATGCCAGATAGTGTCTTTCATATGTTACCACAGCCTCTCACTACATTCAGGAGGTGGCCTCTGATACCGGTGTTCTGGCGGCCAAAGCATCTATTACGTCCATTCTGGCTCGCCGGATTCTGTGGTTGCGGTCCTGGTTGGTGGACCTGGAATCTAAAAAGACCTTGGAGGTGATCCCTTTTAAGGGAGACATACTGTTCGGGGAAGATTTGCACAAGATTGTTGCTGATTTAACGTCTGCTAAGACTGCATGTCTACCAAGTACTAATCCTTCGGCTCCAAAGGCTAAAAGCATCCTTTTGTTCCTTTCGACCTCCAAGTAAAGAAAAGGGTCAGGTGTACCCGAAACAGGCTCGCACTTAAACCTCTAAGCCCAAGCCTAAACGTTCTTGGGCTTCCCGTCAGCCTGCTTCCAAACCAGACAAGCCTGCTGCATGACGGGGCGGGCCTCCCCCTGGGGAACCCCAGTGTGGGAGGCTGACTTCTGCGGTTCACCCAGGTATGGTTACAGACCACTTCAGACGCCTGGGTGAGGGAAGTCGTCACTCGCGGATACGCCATCTCTTTCAAGATACGTTCCCCCTCACTGTTTTTGCTCGACTGTTATCCCTTCGGATCTGTTAAAAGCAAAAACTCTACATTTGGTGGTCCAATCGCTCCTGGACACAGGAGTGATAGTGCCGGGGCCTCTGACTCAGAGGTGCAGGGGGTACTGTTCAACTCTGTTCCTAGTTCCGAAGCCGAATGGATCCTCCCGGCCCATTCTCAACCTCAAATCTTTGAACAACTTTGTGAAGGTATCCAAATTCCGTATGGAAACTCTTCGCTCTATTGTTCTGGCTTTGGAGCTCAAGGATTATATGGTATTCCTGGACATACAGGATGCTTACCTACACATACCTATTGCCGTGTCGCATCATCAGTATCTGCGGATTGCTATTGGCAACCTACATTATCAATTTCAAGCTTCTTTGGATTGACAGCTCCTTGGATCTTCACCAAGGTCATGGCAGTCATGACTGCCATTCTACGTCGGCAAGGTATCCTGCCGTATCTGAATGACTTGCTGATCCTGGCGAACTCCCGAGAGGTTCTCATCTGTCATCTGGAACGGATGGTCCAATTCCTACAAGCACGAGGGTAGCTCATCAATTGGAAAAAATCCTCACTGGTCCCTGCTCAGAGCATGGTGCACCTGGGGGCATTACTGGACACACGCAACCAACATTTGTTCTGGACTCCAGAGAAAGTACTGAAGCTTCAGGACAGGATAATATGCTTCCTTTCTAGAGTACGCTCAATTTCACTCTCACCCTCTGCAGAAGCCAATCCTTGCCAAGTGGGACTGTCTGCCTCACCGGATCAGATCTCACATGATCTCATTGACTCCGGAGGTTCGTCTGTCACTGAGCTGGTGGCTACAGGACCAACAATTGAGCTGGGGTCGTCCCTTCTGGATCTCCAACTGGGTCCTCCTAACAACGGATGCCAGTCTGCGTGGTTGGGGCGCGGTGTTGGAGCAGCACTCTCTTCAGCGTCGGTGGACCAGGGAGGAATCTCTCCTCCCGATAAATGTTCTGGAGTTGCGGGCAGTGTTAAATGCTCTGAAACTTGCCCTACCTCTGGTACACAACAGGCCTGTTCAAGTACAGTCGGACAATGCCACCACGGTGGCGTACATAAATCATCAAGGCGGGACACGAAGCCGCATGGCAATGTTGGAAGTGTCAAATATTCTTCAATGGGCGGAACGCCATCTGCCAGCCATATCAGCAGTGTTCATTCCGGGGGTCCTCAACTGGGAAGCGGACTTCCTCAGTCTTCAGGACGTACACGCCGGAGAGTGGAGCCTTCATCCAGAAGTCTTTCAACTCCTTAGTGGACAAGTAGGGTCTACCAGATGTAGACTTGATGGCGTCTCAACACAATCTCAAGGTTCCGGTCTTTGGAGCAAGCTCAAGGGATCCTCAAGCAGCGTTCGTAGATGCACTGGTAATTCCATGGATCTTTCGGCTGCCGTACGTGTTCCCTATGGTGTCACTCCTGCCCAGGGTAATAAGGAAGTTCAAGCAAGATAGAGGATTACTACTTCTAATCGCTCCAGTGTAGCCCAGACGGCATTGGTTCTCAGACCTGCAGGGTCTCTCGATAGAGCGTCCTCTTCTGCTTCCGCAATGCCCAGACTTCCTCGTTCAGGGCCCTTGTGTCTACCAGGATCTGGCCCGACTGGCTTTGACGGCGTGGCTATTGAAGCTTCACTCCTGAGGGCCAAAGGATTTTCTGAGGCGGTCATTCAAACTACTGTATGTTGAAAGCCCGTAAGCCATCTTCGGCTCGGATTTATTATAAGGTCTGGAATTCTTACTTCGCCTAGTGTGCGGCTAAGAATTACGATGCATACAAGTTCAGTACTGCCAAACTTTTGGCTTTTCTGCAACAGGGCCTGGACTTAGGCCTTCGTCTGTCCTCCCTCAAGGTTCATATATTTGCCTTGTCGGTGTGGTTTCAGAGAAAGATTGTGTCTCTTCCTGACGTTCACACTTTCACTCAGGGCGTTTTATGGATTCAACCTCCCTATGTTCTTCCTGTGGCTCCATGGGATTTGTCTGTTGCTCTGAATGCCCTACAAGAGTCTCAATTTGAACCTCTTGAGTCTGTGGACCTTAAATGGCTTACGCTTAAGGTCTTATTTTTGCTGGCTATTGCCTCTGCTCGACAGGTTTTAGACTTGGGTGCCTTATCATGTCGGTCACCCTTTCTGATTTTTCACTGTGACCGTGCGGTTCTTGGAACCCGCCCTGGTTATCTACCTAAGGTGGTGTCGTCTTTCCACCTTAACCAAGAGATTGTGGTTGCGGCCTTTATCTCTCCTGGTTCTCCTCCAAAGAGTGGTCTTTGGATGTGGTATGGGCTCTCCGTATCTATGTGAAGAGAACCGCCTCCCTTAGGAGATCTGATTCTCTCTTTGTCCTTTTTGGTTTCACAAACGTGACTGGCCTGCGACTGAGCAAACTTTGGCCAGATGGATTAGAATAGTGATTGCACATGCTTATGCGCTGGCTGGACTTTCAGCTACTGCTGCTATCAACGCCCATTCTACTCGGTCTGTTGGACCTTCTTGGGCGGCCCACCGTGGCGCGTCCCTAGAACAATTGTGCAAGGCGGCTACGTGGTCCTCAGTGAACACGTTCATCAGGTTCTATGCCTTTGATACCTCCGCCTCCCAGGATGCCTCCTTTGGACGCCAGGTTTTTGTGCCCGCTACAGTGCAACCCCTCCCATGAGGAACTACTTTAGGACATTCCCGATGTTATTCCCTGTGGAATACCAGTGTACCCTGCTGCAGAAAAGGAGATTTATGGTAGGACTTACCATTGTTAAATCTCTTTCTGCAAGGTACACTGGGTTCCACAGGGCGCCCACCCTGACGCACTTAACTTCTTTGGGTTTGTATGGCAGTAGCTGCTGGTACCTCCTCCTGTCGTGAGACAGATGCTACAATAGAACTTTTTAATGTTGGAAGCCCTTAATTTTCAATATGACAAATTATATGTATTGAAACAGGGTACACTTTCTTTTTCGGTTAAATGAATAACAGATTGCATAATGCTAACCTGAGATATATTGGAAATAACGAGGAAGTGTTTGTTGTTCAACAATAACGTTATGTTTGGAAATGATTTCCAATTGGTTTTAGCCCAAGATGAATGCAGCAGGGAGATGCATTGAGGTTTAAGGGAGGTGGCTAGTTTGGCATGTGAATTAAATATCCCTGTCCATAAAAGCAAAGTACTCAACATATTATATTATTTGGGGATGTATTTCTTAAAGTTGTAACTGGGATTACCACGGACTAAACACCCGTGTCTGTTCTTAAGAACTAAAAAATAAATAAATATATATATATATATATATATATATATATATAAATATAAATAAATGTCTTCAAATATTAGGTTTAATGAAAATTAATATATTTGTACTAGGTAAGCCATCATAGTTTATTATTGCATATTTAGTTAAGTAAAATTATATATATATATATATATATATATATATATATATTTTTTTATATATTAAGATCTACATATGTGCAGGGTGCGCTCAATACAATTTCTGACTGAAGGAGGCATATCTTTTCCTACATCTGTCTTATCTCGATATATTGTACAAACAAATGAGTGGTCCATCATCTTTATTTATTTAATTGCATGCACGGAGAGTATGTTATGGTAACCGTTTTAATTAAAGATGACGGTGTTCAACATTTTTATTTTGAATCTATGATAATACTACATTGGCACTAATCATATGTGAGAGTTCGTTTTTCTACTTAAGTGCTTACAGTGCAGTCATTTCTGAGAACCCTGTAAATGCGATATTGTACAGAGGATGTAATTAGATTTCCTAATCATGATAACATTGTCTGAAAGGTTCTTTTCTTTTTTTGACATGCAGCAAGGACATATGGGCGAAGGAGAGGTAATAATTCTGCATTTCCATCTTCTAACAATGTTTATAATTGTCATTGATGAGCAACAGATCAGTGTCCAATCCTTTCATTTAATGAAACTGTTTACAAGATGATTTTTGTTACTTGTGTGTCTTACATCCATCGTATTGACCCATAAAGAGAATTTAGTATACAGTAAAATATCACCTGTTCATTGTTTAATAAATACACAGTTCCAGTCTGGTTGTTATGTAAAAAAGAAAAAAAATTAATCAAGTTTAAGAGTGTTTGCATCGCTCTAGTGAGATAAGTTTTATCAGTGTGGTCTCGCTGGGTGTGGATCATTAGATCGACAGTGTCTAGGTCGACAATGTTTAGGTCGACCACTATAGGTCGACAGGGTTTGAAGTTCGACAGGGTTTCTAGGACGACATGTTCTAGGTCAACAGGTCAAAAGGTCGACATGAGTTTTTCATGTTTTTTGGTGTTGTTTTCTCCGTACAGTGACCGGGAAGCCAAATTAGTGCACCGTGTCCCCTCGCTTTGCTCGCCATGCTTCGGGCAAGGTGCCTTGCTCCGCTACCGATGCACTCGGCACATGTTACCGTTCCAATCGTAGTCCACGTGGATCGTTAAGTATGAAAGAGTTCAAAAAATGGGAAAAAATATGAAAAACTCATGTCGACCTTTTGACCTGTCCACCTAGAACATGTAGACCTAGAAACCCTGTCCACCTTGAAAACATGTCGACCTAAACATTATCGACCTAGACACTGTCTACCTTCAGACCAGATCCTGGTCTCGCTATCCTGCTATGAAGTTGCAGACCCCCATGTTGTCTTTCTGACACAGTATGCTAGAGATATGCAACTACAAGTCCTGCATCACTGACCGATGGGGGACTGAGCAGTCTGCTCTGGCAGACACAGCCCATATGGTGGTGTGTAGTAGACATAGCTTTCAGTTGGTTGTCCTTTGCTCTCAAGAGCTGCATTCACTATAATCCTACTCGGCTAAAATTCAAACCTCCATCTTGGCTGTCCATGCCAATGATCTCTGCGCTCTACTTTCTAGCTGGGAGCACTGGCAGTGCTCAGCAGTCTTACTACAGTAACATGGATTATATATGCATTTGGTTAAAATATTGTTAATAACTCACAAATAATGAGCGGTAAGCATATGTACAGTTATGAACCAAGGCCCATACACACTGGGCGATTTTGAGCTGAAAGCAGATCACTTTTGGTGTTTTGAGCTGCCCAGTGTGTATGACCCGGCGATGAGCGCTGATGCGCGCCCCCACTTCATGAACGGCGGGGTGGACAGCTTTCCATAGCGTCCTGCTATGGAAATCCGTTCACTCCCGCTGACATCACTGGGCAGGGGGAAAAATTGCTCAGTGTGTATGCACTAAGCGATTTTCAGCCCAGTGATGTCAGCGATAATCGTTGTGCATTCACACGGTGCAAAAACGCCCAGTGTGTATGCACCTTGATTCTATACCCCTTACCAGTTTTCACCGTTCATGTCATGTGGCTATAAGGACTATATGGTGAGCCATATTGCATTTGACCTTCATACCTTTGTTAATTGTGTGCTTAATGTAATCCATCCGAAGACTGAATACTGGACCTGCTCCCATCACATGCCATCCCCTTTGGAGTGAGACCATTGATGATCTTTCAATAACATAATTTCTTTAAAAACTGTACAAGATTAGTAAATGTCGAAATACTGAATTTCTTTCAGCTAAACATATCTTATCCCAGTGATTTTCAACCTATTTTTACTAGCGGCACACCGAACAATATTTTAAAATTGCCAAGGCACACCATCAGTTCCCCACAGAAAAAACAAAACATATACATTGGCCCTCACAGTAAAAAAAAAAAAAAAATCCACACATACTGTACATTGGCCTACACAGAAAAACAATCACATTGCTCCCCACATAAATCCTATTGCTCCCCACATTAATTATTCACATTGTTCCCCCCATAAATCTATAAATTCATATTCTCCCCACATAAATCCTTTTGAAATCCTATTGTTCCCCACAGGAGAAATAAAATAACAAGTATTATCAGCTGTCCTACTCCCTGTCCCTCAGTGGCGGGTTTGTTCATAGTGGAGTTCTGCAAATACTGAGCAGCGGTCGGGCAGGTGTGGATGTGGGTGGGCAAGGAAAGCTGTGTATGCAGGTGGGAACTGGAAGATGTGTATGCAGGCGGGTGGGCTGGCTGGGTGGTGAGACGCGGCGGCCGTGACCTATGATATCACATCGTTTTCAAGGCATAGGTCATGGCCGGAGCATGACTAATCCTCTAAGAAGAGCCCGGGCCAACAGTTCGCTCTGAAGGTGCAGGAACCTGCTCTGGCTCCGCGGCACACCTTGCAACTGGTCGCGGCACACTAGTGTGCCACGGCACACTGGTTGAAAAAGCCTGTCTTATCCAATTGAAGTGGAGAGTCTTTTTTTTTTTTTTTTTTTGTATTTGGCTTCAAATTTAGTTTTCCTTAAGTTTTCTGCAGCTTCATGACTAGTTCAATTTAAAATGACTGAGTATTCCTGTTTAAATGCCAAGTTTATGTATTACAGTGCAAATATTTTTATAGACTGGACAGAAAGTACAGTCATAACCTTGTACCATTCATGTTCACAAGGTCATTGTACTCAGTCACAAACCAAGGTAAATTCTTTGCTGCTCTAGGACTTGGTATATTGGTTGTGTGAATCCCGAGTACATAGCATTGTTCTGTATGTGGCTGCAGTGGATCTGGTGCATCCCATAATTTTATTCTGATTTTAATGTCAACATTTTAGCATATGGCTCTTCAAACCTGGGCCACATGCACTCACAGAATGATGTGTACCTGGCCGACATATCCTATCCGGTGATACGCACGAGAACAATGTAATGAACAATGGAGCAATCCCTCATTACACTGCATCTGGTTGCATGTGATATCTTCTGGTTGGCTGTGCAGCGCGGCCAGCCAGAAGATATCGCATGTGACCCGCAGGAATGCGCAATCGGGCATACACACTACATGATATGTATGATATGTTGTTGCAGTTCGGCTGGAAACACCATATCGTACCAATACCAGTCAGGTGTGTTCCCACCCTAAGGGGTACATTTACGAAGATGGGAATCCTGTTTAAAATGGGATGTTGCTCATGGCAACCAATCAGATACTACTTCAAATTTATCTAGCACCTTCTAGAAGATAATACCTGGAATCTGATTGGATGCTATGGGCAACATCCCATCTTAAATAGAACTCCCATCTTAGTTAATTTACCCCTAAGAAGTTGCACTTTCTTATGCCAGTGTTGACAAAGTGGAACCGTGTAATTTGAAATTGTGCTGCATCGATTTCTAACTTGACCACTAATTGGACAGAGCCTCCATTTTGTCCCTTCATGCATCCACGTAATGTTTTCAACATGGATTAAAGATACATTACAACTATTGCAGGTAATTCTCCTAAACTGTTAGTAGTTCTAACATATGTCATAGTTCTGCTGTTTGAAAGTTGAGTTGAGATTAAAAAAAAAAAAAAAAAACCCACAAACTGGATTTAACCTTTTAAACGGGATGCGGTCAAGATGCCAGCACTAGAAAATCCTGGCGCTGGAATGTGGCCAGAATGCCGGCACCGGAACTTGGACATAACTTGGAATGCTGACTCCGGAATCCCGGCAGCCAGCGCCCCGAACATAAGTATGCCCCAGGGACTCCTAGGTTTTGGCTGCGGATGTTAGTTTTTGACTGTGGGGGGGAGGTTTAGGCTAGACATAGCTGCAAATTTGCACTTCTAAAATGAGTAATTATGTCCGCTCTTATTTTTTAATTTTTTATTTTTGATGAAGAAAAGCTGTTGCTTTCATTCTAGTCTTATAAAATTTACACATTGCTGTTCTACAAAAAAAAATTTATTCCGATTTTGGCAATGGACATAACATGTTTACGGCTCATTTCAGCCTGGACAGCTCATTAAAATGTTAATGTTTTGAAACTCTATAAAAGCAAAACTGCGGAAATAAACCAGACCTTAATCTCCTTTCTGTGCTTCAGCTTACTGTGCATTTAATTGTCATTGGCTGCAAAGTTAAATTAACTTTCCATTGGCTATACTTGCAAGTTCATTCATTCACTCTACCTTATTTGAATGAATATATACTGAAGCAGAGAAATGTTATGAACTACAAATCTAATGTGTTTGTGTGTCTCTCTCTCTCTCATATATATATATATATATATATATATATTCTGTTTTAAACAACTGCACTTTCATCATAGACAGATTCCAGAGGTGCTCCTTACAGTCTTTCATTAGGTCCAGATAATATAAGAAAACTATCAATTTAAGGGCACTCCGTCTCCATCTACAAAAAGGTAATTTTATTTTAAATCATGAGAACGCTCTTACTCATGATGGTGGCATGTCCAGGTTGCTGAAGTCTTTGAACGGATGAGGTCGACAGACGAATTTATGAGACCAGTATAAGTATATTGCTATTCAACTGAAATATACGGTATGCTGATATTTGTTATTTTTCATGATGGTTGTCATAGCCATTTATAAGATGGACACATTTTTTTAAATGCACAAGCCACTTCCTGTTGTGCTTATTTTGGTGGTGATGACAATAAAATTACTAAATTGTAGATTGAGGCGGCGTGCCCTTAGAGAGAGAGAAAGATAATATATATATATATATATATATATATATATATATATATATATAACAACAATCGAAAATCAGAGGCGGCACTCAGAGTCTTGTGAAGCAGTGAAAAAAACTTGTATTTGTGAGGTCAACGTTTCGGGGACCACCTCCCCGTCTTCAGGACAAACAAATAGTGAAAACAATGTGCAATAAATACCTACTTACCCCCCTCCTCTTTCTGATCTCCCCGCCAGCGTCCGCCGCGGACACGCCAGCCGCACTTCCGGTATAGTGTTCTGCTTGTTGCGTCAAAGCCGGAAGTGACGTGTCGATGTGGGCCGCGTGACCATGGCAACGCTGAAGGGGAAAGAGAAACAGAGAACACATAACTCTTTAATCAAAACAGACACCCGATCGCCAGTGCCCGCTTGCAATCAAGAGACTCCTCATTTTTAAATGCATCAATCACATTCCAATAAAAAGTGCTATTAAAACATCATAAAATTCATATACAAAATATGACTAAGGCCTAATATTAAAAATTACAATATAAAACATTGAAAAACATCCTTGTGTTCCCATTAACCCTTTTTATACCTACTATGTGACAATTAAACATATCATAAGACCTGCACTACCAACAAATACTTAATATTTGTTTGGAAGTCAGGATGGGTGCTTTGCTATACTGTGATGCTAAACTGAGCACCTAAATTCCTCTCTCCAGTGGTGTCTTAAAAATTAATTCACTTAATTGGGTACTAAGCTACATGTTGGATCTATAGAATGGCTCGAACCTATGCTTCTTTTCTCATCTTCTATCTATTTTCTCCCTTCAGGTGACACGTATATGTATGGCTCCCTACCATTTCTACTTTGGAGGTGGAGCTCTACCCTAGCTTTCTACTTATTTCTGAATTCACACAAAATTAATCAGCCCTAGACTATCATTCAGACCTTTCGGCTTCAGAGTATTTAGCCTGTGGATCCATCTGGACTCCAATTGTAATAACTGTTGTCCTCGATTCCCACCTCTGGTCGATACTGGCACATGATCAATGATCCTGTGTTTGAATGTAGCCATGCCATGTCTGTTTTCCAAAAAGTGCCTGGCCACAGGCTGCTCTCCACTGCCAGTGGCCAGCGCATTGCGTATTGCCTGCCTGTGCTGCGCCATTCTTGTCTTGAACTGGCACTCAGTTTTGCCAATGTAATAGCGCCCGCACGGGCATATAATGGCATAAATCACGAATTTGGTGCTGCACGTCAACGGCCACCTAATGGGGAACTTCTTCCCTGTATAAGGATGTGCTATGTGATCTCCAGGTGACATATGGGAACAGGTGGTGCAACCTGTGCATTTGTAACACCCATTTTTACGTGATAAAAAATTCGTGGCTGGGGATGCTTTAAGTTTGGACATATCTGTTTTTACAACGATGTCCCTGATGCTTTTGCCTCTTTTGTGGCTAGGCATCAACCTTTTGTCTTTAAAGATTTTTAAATCTGGATCGGACGTGACAATAGGCCAAAACTTCCGTACCTTCTGTTTAATGGCACTACTCCTGGTGGTAAATTCATTAACCCATGGGATGACATTCGTCATATCCCTAACTGCCGCTGGTTGCAGTAATTCTTCTCTCTTTTTACCTAGGGCTTTTGCCTTAGCTGCCTGTAATAGTTTTCTAGGGTACCCCCTTTGCAGAAATCTTTGTTCCATCTCATCCAGTTGGGCTAGCCTCAATTTATTATCGCTATTTACTCTGCAGACCCGTAGGAACTGGGAATAGGGGAGCCCCTTGATTGTCGCTGGGGGATGAAAACTATCATGTCTTAACATGGTATTTCGGTCTGTCGGTTTCTTATACAGACTCGTGTTTATCTGCTTATCCTGGATTCTAATGTGTATATCCAAGAAACAGATCTCTATCATACTGCATGCAACTGTAAACTTAATGGGGCTAGTTGTGGAGTTGTGTGTCTCCACCAGTTTACTCAATGCTTGCTCTGTACCTCTCCAAAAGAGTAATAGATCATCTATATATCTATAATAAACAAAGAGGCACACTGCCACCGCCTTGTCAGCAAAGAAAAGATTTCGCTCCACCTCCCACATATACGAGTGATTCGGAGGAAGCAAACACATCCTCTGCCATTTCCTCAAATGAGAGGACCCCTTTAGGGGTAAAGACCCGGGCAGTGGCGGCGTCCCGGGGAGGAAAAGGAGGCAAACGCGACGGGGAGGACAAAGCCAAAGAAAAAGGAAAGACCAAAACCACCAAGGGGAAGACACGTTAATTTTCAATTTATCTACAACCCCCCTCACACCCGCAGAGGTGAGTGTACTGAATAAAGGGTTGTCTTATGTCCCTACTAACTTTGGCAAAGATTTTGGATGGACAGTGGAGTCATTCAAACTACATCGTACCTTAAAAATTAAGGACTATTTTAGCAAATCCCCCCCCAGTAAGGATAAAGTAACATTACCACCACGAATCCAGAGCTTGGGGCCTAAGTCACGGTTTGATCCGGTCTCTCAAAATCCCTCCTTAAAGACTTTTCACAGAATGCTGGAAACAGCAGGGAGTGAAATAACTGCCCACAAACATCATAATCTATCGAAAGAGGAACGAGCCGCCTTGAAAGGACTAAGTGACCGCAAAGATATCGTGATCCGCAACGCGGATAAGGGAGGAGCGGTGGTTGTACAGGGCACAGCAGAATATAAAACAGAATGTCTCCGGTTACTAAATGATCAGGACACTTATTGTAGGCTGAGCTCTGATCCATCACAGGAATACCGAGTACAGCTAGGGAAATTGTTACAGAAAGCGCAGGAAGAGGGCGTGATAACAACAGATGTGGGCAGGAAACTTTGCCCGGAATATCCAGTCACGCCTATTTTTTATACAATTCCCAAGATACACAAGGACGCACAGAAGCCTCCGGGGAGACCGATTATATCGGCCCGGGGGTCTCTGTGCGAGCCTGCAGCGGTATACCTTGACACATATTTACAGCCCTGCATCCAACACACGGTCTCCCACTTGAAAGACTCCAGCATGCTTCTGAGAAAGTTCCAGTCCATTAAGGAAGTGCCAACAGACGTTATACTGGCCACTTTAGATGTCACAAGCCTCTATACCTGTATACCTCACACGCAGGGTCTACAGGCAGTGAGGCAGTTGATAACAGGCAACACACATTATGTAGGACCAGATGTAGAGTTTTTCATTCAGTTGTTGGAGTTTACTTTAACCCACAATTATTTCATCTTTGATGGGGCATACTACAGACAACGAACGGGGTGTGCCATGGGGTCATCCGTGGCACCCTCGTTCGCAAACTCGTATATGTGGGAGGTGGAGCGAAATCTTTTCTTTGCTGACAAGGCGGTGGCAGTGTGCCTCTTTGTTTATTATAGATATATAGATGATCTATTACTCTTTTGGAGAGGTACAGAGCAAGCATTGAGTAAACTGGTGGAGACACACAACTCCACAACTAGCCCCATTAAGTTTACAGTTGCATGCAGTATGATAGAGATCTGTTTCTTGGATATACACATTAGAATCCAGGATAAGCAGATAAACACGAGTCTGTATAAGAAACCGACAGACCGAAATACCATGTTAAGACATGATAGTTTTCATCCCCCAGCGACAATCAAGGGGCTCCCCTATTCCCAGTTCCTACGGGTCTGCAGAGTAAATAGCGATAATAAATTGAGGCTAGCCCAACTGGATGAGATGGAACAAAGATTTCTGCAAAGGGGGTACCCTAGAAAACTATTACAGGCAGCTAAGGCAAAAGCCCTAGGTAAAAAGAGAGAAGAATTACTGCAACCAGCGGCAGTTAGGGATATGACGAATGTCATCCCATGGGTTAATGAATTTACCACCAGGAGTAGTGCCATTAAACAGAAGGTACGGAAGTTTTGGCCTATTGTCACGTCCGATCCAGATTTAAAAATCTTTAAAGACAAAAGGTTGATGCCTAGCCACAAAAGAGGCAAAAGCATCAGGGACATCGTTGTAAAAACAGATATGTCCAAACTTAAAGCATCCCCAGCCACGAATTTTTTATCACGTAAAAATGGGTGTTACAAATGCACAGGTTGCACCACCTGTTCCCATATGTCACCTGGAGATCACATAGCACATCCTTATACAGGGAAGAAGTTCCCCATTAGGTGGCCGTTGACGTGCAGCACCAAATTCGTGATTTATGCCATTATATGCCCGTGCGGGCGCTATTACATTGGCAAAACTGAGTGCCAGTTCAAGACAAGAATGGCGCAGCACAGGCAGGCAATACGCAATGCGCTGGCCACTGGCAGTGGAGAGCAGCCTGTGGCCAGGCACTTTTTGGAAAACAGACATGGCATGGCTACATTCAAACACAGGATCATTGATCATGTGCCAGTATCGACCAGAGGTGGGAATCGAGGACAACAGTTATTACAATTGGAGTCCAGATGGATCCACAGGCTAAATACTCTGAAGCCGAAAGGTCTGAATGATAGTCTAGGGCTGATTAATTTTGTGTGAATTCAGAAATAAGTAGAAAGCTAGGGTAGAGCTCCACCTCCAAAGTAGAAATGGTAGGGAGCCATACATATACGTGTCACCTGAAGGGAGAAAATAGATAGAAGATGAGAAAAGAAGCATAGGTTCGAGCCATTCTATAGATCCAACATGCAGCTTAGTACCCAATTAAGTGAATTAATTTTTAAGACACCACTGGAGAGAGGAATTTAGGTGCTCAGTTTAGCATCACAGTATAGCAAAGCACCCATCCTGACTTCCAAACAAATATTAAGTATTTGTTGGTAGTGCAGGTCTTATGATATGTTTAATTGTCACATAGTAGGTATAAAAAGGGTTAATGGGAACACAAGGATGTTTTTCAATGTTTTATATTGTAATTTTTAATATTAGGCCTTAGTCATATTTTGTATATGAATTTTATGATGTTTTAATAGCACTTTTTATTGGAATGTGATTGATGCATTTAAAAATGAGGAGTCTCTTGATTGCAAGCGGGCACTGGCGATCGGGTGTCTGTTTTGATTAAAGAGTTATGTGTTCTCTGTTTCTCTTTCCCCTTCAGCGTTGCCATGGTCACGCGGCCCACATCGACACGTCACTTCCGGCTTTGACGCAACAAGCAGAACACTATACCGGAAGTGCGGCTGGCGTGTCCGCGGCGGACGCTGGCGGGGAGTTCAGAAAGAGGAGGGGGGTAAGTAGGTATTTATTGCACATTGTTTTCACTATTTGTTTGTCCTGAAGACGGGGAGGTGGTCCCCGAAACGTTGACCTCACAAATACAAGTTTTTTTCACTGCTTCACAAGACTCTGAGTGCCGCCTCTGATTTTCGATTGTTGTTGCATGTCAGGGAGAGGATCCCTGGGGAGGGCACCAGAGCAGGATACACCCTACGGGGGAGGACTGGAGTGCCAGAGAACATTTGGAATATATATATATATATATATATATATATATATGTGTTGTATATTATATATAGAGAGAGAGAGCGCAAGCAAGCTAATATACACAATATAGAGGGCGCACAATATGCGTATAATAAAAAAAACACATTTACTCAAATTAATGCTTGCGTACATCAGACTGCATGGCCTATGGGACATTTGATGTGGTGATGTCAGACGCTGCTTGCAGTGCATGGAGATAATTCCAGGCTTTTTGATAATGCTGCTAAGCCAGGAATACTATCTGGTGTGTTCTGGAGATAGCAGTGAGGAATCTGAGGCTATGAGTTTGTTCCGTGATCACTGCTGCTGTCTTTCATGTATGTGAGCATGTATTTGAGTAAAGGTGTTTTTATATAATACTCACTTGTGCGTCCTTGATCTTTTGCATGTGTTGGATACATCCAGTCTTTAGTTGTTGATTATTGGAAAGTGCTGCAAAAACATCATTATCGCTACTGAAAAACGAACTTGATGTTGGGACTTTTTAAAGGAACTTACGAATGTCCATTTGCTATATACTGGCGCCAGAATCTTGGGGGGGTGGCTTGGGGTGGTGAGTGGTTAGGTTTAGGCTGCATGGGCAGAGTGGTTAGGGTTAGGCTGCAAACGGGGGTTAGGCACCATGGGGGGGTGGAGGGGTTAGGTTTGGGCACTAAGGGGAGAGGGTTAGGCTGCAGAGTGTGATGGGTTAGGTTTAGGCACTTACTGGGAATGTTAGGGTTAGACACTCATCCGGGAGCTTAGGGTTAGGCTGCGGTCACGGAGGGTTAAAGTTAGGGGGTTAGGGAAGTGAGAATACATATCTCACGCCCTGTCGGGATATTCATCAGTGTCAGTATTATGAGTGCCGGCATCCCGTGCGCAGGGTTATTTTACCCAACCCCATTAAAACCATCTGCCTAATTATGTGTTGGTCCCCATCATGCTGCCAAAACAGCTCTGACCTGTCAAGGCATGGATTCCACAAGAGCTCTGAAGGTGTTTTGTGATATCTGGCACCAAAACGCTAGTAGAAGATTCTTTGGGTAGAATTCAAATGTTTGAAAACTCGGTTGGGTGTCTGTTTTTCCCCCCCCTGTCTATTAGATAGGAAAAAACAGACTCCCAACTGACTTTTCAAACATTTGAATCTCCCCCTATAAGTCCTGTAAGTTGCCAGGTGTAGTGTCCATGATTCGGATTTGTTTTTCCAGCTCATCCCACAGTTGCTCAATCTTATTGCTATCTGGGAAATTTGGAGGCCAATTAAACACCTTGAATCTTTGTCGCATTCCTCAAACCATTCCTGAAATTCTTTGCAGTGTGGCAAGTTGTTTTATCTTGCTGAACAAGGCCACTGCCATCAGGTGAATACCATTGCCATGAAGGGGTGTAGTTGGTCTGAAACGGCATTTAGGTATGTTGTACCTGTTAAAGTAACATCAACATGAATGGTAGGACCCAAGGTTTCCCAGCAGAACATTTGCCCAGAGCAAATTCCTCTGTCGGTTTGCCATCTTTCCATAGTGCATCCAGGTGCCATATTCTCCCTAGGTAAATGACGCACGCACAAAATGGCATCCACATGATATAAAAGAAAATGTGATTCGTCTGAATAGATCACCTTCTTCCATTGCTGCATGGTCCGCTACAGATGCGCAGGTGCCCATTTTAGGTTGTCAGAGGTTAGGGGTCAGCATGGGTAATCTGACTGGTTTGCAGCTACGCAGCAACCTGCGATGCACTGTGTATTCTTACACTTCTCTATCCTAGCCAGCATTAACTTTTTCAGCTTTTTATCCGGCAGGGTCCACAGGTTATCCACAGGATAACAATGGGATATGATGAAGTGACAATGGATTTGCACCAATCGGTCAAAGCTTTCCGGCCTCCCAGCATGCAACGGGCCCGTCCATATATCCCCGCCTCTTGGCTCAGGCAAATCAGTTTTCTCTGACGTCCTAAGTGGATGCTGGGACTCCGTAAGGACCATGGGGAATAGCGGCTCCGCAGGAGACTGGGCACAACTAAAAGAAAGCTTTAGACTAACTGGTGTGCACTGGCTCCTCCCACTATGACCCTCCTCCAGACCTCAGTTAGAATCTTGTGTCCGGCTGAGCTGGATGCACTCTAGGGGCTCTCCTGAGCTCCTAGAAAGAAAGTATATTTTAGGTTTTTTATTTTACAGTGAGATCTGCTGGCAACAGACTCACTGCAGCGAGGGACTAAGGGGAGAAGAAGCGAACCTACCTGACTGGAGGTAGCTTGGGCTTCTTAGGCTACTAGACACCATTAGCTCCAGAGGGATCGAACACAGGACCCGATCGTTCGGTCCCGGAGCCGCGCCGCCGGCCCCCTTACAGAGCCAGAAGGAAGAAGTGTTCCGGAAAATCGGCGGCAGAAGACTTCTGTCTTCAACAAGGTAGCGCACAGCACTGCAGCTGTGCGCCATTGCTCCTCATGCACACCTCACACTCCGGTCACTGATGGGTGCAGGGCGCTGGGGGGGGGGCGCCCTGAGGGCAATATAATACACCTTGGCTGGCAAATCTACACCATATATAGTCAGGAAGGCTATATAGGTGTAAAAATACCCCTGCCAGAATTCCAGAAAAAGCGGGAGAAGTCCGCCGGAAAAGGGGCGGGGCTATCTCCCTCAGCACACTGGCGCCATTTTTCCCTCACAGCTCCGCTGGAAGGACGCTCCCTGGCTCTCCCCTGCAGTGTCAAGCTACATAAGGGTAAAAAAGAGAGGGGGGGCACTAAATTTAAGCGCAGTATATATAATATAAGCAGCTATAAGGGAAAAAACACTCAATTATAGTGGGATCCCTGTGTTATATAGCGCTCTGGTGTGTGCTGGCATACTCTCTCTCTGTCTCCCCAAAGGGCTTTGTGGGGTCCTGTCCTCTGTCAGAGCATTCCCTGTGTGTATGCGGTGTGTCGGTACGGCTGTGTCGACATGTTTGATGAGGAGGCTTATGTGGAGGCGGAGCAGATGCCTATAAATGTGATGTCACCCCCTGCGGGACCGACACATGAGTGGATGGTTATTTGGAAGGAACTGCGTGACAGTGTCGACTCCTTACATAAAAGGTTTGACGACATACCAAATATGGGACAGCCGGCTTCTCAGCCTGTGCCTGCCCAGGCGTCTCAAAAGCCATCGGGGGCTCTAAAACGCCCGCTACCTCAGATGGCAGACACAGATGTCGACACGGATACTGACTCCAGTGTCGACGACGATGAGACTAATGTAACTTCCAATAGGACCACACGTTACATGATTGAGGCAATGAAAAATGTGTTGCACATTTCTGATGTTACCCCCGGTACCACAAAAAAGGGTATTATGTTTGGAGAGAAAAAACTACCAGTAGTTTTTCCTCCATCTGAGGAGTTAAATGAAGTGTGTGAAGAAGCGTGGGCTTCCCCCGATAAGAAACTAGTAATTTCTAAAAGGTTACTAATGACGTACCCTTTCCCGCCAGAGGATAGGTCACGTTGGGAAACATCCCCTAGGGTGGATAAAGCGCTTACACACTTGTCAAAGAAGGTGGCACTACCGTCTCTGGATACGGCCGCCCTAAAGGAACCTGCTGATAGAAAGCAGGAGGCTATCCTGAAGTCTGTATATACATACACAGGTATTATACTGAGACCAGCTATTGCTTCAGCATGGATGTGCAGTGCTGCAGCTGCGTGGTCAGATTCCCTGTCGGAAAATATTGATACCCTAGACAGGGACACTATATTGCTAACCGTAGAGCATATTAAAGACGCAGTCTTATACATGAGAGATGCACAGAGGGATATTTGCCGGCTGGCATCAAAAATAAGTGCAATGTCCATTTCTGCCAGGAGAGGGTTATGGACTCGGCAGTGGACAGGTGATGCAGACTCAAAAAGGCACATGGAAGTTTTGCCTTATAAAGGTGAGGAGTTGTTCGGGGATGGTCTCTCGGACCTAGTTTCCACAGCTATTGCTGGGAAGTCTGCATTTTTACCCCATGTTCCCTCACAGCCAAAGAAAGAACCGTATTATCAGGTACAGTCCTTTCGGCCCCATAAGAGCAAGCGGGTTAAAGGCGCGTCCTTTCTGCCCAGAGGCAGAGGGAAAAAACTGCAGCATACAGCCAGTTCCCAGGAGCAAAAGTCCTCCCCCGCTTCCTCTAAGTCCACCGCAAGACGCTGGGGCTTCACAGGCGGAGCCAGGTACGGTGGGGGCACGTCTCAAAACTTTCAGCGATCAGTGGGCTCGCTCACGGGTGGATCCCTGGATCTTTCAAGTAGTATCTCAGGGGTACAAGCTGGAATTCGAGACGTCTTCCCCCCGCCGTTTCCTCAAATCTGCCTTGCCAACAACTCCCTCAGGCAGGGAGGCAGTGATAGAGGCAATTCACAAGCTGTATTCCCAGCAGGTGATAGTAAAGGTGCCCCTACTTCAACAAGGACGGGGTTACTATTCCACAATGTTTGTGGTACCGAAACCGGACGGTTCGGTGAGACCCATTTTAAATTTGAAATCCTTGAACACGTATATAAAAAAATTCAAGTTCAAGATGGAATCGCTCAGGGCGGTTATTGCAAGCCTGGACGAGGGGGATTACATGGTATCACTGGACATCAAGGATGCTTACCTGCATGTCCCCATTTACCATCCTCACCAGGAGTACCTCAGATTTGTGGTATAGGATTGTCATTACCAATTCCAGACGTTGCCGTTCGGTCTATCCACGGCTCCGAGGGTCTTTACCAAGGTAATGGCCGAAATGATGATACTCCTTCGAAAGAAGGGAGTTTTAATTATCCCGTACTTGGACGATCTCCTGATAAAGGCGAGGTCCAGGGAGCAGTTGTTGGTCGGGGTAGCACTATCTCGGGAGGTGCTACAACAGCACGGCTGGATTCTAAATATTCCAAAGTCACAGCTGGTCCCTACGACACGTCTACTGTTCCTGGGGATGGTTCTGGACACAGAACAGAAAAAAGTGTTTCTCCCGGAGGAGAAGGCCAAGGAGCTGTCATCTCTAGTCAGAGGCCTCCTAAAACCAAAACAGGTGTCTGTGCATCACTGCACGCGGATCCAGGGAAAGATGGTAGCTTCCTACGAAGCAATTCCATTCGGCAGGTTCCATGCAAGAACCTTTCAGTGGGACCTGTTGGACAAGTGGTCCGGATCGCATCTTCAGATGCATCGG
Organism: Pseudophryne corroboree; assembly: GCF_028390025.1. NCBI lineage: Eukaryota > Metazoa > Chordata > Amphibia > Anura > Myobatrachidae > Pseudophryne > Pseudophryne corroboree. Next base: position 608,870,769 of record NC_086449.1, on the reverse strand, counting down.
CTGATAACCCTGTCTCCAAGGACCAGGGTGTCTCTGCTGTGGTGGCTGCAGAGTGCTCATCTTCAAAAGGGCCGCAGATTCGGCATACAGGACTGGGTCCTGGTAACCACGGATGCCAGCCTTCGAGGCTGGGGGGCAGTCACACAGGGAAGAAACTTCCAAGGACTATGGTCAAGTCAGGAGACTTCCCTACACATAAATATTCTGGAACTGAGGGCCATTTACAACGCCCTAAGTCAGGCAAAACCCCTGCTTCAAAACCAGCCGGTACTGATCCAGTCAGACAACATCACGGCGGTCGCCCATGTAAACCGACAGGGCGGCACGAGAAGCAGGACGGCGATGGCAGAAGCCACAAGGATTCTCCGATGGGCGGAAAATCACGTGTTAGCACTGTCAGCAGTGTTCATTCCGGGAGTGGACAACTGGGAAGCAGACTTCCTCAGCAGGCACGACCTCCACCCGGGAGAGTGGGGACTTCATCCAGAAGTCTTCCAACTGATTGTAAACCGTTGGGAAAGGCCACAGGTGGACATGATGGCGTCCCGCCTAAACAAAAAGCTAGTAAGATATTGCGCCAGGTCAAGAGACCCGCAGGCGATAGCTGTGGACGCTCTAGTGACACCGTGGGTGTACCGGACGGTTTGTGTTCCCTCCTCTTCCTCTCATACCAAAGGTACTGAGGATAATAAGGAGAAGAGGAGTAAGAACTATACGCATTGTTCCGGATTGGCCAAGAAGAGCTTGGTACCCGGAACTTCAAGAAATGATGTCAGAGGACCCATTGCCTCTGCCACTCAGACAGGACCTGCTGCAGCAGGGGCCCTGTCTGTTCCAAGACTTACCGCGGCTGCGTTTGACGGCATGGCGGTTGAACACCGGATCCTAAAGGAAAAGGGCATTCCGGAGGAAGTCATTCCTACGCTGATTAAAGCTAGGAAAGAAGTAACCGCAAACCATTATCACCGCATATGGCGAAAATATGTTGCGTGGTGTGAGGCCAGGAAGGTCCCAACGGAGGAATTTCAGTTGGGCCGTTTCCTGCACTTCCTACAGTCAGGGGTGACTATGGGCCTAAAATTGGGTTCCATTAAGGTCCAGATTTCGGCTCTATCGATTTTCTTCCAGAGAGAACTGGCTTCACTACCTGAAGTTCAAACTTTTGTTAAGGGAGTGCTGCATATTCAGCCCCCTTTTGTGCCTCCAGTGGCACCTTGGGATCTCAACGTGGTGTTGGATTTCCTAAAGTCACATTGGTTTGAGCCACTTAAAACCGTGGAATTGAAGTATCTCACGTGGAAAGTGGTCATGTTGTTGGCCTTGGCTTCGGCCAGGCGTGTATCAGAATTGGCGGCTTTGTCATGTAAAAGCCCTTATCTGATTTTCCATATGGATAGCGCAGAATTGAGGACTCGTCCCCAGTTTCTCCCTAAGGTGGTATCAGCTTTTCATCTGAACCAACCTATCGTGGTGCCTGCGGCTACAAAAGACTTGGAGGCTTCCAAGTTGTTGGACGTAGTCAGGGCCCTGAAAATGTATGTTTCCAGGACAGCTGGAGTCAGAAAGACTGACTCGCTATTTATCCTGTATGCGTCCAACAAGTTGGGTGCACCTGCTTCAAAGCAGACTATTGCTCGCTGGATCTGTAGTACGATTCAGCTTGCACATTCTGCGGCTGGACTGCCGCATCCTAAATCAGTGAAAGCCCATTCCACGAGGAAGGTGGGCTCTTCTTGGGCGGCTGCCCGAGGGGTCTCGGCTCTACAACTTTGCCGAGCAGCTACTTGGTCGGGGTCAAACACATTTGCTAAATTCTACAAGTTTGACACCCTGGCTGAGGAGGACCTAGAGTTTGCCCATTCGGTGCTGCAGAGTCATCCGCACTCTCCCGCCCGTTTGGGAGCTTTGGTATAATTCCCATGGTCCTTACGGAGTCCCAGCATCCACTTAGGACGTCAGAGAAAATAAGAATTTACTCACCGGTAATTCTATTTCTCGTAGTCCGTAGTGGATGCTGGGCGCCCATCCCAAGTGCGGATTGTCTGCAATACTTGTATATAGTTATTGTTTAACTAAAGGGTTATTGTTGAGCCATCTGTTGGGAGGCTCAGTTGTTATCATACTGTTAACTGGGTATTGTATCACGAGTTATACGGTGTGATTGGTGTGGCTGGTATGAGTCTTACCCGGGATTCAAAATCCTTCCTTATTGTGTCAGCTCTTCCGGGCACAGTATCCTAACTGAGGTCTGGAGGAGGGTCATAGTGGGAGGAGCCAGTGCACACCAGTTAGTCTAAAGCTTTCTTTTAGTTGTGCCCAGTCTCCTGCGGAGCCGCTATTCCCCATGGTCCTTACGGAGTCCCAGCATCCACTACGGACTACGAGAAATAGAATTACCGGTGAGTAAATTCTTATTTTTTTGTGTGGTGCAGCAGGAGCCAGACCATGGTCAGAGGGCTGCTGGTTTTTAGCAGCCCTAAGCTTTCTTATTTTATTTTTATAGTCTTACTATTTTTCTGAGCAATCTTTCTACACAGCGTCTTTTATAAGTACCTTTAGAAAGAGTCGCTCCAGCAACTCTCCGCCGGGTCATGACAACGCTTACCCACAAGTACTGTGTTGTTTCGGTGGGCTATATACTAGCAGGTCCAGTAGACATTACCAGGATATACTAGCAGGTCCAGTAGACATTACCAAGCTGTGGCTGGAGCACGGGGAGAAGATAAGGCATCGGTTCCGCTTAGAAGGGGAATACGGACACAGCCGCACTGTTTTGGGAGGAGACTACCAAACAGTCGCTGACACGGCTGCCACTTTGGGTACACCAGCGCTAGGCCTTAGGGATCATAGTCTCCAGGAATAGTATGAGGCCGCGATCCTTAGGGTTGATGTCAGCAGTGGGGAGTCAGACGCTCTCCTGCTCGCCCCTCCCCCTGGTTCATGACCAGTTTCCTCCGAGTGTTCCGCCATGAACTGTTTCCCGCTTCCGTCTCAGACGCTGTACACAGAGGTGACCCAGTCGCAGCATAGGCGGCTGTGTGACTGGTGCGTCTGTGTTCATGGAGCGGCAGTGTACGCTATTAGCGTCTGGATCCACTCAGCGTTCGCTAACATATTGATCGGTCCTGGAAGCAAGGTGAGTCTCCCTGTATCCCACTCTACTGAGTACGAGTAATACAGCACTAAATCTCTACCTTTTTGAGTATGAATAGTTAGATAAGTGCCTATTGCATCTGAGTCCGTATACATTTACGGTTTCTTTCGCAATGCGTCTGAATACGGTAGCTCTGTTTACACCTGATTCAGTAATATGTTCTATATACTTGAAATGTAGTTGATGTGCTCATATTGCTTATTATACTAATGTATAACGTGACTGACTGCTAGTGTGATTGCTGACTTTACTATATTCTGTCCGTTTTGTTCTATTCCTATCCTCAATGCTGGTGCATGGGTTGGGCCTGATTCTATGTCACTTTAAAAAGCTTAAAGTGATTACAGTCACAAATTGAGTAGTACACTGTGGAAGTGTTGATTATTTATCATGTCTAAAAGCGGCAAAGGTGAGGAAGATACACTCTTAGCAACACCAACACTAATATCATGTTTGTCTCACAAAGCTGTGTTATCCTCTCAGGGTTTGGTTCAGGATGGTTTTTGTACAAATTGTTTTAGCTTTCACCAGGGGTTCTTGAAAAATATAAGACAGATTCAGGTGCAGGTTGATCCACCTTGGGCTATGTTTGCACATACTTTATCCAGTATAGCTGAAAGGATAATTCCTCCAACTCCTGTACCAGGGATAGGTTACACGATTAACCCTTACATGCAGCTTCCCACTTGTGGTGTATCACTTCCAGCAGCTGCCTCTCAAAAGAAACAGGCTGATAAGCCGGTTGTTAGTAAATCTTCATCCTCACAGGCTACACATGGTTCAGATGATTCATCGGAGGCTGAAAGCTCAATTAGTTCTAATTCGGCATACGAAGAGGAGGAGGAAGGTCTCAGCTCAGTGGATATAGCTGAGTTAATTAAAGCAATGAAAGCCATTCTATCCTTATAGGATTCAGCAGAGCCTGTGTTAAAAACCAAGGCACCTGTGTTTAAACATTCCCAAAACAGTTTAGACTGAGTTTCCAGGGTCAGATAGGCTGACCGGAAATCATGGAAGAGGCTTGGCCTACGCCTAATAAAAAGTTTAGAATTCCTAAGAATTGGAATTCCAATTATCCTCTTCCAGCTGGGGATTGTTTAAAAAGAAAGGTGGCTCCTAAAGTAGTTATGAATGGGATTCGATTAGTGCGAAAATCTACATTACCTTTGCCTTCAACATCATTAAATTATGTCATGGATAGGAGAGTGGATGGTTTTCTAAAAACCATTTTTTCCCTGCCTGGGGCACCCATAAGGCCAGCCATGTCTTCAGCTTGGAAGGCAAAGGCAATGGCTGCCTGGGCTGATGCATTGGAGGGGGATTTTTCAATAGCCTCTAGAGAGCAAAAATCCCATATAGCACATATAAAACAGGCTGCAATGTTCTTGGAAAAAGCAGCTTTGGAAATGGGTACTATTGCCTCCAGGGCATCAGCTTCAACAATAGCTGCTCGTAGAGCAGTTTGGCTACATACGTGGAAAGCTGATTCAGAATCTAAGAATGTTTTGGAATCTTTCCCGTTTTCTGGAGATATTCTTTTTGGTTAAGAATTGACAAATATTTTGGAGTCAGAAGAAGACTCCAAGAAAGTAAAGTTTCCTTCCATATACAATTTCAAACCTAAAGTTCTGGCTTTTCGGCCTAAAAAAAAAAAAGCTAAAGGTAAAAGTGATAGCAGGCAGTCCCAATACAACAAGTCTGGTAAGACTAAAAAGCATTGGGCTACCAGAGGACCGGTTGGTAAAACAGATAAGCCATCAGCCTGATGGTGCGGGCCTCCACCTTGGGGTATCCCAGGGTGGGGGGCCGACTTCTTCAGTTTGCACAGATCTGGCAGCAGTCTGCAACAGATGCCTGGGTGCAGGAAGCGGTATTTATATGTTATGCTTTTGCCTTCAAGAAGCACCCTCCTCTAAGGTTTTTTTGTACCAGCCCGTCTCGGGTAGAGACGAAGGCCAGGGCTTTGCAAGAGACAGTTCAGAAATTGCTTCAGTCAGGAGTAGTCATTCCAGTTCCTCAAGCACAATGAGTACAGGGGTTTTACTCCAACCTGTTTTTGGTTCAGAAACCAAATGGGTCATTTCGGCCCATTCTCAATCTCAAAGTGCTGAACAGATACAATACATTTGTGTACCTCTGTTTCACATGGAGACTTTACGTTCCATCATTTTGGCCATGGAGCCAGGGGATTTTATTATATCCCTGGATATACAGGATGCTTATCTACATGTTCCTATAGCACTGACCCATCAGTGCTATCTCAGGTTCGCTATCCTCCAACAGCATTTTCAGTTCCAGGCCCTACCTTTTGGGTTAGCCACAGCCCCCAGAGAATTTACCAAGATTATGGTGGTAATGGCAGTTTATCTCCGCCAGCAGGGGATAAGAATTTTTCCATACCTCGACGATCTTTTAATCTTGGCACAGTCGCAGGAATTGCTCCTATGTCATCTACAACAGACAATAACATGTCCGCAAAGGCACGGGTGGCTCATGAATTGGGCAAAATCGTCTCTGGTTCCGTCACAGCGGATGACTCATTTGGGGGCTGTACTGGATTCAAGTCTTCAGAGAGTAATGTTTCCTCTGAACAAGATATCCAAGGTTCAGTCAAGGATTCAGGACTTGCTACACAGTCAAAAGGTATCCATTCACGCAGCAATGCGTGTGATGGGTTTGATGGTGTCAACATTCGACATGTTGGAGTATGCACAATTCCACTCGAGGCCTCTGCAGCTTCTAATTCTTGCCAAATGGAATGGGTTGCATCAGACGATAAAAACACAGACTATGGTTCTTACGATAGAAGTAAGAAGGTCATTAGCCGGGTGGCTACAGACATCCCATCTGGACAAGGGGAGACCCTTTTGGATATCAGATTGGGAAATTCTGGCGACAGATGCCAGTCTCCAGGGCTGGGGAGCAGTGTCAGGAAGGTTGTGTTTCCAGGGGCAATGGACCAAGGAAGAAGGTTGCCTGCCAATAAATATATTGGAACTTCGGGCCATATACATGGCACTGATTCAGGCAAAGGACATTCTTTGGGGAAAACCAATCCAGATCCGCTCAGACAATGCGACGGCAGTAGCGTACCTCAACCATCAGGGAGGAACTCGCAGCTGAAAAGTGATGAAGGATGTAAGTCACATACGAAAGTGGGCAGAACTTCATCATCCAGCCTTGTCCGCAGTGTTCGTTCTGGGACTACTAAACTGGGAAGCGGACTTTATCAGTTGACACGCCATTCAGGCAAGCGAATGGGCTCTACACACGGAAGTCTTCCAGACTCTAGTAGACAAGTGGGGGTTGCCAGAGATAGATCTCATGGCGTCCCGTCTGAACAACAAAGTTCTCGCATACGGGTCAAGAACAAAGGATCCCAGAGCGATCTTTGTGGATGCCCTGTCGGTGAGATGGGACTTTCATCTGGCTTATGTGTTTCTTCCAATCACCCTATTACCCAGGGTGGGGAGAAAGATAAGCAAGGGAAAGGTGCCGTGATACTAATAGCTCCGGCTTGGCCCAGAAGGCATTGGTACACAGATCTGCAGAGAATGCTCCCATTGGTACACAGATCTGCAGAGAATGCTCCACTTCTGCTCCCTCAACTTTCAGATCTACTGATGCAGGGTCCTTGTTATCACAGACATCTGGATCGACTGTCTTTGACGGCGTGGCTCTTGAAACCTCTATCCTGAAGTGAAGAGGATTCTCACAACAGGTAATTCACACTCTGCTCAGAACAAGGAAATCTTCCTCAGCTCGCATTTATCACCAAATATGCAAACCTATATTCATTGGTGCACTGAACGGAAAATGGACCCCAAGTCTTTCAGAGTTTCCAGGGTCTTAGCATTCCTTCAGGCAGGAATGGATAAAGGTTTGAATGTGGCTTCCTTGAGAGTGCAAGTGTCAGCATTGACTGTATGGTTCCAAAAGAAAATTGCCAACTTACAGGATGTGCATACTTTTTTCCTGGGAATGCTGCGCATTCAACCTTTTTGTTCCTCCTACAGTGCCTTGGGACTTAAGTCTAGTCCTGAAAGCCCTTCACGTTGCCCCATTTGAACCACTTAATAAAGTGGATCTTAAATGGTTGACAGCTAAAGTTCTCTTTCTACTGCTATGGCGTCAGCAAGAAGAGTATCAGATTTAGGGTCATTATCATGTTGTTCCCCATTTCTGATTTTTTTTATCCAGATAAAGCAGTGCTCAGAAGTAGATCTATCTTCCGAAGGTAGTGTCTTAATTCCACTTTAAATAAAAAATTGTAGTCCTGGTTTTCTGGGTACCTTTCTTTGGGAGATGCATCGCTGGACGTGGTCCGTGCATTACGTGGATCGTACCAGTGCCATTAGAAAGACAGTGGGCTAGATGCATCAACGCTTGGAAAGTGATAAAATGGAGATTGAAAAAGTACCAGCCAATCAGGTACCACCTGCCATGTAACGGGCTGTGTTTGAAAAATGGCAGTTAGGTGCTGATTGGCTGGTACTTTTTCACTCGCCATTTTATCACTTTCCAAGCGATGATGCATCTGGCCCATATTCTCTTTTCATTCTCTACGGATTTCACAAGAGAGGATGGCCTGCTGATAAGCAGACACTGGCAAGATGGCTTCGGATGACGATTTCAGAAGCATATTCTCAAGCTGATCTCCCTGTTCCGGCTAATGTCTCTGCTCACTCTACTCATAAGGTTGGTCCATCATGGGCAGCACAACGTGGTGCTTCAGCAGAACAGATATGTAAGGCAGTCACATGGTCTTCCATTGACACATTCATTAGACATTGTGCCATGGATACCTTTGCCTCTCATGACGCTGAATTCGGGCGAAGGATTCTCCTGTCCAATCAGGAGCGTCCCCACCACTAAATTGCTTTTGGAAATCCCATTGTTATCCTGTGGATAACCTGTGGACCCTGCCGGAGAAATATACATTATGGTAAGAACTTACCGTTGATAATGGTATTTCTCCTAAGTCCACAGGGATCCCACCCTGATGCACCTGATTTGAGGATCCTTTTACTCACTAACCTCTTCCTTCTTGTACGGGAGGGTGTGCATGTGTGTTCTTATCGCCTGATTAGGGCTATCCATGATGCTCCTGCTTTGAGCTTTGGAATACAACTGATTTCCCTGAGGCAGGAGGCAGGGATATATGGACGGGCTCGTTGCACTCTGGGAGGCCAGAAAGCTTTGACTGATTGGTGCAAATCCGCTGTCGCTTCATCATATCCCATTGTTATCCTGTGGATCCTGTGGACTTAGGAGAAATACCATTATCAACGGTAAGTTCTTACCATAACACACATTTTTGCTACAGTTGTTCTCCTGTGGGATGGATCCAGACTGGCTAACTTTCGCTTCTTACGCGCCCCAGTTAGCCTTGTGGTGCCCATGACCCTGCACTAGTTCACTGGTTGTTCTTCCTTGGATCACTTTTGATGCTTGTCTAGCCATGGCAGTTTGGCCCTTGTCAATCAGATACTTATGCTTGTCCATTTTTCCTATTTCCAACACATCAACTTAAAGAACTGAGGAATAAATGTATGATACCAGCACATATCGTTTCAGTATGGCTCTTCTCACTTCGCCTCTTTACCGACAATTGTCTTTTTTCAACCTTAGTTACACTAGCACCGAGATGTATTAACATCATCGGCTGCTGGAGAAGGGGAGTGACAAACCCCCCCACCCCTGGTGAACTCTGTCAGCGCCCACAGCACATCAGTGTACTGCTGCTATGCTTTGTCTCATCGCCTGGTCGGCTCACTGGGCATGAGTGGGATCTTGCTACTGTTTTGGGATCTCCTATGCATCCCAGAGCCGGCAGCTGCCACAACCAAACACAGAGCTGTACTTGCTGTGTATGGGCAACGACATATGTAGGTGTCGGAAAGGTCAGCACTACTGACTACATTGCCTGGCATATCTGCATGCTATCTTGTAGATCAGGGGCGTCGGTACTGGGGGGGCAAGGGGGCAGCTCGCCCCCCATCAAAATTAGAGAGGCGCCGATCATGTACTGCACGGAGCGGAGGATGTAATGTGTGGTGTTTCCTCTGACCGCACATCGCTCCTCCGCTTCTCCTGTACATTATGTACAGGAGGAGCGATGTGCGGTCAGGGGAAACACCGCACATTACATACTCCGCTCAGGAGGAAAATGCCAGCTCTGCTTTACATTATGCTTTGTGGGGCACCCGCCGGCGGATCTGCTCTTGCGCTGCCTGTCTGAGCAGAGATCGGCGGGTGGGGGAATACAGTCGGCAGCGCTGCTCAAACAGCTGAACTGAGGCTGCAGTGAAGGGAGCGCCTTAACTACAAGAGGCTCAGTGGCTGCAGGCTATAGCTCTGCCAGTAATAAAGATGCCGCTCTGATCAGGTACCCGCCAGCTGAGCTGAGCCAGCAGTGGGAGGGAGCGCCAGAACGGGTGTAGATGCTAGGCTGCAGTGCCAGTAGTAAACATGTATGACTGGGGTGAGAGAGGCTGCCCACACACTGCAGTGCAAGTGCAGTAGGCTGCTGCTGCTGAGGACGAGGGAGAGGGCGAGGAGCCAGTTTACACTTTACTGCAAGTAAGCCACACAACTTTGACTTCACATGTCAGTTTTGAGGGAAAAGTGCAATAAATGTGTGTTATTGTTCTTCTGTGGAGGCAATGTGTTATGTTATTTCACTGTAGGGGCAATATATGTTGTTGTTTTTTTGTCCTGTGTGGGACAGTCTGGGGTTGATTATGAGTCGGATACAACCGCTTAGGGAGGCCAATCCCGGGATCGGCGGGATCCCGGGATTTGGGCCCAAAAATGCCGGGATTTGAATCCCGGGATTGGAGCATCCAATCCCGGGATTCACGGGATTATATTGCGCATGCGCGGGAGTGTGTGTAAGTAATACTACTCACTATTAGGCGGGCGGCAGCCATAGATAAACACTGAACGTGGCGGCACTTCAAATGTAGCGCCGGCCACCAGCCAATCAGAGCTGGCGGATCGGCAGCCAATCAGGGAAGCTGCCGTAGCAGCGGCAGCCAATCAGGAGCGACTGTTGCGGCCGCTTCCCTGATTGGCTGCCGGTCCGCCAGCTCTGGTTGGCTGGCGGCCGGCGCTTCATTTGAAATGCCGCTGCGCTCAGCGTTGATCTATGGCTGCCGCCAGCTTAATAATAAGTAGTGATGTGCACCGGAAATTTTTCGGGTTTTGGTTTTGGATTCGGTTCCGCGGCCGTGTTTTGGATTTGGACGCGTTTTGGCAAAACCTCCCTGAAAATTTTTTGTCGGATTCGGGTGTGTTTTGGATTCGTTTTTTTTTTTACAAAAAACCCTCAAAAACAGCTTAAATCATAGAATTTGGGGGTCATTTTGATCCCATAGTATTATTAACCTCAATAACCATAATTTCCACTCATTTCCAGTCTATTCTGAACACCTCACACCTTACAATATTATTTTTAGTCCTAAAATTTGCACCGAGGTCGCTGGATGACTAAGCTAAGCGACCCAAGTGGCCGACACAAACACCTGGCCCATCTAGGAGTGGCACTGCAGTGTCAGACAGGATGGCACTTCAAAAAAATAGCCCCCAAACAGCACATGATGCAAAGAAAAAAAGAGGCGCAATGAGGTAGCTGTGTGACTAAGCTAAGCGACCCAAGTGGCCGACACAAACACCTGGCCCATCTAGGAGTGGCACTGCAGTGTGACAGGATGGCACTTCAAAAAAATAGTCCCCAAACAGCACATGATGCAAAGAAAAAAAGAGGCGCAATGAGGTAGCTGTGTGACTAAGCTAAGCGACCCAAGTGGCCGACACAAACACCTGGCCCATCTAGGAGTGGCACTGCAGTGTCAGGCATGATGGCACTTCAAAAAAAGTCCCCAAACAGCACATGATGCAAAGAAAAAAAAGAGGCGCACCAAGGTCGCTGTGTGACTAAGCTAAGCGACACAAGTGGCCGACACAAACACCTGGCCCATCTAGGAGTGGCACTGCAGTTTTCTAGCGAGAGGATGAGTGCTTCCATCCTCATGTGAAGCTGAACCACTAGCCATGAACATAGGCCAGGGCCTCAGCCGTTCCTTGCCACTCCGTGTCGTAAATGGCATACTGGCAAGTTTACGCTTCTCCTCAGACGCTTTTAATTTTGATTTTTGGGTCATTTTACTGAACTTTTGTTTTTTGGATTTTACATGCTCTCTACTATGACATTGGGTATCGGCCTTGGCAGACGACGTTGATGGCATTTCATCGTCTCGGCCATGACTAGTGGCAGCAGCTTCAGCACGAGGTGGAAGTGGATCTTGATCTTTCCCTATTTTACCCTCCACATTTTTGTTCTCCATTTTTTAATGTGTGGAATTATATGCCAGTATCAATAGCAATGGCCTACTACTATATATACTGCGCACAACTGAAATGCACCACAGGTATGGATGGATAGTATACTTGACACCACAGAGGTAGGTAGAGCAGTGGCCTTCCGTACCGTACTGCTATATATACTGGTGGTCACTGTCGGCAAACTACAAAACTAAAATGCACCACAGGTATAGAATCTAGATGGATAGTATACTTGACGACACAGAGGTAGGTAGAGCAGTGGCCTTCCGTACCGTACTGCTATATATACTGGCTGTCACTGGTCAGCAAAACTCTGCACTGTACTCCTATGTAATATACTGGTGGTCCCCAGTCCCCACAATAAAGCAGTGTGAGCACAGATATATGCAGCACACTGAGCACAGATATGGAGTGTTTTTCAGGCAGACAACGTATACTGGTGGTCACTGGTCAGCAAAACTCTGCACTGTACTCATCCTATATAATACAGCTGCTCCCCAGTCCCCACAATTAAGCAGTGTGAGCACAGATATATGCAGCACACTGAGCACAGATATGGAGTGTTTTTCAGGCAGACAACGTATACTGGTGGTCACTGGTCAGCAAAACTCTGCACTGTACTCCTCCTATATAATACAGCTGCTACCCAGTCCCCACAATTAAGCAATAAGGAGTTGCACAAATATTATTAATAAACGGAGAGGACGCCAGCCACGTCCTCTCCCTAACATTTCCAATGCACGAGTGAAAATGGCGGCGACGTGCGGCTGCTTATATATAATCCGAATCTCGCGAGAATCCGACAGCGGGATGATGACGTTCGGGCGCGCTCGGATTAACCGAGCCATACGAGAGAATCCGAGTATGCCTCGGACCCGTGTAAAATGGGTGAAGTTCGGGGGGGTTCGGTTTCCGAGGAACCAAACCCGCTCATCACTAATAGTAAGTGGTATTACTTTCACCCACCTTCTCTCCGTGCAGTGCTAACAGACTCCCTCCCGCGCCGCTACCTGCACCAACCCTCCCTGCTACCTGTACGTATGGACAGCAGCACCGCACCACTTCTTGTGTTCTCTATGCTGAGTGTAAATCTTGGTATATGTCCTTATTCTGTATGTATGGACGGCAGCACAGCATAGTTCTTGTGTCCCAGTATTCTGAGTATAAATGTCAGTATGTTATTCTATATGTATGGACGGCAGCACCGCTACCTACATCCTCCCGCCAAGCTACCTACACCCTCCCGCACCGCTACCTACATCCTCCCGCCCAGCTACCTACACCCTCCTGCACCACTACCTACATCCTCCCTCCCTTCCGCTCCGCTACCTAAACCCTCCCGCACCGCTACCTACCCTCCAGCGCTGCTCCCTACACCCTTTTTCACTGATCCCTACTGCAATCCCGGGAATCCCGGGATTGAGCGTTTTTCAATCCCGAATCCTGGGATTGAAAAAACGGCCCGGGATTGGCCTCCCTACAACCGCTCCATCTCTGCGACTCTTTGCCAGTCACACATCTACAACTTTATGTAAATGCTGCTACATAGCCTTCCCCTGGTGCACATCCCTGCGTGTGAATCTGCAAGGACTTTGATGCCCACTTGCATCCTCCGTATGTTCCGTGATACTGATGAATGCTTTCTTAGATGCCACCTTCAGATGAACCATTGAAACTTGCACCCCCCCCCCCCCCTCCCCCTCTATGGCAGATGCAGAGTCTCTGTGTACGGTCTCCTATGTGACCCTATGGCAGTGCAGTATCTCTGTCTGACTGTGGCCTCCTATGTGACCCTATGGCACACGCAGATGCTCCTTCTGAGTACGGACTCCTATGTAACCCTATGGCAAAATCAGAGTCTCCATCTGAGTGTGGCATCCTATGTGACCCTATGGCAGGTGCAGAGTCTCCATCTGAGTGTGGCCTCCTATGTGACCCTATGGCAGGTGCAGAGTCTCCATCTGAGTGTGGCCTCCTATGTGACCCTATGGCAGGTGCAGAGTCTCCATCTGAGTGTGGCCTCCTATGTGACCCTATGGCAGGAGCAGAGTCTCTGTCTCAGTACGGCCTCCTATGTGAGCAGTCAGGCGTCTGTGTACACATCCACTGTAACCATCTGTACTCCCTCATACCAACAAGACTGACCATCTCTGTATGTGCGCTACAACACCTTCTTGTCAGCTTTAGAGAAAAGTCTCTACAGTGCCCCAACAAAGAGAGTACTTTTCTCAAAATCTGTAGTATACAGTATACTCTTAATTACTCTCAGGGGAGCACGTTCAATATTGATATCTGTACCTATTGGGCTGCAAACAAAAATCTGCGATGGTTTTACACACGGTGAGATATTGACTATTTCCTATTTTGACTTTGCGAAAGTGCCAATTTTGACTATACTATGTACTAGATAGTACACAGTATAGTCAAGATTGACTTGCCTGTACAGTCTATCTTTTCTTGCGACCCCGACCCCACAGGAGCGTGCATCGGTTCCCAAGCTCTGTACACACAGTGCGATTTGCATTAACTTTCCTTACGATTTTGACTATCTAGTCAAAATCGTAAGGTTACATCGCACCATGTGTATGCACCTTAAGTGTGGCATACAGCCACACTTTCTTGCACTCAGAATGTCCTTGCGCATAATTGAGTTGACCACTAAGCTTTGTGCATAGCATTATCTGCTGGGGGGCACCTGGCAAAATTTTGCCTAGGGAACCAAATTGACTCCTCCTCAGTCCTCACAAGGCCCTGAAGGCAGGCACCACTGTTCTGCAGCATAGGATATCTTATATAGCTGTCATTGGCTGCAACAGGAGCACCATAGCAACACCACAGGTATGTTGAAAGGGAGGGGGGTTAAAGGATATATAATATAAATAATAATAAATATAAGGTTACTAAATATAAGGGGGTTTTCTCTAACGTCCTAGAGGATGCTGGGACTCCGTAAGGACCATGGGGATAGACGGGCTCCGCAGGAGACATGGGCACTTTCAGAAAGACTTTGGATCTGGGTGTGCACTGGCTCCTCCCTCTATGCCCCTCCTCCAGACCTCCGTTTGATACTGTGCCCAGTGGAGACAGGGTGCATTTCTGGGAGCTCTCCTGAGTTTCCTGTAAAGAAAGTATTATTAAGTTAGGTTTTTTATGTTCAGGGAGCCTGCTGGCAACAGACTCCCTGCATCGAGGGACTGAGGAGAGAGAAACAGACCCACTTCTCTGAGTTTCAGGGCTCTGTTTCTTAGGCTACTGGACACCATTAGCTCCAGAGGGATCGGTACGCAGGTCTCACCCTCGCCGTCCGTCCCAGAGCCGCACCGCCGTCCTCCTCGCAGAGCCGGAAGGTAGAAGCCGGGTGAGTATGAGAGGAAAAGACTTCAGAGGCGGCAGAAGACAGCTTGATCTTCATAGAGGTAACGCACAGCAGTGAAGCTGTGCGCCATTGCTCCCATTCACCTTACTCACATTGGTCACTGTAAGGGTGCAGGGCGCAGGGGGGGCGCCCTGGGCAGCAATATAAACCTCTCCTGTGGCAAATGTACATATATACATGTACAGCTGGTCACTGTACATGTATATAAAGAGCCCCCGCCAGGTTTTTAAGAATTTGAGCGGGACAGGAGCCCGCCGCTGAGGGGGCGGGGCTTCTCCCTCAGCACTCACCAGCGCCATTTTTCTCCACAGCTCCGCTGAGAGGAAGCTCCCCGGACTCTCCCCTGCTTGATACCACGGTGAAAGAGGGTTTTAAAGTAGAGGGGGGGCACATAATTGGCGCATATACATACTTGAAAAGCGCTACTGGGTAAACGTTCTGTGTTTTTTTTTCCTGGGTCATATAGCACTGGGGTGTGTGCTGGCATACTCTCTCTCTCTGTCTCTCCAATGGGCCTGGTGGGGAACCTGTCTTCAGAAAAGAGCTTCCCTGTGTGTGTGTGGTGTGTCGGTACGTGTGTGTCGACATGTCTGAGGTTGAAGGCTCACCTAAGGAGGAGGGGGAGTGTATGAATGTAAGGTCTCCGTCGGCAGCGCCGACACCTGACTGGATGGATATGTGGAATGTTTTAAGTGCTAATGTTAATTTATTGCACAAAAGATTAGACAAAGCTGAAGCTAGGGTACAGTCAGGGAGTCAACCCATGTCTGTCCCAATGTCGCCGGGACCTTCGGGGTCTCAGAAGCGCCCACTATCCCAAATAGTAGACACAGATACCGACATTGATTCAGACTCCAGTGTCGACTACGATGATGCAAAATTACAGCCAAAAGTGGCTAAATGTATTCGATATATGATTATTGCAATAAAAGATGTTTTGCATATCACAGAGGAAGCCCCTGTCCCTGACACGAGGGTACACATGTATAAGGGAAAGAAACCTGAAGTCACCTTTCCCTCCTCACATGAGCTGAACGAATTATGAGAAAAAGCGTGGGAAACTCCAGACAAAAAACTGCAGATTCCCAAAAGGATTCTTAATAGCGTATCCGTTCCCGCCAAAGGACAGAATACGGTGGGAATCCTCACCTAGGGTAGACAAGGCTTTGACACGCTTATCAAAAAAGATAGCGCTCCCATCCCAAGATACGGCTACCCTCAAGTCCATTTACACACATTCTGGTACGTTACTCAGACCGGCAATTGCGTCGGCCTGGGTTTGTAGTGCTGTAGCAGCATGGACAGATTCTTTATCAGCGGATATTGAGACCCTTGATAAGGATACCATTTTAATGACCCTAGGGCATATAAAAGATGCTGTCTTATATATGAGGGATGCTCAAAGAGACATTAGTTTACTGGGTTCCAGAATAAACGCTATGTCTATTTCTGCTAGGCGAGTCTTATGGACCCGACAGTGGACAGGTGATGCCGACTCAAAGAGGCATATGGAGTTTTTGCCTTAAAAGGGTG
The DNA here is from genome assembly GCF_028390025.1 of Pseudophryne corroboree. Taxonomy (NCBI): domain Eukaryota; kingdom Metazoa; phylum Chordata; class Amphibia; order Anura; family Myobatrachidae; genus Pseudophryne; species Pseudophryne corroboree. The sequence continues at coordinate 608,854,360 of NC_086449.1, read as the reverse complement.
AGGAATTGTTTGGAGAGGGCCTCTCGGACCTCGTCTCCACAGCTACTGCAGGTAAATCGAATTTTTTGCCTTATATTCCCTCACAATCTAAGAAAGCGCCTCATTATCAAATGCAGTCCTTTCGTTCAAATAAAAGCAAAAGAGTACGTGGATCGTCCTTTCTTGCCAGAGGTGAGGGCAGAGGGAAAAAGCTGCACAACACAGCTAGTTCCCAGGAACATAAGTCCTCCCCGGCCTCTCCAAAATCCACTGCATGACGCTGGGGCTCCCCTGAGGGAGACCGCTCCAGTGGAGGCACGTCTTCGACTTTTCAGCCACATCTGGGTTCACTCACAGGTGGATCCCTGGGCAATAGAAATTGTTTCCCAGGGATACAAGCTGGAATTCGAAGAGGTGCCTCCTCGCCGGTTTTTCAAATCGGCGCTACCGACTTCTCCCCTGGAAAGGGAGATAGTGTTACATGCGATTCACAGATTGTGTCTTCAACAAGTGGTGGTCGAGGTTCCCCTACTTCAAAGAGGGAAGGGGTACTACTGAACTCTGTTTGTGGTCCTGAAACCGGACGGTTCGGTCAGACTCATTTTGAATTTAAAATCCCTGAACCTTTACTTAAAACGGTTCAAATTCAAAATGGAATCGCTCAGAGCGGTCATCGCCAGCCTGGAAGGGGGGGATTTTATGGTATCTCTGGACATAAAGGATGCATACCTGCATGTTCCCATATATCCTCCTCATCAGGCGTACCTGAGATTTGCGGTACAGGATTGTCATTACCAATTTCAGACGTTGCCGTTTGGGCTTTCCACGGCCCCGAGAATTTTCACCAAGGTAATGGCGGAAATGATGGTGCTCCTGCGCAAGCAGGGTGTCACAATTATCCCGTACTTGGACGATCTCCTCATAAAAGCGAGATCACGGGAGAAGTTGCTGAACAGCGTATCACTTTCACTGAAGGTGTTACAGCGACACGGCTGGATTCTCAATATTCCAAAGTCGCAGCTGAATCCTACGACTTGTCTGCCCTTCTTGGGCATGATTCTGGACACAGACCAGAAAAGGGTTTTTCTTCCGATAGAAAAAGCGCAGGAACTCATGACTCTAGTCAAGAACCTGTTGAAGCCAAAACAAGTGTCAGTGCATCATTGCACTCAAGTCCTGGGAAAAATGGTGGCGACGTACGAAGCCATTCCCTTCGGCAGGTTCCATGCAAGGACTTTCCAATGGGACCTATTGGACAAATGGTCCAGTTCACATCTGCAAATGCATCAGCGGATCACCCTGTCCCCCAGGGCCAGGGTATTTCTCCTGTGGTGGCTGCAGAGTGCTCACCTTCTAGAGGGCCGCAGGTTCGGCATTCAGGATTGGATCCTGGTGACCACGGACGCGAGCCTCCGAGGTTGGGGAGCAGTCACACAGGGAAGAAATTTCCAAGGCCTTTGGTCAAGTCAAGAGACTTGTCTTCACATCAACATCCTGGAACTAAGGGCCATATACAACGCCCTACGTCAAGCGGAGACCTTACTTCGCGACCGGCCAGTTCTGATCCAGTCAGACAACGTCACCGCAGTAGCTCATGTAAACCGCCAGGGCGGCACAAGGAGCAGAGTGGCGATTGCGGAAGCCACCAGAATTTTTCGCTGGGCCGAGAATCATGTAAGCGCACTGTCAGCAGTGTTCATTCCGGGAGTGGACAACTGGGAAGCAGACTTCCTCAGCAGACACGACCTGCATCCGGGAGAGTGGGGACTTCATCAGGAAGTCTTCGCACAGATTGCAAGTCGGTGGGGACTGCCCCAAATAGACATGACGGCATCCCGTCTCATCAAAAAGCTACAATGGTATTGCGCCAGGTCAAGAGATCCTCAGGCGGTAGCTGTGGACGCCCTAGTGACACCGTGGGTGTTCCAGTCGGTCTATGTATTTCCTCCTCTTCCTCTCATACCTAAGGTGTTGAGAATAATAAGAAAAAGAGGAGTGAGAACAATACTCATTGATCCGGATTGGCCACGAAGGACCTGGTATCCGGATCTGCAGGAAATGCTCACAGAAGATCCGTGGCCTCTTCCTCTAAGACAGGACCTGTTGCAACAGGGTCCCTGTCTGTTCCAAGACTTGCCGCGGCTGCGTTTGGCGGCATGGCGGTTGAACGCCGGATCCTAGCGGAAAAAGGTATTCCGGATGAGGTCATTCCTACGCTAATAAAGGCTAGGAAGGACGTGACATCTAAACATTATCACCGAATATGGCGAAAATATGTTTCTTGGTGTGAGGCCAGGAATGCTCCTACGGAAGAATTCCATCTAGGCCGTTTTCTTCACTTCCTACTAACTGGAGTGAATTTGGGCCTAAAATTAGGCTCCATTAAAGTTCAGATTTCAGCCTTATCCATTTTCTTTCAAAAGGAGTTGGCCTCTCTACCTGAAGTACAGACTTTTGTGAAGGGAGTACTGCATATTCAGCCTCCTTTTGTACCTCCGGTGGCGCCTTGGGACCTTAAAGTGGTGTTAAGTTTCCTTAAGTCACATTGGTTTGAACCACTTAGAACAGTGGAGTTGAAATATCTCACTTGGAAGGTGGTCATGTTGTTAGCCGTGGCTTCGGCTAGGCGAGTTTCGGAATTAGCGGCTTTATCACATAAAAGCCCCTATATGGTTTTCCATATGGATAGAGCGGAATTGCGGACCCGTCCTCAATTCCTACCTAAGGTGGTCTCATCCTTTCATATGAACCAACCTATTGTCGTGCCTGTGGCTACACGTGACTTGGAGGATTCCGAGTCCCTTGATGTGGTCAGGGCTTTGAAAATTTACGTGGCCAGAAAGGCTAGGATCAGAAAAACAGAAGCACTGTTTGTCCTGTATGCAGCCAACAAGGTCGGCGGCCCTGCTTCAAAGCAGACTATTGCTCGCTGGATCTGTAACACGATTCAGCAGGCGCATTCTACAGCAGGATTGCCGTTACCAAAATCGGTTAAGGCCCATTCCACTAGGAAGGTGGGCTCGTCTTGGGCGGCTGCCCGAGGGGTCTCGGCACTACAGCTGTGCCGAGCTGTTACTTGGTCGGGGTCAAACACCTTTGCAAAGTTCTATAAGTTTGATACCCTGGCTGAGGAGGACCTCCTGTTTGCTCAATCGGTGCTGCAGAGTCATCCGCACTCTCCCGCCCGTTTGGGAGCTTTGGTATAATCCCCATGGTCCTTACGGAGTCCCAGCATCCTCTAGGACGTTAAAGAAAATAAGATTTTAAATCTACCGGTAAATCTTTCTCCTAGTCCGTAGAGGATGCTGGGCGCCCGTCCCAAGTGCGGACTTCTTCTGCAAGACTTGTATATAGTTTTGCTTACATAAGGGTTATGTTATAGTTTTCATCGGTCTTGGACTGATGCTATGTTGTTTTCATACTGTTAACTGGGTTAGTTTATCACAAGTTATACGGTGTGATTGGTGTGGCTGGTATGAATCTTGCCCTTGGATTAACAAAAATCCTTTCCTCGTACTGTCCGTCTCCTCTGGGCACAGTTTCTCTAACTGAGGTCTGGAGGAGGGTCATAGAGGGAGGAGTCAGTGCACACCCAGATCCAAAGTCTTTCTTAAAGTGCCGATGTCTCCTGCGGAGCCCGTCTATCCCCATGGTCCTTACGGAGTCCCCAGCATCCTCTACGGACTACGAGAAAAAGATTTACCGGTAGGTTTAAAATCTTGATATTATTATTATTATTATTATTATTATTATTATTATTATTATTATTATTATTATGGGTGGGTAGTCATTATGGGGGTGGTGAAATGGTTAAGATGAAGAGCTATTGCTTTTTTCTCTGACGTCCTAGTGGATGCTGGGAACTCCGTAAGGACCATGGGGAATAGCGGCTCCGCAGGAGACTGGGCACATCTAAAGAAAGCTTTAGGACTATCTGGTGTGCACTGGCTCCTCCCCCTATGACCCTCCTCCAAGCCTCAGTTAGATTTTTGTGCCCGACCGAGCAGGGTGCAATCTAGGAGCTCTCCTGAGCTTCTTAGAAAAAGTTAGTTTTAGGTTTTTTATTTTCAGTGAGACCTGCTGGCAACAGGCTCACTGCATCGAGGGACTAAGGGGAGAAGAAGCAAACCTGCCTGCTTGCAGCCAGCTTGGGCTTCTTAGGCTACTGGACACCATTAGCTCCAGAGGGACCGAACACAGGCCCAGCCTCGGAGTCCGGTCCCAGAGACGCGCCGCCGGCCCCCTTACAGAGCCAGAAGCAAGAAGAGGTCCGGAAAATCGGCGGCAGAAGACATCAGTCTTCACCAAGGTAGCGCACAGCACTGCAGCTGTGCGCCATTGCTCCTCATGCACACCACACACTCCGGTCACTGAGGGTGCAGGGCGCTGGGGGGGGGGCGCCCTGAGCAGCAATATAAACACCTTGGCTGGCAAAAATACATCACATATAACCCCCAGGGCTATATGGATGTATATTAACCCCTGCCAGATTCCATAAAAATGCGGGAGAAAAGTCCGCGAAAAAGGGGCGGAGCCTATCTCCTCAGCACACTGGCGCCATTTTTCCCTCACAGCTCCGTTGGAGGGAAGCTCCCTGGCTCTCCCCTGCAGTTAATACACTACAGAAAGGGTTAAAAATAGAGGGGGGGGGGCACAATTTAGGCGCAGTATACAACATATAGGCAGCTATAAGGGAAAACACTTTTTTATAGGTGCTATCCCTGTGATATATAGCGCCCTGGTGTGTGCTGGCATACTCTCCCTCTGTCTCCCCAAAGGGCTTTGTGGGGTCCTGTCCTCTATCAGAGCATTCCCTGTGTGTGTGCTGTGTGTCGGTACGGCTGTGTCGACAGGTATGTGGAGGATAATGAGGTGGAGGCGGAGCGAATGCCTGTAAATATGTTGTCACCCCCTGCGGGGTCGACACCGGTGTGGTTGAACTTATGGAAGGATTACGTGAAAGTGTCAACTCCTTACATAAAAGGCCGACGACACGGAACAGCCGGCTACTCAGCTTGTGCCTGTTCCAGCGTCTCAAATGTCATGGGGGGCTCTAAAATCGCCCGCTACCTCAGATAACAGACACAGATGTTGACACGGATACTGACTCCAGTGTCGACATCGATGAGACTGGTGTACCCTCCAAATAGGTCCACCCGTTACAGGATTGAGACAATGAAAAATGTATTACACATTTATGATTATACCCCAGGTACCACATAAAAGGGTATTGTATTTGGTGAGAGAAAACTATTAGTAGTTTTTCCTGCATCTGAGAAATTAAATGAGGTGTGTGAGGAAGAGTGGTCTTCCCCCGGTAAGAAATTGATAATTTCTACAACGGTTATTGGCAGCGTACCCTTTCCCGCCAGAGGATAGGTCACGCGGGGAAACACCCCATAGGGTAGATACAGCGCTTACACGCTTATCAGAAAAGGTGGCACTACCGTCTTCGGGTACGGCCGCCCTGAAGGAACCTGCTGATAGAAAGCAGGAGGTTACCCTATAAGATATGGTTACACACTAGGGCATTATATTGCGACCAGCCGTTGCTTCGGCATGGATGGGCAGTGCTCCCGCTGCGTGGTCAGATTCCCTGTCGGAAAATAACTATGGATAGAGACAATATTTTGCTGAAAATAGAGCATATAAAAGACGTGGTCTTATACATGCGTGATGCACAGAGGGATATTTGCCGGCTGGCATCAAAAATAAGCGCTAGGTCCATTGCCGCCAGACGGGGGTTATGGACTTGGCAATGGTCAGGCGATGCCGACTCGAATCGGCACATGGAAGTTGCCCTATAAGGGGGTAAAACTGTTTGAGGATAGTTTTTCAGACCTCGTTTCCACAGCTACTGCTGGGAAATTAATTTTTTTGCCACAGGCTACCCCACAACAAAAGAAAGCACCGTATCATCAAGTACAGTCCTTTCGGCCCCAGAAAAACAAGTGGGCTAGAGGCTCATCCTTTCTGCCGAGAGACAAAGGTAGAGGAAAAAAGCTGCAACACACAGCTAGTTCCCAAGAGCAGAAGTCCTCCCTGCGTCCGGTAGGTCCACAGCATGGTGCTGGGGCTGCTCAGGCGGACCCGGGTACGGTGGGGGCCCGTCTCAGATATTTCAGCGGACAGTGGGCTCTCTCACATAGATCCCTGGGTCCTTCAAGTAGTATCTCAGGGGTACAGGCTGGTGTTCGAGACGTTCTTCCCCCCGCCGTTTCCTAAAATCTGCCTTACCGGCACCTCCCTCTGCCAGGGAGACGGTGTTGGTGGATATTCATCACTATAATCACAACAAGTGATTGTCAAGGTGCCCCTCCTTCAGCAAGGAAGGGATTACTATTCCACAGTGGTTGTGGTACCACAACGGTTCGGTGAGACCCATCTTGAAATTAAAATACTTGAACTTTTATATCAGAAGATTCAAGTTCAAGATGGAATCGCTCAGGGCGCTTATTACGAGCCTGGACGAGGGGGATTACAGGGTCTCCCTGGACATCAAGGATGCGTACCTGCATGTCCCCATTCCCCCCCCCCCCTCACCAGGAGTACCTCAGATATGTGGTACAGGACTGTCACTATCCGTTCCAGACGCGGCCGTTGGAGTTGTCCACGGCACCGAAGGTCTTTACCTAGGTAATGGCCGAAGTGATGATACTCCTTCACAAGAAGGAAGTTTTTATTATCCCGTACTTGGACGATCTCCTGATAAAGGCGAGGTCCAAAGAACAGTTGGTAGTGGGGGTAGCACTCTCTCGGGAAGTGCTACAACAGCACGACTGGATTCTCAATATTCCAAAGTCACAGCTGGTCCCGACGACACGTCTTCTGTTCCTGGGAATGTTTCTGAACGCAGACCAGAAAAGAGTGTTTCTTCCAGTGGAAAAAGCCGAGGAGTGTCATCTCTAGTCAGAGACATCCTAAAACCAGGACAGGTGTCGGTACATCAATGCACACGAGTCCTGGGAAAAATGGTAGCTTCGTACGAAGCATAATTCCATTCCGGAGACTCCACGCAAGGACGTTCCAGTGGGACCTGTGGGACTAATGGTCCGGGTCCCATGTACAGATACAACAGCGGATAACCCTGTCAGCAAGAAACAGGTGTCGCTGCTGTGGTGGCTGCAGAGGGCTCATCTACTAGTGGGCCGCAGATTCGGAATACAGGACTGGGTCCTGGTGACCACGGATGCCAGCCTTCGGGGCTGGGGTGCAGTCACACAGGGAAGGAATTTCCAAGGAGATTTCGCTTCACATAAATATTCTGCAGCTAAGGGCCATTTACAATGCCCTAAGACAAGCAAGGCCCCTGCTTCAGAACCAGCCGGTACTGATCCAATCAGACGACATCACGGCGGTCGCCCATGTACACAGACAGGGCGGAACAAGAAGCAGGAAGGCGATGGCAGAAGCCACAAGGATTCTCCGATGGGCGACCTACACCCAGGAGAATGGGGACTTCATCCAGAAGTTTTCCAAATGCGGGTAAACCGTTGGGAATGACCACGGGTGGACATGATGGCGTCCCGCCTCAACAAGAAGTTGAAAAGATATTGCGCCAGGTCAAGGGACCCTCAGGCGATCGCTGGGGACGCACTAGTGACACCGTGGGTGTACCAGTCGGTTTATGTGTCTCCTCCTCTACCTCTCATACCCAAGGTACTGAGAATAATAAGAAGGCGAGGAGTGAAAACCATACTCGGGGTTCCGGATTGGCTATGAAGAGCTTGGTACCCGGAACTTCAAGAGATGCTGGCAGAGGACCATTGGCCTCTGCCGCTCAGACAAGACCTGCTGCAGCAGGGACCCTGTCTGTTCCAAGACTTACCGCGGCTGCGTTTAACGGCATGGCGGTAGAACACCGGATCCTAAAGGAAAAGGGTATTCCGAAGGAAGTCATCCCTACCCTGATCATAGCCAGGAAGGATGTCACCGCAAGACATTATCGCCGCGTTTGGCGAAAATTTGTTGCTTGGTGGGAGGCCATGAAGGCCCCGACGGAGGAATTTCAACTATGTCGATTCCTGCACTTCCTGCAAGCAGGGGTGACGTTTGGGCCTCAAATTGGGGTCCATCAAGGTCCAGATTTCGGCTCTGTCGATTTTCTTCCAGAAAAAACTGGCTTCACTGCCTGAAGTTCAGATTTATTCAGCCTCCTTTTGTGCCTCCTGTGGCACTTTTTGGATCTCAACGTGGTGTTGGATTTCCTAATGTCGCATTGGTTGAGCCACTTAAAACCATGGAGCTAAAGTTTCTCGCGTGGAAAGTGGTCATGCTGTTGGCCTTGGCCTTGGCCAGGCGTGTGTCAGAATTGGCGGCTTTGTCATGTAAAAGGCCTTATCTGATTTTCTGTATGGATAGGGCAGAGTTGAGGACTCGTCCTCAGTTTCTCCCGAAGGTGGTCTCAGGTTTTCACTTGAACCAACCTATTGTGGTGCCTGCGGCTACTGGGGACTTGGAGGATTCCAAGTTGCTGGACGTAGTCAGAGCCCTGTAAATTTTATTTTTCCAGGACGGCTGGAGTCAGGAAAACTGACTCGCTGTTTATCCTGATGGCACCCAACAAGCTGGGTGCTCCTGCTTCTAGGCAGCCTATTGCGCGCTGGTTTTGTAGCACTATTCAGCTGGCGCATTCTGCGGTAGGATTACCGCAGCCTAAATCAATAAAAGCCCATTCCACAAGGACGGTGGGCTCATCTTGGGCGGCTGCCCGAGGGGTCTCGGCTTTACAACTTTGCCGAACAGCTACTTGGTCAGGGGCAAACACGTTTGCAAAATTCTACGAATTGATGCCCTGGCTGAGGAGGACCTGGAGTTCTCTCATTCGGTGCTGCAGAGTCATCCGCACTCTCCCGCCCGTTTGGGAGCTTTATTATAATCCCCATGGTCCTTACGGAGTTCCCAGCATCCACTAGGACGTCAGAGAAAATAAGAATTTACTTACCGATAATTCTATTTCTCGTAGTCCGTAGTGGATGCTGGGCGCCCATCTCAAGTGCGGATTGTCTGCAATACTTGTACATAGTTATTGTTAACTAATCGGGTTCTTGTTGTGAGCCATCTATTCAGAGGCTCCTCTGTTATCATGCTGTTAACTGGGTTTCATATCACAAGTTGTACGGTGTGATTGGTGTGGCTGGTATGAGTCTTACCCGGGATTCAAAATCCTTCCTTATTGTGTACGCTCGTCCGGGCACAGTATCCTAACTGAGGCTTGGAGGAGGGTCATAGGGGGAGGAGCCAGTGCACACCAGATAGTCCTAAAGCTTTCTTTAGATGTGCCCAGTCTCCTGCGGAGCCGCTATTCCCCATGGTCCTTACGGAGTTCCCAGCATCCACTACGGACTACGAGAAATAGAATTATCGGTAAGTAAATTCTTATTTTTTGAGTTAAAGAAGTTGAAATACTTATTTTGATTGTAGTGAGGGAGGTAATGAAGGGGTTAATATGTTAATTCAAGTAATTGATTAGTGAGGGCTAATGTTGGTTATGAGATGGGATGTAGTTAATATCCTGGCTGTCGGGATCCTGGGAATGCGCTCACCAAGGCTATTCCCACTCGAGGGTGTCCACGACACCCATAGTGTGAATAAAACCTGTGGTGAGCACAGGGAGCCACAGCATGGTGAGCACAGCAAGCCCACAAGGGGACGCTTTGCGCTCACCCCGCTGTTGGTATTCTGACAGTCGGGATGCCACTATCAGTATATTGACAGCCAGCATCCTGTCCGCCGGGATATCATTACCATCCCATAAGTATATACGGATGTAGCCACGCTCATCGTTACCATATGCGCTGAACTGTGACTGTGGGGTCTATTTACTAAGCCTTGAATGGAGATATTCAATGGAGATAAAGTACCAGCCTATCGGCTCCTAACTGCCATGCCACAGGCTGTGTTTGAAAAATGACAGGAGCTGATTGACTGGTACTTAATCTCCGTCCACTTTGTCTCCATCCAAGGCTTAGTAAATAGACCCCTAAGTGCAGTCTGCGATCACATTTCATTAACTATGAGGCATTAACTATAAGAGGGTGAAATTTGGCGATTCAGCAATTTAGGGGTGCCGATTATATCTTGTCCCCCCACCCCCCCAACTTAAAAATGTTCTGATGCCCCTGTTGTAGATAACAGCGTTGATATAGGGGTCAATTCAGTTAAACGCTATGTGAATAGCACCCAGCCACGTTGCTAGTCGGGAGATGCCAGTTCCCACACACTAAGCTAGGTGTTAAATCGCGAGAACCGGCATACTCGGACTTAAGTGCTTAGTGCAGTACCATTTGCGCCACACTAAAGACAGGAAACGGCATCATGGCAATAGTTTAGTTGTATTTTTGTTCGCACCTCAGGAGGGTTGTGAGCAGGTAACCTCTAGTTGGCCTTAATAGTGCGGCCATTTGAATAACTCCAGGACCTCCTTCCCAGCGCTATTAACATTGCGTTTAATTGCATTGACCCCATAGACATGGGGGAAAAGCGGTATAGCGCACATAACGTGCGTTAATACTTCTTAAAGGCCCTACAGACACGGCAAAACGCCGCCGAGCTGCCCGACCGCCGGTACGGCAGACGGGCGGCGAGGGGGGGGGGGGGGTCAGTGACGGGGGAGTGAAGTTTCTTTACTCCCCCCGTCACACAGCTCCATACAATTGCAGGCAAATATGGACGAGATCGTCCATATTGGCCTGCATGCACAGCCGACAGGACACCAGCGATGAACGAGCGCGGGGTCGCACATAGGCCATCGCTGGTTCCTCCACACTGAAAGATATGAATGGTATCTCGTTCATTAATGAACGAGATCGTTCATATCTTTCAGTAACATCGCCAAGTGTGTAGGGCCTATTAACCCACATAACAGGATAACACATTTGCCCCTGAGTGTTCACTTGCTGCCTAATATATTCCACCCCTTGACAGGTGCCATTGTAACAAGATAATCAATGTTGTTCACGGTCAGTTGTTTTAATGTAATGGCTGATGAGTCACATATGTTAGTTGTGTCTAATAATTGTAATTGAAAGACTTATTTTTTTTTTTTTTTTCTTCTGTTGTCTGTCTTTTAATTAGTTACTTGTTTATGTACAATGTGCAAGTTTAATTGGTAATAGCATAATGCTGGAAATCTGTGTGTTTAATAGATAAAATTTATTTGGGTTGATTTTTATACAATTGTGGTGAAATTTTTAAGTTTCTTTAGCGCAGTCTATAATTATGTTGCAGCGTAGTTCATAATTTGGTTAAAATGAATTAATTTACATGTTTTGTTACCAATGCACTGTTATAACTATACAGGTTGAGTATCCCTTATCCAAAATGCTTGGGACCAGAGGTATTTTGGATATCGGATTTTTCCGTATTTTGGAATAATTGCATACCATAATGAGGTATCATGGCGATGGGACCCAAGTCTAAGCACAGAATGCATTTATGTTTCATATACACCTTATACACCCAGCCTGAAGGTAATTTTAGCCAATATTTTTTATAACTTTGTGCATTAAACAGTGTGTATACATTCACACAATTCATTTATGTTTCATATACACCTTATACACACAGCCTGAAGGTCATTTGATACAATATTTTTAATAGCTTTGTGTATTAAACAAAGTTTGTGTACATGGAGCCATCAAAAAACAAAGGTTTCACTATCTCACTCAAAAAAGTCCGTATTTCGGAATATTCCGTATTTCGGAATATTTGGATATGGGATACTCAACCTGTATATTCTATTTGAGTTATATAGTAAAACATTTTTAAGTGCCCCCATATACAAAAAGCAGATTATCAACTGATGTTATAGTAACCAGAAGGTTAAATTTGACCATAGTGTTGACCAGTCACAGACGTCCTAGGGTTTAAGCTAAATCTACACTGTCTTATTATTATTATTATTATTATTATTATTATTGTTTGGTCGTCCTGACAATTGGGGCTATTTTTCGGGAAGTAGAAGGCCCCCAATATCAACTTTTCACTACAGATAATATATTAGGGTTACATTATTTTTAATGTTGTTCTGTATTTACATTTAACGTAGGACTGATGAAGAGTTGTATTAACATGAATCAATAATAAAAAAACAGGGCTAAAAATTTGCATATAAAATTAATGTTTTTATTTGCTGAAGCTTCAGCATCTTAAAGGGCCCTACACACTGGACGATTACACTGAAAGATATGAACGATCTCATTCATTAATGAACGAGATATCGTTCATATCTTTCAATGTGTGGACACCAACGATGGACATTGCGCGGCCCCGAGCCAATCGGCCAGCGTGTAGGGCCCTTTAGTCACCATAAGCTATTTTTTCAAGTTTTTTTCTTTGATAACATTCCTTGTTAGGTTTCTATTAAATTAAAATAAATAATAAATCAGGCAAAGCATTTCTGTTCCTGGGTAGATGGCGCTGCGGAGAAGGAAGGATCCGCTTGCCAGCACAAGTAAGTATACTCTGGGTGCAGGGTCTGCTAGAGAAGCCCCCTTTGACCCAGGGGCCTATGTGCACCGCACACCCGGCACCCATTATAAATTCCAGTCTCTTCCCTCTCTCTCTATATTTAAGTTTCACCAGAGAATCAAATGTTTCTCATCCCTCAATCCCATAAAATGACTGGTAAGCTCACTGCTGAACACTTGATGGTATGCAGAGTCTATCTTGACGTGGCATTCAAAATAAAAATTAGGGTTACTTTTTTTTCCCAAGTTACATTCTGAGCTTTAAATACGTAGCATTCTGGCTACATGCATGCTGATGTTCTTATTAGAGCAATTACTTAAACTATTCTATTATCTTTAACTTTATCTTTTTTTATTTATTTTTTTAGGTCAGTCCTCTCTTTTTCCAATGGAAGATGGTTTTTTGGATGATGGTCGAAGTGATCAAACTCTGCACAGCGGTTTGGGGTCTCCTCACTGCTTTCCACATCAGAATGGTGAAAGAGTGGAGCGATATTCCCGCAAAGTGTTTGTGGGTGGTCTGCCCCCAGATATAGATGAAGGTACTGTCAGAAATAAATAGGAAGACCATTCCACAGTGAAAAGAATTACCTGTGGTCTTTTACCAATAAGCAAAGTATAAGTAATATTTATACAACTTTCAGTTTAAAATGCCAAAGCGTACCTGGGATTTTGTAGATGGCTCCAACCCGGATGCGACCCGGCTGAGACCCCTTTCAGACTGGCGGCAAGCCGGGTTTGCGATGTCACTGCTCGTGTGCAGTGCCGGGGTTTGGAAATGAAATAATCTCCATTTGCCGGCTCTTCATATGCTGTAAATAAGTCCTGGGGGCGCATTGACCCGTGTACTCTGCACAGATTCCCGTGTAGGTTCTGGGTTCATCCCTTATACCTACCCTGGTTGAAATGTTAGTTTGCTCATCCAGGGTTATATTTCCTGGCCCCTTTCAGTCTAAGCACAATTCTGGGTTGCTGCGCATTCACGTGCAATAACCCGGGATATTTCTGCTTGTCTGAAAGGGGTATTAGAGAGCAATACTACACAAGTGAAGTCCCTTGCATTCAGATTGTCTCCAGAATAAACAGTGCAGGCCATTTTATAGCCTAAATTATTATAATTACGTATAAATACATATTACATTGTTAATTATGTTTGGGAAAGCATTTACAATTTGTTGTAAAGCTTAAACATAAATGTCAACAATCTACTGTATATTTAGAATAATGACCATTTACGCTTATGGGAAACTAGGTTATATGTGCCACTGACATCTGCAGTTCATCACATGCCAGTACAGTCTGATGTTAAAAAACAAATTATTGAATTATTGGAGTAATGTTCTAAGCAACCTTTTCATTCCCTTCTATGGTGCCTTTTTGAGGCACAGTATTCAGAGTCATATCCACATTCATTTCAGTATTCGTTCACTCTTTTTTTTTTTTTTTTTTTATTCCCTTCTTGTTGCTTATCAAATCTACATAATATTAAGACAACACTTTTTAAGAATGTTACTAGTTTCTATAGTCCGACTACAGCACAAACAAATCTGATTTAAAAATGAGTAGACTGATTCTCTGGAAGAGACATGTTAACATTTTATGTTGGATGACAGTAGCAAAGTTCTGCATAGTTTGTAGGTACCACTGTATCCGGATAATTGATCAACAATGAATTGGTCGACGGGTACAGAAGGTTGACAGATGAAAGGTTAACAGGATAACAAGGTCGAGACAACAATGGTCGACACAATGGTCAACACGTTTTTTTTTCCCCCACAAGTTATCACAACATTTGCTTGATGTACTATCCACGTGGACCTCTACTGGGATTAGTAACCTGTGGCAAGCGGAACAGAGAGCCACCTTGCCTGAAGCGTGGCGAGCATTGATGTTTGTACTGATGGTAGTCACATACATGAAATATCCAAGATTTGGCCAAAAAACATGTCGTTCATTGTCATGTCGTCCTTATGTACCTGCCGACCATTTGGTGTCGACCATAACATTGTTGAGCTATTATATCACACCCGACTCCTACACCACGAATAAAGATCATCACCTTGTTTAACCAGTGTGCCAGTTCTAGTACAACGTGTAGTATTACAATTAGTACTCAAAGAAATAGAAGTGACTTTTTCTTATGCATGGGAAATTACTATAATGTTAGAAGTAGTTAAGCGAAGATATGCTATTTAAGTGAAGTCTTTGTTTTTGTTCAAATATATTTTTGGTATTCATATTGTCATTCTGGCTGTATCCTTTCAAAAAGCCCAGTTGCTTCTTTCTAGAAATCATGGCTGCAAGTTGCAATTTTAAAATTACTAGGTAACAGTAGTAAGCCACCTTCAGAGTGTTTGGAAACATTAACATAAAATTAGTGATGTGCACCGGACATTTTTCGGGTTTTGCGTTTTGGTTTTGGATTCGGTTCCGCGGCCGTGTTTTGGATTCGGACGCGTTTTGGCAAAACCTCACCGAAATTTTTTTGTCGGATTCGGGTGTGTTTTGGATTCGGGTGTTTTTTTCAAAAAACAGCTTAAATCATAGAATTTGGGGGTCATTTTTTTTATTAACCTCAATAACCATAATTTCCACTCATTTCCAGTCTATTCTGAACATTTCACACCTCACAATATTATTTTTAGTCCTAAAATTTGCACCGAGGTCGCTGGATGGCTAAGCTAAGCGACACAAGTGGCCAACACAAACACCTGGCCCATCTAGGAGTGGCACTGCAGTGTCAGGCAGGATGGCACTTCAAAAAAAATGTCCCCAAACAGTACATGATGCAAAGAAAAATGAAAGAAAAAAGATGTTGAAGATGGAGTTGTCCTTGGGCCCTCCCACCCACCCTTATGTTGTATAAACAGGACATGCACACTTTAACGAACCCATCATTTCAGCGACAGGGTCTGCCACACGACTGTGACTGAAATGACTGGTTGGTTTGGGCCCCCACCAAAAAAAGAAGCAATCAATCTCTCCTTGCACAAACTGGCTCTACAGAGGCAAGATGTCCACCTCATCATCATCCTCCGATTCCTCACCCCTTTCACTGTGTACATCCCCCTCCTCAAAGATTATTAATTCGTCCCCACTGGAATCCACCATCTCAGGTCCCTGTGTACTTTCTGGAGGCAATTGCTGCTGGTGAATGTCTCCACGGAGGAATTGATTATAATTCATTTTGATGAACATCATCTTCTCCACATTTTCTGGAAGTAACCTCGTACGCCGATTGCTGACGAGGTGAGCGGCTGCACTAAACACTCTTTCGGAGTACACACTGGAGGGAGGGCAACTTAGGTAGAATAAAGCCAGTTTGTGCAAGGGCCTCCAAATTGCCTCTTTTTCCTGCCAGTATACGTACGGACTGTCTGACGTGCCTACTTGGATGCAGTCACTCATATAATCCTCCACCATTCTTTCAATGGTGAGAGAATCATATGCAGTGACAGTAGACGACATGTCAGTAATCGTTGGCAGGTCCTTCAGTCCGGACCAGATGTCAGCACTCGCTCCAGACTGCCCTGCATCACCGCCAGCGTGTGGGCTCAGAATTCTTAGCCTTTTCCTCGCACCCCCAGTTGCGGGAGAATGTGAAGGAGGAGATGTTGACGGGTCACGTTCCGCTTGACTTGACAATTTTCTCACCAGCAGGTCTTTGAACCTCTGCAGACTTGTGTCTGCCGGAAAGAGAGATACAACGTAGGTTTTAAATCTAGGATCGAGCACGGTGGCCAAAATGTAGTGCTCTGATTTCAACAGATTGACCACCCGTGAATCCTGGTTAAGCGAATTAAGGGCTCCATCCACAAGTCCCACATGCCTAGCGGAATCGCTCTGTTTTAGCTCCTCCTTCAATGTCTCCAGCTTCTTCTGCAAAAGCCTGATGAGGGGAATGACCTGACTCAGGCTGGCAGTGTCTGAACTGACTTCACGTGTGGCAAGTTCAAAGGGTTGCAGAACCTTGCACGTTGAAATCATTCTCCACTGCGCTTGAGTCAGGTGCATTCCCCCTCCTTTGCCTATATCGTGGGCAGATGTATAGGCTTGAATGGCCTTTTGCTTCTCCTCCATCCTCTGAAGCATATAGAGGGTTGAATTCCACCTCGTTACCACCTCTTGCTTCAGATGATGGCAGGGCAGGTTCAGGAATGTTTGGTGGTGCTCCAGTCTTCGGCACGCGGTGGCTGAATGCCGAAAGGGGCCCGCAATTCTTCGGGCCACCGACAGCATCTCTTGCACGCCCCTGTCGTTTTTTAAATATTTCTGCTCCACCAAATTCAATGTATGTGCAAAACATGGGACGTGCTGGAATTTGCCCAGATGTAATGCACGCACAATATTGGTGGCGTTGTCCGATGTCACAAATCCCCAGGAGAGTCCAATTGGGGTAAGCCATTCTGCGATGATGTTCCTCAGTTTCCGTAAGAGGTTGTCAGCTGTGTGCCTCTTCTGGAAAGCGGTGATACAAAGCGTAGCCTGCTTAGGAACGAGTTGGCGTTTGCGAGATGCTGCGACTGGTGCCGCCACTGCTGTTCTTGCTGCGGGAGGCAATACATCTACCCAGTGGGCTGTCACAGTCATATAGTCCTGAGTCTGCCCTGCTCCACTTGTCCACATGTCCGTGGTTAAGTGGACATTGGGTACAACTGCATTTTTTAGGACACTGGTGACTCTTTTTCTGAGGTCTGTGTACATTTTCGGTATCGCCTGCCTAGAGAAATGGAACCTAGATGGTATTTGGTACCGGGGACACAGTACCTCAATCAAGTCTCTAGTTGCCTCTGAATTAACGGTGGATACCGGAACCACGTTTCTCACCGCCCAGGCTGCCAAGTTATCTGCTTTGCAGCAGGATGACTGCTGTGATATTTCATCTTCCTCGCAAAGGACTGTTGGACAGTCAATTGCTTACTGGAAGTAGTACAAGTGGTCTTCAGACTTCCCCTCTGGGATGATGATCGACTCCCAGCAGCAACAACAGCAGCGCCAGCAGCAGTAGGCGTTACACTCAAGGATGCATCGGAGGAATCCCAGGCAGGAGAGGACTCGTCAGACTTGCCAGTGACATGGCCTGCAGGACTATTGGCTTTCCTGTGTAAGGAGGAAATTGACACTGAGGGAGTTGATGGTGTGGTTTGCAGGAGCTTGGTTACAAGAGGAAGGGATTTAGTTGTCAGTGGACTCCTTCCGCTGTCACCCAAATTTTTTGAACTTGTCACTGACTTCTGATGAATGCGGTCCAGGTGACGTATAAGGGAGGATGTTCCTAGGTGGTTAACGTCCTTACCCCTACTAATTACAGCTTGACAAAGGCAACACATGGCTTGACACCTGTTGTCCGCATTTGTGTTGAAATAATTCCACACCGAAGAGCTGATTTTTTTTGTATTTTGACCAGGCATGTCAATGGCCATATTCGTCCCACGGACAACAGGTGTCTCCCCGGGTGCCTGACTTAAACAAACCACCTCACCATCAGAATCCTCCTTGTCAATTTCCTCCCCAGCGCCAGCAACACCCATATCCTCATCCTGGTGTACTTCAACACTGACATCTTCAATTTGACTATCAGGAACTGGACTGCGGGTGCTCCTTCCAGCACTTGCAGGGGGCGTGCAAATGGTGGAAGGCGCAAGCTCTTCCCGTCCAGTGTTAGGAAGGTCAGGCATCGCAACCGACACAATTGGACTCTCCTTGGGGATTTGTGATTTAGAAGAACGCACAGTTCTTTGCTGTGCTTTTGCCAGCTTAAGTCTTTTCATTTTTCTAGCGAGAGGATGAGTGCTTCCATCCTCATGTGAATCTGAACCACTAGCCATGAACATAGGCCAGGGCCTCAGCCGTTCCTTGCCACTCCGTGTCGTAAATGGCATATTGGCAAGTTTACGCTTCTCCTCAGACGCTTTTAATTTTGATTTTTGGGTCATTTTACTGAACTTTTGTTTTTTGGATTTTACATGCTCTCTACTATGACATTGGGCATCGGCCTTGGCAGACGACGTTGATGGCATTTCATCGTCTCGGCCATGACTAGTGGCAGCAGCTTCAGCACGAGGTGGAAGTGGATCTTGTTCTTTCCCTATTTTACCCTCCACATTTTTGTTCTCCATTTTTTAATGTGTGGAATTATATGCCAGTATCAATAGCAATGGCCTACTACTATATATACTGTGCACAACTGAAATGCACCACAGGTATAGAATGTAGATGGATAGTATACTTGACGACACAGAGGTAGGTACAGCAGTGGCCTTCCGTACCATACTGCTATATATACTGGTGGTCACTGTGTCAGCAAACTGCACAACTGAAATGCACCACAGGTATAGAATCTAGATGGATAGTATACTTGACGACACAGAGGTAGGTACAGCAGTGGCCTACTGTACCGTAATGCTATATATTATATACTGGTGGTCAGCAAACTGTGCAAAACTGAAATGCACCACAGGTATGGATGGATAGTATACTTGACGACACAGAGGTAGGTACAGCAGTGGCCTACTGTACCGTAATGCTATATATTATATACCGGTTGTCAGCAAACTGTGCAAAACTTAAATGCACCACAGGTATGGATGGATAGTATACTTGACGACACAGAGGTAGGTACAGCAGTGGCCTTCTGTACCGTACTCCTATATATTATATACTGGTGGTCAGCAAAATTATGCACTGTACTCCTACTATATACTACACAATGCAGCACAGTTATGGAGTGTTTTTCAGGCAGACAACGTATACTGGTGGTCACTGGTCAGCAAAACTCTGCACTGTACTCCTCCTATATAATATTATACTGGTGGTCCCCAGTCCCCACAATAAAGCAGTGTGAGCACAGATATATGCAGCACACTGAGCACAGATATGGAGTGTTTTTCAGGCAGACAACGTATACTGGTGGTCACTGTCAGCAAAACTCTGCACTGTACTCCTTCTATATAATACAGCTGCTCCCCAGTCCCCACAATTAAGCAGTGTGAGCACAGATATATGCAGCACACTGAGCACAGATAAGGAGCGTTTTTTTCAGGCAGAGAACGGATAAAACTGGTGGTCACTGATCAGCAAAACTCTGCACTGTACTCCTCCTATATTAATATAAAGCTGCTCCCCAGTCCCCACAATGATATAAGCAAGCACAAATATTTGCATCAACTCAACAATGAATAAACGGAGAGGACGCCAGCCACGTCCTCTCCCTAACATTTCCAATGCACGAGTGAAAATGGCGGCGACGCGCGGCTGCTTATATAGAATCCGAATCTTGCGGGAATCCGACAGCGGGATGATGACGTTCGGGCGCGCTCGGGTTAACCGAGCCATACGGGAGAATCCGAGTATGCCTCGGACCCGTGTAAAATGGGTGAAGTTCGGGGGGGTTTGGTTTACGAGGAACCGAACACGCTCATCACTACATAAAATACATTTTGTCTGGTTAAAGTTTTCAGCAAATTGAAACGCTGGGGGAGGGAGTGTTTGCTAAGCAACGGTTTTGTGTGCGGTAACACGTAATACAGTATGTGATATTTAGGGCCAAACTGCAGGAATTTTTATCCTGTGGTTTGGAGTCTGAAAACTGAAATCACAGCTGATATGTGTGGCAGCTTGCTAACCAATTTAGACAAAAAAAGTGTATCCTTTATATAATTGTAGTTGTGCTTTAGAAGTTAATATGGACTTATTCTATTATTCTATTATTGCCCTGATAATGTGGAATCCAATGTTTTCTCTCTAATAAATAATCAGCCCAAAATCTTATTTTCTTGTTGCCATATAATCCATGTGGAGGATAAAAAAGAAACAGCCCCCACTCTCACCAGGGGAACCCTACTACAGTTCTTTGTCTTGCCTGTTTAATAGCTGTGCAGTCGTTCAGGAATGGTCTTTTATCTGGTAAATGACTGAGCAGTTTTAATGTATTCTAAGCCTAGTTCTAAAGTCTATATGATTTATTATTATTTCTACTTACTGTAATGGTATCTGTTTTATAATCTGGTCTATTTTGGCACACAGGAAGGCCCTAAGCCATTCATGAATATATGTCCATAATTGTAGGACTCATGGATTTTGAATTTTTGCCACCATCAAGTAGCTTCTGCCATCTAGCGCCTACTCCACTAACTTGTGACATGTGCCCATGTGTCAACAGCAGCAAAATAATAATCACTGGTATTCTATTTCAACACGTATATTTAGTTGTAAAAGGGCCCATGACACTTTTGGCATATGCCTCTTTTACACTGAGCCCCTCAAATAGAAAAACACACTCAATAGCACAATTTATTCATCTGTATGAAATCAATTTTTATATTTGCAATTATTCCTCAGGGAAGGGCTAGGTAACCTATTTTGAATTTTGGGCCTACTAATAGGCTTAATGACCTTTCAAATCTGACGCATACCTGCAGAGCCGTAACTAGGTGTGTGCCAGAGGGGCATTGCACACAGTGCAACTGCACTGTGGGCGCACCATCTGGCAACACCACCGCATGGCTGCTGCCCGCCTCCCACTCTCATTGCCTCCTGCCTCTCGCCGGCCACCGCTGCAGTGCTGTCCTGCACATGGTGGGGGGTTCTCAGTATTCAGAACCCCCCCCCCCCCAGAGGGAGACATAGACACCTCTGCAGCGGGCCCCCCTCCCCCCTCCTCTATTGCTGCAGTGCATGTGACCGGGAGACTGAGCAGGCTGCGGGACAGGCTCAGCGGGCAGCGTAGTGGTGCGGTGGACTGGATTTCACTTCCAGCCACAAACAGACGAGAGGTGCCATGGCCGCTTGATGCAGGCAGCAGCCGCGGGAGCAGGACGGAGACTCACTGTATATCAGCCTAACAGTGAGTATGCTGCTGTATCGCGGCTGACAGGTGGAGGGCCCAATCGGCACTTGGTGAATCAGTAACCACTGGCACTAAGACTGACAGTGTGACTGCCAGTTTTGGTCTCACCTCCAGCAGCACTGTCCAGGCAGGCACCCATCCTCCCCGCCCCCACACACGCTGATTGTTGTCCTCACCTCCAGCAGTACTGACTACTGAGACCAACAATCAGTGTGTGAGGGGGGTTGGGTGCCTGCCAGTACAGTGCTGCTGGAGGTGTAAAAAGGGGACGCTGTCTGCCGTAATGTGTAAAATGGGGACGCTGTCTGCCGTAATGTGTAAAAAGGGGACGCTGTCTGCCGTAATGTGTAAAAAGGGGACGCTGTCTGCCGTAATGTGTAAAAAGGGGGACGCTGTCTGCCGTTATGTGTAAAAAGGAGACGCTGTCTGCCGTAATGTGTAAAAAGGGGGCTGCCGTAATGTGTAAAAAGGGGGACGCTGTCTGCCGTAATGTGTATAAAGGGGGACGCTGTCTGCCGTACTGTGTGTAAAAAGGGGACGTTGTCTGCCGTACTGTGTGTAAAAAGGGGACGTTGTCTGCCGTAATGTGTAAAAAGGGGGACGCTGTCTGCTGTAATGTGTGTAAAAAGGGGGACGCTGTCTGCCGTACTGTGTGTAAAAAGGGACGCTGTCTGCTGTACTGTGTGTAAAAAGGGGACGCCGTCTGCCGTAATGTGTAAAAAGGGGGACGCTGTCTGCCGTAATGTGTAAAAAGGGGATGCTGTCTGCCGTAATGTGTAAAAAGGGGACGCTGCCTGCCGTAATGTGTAAAAAGGGGGCTGCTGTAATGTGTAAAAAGGGGGACGCTGTCTGCCGTAATGTGTAAAAGGGGCTCTACCTGGCACTACTGTGCGGCATAATTTGATTAATGGAGACTACTGTGCACCATAGTATGAATTGGTATTATTTTGTGACCACACCCCTTCCCTATGTAGCCACGCCCCTAAAAAAAAATGCGCGCGCCTCAGGCGCGCACTGCCCGTGTATTACACAGGAGGGGGGGCGCCAATGCCATTTCTTGCACACAGCGCTAAAATGCCTAGTTACGGTACTGCATACCTGTAGTTAAGTTATGACCCATATTGTGGCAGAACACTGAGGGTGAATCTTACCAGTGTTGATAGGGGCATAACTAGACATTTTAAGTCCCTTATCAACATTTTAAAAAGCCTTTTTACACTGAATGATGTCAAATTCCTAGGTATATATGTGTTTTGTTGAGGGTAAGTGCTGTGACATAACAGCTGTGCCAAATGTTACTGTGGTAGATACAGCAGGAATTGTAAGATTTAAAGCTGATCTGAAAACATCCCTCCTTTTGCTCATGTTTGCCATTCCATAGCCCACCAGAGCACCCTGAAATTCTTCAAATCACACACTGCTGTGGATTCATTTGCATCAGTGTGTTTTTAGCACATAATGTCCTTAACAGCTTCAGTTAAGTATAAACAACCCCTCAATTTCCAGCATAATGATCACTTTTATAACACAGGTCTAGCTATTCAGAAATGTTGAAAAGCATGTTTCTAGTTTTCTCTTTTTTTCATTAGCGAAGCAATAGATTTGTTTAATAACAATGAATAAACTTTTGCTTCAAACTATTTTTATCTTGTTATAGCTAGGTGTTATAAGTGAGGCAAAATCATTACACAATGAAAAGGAGGTTTATTCTAAGACCATTTTTGCAACTTCAAAATACAGTCTAAACGAAGGCCATGCAGCATTCTTACACCATACTAACCTACTCTCCCGGAAGCTGCGGAAGAGTGGGCAGGTCTCCCGCATCCTGCTCGCATCCTAGTGATGCCAGCAGGATGGAGAGGTAATCTCCTGTATTTGCAGGTCCGTCGGGTGGGGAAAGGGTTAAAATGACGCAAATCGCGCCATTTTAGCCCCGCCCCCTTCCCGTGGACCCGCAAATCGCGCCATTTTCCGATATGGGGGCGGGGCTTGGTGATGTCACAGTCCGGCCCCCGCCCCCTGAAGACTCCTGCAGCGTCTCCTCTCCGGGCTTCTCCCGGAGAGGAGAATCACAATGTAGGCAAGTATGTCTTACACCCTATTTTGTGAACAATAATAATATTCTTGACCTCTAAAGTGGAAACCTCACACAGAAACACTGTAACACATACATAATTTTATGCAAAATCCCCAAGAAAAGAATAAGAATTATGGTATCAGTCCAAGTAGGTGCGAGTTTGCGAAAGCGAGTTTGTCTCATGAAAACGCATACTTAACATGAATGCGTGCTGCCGAGATCCAGTTAGAAATGCCAGTTGGCAGTAGTCACAACGAGGTTGCGTAACTTTTGTACAAAATGCGACTTGGATCAAGTGCATGAAAAAGTGAGGTGATCATCCTGGACCCCAAAAAAGTGACAACTGTAGTAGAAGGCTATTTGTGGCCATACGGGAAGTACTGGATGTTTTTTAAAAGTGCTAAATGGTTGCTTTTTGCACTTTTTATAAATAGTTGAAAAATGATGGCAAACAAGTGTGTTTCAAGCATTTTGGGGTACAAGCATTTGTATAGTAATTTTTGTGTGTTTTTAACAAGTTTGTTAAAAGTTGCAGTATACACTTTTTTTACCGTTCATCTGCAAGTTCAAAACCTCTCTCCCATCAATACAACACCTCCACATAGCACAGAGTCATTTATCTGCCAACTACATTAAAATAAATGTTAAAATGAACTAAATGAAGTTCCTATAAGAATTTATGGTCAGGAGCATATTCCCTTTGAAACAAAAGATGAAAAACATTAAAATCAAACCAGTGTTGTTCATTACCATAAGATGTGAAGCACATGTAGAAGATTACAATGATTTGCAGATCTCCAGAGAGGTAATAGTCTGTAATATAGTTTAAAATGAATACATTGCAGGTTTTTTGAAAACCGTAACCTAGTGTATTGTACATGAGCTACTTTAGCTGTAAATTTAGTGTAGTACTGTATAATAAGCACTGTTGAATAATTTTTTAGAACTAGGTATAATATGTATGGGGTCAGGCTATAAATATTTAACCTGTCACAGTATTTAACATATTTCTTTGTGATACACTTAAATGCCAGCACAATTCTACTGTTCATAACTTTATATTTTAAAACATTGTTTCAAAAAGAAACACTCAAATTAATGTTCAACTAATATAATAAAACAAACTGCAGTCTCACATTTTTGCTGCTGTATAATAAACACAAATATACTGTACCTAGAGCAGGGGTGGGCAATTATTTCAGCTGGAGGGCTTCTTTACACTTACAGCTACATGATTTTGGGTAAAGCCTGTTGGATAGTGGCGTCGGGACATGGCAAAATGTTTCCTGGCAGAATGGTAAGTGCATCTAACTTTAGGCACTGTGAATGAACTATTGCTGCCATTGAAATGTATAGTGGCACTGATATTTTCAGAGATGCTCCTGATATGTAACTGTACACTTCGGTATAAGTTTTGATGCATTTATGGAAGATTTATTTTAAGTGCGTACTGCTTCCCTTACCTCATTTTACACATTTGATACATCTCCCCTTTAGAAACTAATACCATCCAGTATAATAATAATGTTCCTTACCTTAATAGGGCAAGGGACTTATCCGCCGTTCTGCTGTCTCTGCTAGTGGCATCTTTGCTCCACTAGGGAACTTCTGGGGTGGTCACACCATGCATGTGATAGATGGAGCTGGGAGCATGCACTTGGCAGTGCGTATCTGTCCACAAGTCATCAGTCGCTGCACTATGGAGCTGCAAGGTGTCTGTAGCAAGGGGAGCTGGGAGCATATACCTGAAGCTGTTATCAGCTGCAGATCATAGGTAGTGCAATAACGAGTGGTTTGGTTGGGCCACTTGTCAGTGTGTGGTGGTGGGACGCAGTGGTCCAGCCAGGATTGCCTTATTGGCCCATCTCAAACTCTGTCGTACACTTTTATCCATTCTTTCAGAATAGACTTTTTGCTCTTTCTCTCTAGAGAATCATTTTTTGAGGCCATACATATAGACGGGAAATAAGAATGTTCTCAATAAAATTCATATCAACTCTGTGTATCATCATGGTGGACCGCTGGGTTCTGTCCTGTATGTATTAATTAGAATTTGCCAGGACAACTCCAGCTCCAATAGCAAACTATGCCAGCAAAATATATAATTTGGGCTTTAAACCAGACATGGATAATGTGCATGCACGCCTTCGGGCTGCACATGTGCAAGTGGCCACTAAAAATGAGGGATGTTTGTGAAATTGTAGCCATTAGGCTACAATTTCACAATTGCCATCAAAATCTTGGCTATTTAGAGCTTGAAACATTCAAGCAGATATCTGTTCCCCTAGAAACCTACTATTACTGTTCTGCACAATTGGTCTAAAGAGGCTGCAGCTTATTTCTCCTATATATCTGCAGTGGTCCTCTGTTCTTACGTATGGGACAAACAGGTTAGGTACAATAATCCCGGCAGTTACAGTACCGAAGGTCAGGATGCTGACCGTGTCACCCCAATGCTCAAAATCATGATGGATCCTGGTAAGTATTGTAACCCTTTCCCTAACCGTTCCTTCCCGCAGCCATCAGGATTCTGACCGCCTGGATTCTGCTGTCTGTATTTTGACTGCATCCCGGGAAAAACTTACTTGATGCAGAAAACCTCTGTAAATGGTAGTTTTCGAAGGTGTTTCCACAAAGCTATGTTGATACATATCACACCTAAGTATTGTAGTTGAAATAATGTAGATTCCTGTTTGGCTATTCTAATTAAATGATTTTATTAATGAGTAATTACCCACATGTTAAATGGCTAGACAATTTAAATATTGTTATTGAGACTCTAGGGAAGCCAGTTCTGCCCCATTCTTGATATCCCAGGAATCAGGATTGAAAAACACCACATGCATTGGCCGCCACCGGAAGACAAACTGACGTTACCTGCTGTCATTAAAATTAACTTTCAAGCTGCACCTACTTCAACTTGCAGCAGAGACTCATGCAGTGGAAGAAGAGAGGCCCTCCCGGATTTCCCAGTAACTCCCTTGCCGTCACTCTCAACCACCTTAGTCACTACAGTTGTTCAGACTCGTCCTTGCAAAACAGTGCACTGTGCAGGCAGATGGTGTATAAACCTATGTTGTTGCATACGATGCCGCCTTGCTGTTTATAGGTCACGACCTGGGCCGTGCCTGACCCCCTGGAAGATCCCAGCGGGCCAGAAGTTAATTTGGTACAGGCTGGCAGCTGCTAACCAATCCCGAAATCACGGATTTCTGCCTTCAATCCCAGGGTTGGCTTTCCTATGACATGCTATAAAAACTTCTCCCTTTAAAAAAAAAAAAAGTGGTCAGTCACTGATTTCATTCCTCCCTTTTGTAAACAAAACACAGTTTGGTGTATAATGTACATGTTTGATTATCAAGTTTCCACTTCGTACAGTGCTTTTGTATTAAGGTAAAACGTCTTCTATTAACCATTTAACTGGAGTAGTTGTATGGGATGTGACTGGAGCAAGCAGGGTTTTCTCTTACGTCCTAGAGGATGCTGGGGACTCCGTAAGGACCATGGGGTATAGACTGGCTCCGCAGAAGACATGGGCACTCTAAAGACTTTAGATGGGTGTGCACTGGCTCCTCCCTCTATGCCCCTCCTCCAGACCTCAGATCCTGTGCCCAGAGGAGACTGGGTGCACTGCAGGGGAGCTCTACTGAGTTTCTCTGTAAAAGACTTTTGTTAGGTTTTTTATTTTCAGGGAGCACTGCTGGCAACAGGCTCCCTGCATCGTGGGACTGAGGAGAGAGAAGAAGACCTACTTAAATGATAGGCTCTGCTTCTTAGGCTACTGGACACCATTAGCTCCAGAGGGTCGGAACGCAGGTCTCACCCTCGCCGTTCGTCCCGGAGCCGCGCCGCCGTCCTCCTCACAGAGCCGGAAGATAGAAGCCGGGTGAGTATGAGAAGAAAGAAGACTCAAAGGCGGCTGAAGACTTCAGATCTTCATTGAGGTACCCCGCAATGGTAACGCTGCGCGCCATTGCTCCCGCATTTACACACACACTAGTGGCACTGTATGGGTGCAGGGCGCAGGGGGGGTGGGGTGGGGGGGGGGGGGGGGGGATGGGCGCGCCCTGGGCAGAAGTTATGAAACCTCTAGGGACACTGGCATAGGTATATACTGCGGAGGCTGTATATTGCAAAACCCCCCGCCAGTATAAGGATTTGAGCGGGACCGAAGCCCGCCGTTGAGGGGTCGGAGCTTGATCCCTCAGCACTAACCAGCGCCATTTTCTCCACAGCACGCTGCAGAGAAGCTGGCTCCCCGGACTCTCCCCTGTTGAACACATGTACAAAGGGCAAAAAAGAGGGGGGCACATTTATTTGGCGCAGTGAGTATATTTATATAAAAGCGCTGTACTGACTGGGATTTTATTCCAGTGTCCGGTGGCGCTGGGTGTGTGCTGGCATACTCTCTCTCTGTCTCTCCAAAGGGCCTTATTGGGGGACTGTCTCCATATATATATATATATATATATATATATATCCCTGAGTGTGTGGGGGTGTCGATACGTGTGCGTCGGCATGTCTGAAGCGGAAAGGCTCATCTAAGGAGGAGGTAGAGCAGATGATTGTGTCGGCGACGCCGACACCTGATTGGTTGGATATTTGGAATGTTTTAATGCAAATGTGTCTTTATTACATAAGAGAATGGACAAAGCAGAGTCCAGAGAAAAAACAGGGAGTCAATCCATGGCTTTGGCTGTATCACAGCGCCCTCCAGGGTCTCAGAAACGTCCCCTGTCCCAAGTAGCAGACACTGATACCGACACGGATTCTGACTCCAGTGTCGACTATGATGATGCGAGGCTACACCCAAGGGTGGCCAAAAGTATTCATTCTATGATTATTGCAATAAAAGATGTTTTGCATATCACAGATGACCCCTCTGTCCCTGACACGAGGGTATGCATGTTTAAGGAAAAGAAGCCTGAGGTAACCTTTCCCCCATCTCATGAGCTGAACGCGTTATTTGAAAAGGCTTGGGAAACTCCAGACAAGAAACTGCAGATTCCCAAGAGAATTCTTATGGCCTATCCTTTCCCAGCACAGGACAGGTTACGGTGGGAATCCTCGCCCAGGGTGGACAAGGCTTTGACGCGCTTATCCAAAGAGGTGGCGCTACCGTCTCCAGACACTGCAGCCCTCAAGGATCCTGCTGATCGCAGACAGGAAACTACCTTAAATTCAATTTATGCACATACGGGTGCCTTGCTCAGACCGGCAATAGCATCGGCTTGGGTATGTAGCGCAGTAGCAGCATGGGCAGATAACTTGTCATCTGACATTGATACCCTAGATAGGGATAGCATTTTATTGACCTTGGGTCACATTAAAGACACAGCCTTATATATGAGAGACGCTGCGAGAGACGTGGGGCCCTGTGGACCCGCCAATGGATGGGTGATGCCGACTCAAAGAGACATATGGAAGTTTTGCCTTACAAGGGTGAGGTTTTATTTGGGGAGGGTCTCGCGGACCTGGTTTCCACAGCTACCGCGGGTAAATCTACTTTTTTACCTTATGTTCCCCCAAAGCAAAAGAGAACACCACAATATCAGAGGCAGTCCTTTCGGTCGCATAAGTCCAGAAGAGGTCGGGGCTCTTCCTTCCTCGCCAGAGGTAAAGGTAGAGGGAAAAGAATACCTGCTACGGCTAGTTCCCAGGAGCAGAAGTCCTCCCCGGCTACTACTAAATCCACCGCATGACGCTGAAGCTCCGCTGCGGGAGTCCGCTCCGGTGGGGGCACGTCTTCGACTCTTCAGCCAGGTTTGGGTTCAGTCAGATGTGGATCCTTGGGCGAAGGAAATTGTATCCCAAGGCTACAAGCTGGAATTCGAAGAGGTGCCTCCTCGCCGATTTTTCAAATCGGCTTTACCAGCTTCTGCCCCAGAGAGGGAAATAGTTTTCTCTGACGTCCTAGTGGATGCTGGGAACTCCGTAAGGACCATGGGGATTAGCGGCTCCGCAGGAGACTGGGCACAAAAGTAAAGCTTTAGGACTACCTGGTGTGCACTGGCTCCTCCCCCCATGACCCTCCTCCAAGCCTCAGTTAGATTTTTGTGCCCGGCCGAGAAGGGTGCACACTAGGGGCTCTCCTGAGCTTCTTAGTGAAAGTTTAGTTTTAGGTTTTTTATTTTCAGTGAGACCTGCTGGCAACAGGCTCACTGCATCGAGGGACTAAGGGGAGAAGAAGCGAACTCACCTGCGTGCAGAGTGGATTGGGCTTCTTAGGCTACTGGACACCATTAGCTCCAGAGGAACCGAACACAGGCCCAGCCTCGGAGCTCGGTCCCAGAGCCGCGCCACCGGCCCCCTTACAGAGCCAGAAGCAAGAAGAGGTCCGGAAAAATCGGCGGCAGAAGACATCCTGTCTTCACCAAGGTAGCGCACAGCACTGCAGCTGTGCGCCATTGCTCCTCAGCACACTTCACACTTCGGTCACTGAGGGTGCAGGGCGCTAGGGGGGGGCGCCCTGAGCAGCAATAAAAACACCTTGGCTGGCGAAAATACATCACATATAGCCCCCAGGGCTATATGGATGAATTTTAACCCCTGCCAGATTCCACAGAAAAACGGGAGAAAAGGCCGCCGAGAAGGGGGCGGAGCCTATCTCCTCAGCACACTGGCGCCATTTTCTCTCACAGCTCCGTTGGAGGGAAGCTCCCTGGCTCTCCCCTGCAGTTACTACACTACAGAAAGGGGTTAAAAAAGAGAGGGGGGCACTAATTAGGCGCAGTATAACAATACAGCAGCTATAAGGGGAAAAACACTTATATAAGGTTATCCCTGTATATATATATAGCGCTCTGGTGTGTGTTGGCATACTCTCCCTCTGTCTCCCCAAAGGGCTAGTGGGGTCCTGTCCTCTATCAGAGCATTCCCTGTGTGTGTGCTGTGTGTCGGTACGTTGTGTCGACATGTATGAGGAGGAAAATGAGGTGGAGGCGGAGCAATTGCCTGTAACAGAGATGTCACCCCCTAGGGAGTCGACACCTGAGTGGATGAGCTTATGGAAGGAATTATGTGACAGTGTCAGCTCTTTACAAAAGATTGATGACATGAGACAGCCGGCGACTCAGCCTGTGCCTGTCCAGGTGTCTCAAAAGCCATCTGGGGCTCTAAAACGCCCGTTACCGCAGATGGCAGATACAGACGCCGACACGGATACTGACTCCAGTGTCGACGATTAAGAGATGAATGTGACTTCCAGTAGGGCCACACGTTACATGATTGAGGCTATGGAAAATGTTTTTACACATTTCTGATAATACCAGTACCACTAAAAAGGGTATTAGGTTGGGTGAGAAAAAACTGCCTGTAGTTTTTCCTGCATCTGAGGAATTAAATGAAGTGTGTGATGATGCGTGGGTTTCCCCCGATAAAAACTGTTAATTCCTAAAAAGTTATTAGCATCATACCCCTTCCCGCCAGAGGATAGGGCACGTTGGGAAACACCCCTTAGGGTGAATAAAGCGCTCACACGCTTGTCTAAACAGGTGGCACTACCGTCCCCGGATACGGCCGCCCTTAAGGAACCTGCTGACAGAAAGCAGTAAAATATCCTAAAATGTATATACACTCACACGGGTGTGATACTGCGACCAGCAATCGTCTCAGCCTGGATGTGCAGTGCTGGGGTGGCTTGGTCGGATTCCCTGACTGACAATATTGATACCCTAGATAGGGACAGTATATTACTAACTATAGAGCATTTAAAAGATGCATTTCTATATATGCGTGATGCACAGAGGGATATTTGCCGACTGGCATCAAGAGTAAGTGCGCTGTCCATTTCTGCCAGAAGAGGGTTATGGACAAGACAGTGGTCAGGTGATGATGATTCCAAAAGGCATATGAAAGTATCGCCTTATAAAAGGGAGGAGTTATTTGGGGTAGGTCTAACAGACCTGGTGGCCACTGGAAACAGCCAATTCCCAGGAACAAAAGCCCTCTCCCGCCTCCGCAAAGTCCTCAGCATGACGCTGGGGCTTTACAAGCGGTCTCAGGCACGGTGGGGGCCCGTCTCAAGAAATTTGAGACGTCTCCCCCTCGCCGTTTCATAAAGTCTGCTTTACCGACGTCTCCCTCAGACAGGGAGACAGTATTGCAAGCCATTCACAGGCTGTATTCCCAGCAGGTGATAATCAAGGTACCCCTCCTGCAACAGGGAAAGGGGTACTATTCCACACTATTTGTGGTACCAAAGCCGGACGGCTCGGTGAGACCATTTTTAAATCTAAAATCCTTGAACACTTACATACAAAGGTTCAAATTCAAGATGGAGTCACTCAGAGCAGTGATTGCAAACCTGGAAGAAGGGGACTATATGGTCTCTCTGGACATCAAAGATGCTTACCTACATGTCCCAATTTACCCTTCTCCAAGGGTACCTCAGGTTTGTGGTACAGAACTGTCACTATCAGTTTCAGACGCTGCCGTTTGGATTGTCCACGGCACCCCGGGTCTTTACCAAGGTAATGGCCGAAATGATGATACTCCTTCGAAAGAAGGGAGTTTTAGTTATCCCTTACTTGGTCGATCTCCTGATAAGGGCAAGATCCAGGGAACAGTTGGAAGTCGGGGTAGCACTATCTCAGATAGTGCTGCGGCAGCACGGTTGGATTCTCAATATTCCAAAATCGCAGCTGATCCCGACGACACGCCTTCTATTCCTAGGGATGATCCTGGACACAGTCCGGAAAAAGGTGTTTTCTCCCGGAGGAGAAAGCCAGGGAGTTATCCGAACTAGTCAGAAACCTCCTAAAACCAGGCCAAGTGTCAGTGCACAAGGGTCCTGGGAAAAATGGTGGCTTCCTACGAAGCAATTCCATTCGGCAGATTCCACGCAAGAACTTTCCAGTGGGACCTGCTGGGCAAATGGTCCGGATCGCATCTTCAGATGCATCAGCGGATAACCCTGTCACCAAAGACAAGGGTGTCTCTCCTGTGGTGGTTGCAGAGTGCTCATCTTCTAGAGGGCCGCAGATTCGGCATTCAGGACTGGGTCCTGGTGACCACGGATGCCAGCCTGAGAGGCTGGGGAGCAGTCACACAGGGAAAAAATTTCCAGGGCTTGTGGTCAAGCCTGGAGACATCACTTCACATAAATATTTTGGAGCTAAGGGCCATTTACAATGCCCTAAGCCAAGCAAGACCTCTGCTTCAAGGTCAGCCGGTGCTGATCCAGTCGGACAATATCACGGCAGTCGCCCACGTAAACAGACAGGGCGGCACAAGAATCAGGAGGGCAATGGCAGAAGCTGCAAGGATTTTTCGCTGGGCGGAAAATCATGTGATAGCACTGTCAGCAGTGTTCATTCCGGGAGTGGACAACTGGGAAGCAGACTTCCTCAGCAGGCACGACCTCCACCCGGGAGAGTGGGGACTTCACCCAGAAGTCTTCCACATGATTGTAAACCATTGGGAAAAACCAAAGGTGGACATGATGGCGTCCCGCCTAAACAAAAAATTGGACAGGTATTGCGCCAGGTCAAGGGACCCTCAGGCAATAGCTGTGGACGCTCTGGTAACAGCGTGGGTGTACCAGTCAGTGTATGTGTTCCCTCCTCTTTCTCTCATACCAAAAGTACTGAGAATTATAAGACTGAGGGGAGTAAGAACTATACTCGTGGCTCCGGATTGGCCAAGAAGGACTTGGTACCCGGAACTTCAAGAGATGCTCACGGAGGACCCGTGGCCTCTACCTCTAAGAAGGGACCTGCTCCAGCAAGGACCCTGTCTATTCCAAGACTTACCGCGGCTGCGTTTGACGGCAGGGCGGTTGAACGCCGGATCCTGAAGGAAAAAGGCATTCCGGATGAAGTCATCCCTACCCTGGTCAAGCCAGGAAGGATGTAACCGCAAAGCATGATCACCGCATTTGGCGAAAATATGTTGCGTGGTGCGGGGTCAGTAAGGCCCCGATGGAGGAATTTCAACTAGGTCGATTCCTGCATTTCCTGTAAACAGGAGTGTCTATGGGCCTAAAATTGGGGTCCATTAAGGTTCAAACTTCGGCCCTGTCAATTTTCTTCCAGAAAGAACTAGCTTCACTACCTGAAGTTCAGACGTCTGTAAAAGGGGTACTGCATATACAGCCTCCTTTTGTGCCTCCAGTGGCACTTTGGGATCTCAATGTAGTTTTGGGGTTCCTAAAGTCACATTGGTTTGAACCACTTGAATCTGTGGAGTTAAAATATCTCACATGGAAAGTGGTCATGTTGTTGGCCCTGGCCTCGGCCAGGCACGTGTCAGAATTGGGGGCTTTATCCTGTAAAAGCCCTTATCTGATCTTCCATTCAGACAGGGCGGAATTGAGGACTCGTCCTCATTTTCTCCCTAAGGTGGTTTCAGTGTTTCATCTGAACCAACCTATTGTGGTACCTACGGCTACTAGTGACTTGGAGGACTCCAAGTTGTTGGACGTAGTCAGGGCCTTGAAAATATATGTTTCCAGGACGGCTGGAGTCAGGAAATCTGACTCGCTGTTATCCTGTATGCACCCAACAAGCTGGGTGCTCCTGCTTCTAAGCAGACTATTGCTCGTTGGATTTGTAGTACAATTTAGCTTGCACATTCTGTGGCAGGCCTGCCACAGCCAAAATCTGTAAAAGCCCATTCCACAAGGAAGGTGGGCTCATCTTGGGCGGCTGCCCGAGGGGTCTCGGCGTTACAACTTTGCCGAGCAGCTACTTGGTCAGGGGCAAACACGTTTGCTAAATTCTACAAATTTGATACCCTGGCTGAGGAGGACCTGGAGTTCTCTCATTCGGTGCTGCAGAGTCATCCGCACTCTCCCGCCCGTTTGGGAGCTTTGGTATAATCCCCATGGTCCTTACGGAGTTCCCAGCATCCACTAGGACGTCAGAGAAAATAAGAATTTACTTACCGATAATTCTATTTCTCGTAGTCCGTAGTGGATGCTGGGCGCCCATCCCAAGTGCGGATTGTCTGCAATACTTGTACATAGTTATTGTTACAAAAATCGGGTTATTATTGTTGTGAGCCATCTTTTCAGAGGCTCCTCTGTTATCATGCTGTTAACTGGGTTCAGATCACAGGTTGTACGGTGTGATTGGTGTGGCTGGTATGAGTCTTACCCGGGATTCAAAATCCTTCCTTATTGTGTACGCTCGTCCGGGCACAGTATCCTAACTGAGGCTTGGAGGAGGGTCATGGGGGGAGGAGCCAGTGCACACCAGGTAGTGCTAAAGCTTTACTTTTGTGCCCAGTCTCCTGCGGAGCCGCTAATCCCCATGGTCCTTACGGAGTTCCCAGCATCCACTACGGACTACGAGAAATAGAATTATCGGTAAGTAAATTCTTATTTTAGCTGCAATTCAAAAACTGTGTCAACAGCAAGTGATTATCAAGGTTCCTCTAGTTCAACAGGGGAAGGGGTACTATTCAACTCTGTTTGTGGTCCCGAAACCGGATGGCTCGGTCAGACTCATTCTGAATCTAAAATCCCTGAACCTGTACTTGAAAAAGTTCAAATTCAAGGTGGAATCGCTCCGAGCAGTTATCTCCAGCCTGGAAGGGGGGGATTTTATGGTGTCTCTAGACATAAAGGATGCATACCTTCATGTCCCCATATATCCCCCTCATCAGGCGTACCTGAGATTCGCTGTACAGGACTGTCATTACCAGTTTCAGACGTTGCCGTTTGGGCTTTCCACGGCCCCGAGGATTTTCACAAAGGTAATGGCGGAAATGATGGTGCTCCTGCGCAGGCAGGGAGTCACAATTATCCCGTACTTGGACGATCTACTGATAAAAGCGAGATCGAGACATCATTTGCTGAAAAGCGTGTCGCTCTCCCTGAGAGTGCTGCAGCAGCATGGCTGCATTCTAAATCTACCAAAGTCACAGTTGATTCCAACGACTCGGCTATCTTTCTTAGGCATGATTCTGGACACGGAACAGAAGAGGATTTTTCTCCCAATGGAAAAAGCCCAGGAACTCCAGAACATGGTCAAGGACCTGCTAAAACCAAAAAGAGTGTCAGTCCATCAATGCACTCGAGTACTGGGAAAAATGGTGGCGACCTACGAGGCCATCCCCTTCGGCAGGTTCCATGCGAGGACGTTTCAGTGGGACCTTCTGGACAAGTGATCGGGGTCCCATCTACAAATACATCAGAAAATAAGCCTGTCCCCAGGGCCAGGGTCTCTCTCCTGTGGTGGCTGCAGAGTACTCACCTTCTCATGGGTTGCAGGTTCGGCATTCAAGACTGGGTTCTGGTGACCACGGACGCGAGCCTTCGTGGTTGGGGAGCAGTCACACAAGGAAGAAATTTACAGGGACTATGGTCAAGCCAGGAGGCTTGTCTACACATCAGCTTACTGGAATTGAGGGCCATATACAACGGCCTACAGCAAGCGGTGAATCTTCTTCGCGGCCTACCGGTGCTGATTCAATCAGGCAACATCACAGCCGTGGCTCATGTAAACCGCTAAGGCGGGACAAGGAGCAGAGTGGCAATGGCGGAAGCAACCAGGATTCTTTGGGCGGAAAATCACGTAAGCGCTCTGTCAGCAGTCTTCATTCCGGGAGTGGACAACTGGGAAGCAGACTTCCTCAGCAGACACGATCTCCATCCAGGAGAGTGGGGACTTCATCAAGAAGTTTTTGCAGAGATAACAAGTCGTTGGGGACTTCCTCAAATAGACCTGATGGCGTCACGCCTCAACAAGAAGCTTCGGAGATATTGTGCCAGGTCAAGGGACCCTCAGGCAGTAGCGGTAGACACCCTGGTGACACTATGGGTGTTCCAGTCGGTCTATGTGTTCCCTCCTCTTCCTCTCATCTCAAAAATATTGAGAATCATAAGACGAAAAAGAGTGCAGGCAATACTCATTGGGAGTAATTCCAAGTTGATCGCAGCAGGAAAATTTATAGCAGTTGGGCAAAACCATGTGCACTGCAGGTGTGGCAGATATAACATGTGCAGAGTGAGTTAGATTTGGGTGTGGTGAGTTAAATCTGCAATCTAATTTGCAGTGTAAAAATAAAGCAGCCAGTATTTACCCTGCACAGAAATAAAATAACCTACCCAAATCTTACTCTCTGTGCAAATGTTATATCTGCCCCCCCCCCTGCAGTGCACATGGTTTTGCCCAACTGCTAAAAATTTTCCTGCTGCGATCAACTTGGAATTACCCCCATTGTTCCAGATTGGCCTCGAAGGGCCTGGTATTCAGATCTTCAGGACATGCTCACAGAAGATCCGTGGCCTCTTCCTCTCAGGGAGGACCTGTTGCAGCAGGGGCCCTGCGTGTTCCAAGACTTATCGCGGTTACGTTTGACAGCATGGCGGTTGAACGCCGAATCCTAGCGGGGAAAGGTATTCCGGAGGAAGTCATCCCTACTCTGATAAAGGCTAGGAAGGAGGTGACGGCGAAACACTATCACCGTATCCGGAGGAAGTATGTATCTTGGTGTGAAGCCAAGAATGCTCCTACGGAAGATTTCCACCTGGCCGTTTTCTCCACTTTCTCCAAACAGGAGTGGATATGGGCCTAAAGTTAGGCTCCATTAAGGTACAGATTTCGGCCCTATCAATATTCTTTCAGAAAGAATTGGCTTCCCTCCCGGAAGTCCAAACTTTTGTGAAGGGGGTACTGCACATCCAGCCTCCTTTTGTGCCCCCAGTGGCACCATGGGACCTTAACGTGGTGTTACAGTTCCTAAAATCACACTGGTTTGAACCTCTTCAAACTGTTGAATTAAAATTTGTCACTTGGAAAGTGGTCATGTTGCTGGCCTTGGCTTCTGCAAGGCGGGTGTCCGAATTGGCGGCTTTGTTTTACAAGAGCCCCTATCTGATTTTCCATGTGGATCGAGCAGAGTTGAGAACTCGTCCTCAATTTCTGCCTAAGGTGGTTTCGTCATTTCATATGAACCAACCTATTGTGGTGCCTGTGGCTACGGGGGACTTAGAGGATTCCAAGTCCCTTGATGTAGTCAGGGCCTTAAAAATTTATGTAGCCAGGACGGCTCGAGTTCGGAAAACAGAGGCACTGTTTGTCCTGTATGCGGCCAACAAAGTTGGCGCTCCTGCTTCTAAGCAGACTATTGCTCGCTGGATCTGTAGCAAGATCCAGCAGGCTCATTCTACGGCTGGATTGCCGGTACCAAATTCGGTAAAGGCCCATTCCACTAGGAAGGTGGGCTCTTCTTGGGCGGCTGCCCAAGGTGTCTCGGCATTGCAACTTTGTCCAGCTGGCTACTTGGTCGGGTTCAAACACTTTTGCTAAATTCTACAAGTTTGATACCTTAGCCGAGGAGGACCTCATGATTGCTCAATCGGTGCTGCAGAGTCATCCGCACTCTCCCGCCGGGTCTGGAGCTTTGGTATAATCTCCATGGTCCTTACGGAGTCCCCAGCATCCTCTAGGACGTAAGAGAAAATAAGATTTTAAACCTACCGGTAAATCTTTTTCTCCTAGTCCGTAGAGGATGCTGGGCGCCCGTCCCAGTGCGGACTAAATTCTGCAAGACTTGTATATAGTTATTGCTTACATAAGGGTTATGTTCGTTTTGATCAGTCTCTGGCTGATGCTGTTTTGTTTCATACTGTTAACTGGTTCGTATGTTCCTAATTGTACGGTGTGGATGGTGTGGGCTGGTATGTATCTTGCCCTTAGATTAACAAAAATCCTTTTCTCATACTGTCCGTCTCCTCTGGGCACAGTTCTCTAACTGAGGTCTGGAGGAGGGGCATAGAGGGAGGAGCCAGTGCACACCCATCTAAAGTCTTTAGAGTGCCCATGTCTCCTGCGGAGCCCGTCTATACCCTATGGCCCTTACGGAGTCCCCAGCATCCTCTACGGACTAGGAGAAAAAGATTTACCGGTAGGTTTAAAATCTTATTTTTGCTGACAATGTCACAACCCATGCCACTGTGCCGTCCCGCTGAGTAACCCAGCTTTTTTAAAAAAGAAGTCCATTCTACACATGTGCAGAATGGCTTTCAGGCAGTGATGTAGCCGTCTTTGGAAAAGACTCCTGGTTGGGGGCAAAACAAAAAACAAAGGAACAGTCAAGGTGTGACTTTGCTTTGCTTAGTCTCCAATATGAATCAGCTGCTTAGTATCCTTACCATAGAGCACTACTGGACATTGATTGATTGATTGATTGATTGATTGATTGATTGATTGATAGATAAAATAAATACTGATTAAAGCATGTGATAAATATTAATAACAGCAATTAAATCCAGAGACCGTTCAAAAGTGCATTCAACCCTATTGTGCACTCACCTTGCAAAATCATCAGTGTCATTTTAAAATAAATGCAATTAAATCGTTAAAAAAAAAAAAAAAGTTATCACATCAGTATATTTCTGTTTTAGATTTCTGATACCTTTTAATTGTATGCATTATACAGGTGCTTTAAAATCATACTGATTACAGTTTAAAAGCATACTTGCAAGTGTTTTTCTCTATCGTCCTAGTGGATGCTGGGGTTCCTGAAAGGACCATGGGGAATAGCGGCTCCGCAGGAGACAGGGCACAAAAAGTAAAGCTTTCCGATCAGGTGGTGTGCACTGGCTCCTCCCCCTATGACCCTCCTCCAAGCCTCAGTTAGATTTTTGTGCCCGGCCGAGAAGGGTGCAATCTAGGTGGCTCTCCTAAAGAGCTGCTTAGAAAAGTTTACCTTAGGTTTTTTATTTTACAGTGAGTCCTGCTGGCAACAGGATCACTGCAACGAGGGACTTAGGGGAGAAGAAGTGAACTCACCTGCGTGCAGGATGGATTGGCTTCTTGGCTACTGGACATCAGCTCCAGAGGGACGATCACAGGTACAGCCTGGATGGTCACCGGAGCCTCGCCGCCGGCCCCCTTGCAGATGCTGAAACAAGAAGAGGTCCAGAATCGGCGGCAGAAGACTCCTCAGTCTTCTAAAGGTAGCGCACAGCACTGCAGCTGTGCGCCATTTTCCTCTCAGCACACTTCACACGGCAGTCACTGAGGGTGCAGGGCGCTGGGAGGGGAGCGCCCTGGGAGGCAAATGAAAACCTATTTGGCTAAAAAATACCTCACATATAGCCTCCGGGGGCTATATGGAGATATTTAACCCCTGCCAGAATCCACTAAAGAGCGGGAGACGAGGCCGCCGAAAAAGGGGCGGGGCCTATCTCCTCAGCACACAGCGCCATTTTCCTTACACAGCTCCGCTGGTCAGGACGGCTCCCAGGTCTCTCCCCTGCACTGCACTACAGAAACAGGGTAAAACAAGAGAGGGGGGGCAAAATAGTGGCAAAAATTATATTATAAAAGCAGCTATACAGGGAGCACTTATTATAAGGCTATCCCTGTCATATATAGCGCTTTGGTGTGTGCTGGCAAACTCTCCCTCTGTCTCCCCAAAGGGCTAGTGGGGTCCTGTCTTCGTTAAGAGCATTCCCTGTGTGTCTGCTGTGTGTCGGTACGTGTGTGTCGACATGTATGAGGACGATATTGGTGTGGAGGCGGAGCAATTGCCAAATATGGGGATGTCACCTCCTAGGGGGTCGACACCAGAATGGATGCCTTTATTTTTGGAATTACGGGATAGTGTCAACACGCTAAAGCAGTCGTTTGACGACATGAGACGGCCGGACAATCAATTAGTGCCTGTCCAGGCGCCTCAAACACCGTCAGGGGCTGTAAAACGCCCTTTGCCTCAGTCGGTCGACACAGACCCAGACACAGGCACTGATTCCAGTGGCGACGGTGACGAATCAACCGTATTTTCCAGTAGGGCCACACGTTATATGATTTTGGCAATGAAGGAGGCGTTACATTTAGCTGATACTACAGGTACCACTAAACAGGGTATTATGTGGGGTGTGAAAAAACTACCTATAGTTTTTCCTGAATCAGAAGAACTAAATGAGGTGTGTGATGAAGCGTGGGTTGCCCCCGATAAAAAGATGCTAATTTCAAAGAAGTTATTGGCTTTATACCCTTTCCCGCCAGAGGTTAGGGCGCGCTGGGAAACACCTCCTAGGGTGGACAAGGCGCTCACACGCTTATCTAAACAAGTGGCGTTACCCTCTCCTGAGACGGCCGCACTTAAAGATCCAGCAGATAGGAGGATGGAAAATATCCAAAAAAGTATATACACACATACAGGTGTTATACTACGACCAGCTATAGCGACAGCCTGGATGTGCAGTGCTGGAGTAGCTTGGTCAGAGTCCCTGATTGAAAATATTGATACCCTGGATAGGGACAATGTTTTACTGTCTTTAGAGCAAATAAAGGATGCATTTCTTTATATGCGTG
Source organism: Pseudophryne corroboree (assembly GCF_028390025.1). Taxonomy (NCBI): domain Eukaryota; kingdom Metazoa; phylum Chordata; class Amphibia; order Anura; family Myobatrachidae; genus Pseudophryne; species Pseudophryne corroboree. The sequence continues at coordinate 608,813,716 of NC_086449.1, read as the reverse complement.
ATGCACAGAGGGATATCTGCACACTGGCATCACGGGTAAGTGCTATGTCCATTTCGGCCAGAAGAAGTTTATGGACGCGACAGTGGTCAGGCGATGCGGACTCAAAACGGCATATGGAAGTTTTGCCGTATAAAGGGGAGGAGTTATTTGGAGTCGGTCTATCAGATTTGGTGGCCACGGCTACAGCCGGGAAATCCACCTTTTTACCTCAAGTTACTCCCCAACAGAAAAAGACACCGACTTTTCAACCGCAGCCCTTTCGTTCCTTTAAAAACAAGAGAGCAAAGGGATATTCATATCTGCCACGAGGCAGAGGAAGGGGGAAGAGACAGCAACAGGCAGCTCCTTCCCAGGAACAGAAGCCCTCCCCCGCTTCTACAAAAGCCTCAGCATGACGCTGGGGCTTCTCAAGCGGACTCGGGGGCGGTGGGCGGTCGTCTCAAGAATTTCAGCGCGCAGTGGGCTCACTCGCAGGTAGATCCCTGGATCCTGCAGATAATATCTCAGGGATACAGGTTGGAACTAGAGACAGATCCACCTCGCCGTTTCCTGAAGTCTGCTTTACCAACGTCCCCCTCCGAAAGGGAGACGGTCTTGGAAGCCATTCACAAGCTGTATTCTCAGCAGGTGATAGTCAAGGTACCTCTTCTACAACAAGGAAAGGGGTATTATTCCACTCTATTTGTGGTACCGAAGCCGGATGGCTCGGTAAGAAAGGGGACTTTATGGTATCCTTGGACATCAAGGATGCGTACCTCCACGTTCCAATTTACCCCTCACACCAGGGGTACCTCAGGTTCGTCGTACAAAACTGTCACTATCAGTTTCAGACGCTGCCGTTCGGATTGTCCACGGCACCTCGGGTCTTTACAAAGGTAATGGCCGAGATGATGATTCTTCTTCGAAGAAAAGGCGTATTAATTATCCCATACTTGGACGATCTCCTGATAAGGGCAAGGTCCAGAGAACAGCTAGAGATGGGATTAGCACTGTCTCAAGAAGTGCTAAAACAGCACGGGTGGATTCTGAATATTCCAAAATCCCAGTTAATGCCAACAACTCGTCTGCTGTTCCTAGGGATGATTCTGGACACGGTTCAGAAAAAGGTTTTTCTCCCGGAGGAAAAAGCCAAGGAGTTATCCGAGCTTGTCAGGAACCTCCTAAAACCAGGAAAGGTGTCTGTACATCAATGCACAAGAGTCCTGGGAAAAATGGTGGCTTCTTACGAAGCAATTCCATTCGGCAGATTCCACGCAAGAATTTTCCAGAGGGATCTGTTGGACAAATGGTCATGGTCGCATCTTCAGATGCACCAGCGGATAACCCTGTCTCCAAGGACAAGGGTATCTCTTCTGTGGTGGTTGCAGAGTGCTCATCTATTGGAGGGCCGCAGATTCGGCATACAGGATTGGATCCTGGTGACCACGGACGCCAGCCTGAGAGGCTGGGGAGCAGTCACACAAGGAAGAAACTTCCAGGGAGTGTGGACGAGCCTGGAAACGTCTCTTCACATAAACATTCTGGAACTAAGAGCAATCTACAATGCTCTAAGCCAGGCAGAACCTCTGCTTCAGGGAAAACCGGTGTTGATCCAGTCGGACAACATCACGGCAGTCGCCCATGTGAACAGACAGGGCGGCACAAGAAGCAGGAGTGCAATGGCAGAAGCTGCAAGGATTCTTCGCTGGGCAGAGAATCATGTGATAGCACTGTCAGCAGTGTTCATCCCGGGAGTGGACAACTGGGAAGCAGACTTCCTCAGCAGACACGACCTTCACCCGGGAGAGTGGGGGCTTCATCCAGAAGTCTTCCACATGCTGGTAACCCGTTGGGAAAGACCAATGGTGGACATGATGGCGTCTCGCCTCAATAAAAAACTGGACAGGTATTGCGCCAGGTCAAGAGATCCGCAGGCAATAGCTGTGGACGCGCTGGTAACGCCTTGGGTGTACCAGTCGGTGTATGTGTTTCCTCCTCTGCCTCTCATACCAAAAGTATTGAGAATTATACGGCAAAGAGGCGTAAGAACGATACTAGTGGTTCCGGATTGGCCAAGAAGGACTTGGTACCCGGAACTTCAAGAGATGATCACGGAAGATCCGTGGCCTCTACCTCTAAGGAGGGACTTGCTTCAGCAGGGTCCCTGTCTGTTTCAAGACTTACCGCGGCTGCGTTTGACGGCATGGCGGTTGAACGCCGGATCCTAAAGGAAAAAGGCATGCCGGAAGAAGTCATTCCTACTTTGATTAAAGCAAGGAAGGAAGTAACCGTGCAACATTATCACCGCATTTGGCGAAAATATGTTGCGTGGTGCGAGGATCGGAGTGCTCCGACGGAGGAATTTCAACTGGGTCGATTCCTACATTTCCTGCAATCAGGATTGTCTATGGGTCTCAAATTGGGATCTATTAAGGTTCAAATTTCGGCCCTGTCGATTTTCTTCCAGAAAGAATTGGCTTCAGTTCCTGAAGTCCAGACTTTTGTTAAGGGAGTGCTGCATATACAGCCTCCTGTGGTGCCTCCAGTGGCACCGTGGGATCTCAATGTGGTTTTGGACTTTCTAAAATCTCATTGGTTTGAACCACTAAAAAATGTGGATTTGAAATATCTCACATGGAAAGTGACCATGCTACTAGCCCTGGCTTCGGCCAGGAGAGTGTCAGAACTGGCAGCTTTATCTTACAAAAGCCCATATCTGATTTTCCATTCGGACAGGGCGGAACTGCGGACTCGTCCGCATTTTCTCCCTAAGGTGGTGTCAGCATTTCATCTGAACCAGCCTATTGTAGTGCCTGCGGCTACAAGTGACTTGGAGGACTCCAAGTTACTGGACGTTGTCAGAGCATTGAAAATATATATTGCAAGGACAGCTGGAGTCAGAAAATCTGACTCGTTGTTTATATTGTATGCACCCAACAAGATGGGTGCTCCTGCGTCTAAGCAGACGATTGCTCGTTGGATCTGTAGCACAATCCAACTTGCACATTCTGTGGCAGGCCTGCCACAGCCTAAATCTGTAAAGGCCCACTCCACAAGGAAGGTGGGCTCATCTTGGGCGGCTGCCCGAGGGGTCTCGGCATTACAACTTTGCCGAGCAGCTACGTGGTCAGGGGAGAACACGTTTGTAAAATTTTACAAATTTGATACTCTGGCTAAGGAGGACCTGGAGTTCTCTCATTCGGTGCTGCAGAGTCATCCGCACTCTCCCGCCCGTTTGGGAGCTTTGGTATAATCCCCATGGTCCTTTCAGGAACCCCAGCATCCACTAGGACGATAGAGAAAATAAGAATTTACTTACCGATAATTCTATTTCTCGGAGTCCGTAGTGGATGCTGGGCGCCCATCCCAAGTGCGGATTATCTGCAATAATTGTACATAGTTATTGTTAACTAATTCGGGTTATTGTTGTAGGGAGCCATCTTTCAGAGGCTCCTCTGTTATCATACTGTTAACTGGGTTTAGATCACAAGTTGTACGGTGTGATTGGTGTGGCTGGTATGAGTCTTACCCGGGATTCAAAATTCCTCCCTTATTGTGTACGCTCGTCCGGGCACAGTACCTAACTGAGGCTTGGAGGAGGGTCATAGGGGGAGGAGCCAGTGCACACCACCTGATCGGAAAGCTTTACTTTTTGTGCCCTGTCTCCTGCGGAGCCGCTATTCCCCATGCTCCTTTCAGGAACCCCAGCATCCACTACGGACTCCGAGAAATAGAATTATCGGTAAGTAAATTCTTATTTTTTGTGCTTTTTGCAAAGTGTATGCTTTATCTAGCATGTATTTGCAGTGGGCTATTACTTTCCCCTCACACCACTTAAAATATGCATTTCCCACATTGTATACTCGGGCATAATTTTCTTACTGCCACACGCACACAGAAGGACTGACTTGTTAAGGAGTTCCTTAAAGAATACGGAACAACCCAGCGAGCTGGGATTACACACATTTTCATAAAATTACACACCATTGTTATGGCAGTGTTGCAGGCATGCCAGAGATAATCTGCGGCGTTACCAGATGCACAGCCGCTGCCACAGAGGCCATATTCTGATGGAGATGCTGCACCTGCCATCACCGGCAGTGTCACGGCATGTAGAGAGACTTACAGCAGGGGTCTCCGTGATTGCACATTCAGGCACACGCTTGTACACCTGGGGTAGGCTGAAACTAGCATTTGCATATTATCGCAGCCGCGACCCCGCGGTTGCATGAGTGGAATCGGGCCTACGACGTTGACCTCCTATTTATGTCGACATTGTGAATCTTAACATTTTGTACCACACTTTGTTTTTTATTTCATCCTAATCTATTCTTTTGTGATTTTACATTTTGGATGTTTGCTTTTTTATTTTTAAAAGTTGTCTCCAAAAATAATAATTAGAATCTAGTTGCTATGGGCAGTACCACCATTTTCATTTGTAATATTCATCAAGATTTTCCAACAAAATTGTACACTTTCTCACTTTCCTCACATTTACAGATGGGAAGGATTTTGCTCTTCCACACCAAACAATAAAAAAAAAAATTAATATAGGAGTTTTGGCACTCTTATATTGTGATACAGCTTGCTGTGCTGTTTAGTATTGCTGTTATGATGATCATGCAATGACATGTAGTTGCACTAAAATTCTATGAACTTTTTGTTATAATAACTTGCTTTTTCAAAGCTTTACATTTTTGCAAGTGTAGCTTTCTAATTACATGATTAAAACAAAATATAGGAGGGTTTTCTTTTCTTATCTCGGATATACATTGTTGGTAATTAAACACTATTTATTGTCTGTTGGGCTGACTTACTGTATATAGAATTGCTTCTTTTCAAACCGATGTTTTTATCCATGGTGAAGCATCAATAACATCACACCCTCCTTCTTGGAAAAGCAAACATTAGAAAGTCTTTTGTGTGTGTTACCAAAGACTACATTTGTAGTACTTGATTAGCAGGTTAGACGAAATGGCAAGAAAAGGTTGCATTAATGTATCTGGAGATTTCAAAATCCAATTTTCTTTCTTTAATGGAATTCGCATATCTTACGAGAGCGAAAAAGCTTACACGCTGGCAAGGAGACCACAAGACAATGAAGCTTGTTTAATACAACACTTCAATTTATTCTTATTTAACCCTGCGATTATAATCAATCTTAATGTCCATTTTGAGATTACGCCTGTGTGCAGACGGTCTGAATTTACAGAAGGTAAAAAACTGATTAACTGATGGCCAATGCATTATCTAATGTCCCATGCTAAGTGTTCAATTTCTTCAGCGTATGTTTGCCTTTTTAAGAAGGTAGGTCCAGTAAGTGTGAAGATACTACGCAGGTTAGGCAGGAAATCCTTACTAATTTCTTACATCACAAAGAGTAGCAAGCCAAACCAAGCAAGGCTTTCCTCCAGTAGTTACCTGCAATGTGCGCAGCCACACTTTATTGATTCTCTCTTTTAGTGTGCCATTTCTCTCCATCACAATGACCTGCAAGCATCAGACATGCAGTGTAACTGCTGGGTAACCACCCTAAGGGGTGCTGTAATGAAGGATACTCCATTTATCTCCTTGCACTTAAAGTGAGTAAATAAGGAATAATTCAAAACATGGTGCTGTTTCCTACTGCGATGGAAGTGTATTATGGGGTCATCAAAACCATGGGAAAGAAGAAAAGAAACTGGATTAGGAATTTGGTTTGCCAGGGTGTTAAGTAGCCTTACTGTAGTAACAGGGACATATCAGGGTTCAATATTCATCCTGCACAGTTTAAGGTTATTGGGACATAATGGAGATCAGTACAGTGTGGGAGTCATAGGGCATATCAGCGGGCAGTGCTCTCCCTGCACAGTGTTGTGACAAGACATATCCGGGTTCAATACTCAAACTGCAGTAACGGTACACATCTTGGTTTTATACTAATTCTGCACAGTATTAGGGGGACCCGACATATTAGGGTTTATTATTCATGGTGTTTGGGCAACAGTAGGTAATGGGGATCAATAATGATCCTGCACAGCCATATTGGGGTTCAGCAGTCTCCATAGCGAGTGGGTCAGAGGTCACATTGAGGTTCATTATTCAGCACTGCATGGTTTAGTGGTCAAAAACATATCACTTTACTCACTCTACATGGTGCTGGTGTTAACTCATGGACAGTGAAGGCAGGGCAGCAACTTGAGCTTCAAATATTCTGCTGACCAGAAGGTGTAGAGCAGCCTGTCCGCCCAAATATACACCCGCCCCCTCCCCCCCACACACACACACACCTACCTCTATTTGTGTCCAGACAACTTTCTACTCAATTCTTTGTGCATGTGACGAGAATGCAGGCAGAGAAAGGGCCAGAGCCTTCCTATCTGCACATGGTACAGAACCTGTATGTAGAAAGCTGTAGTAAGAGCAATGGTTTGACAGCCTAGGAGCACATTTGTGTCCATTTTCAATTTAGGATGTGGTGGCAACGCTTCCTATGCTGGCCATTTCTGTGTAACTGCACTTCCATTTTGGTACACATCCTGTTGAAGTACAGCCACCAAAGTTGTTTCACTTCAGAATTGCTTGTTCTGGGAAAATTATGCATTTGACATCCAAAAACAACTGTCAGGATTCCTTGAATTTATATATATATATATATATACAGATAGATACAAAAAAAAAAAAAAAAATATATATATATATATATATATATATATATATATATATATATATATATACAAAAAAATGTCTTCCACCCCGCGCTCAACCCACCAGCAGCAATATGGAGAAAGTCCCTGTTAGTGAACTTTCAAAGAATAACATATTGGTTATTGTTTTGTATATATATATATATATATATATAGATTGAGACTTTCATACCTAAATTAATTAACAAAGATTTGTTTAGCTCAAATCATATAAACAGCAATATACAAAGTTATGAAATCAGTGTTCATAGCCATCAAGCAATAGTGTCTTAGTTGGGGGTATATGGTTATATTAGATGCAAACTGTAAAGATATTTAACCAGTGGCTCGTGCACAATATTCCCTACACCTTGATTTGGTAAAACATCTACGGTATTACGGTATTTTTATTTCTCTAACGTCCTAGAGGATGCTGGGACTCCGTAAGGACCATGGGGAATAGACGGGCTCCGCAGGAGACATGGGCACTTTAAGAAAGACTTTAGACTCTGGGTGTGCGCTGGCTCCTCCCTCTATGCCCATCCTCCAGACCTCAGTTTTTAGACTGTGCCCAGAAGAGATGGGTGCACTGCAGGGAGCTCTCCTGAGTCTCCTGCTAAGAAAGCATATTTGTTAGGTTTTTCTTATTTTCAGGGAGCACTGCTGGCAACAGACTCCCTGCATCGAGGGACTGAGGAGAGAGGAGCAGACCTACTTAAATGATAGGGTCTGCTTCTCGGCTACTGGACACCATTAGCTCCAGAGGGAGTGGAACACAGGTTCGTCCTGGGCGTTCATCCCAGAGCCGCGCCGCCGTTCTCACAGAGCCAGAAGAAAGAAGACTCTGAGGCGGCAGAAGCCTTTCGGGTGCTTCACTGAGGTAACGCACTGCAGCTGTGCGCCATTGCTCCCATACACCTCACACACTCCAGTCACTGTAAGGGTGCAGGGCGCAGGGGGGGCGCCCTGGGCAGCAATGAATACCTCTATCTATGGCAAAATGACCTATATACATGTACAGGTGGGTACTGTACATGTATATAAAAGAGCCCCCGCCATGTTTTACAAAGTTTGAGCGGGACAGAAGCCCGCCGCCGAGGGGGCGGGGCTTCTCCCTCAGCACTCACCAGCGCCATTTTCTCTCCACATCACCGCTGAGAGGAAGTTCCCCGGACTCTCCCCTGCTTGACACACGGTGAAAGAGGGTTTTAAAGTAGAGGGGGGGTACATAATTGGCGATTATACATTACAGCAGCGCTACTGGGTAAACATTCTGTGTTTTTCTCCGGGGTCATATAGCGCTGGGGTGTGTGCTGACATACTCTCTCTCTCTCCAAAGGGCCTAAAGGGGAACCTGTCTTCAGAAAAGAGTTTCCCTGTGTGTGTGGAGTGTGTCGATACGCGTGTGTCGACATGTTTGACGATGAAGGCTCGCCTAAGGAGGAGGGGGAGTGCATGAATGTCAGGTCGCCGTCGGCAACGCTGACACCGGACTGGATGGATATGTGGAATGTCTTGAATGCTAATGTAAATTTATTGCATAAGGGATTAGACAAGACTGAGGCTAGGGATCAGTCAGGTAGTCAGACCATGCCTGTCCCAGTGGCACCGGGACCTTCTTGGTCTCAGAAACGCACATTATCCCAGATCACTGACACAGATACCGACACGAATTCAGATTCCAGTGTCGACTATGAGGATGCAAAATTACAGCCAAAAGTGGCTAAAGGTATTCGTTACATGATCATTGCTAAAAAAGAGGTTTTGCATATTACTAAGGAACCTGTCCCTGACACGAGGGTACACGTGTATAAAGAGAAAAAGCCTGAGATCACCTTTCCGTCCTCATTTGAGCTAAGCGAATTGTGCGAAAAGGCTTGGGAATCTCCAGACAGGAGACTACAAGTTCCCAAAAGGATTCTTATGGCGTATCCCTTCCCACAAAAGGACAGGATACGATGGGAATTTTCGCCTAAAGTAGACAAGGCGTTGACACGCTTATCCAAGAAGGTGGCACTGCCTTCCTAGGATACTGCTACCCTCAAGGATCCTGCGGATCGTAAGCAGGAAGTTACCATGAAGTACATTTACACACATTCTGGTACTATTGTTAGGCCGGCTATGGCATCGGCCTGGGTTTGTAGTACTGTCGCAACATAGACAGATTCCTTGTCTACGGAGATTGAGACCCTAGATAAGGATACCATTCTAATGACCCTAGAGCATATCAAGGATGCTGCGTTATATATGAGGGATGCTCAAAGAGACATTTGTTTACTAAGCTCCAGAATAAATGCTATGTCTATTTCTGCTAGGCGACTCTTGTGGACCCGACAGTGGACGGGGGATGCCGACTCAAAGCGGCATATGGAGTCGTTGCCTTACAAGGGGGAGGAGTTGTTTGGAGAAGGCCTCTCGGACCTTGTCTCTACTGCTACGGCTGGTAAATCAAATTTTTACCTTATGTTCCCGCACAACATACTAAGAAGGCACCTCATTACCAAATGCAGTCCTTTCGTTCAAATAAAAGCCAGAGGTAAAGGCAAGGGAAAAAAGCTGCACACAGCTAGTTACCAGGAGCAAAAGTCCTCCCCTATGTCTGCAAAATCCGCCGCATGACGCTGGGGCTTCCCTGGGGGGGGTCAGCTCAAGTGGGGGCACGTCTTCGATTTTTCAGCCACGTCTGGGTTCACTCACAGGTGGATCCCTGGGCAATAGAGATTGTTTCTCAGGGATACAGGCTGGAATTCGAAGAGATGCCTCCTCACCGGTTTTTCAAATCGGCTCTGCCAGCTTCTCCGTCAGAAAGGGAGTTAGTGTTAACTGCAATTCAAAAATTGTATCTGCAACAGGTGATAGTCAAGGTTCCTCTTCTCCAGCAAGGAAAAGGGGTATTACTCAACCCTGTTTGTGGTTCCGAAACCGGACGGTTCAGTCAGACCCATTTTGAATCTGAAATCCCTGAACCTGTACTTGAAAAAGTTCAAGTTCAAGATGGAATCGCTCAGAGCGGTCATCGCCAGCCTGGAAGGGGGGGATTGGATGGTTTCCCTGGACATAAAGGATGCTTACCTTCATGTTCCGATTTTTCTTCCTCACCAGGCGTTCCTGAGATTTGCGGTACAGGACTGTCATTACCAATTTCAGACGTTGCCGTTTGGGCTTTCCACGGCCCGAGAATTTTCACCAAGGTAATGGCGGAAATGATGGTGCTCCTGCGCAAGCAGGGTGTCACAATTATCCCATACTTGGACGATCTAGGCGAGATCTCGAGAGAAGTTACTGGACAGCGTGTCACTGTCTGTGAGGACGTTGCAGCAGCACGGCTGGATTCTCAATATTCCGAAGTCCCAGCTGGTTCCTACAACGCGTCTGACCTTTTTGGGCCTGATTCTGGACACAGAACAGAAAAAGGTTTTTCTTCCGATGGAAAAGGCTCAGGAGCTCATAGCTCTGGTCAGGAATCTATTAAAGCCAAAAAAGGTTTCAGTGCTTCACTGCACACGTGTCCTGGGGAAGATGGTGGCATCGTACGAGGCCATCCCCTTCGGCAGGTTCCATGCGAGGACTTTTCAATGGGACCTACTGGACAAATGGTCCGGGTCTCATTTACAAATGCATCAAAGGATCACCCTGTCTCCCAGGGCCAGGATATCTCTCCTGTGGTGGCTGCACAGTGCTCACCTCCTGGAAGGCCGCAGGTTCGGCATTCAGGACTTGATCCTGGTGACCACGGACGCAAGCCTCCGAGGTTGGGGAGCAGTCACACTGGGAAGAAATTTCCAAGGTCTCTGGTCAACTTTAGAGACTTGTCTCCACATCAACGTCCTGGAGTTGAGGGCCATATACAACGGCCTACGTCAAGCGGAGGCATTACTTCGGGACAAACCGGTTCTGATTCAGTCAGACAATGTCACAGCAGTGGCTCATGTAAACCGCCAAGGCGGCGCAAGGAGCAGAGTGGCCATGGCAGAAGCAATCAGGATTCTTCGCTGGGCGGAGAATCTTGTAAGCGCACTGTCGGCAGTGTTCATCCCGGGGGTGGACAACTGGGAAGCGGACTTCCTCAGCAGACACGACCTGCATCCGTGAGATTGGGGACTTCATCACGAAGTCTTTGCACAGATCGCAGGTCGGTGGGGACTGCCTCAGATAGACATGATGGCGTCCCGTCTCAACAAAAAGCTAAAGCGATATTGCGCCAGGTCAAGAGACCCTCAGGCGGTAGCTGTAGACGCTCTGGTGACACTATGGGTGTTCAGATCGGTCTATGTGTTCCCTCCTTTGCCTCTCATACCTAAGGTGTTGAGAATAATAAGGCAAAGAAGAGTGAGAACAATCCTCATTGTTCCAGATTGGTCGCAAAGGACTTGGTATCCGGATCTGCAAGAGTTGCTCACAGAAGATCCGTGGCCTCTTCCTCTAAGGCAGGACCTGCTGCAACATGGGCCCTGTCTGTTCCTAGACTTACCGCGGCTGCGTTTGACGGCATGGCGGTTGAACGCCGGATCCTAGCGGAAAAAGGTATTCCGGAAGAGGTCATTCCTACCCTGATAAAGGCTAGGAAGGACGTGACATCGAAACATTATCACCGCATATGGCGAAAATATGTTTCTTGATGTGAGGCCAGGACTGCTCCTACGGAGGAGTTCCATTTGGGCCGTTTACTTCACTTTCTTCAAACAGGAGTGAATTTGGGCCTAAAATTAGGATCCATAAAGGTTCAAATTTCGGCCTTGTCCATTTTCTTTCAAAAAGAATTGGCTTCTCTTCCTGAAGTACAGACATTTGTGAAGGGAGTGCTGCATATTCAGCCTCCTTTTATACCTCCGGTGGCGCCTTGGGATCTTAACGTGGTATTAAGTTTCCTCAAGTCACCTTGGTTTGAACCACTCAAAACAGTGGAGTTGAAATATCTCACTTGGAAGGTGGTCATGTTGTTGGCCTTAGCTTCTGCAAGGCGTGTTTCGGAATTAGCGGCTTTGTCATATAAAAGTCCCTATCTGGTTTTTCACGTGGATAGGGCAGAATTGAGAACTCGTCCTCAATTCCTGCCTAAAGTGGTCTCATCTTTTCATATGAACCAACCTATTGTCGTGCCTGTGGCTACGCGAGACTTGGAGGATTCCGAGTCACTTGATGTGGTCAGGGCTTTGAAGATTTATGTGGCCAGAACAGCTAGGATCAGGAAGACAGAGGCGCTGTTTATCCTGTATGCAGCCAATAAGGTTGGCGCACCTGCTTCAAAGCAGACTATTGCTCGCTGGATCTGTAACACGATTCAGCAAGCACATTCTTCGGCAGGATTGCCATTGCCAAAATCGGTTAAGGCCCATTCCACTAGGAAGGTGTGCTCTTCTTGGGCGCCTGCCCGAGGGATCTCTGCATTACAGTTGTGCCGAGCAGCTACTTGGTCGGGATCAAATACCTTTGCAAGGTTCTATAAGTTTGATACCCTAGCTAAGGAGGACCTCCTGTTTGCTCAATCGGTGCTTCAGAGTCATCCGCACTCTCCCGCCCGTTTGGGAGTCTTTCTTAAAGTGCCCATGTCTCCTGCGGAGCCCGTCTATTCCCCATGGTCCTTACGGAGTCCCAGCATCCTCTACGGACTACGAGAAATAGATTTACCGGTAAGTGTAAAATCTTATTTTTTTTTCATATAATATATGTATATGTAGAGAGAGAGAGAGATTTCTCCTTTTTATTATGAGATTTGCTGTAAAAGATGCTTTGGAGCAATAAAAAAAAAAAAGTAAGGCTGTTTATTGTTTGCTAGTTTATTTTAAACAAAGTTGTAAAGCTGGGTACTGTATATACCTATACAATTGTCTGCCTGTTCGCCTGATAAAGGGTGAAAGGACAGACGATTGTATAGGTGTATATGCAGGAGCGCTGGCCAATAAATAGTTTTAAAACGCTCCTGCAACGGTTGGGATTGGGAGGTTGCATCTTGTATGCTTTTTAATATTAATCTGCTTGATCTCCCGATTGAGCTACTTCGATCAGTGTGTATGGTGCTCATAGAGGATCAAGCTAGGTATACATTTGGCTGATTGGGAGTGATTGAAAGGGTTTGTACCCAGCTTATACCATACGTAATAGCTAAAACAATATAATAATTTTAAGAGTACAGTAAGACTATACTAAATAATTTATCTTCCTACTACTCACTTTGGGCTGCCAAAACACTAGGAATACATAATGTGCATCACCACACGGACATAATATAGATAATATAAAGATATAAGGAAACCGGTTAGGCACTCACAATATTATTCTGATATAATTGTTCATTAAATCAATAAAGTCCGTTTTTAGTTCATAACTGGAACATCTGTTCTGTGTCCACCAAATGTTTTAGAAATCCCGCAGAGGAAGAAAGGAAAGGATTTGTTGTAGAACTCGGTAAAGAGATAGTGTGTAGTATCTGTTTACATCGAGGATTCTTGGGTCCAAGAAACAGCGTCTGTGAAGCTGGTTTCTACCACTGATAATCCACCTTCACTGAGCCTGAGTCTAAGTAACAGCAGGAAACTTCTATTGTAGTAGAAGTTTTATTGTAACATATATAAAATTATAAATTGAGTGCGGGCTACAGCACACTAGAATACTTATAGGAGCAGGCAACTGTTTCCAAATGAATTTTAGCGGTTTCACCCCAGAGCTATAAAGTTCCAATCCGGTTTTCTCTTTACTCCAAACCAGTAAGTGATAGTGATATCCCAGTGGCTGTTCCTCGGACTCCTGGTTTCTGTGGAGGGAATCTTACATTTCCTTTTAATGAAAAAGAACTTTTGGGATCAGTCCACGGGTTTCAATATACGTCTATCTATCTAAAGAGATATATATATATATATATATATATATATATTTATATTTGTGGTGTTTAAGTGTTTTTTGCCGAAAATGCTATGGTACTGGTACGCACAAGAAGACTGCTGATGAATTTGTTCTGACACTTGTATATCTGCATGCGACTCAGTTTCTGACTCTATATAAGAAGTGCGCCAATGTAGCAGCCACAGCTTCTTTCCAATACGAGTTCTGTTCTGCTCCGTATACAGACTCAGTCACACACAATATACAGGTGTCATATATCAAATTAATTAGCAGTGTCCTAGTACGTCCATTATGTTGCAAATAAGGTGCTTTTTTAGCAAAAAAAGGCGCCCGTTGTTACAAGAGTTGCATGGGACCTGGTGGCTAACTCATGCCAAGCATATTGCGCCGCATGGGGTATTGAGGCAGGATGTATGAGGACACATCTGTATATGTGTTGCAATAAAACACTAAAGAAGCTTCTTGCTGTTACCACGACCCAGGCTCAGTGAAGGTGGGTATTGGTGATAGAGACAGCTTCTCTGCCGCTATTTACTGGACTCAAGAATCCTCGATGTGAGCTAATTTCCTTTTTGCTGATTGCTATAACAGTTTTTTTTTTCCTTTGAGGGATTTCTGGAACATTTGAAGGACATTGGACAGATGTTCCAGTTATCAACTAATAACGGACTTTATTGATTTTATGAACATTGATTTTACTAACATTTATATCAGAATGATATTGTGAGTGCCAACCCTGGTTACCTTATTATGTTTTTATACAGTAATTTGAAGAGTAAAGCTGAGTACACACTTGTCCAATTCTCATACAGTCCGACCTAGCAGTTGATCTGACATTGTACACATGGATTGGGTGTTTGTATCTGCAACCTAGATCTCCAGTAGGTTGGGTGTTGGATCCCTGGAAGTTTGGACAATTATGTACCAAGCTTAAAATGTATTAAAGGGCACAAAAGACATACCCTCCAACATGACCCACCCCACTAGGTACAAAATGCTGTGTTTCTGGACTTCCCTCTTAATTTATTATTGCCATCACCTGTGAAGAAACAGCTTTCTTATCATTTAACTAGTTCAACACAGGTGATGGAAATCATAAATTAAGAGGTAAGTCCAGAAACAGAGCATTTTGTACCTAGTGGGGCGGGTCATGTTGGAGGGTCTGAAAAGATGGGCCAAGTGGTTCTGATCTACCGCACAAACTCTGGTTTCATTCAATAGTGGTTGTGTCAAAAGACTTTGAGTGTGTGCTCCTGCGACTGGTTTGTCCAATTCTTTTCCCTATTCATCCCTTTCAGACCAGCTGGTCTGCCAAAGATTGGAAGTGTGTTTATGGTGATACACACAATCCTTTCAGTAGATGGTTTCAGCTGATGCAGATTGGAGGCCTGCAGAAAATTTGCTAATTTATATGCATGGTTTGTGTCAGCAGTCTGGATGGGAGTTGGATCCCCGGAAAATTGGACAAGTATATACCAAACTTAAGATGCATTGAATGTATTTTTCTGTGAAAGGCAGCTTTCAGACCTACACTATGATGAATTATCATCTCTGAGGATAACACATTACAGAACATGTCAGCAAGAGGCATCCTATCCTTGGCTCTAGGGAAGTGCTAGAGGATACAATAATTAGGCCTAATTATGTACACAAAGCCCAAAAGCCCCTCTAACTTGGGAGCAGGTGGAAGTTATTCAAACTGTCTTGGTTGCTAGATACAAATTGCCAGACCTTATCACCTGGATTTACAGTCATTAATGCCCCATTCTGCCATTTTGGAATCCCGATTTAGTAGGCACAATAGTTTGCTTGAAACCCCATGGTAGATTAAAAGTAAATAAATGATTGAAGTGTTTTTCAGAACACAGACATACAGGACTATTTAGCCCCAACATTCCACCCATCTGTCTCATGATTAAACAAAGAGACATTTTAATAAGTGTGCGTAGATCTAGTAAAATAACCCATGGCTATATGAGATCTGATTCCTGTCCTAGTGCATCTCAGTGGGAATAAAAAGGAATAATGGTTTCTGAAAAGCTAATCTCCATGGCAACTGCAGTTACATTGAGAATGCTTATGGTGTATCCTCTGTGCAAGAGCAGGCATTTCTAAGAGCTAATTTTACCTATGACATTTTCGCCTTCATTGTCAAGTATCGGTCCTGCCATCTTTATTAGGCTTTTTTGGAAAACACCATGATGACCCCTGCTATATGCACAACAGCAAAGGGGGAGATTGTTATTTATGGCATAGAGTGGGTCCTTATATTAACATTAAACTGTATTCCGGTAAAGTCTTCTGCTCTGCACAGGTATACAGTTTTAGACATCTTATGGGGTATATTCAATCGTAGTCAGATCCATTCCGACATTCATTTGTCGGAATGGGTCCTACCTGGGCTATTCAATGCTATCTCAATTCGACTTTTAAAAAAGTCAAATTGAGACGCGGGAGGGGAGACGGGGAAGAGCCGCGGGCAGATGAGGGAGTGCTGCGCTACAGCAGCGGCTATTGCTGTAGCGCTGCTCCCGCCCCCCCCCCCCCCCCCCTGTCTCTGCCTCTCCCCGTCCCCGCATCACAGCCGCCGCTCACGGCAGCGTCCACCCGGCTCCAGCAAGTGAGGTCTCGATTGCTGGAGCCGGGTGGACGCTGCTGTGACATCTTCCAGCGCTGCTCTCCCCGTCTCCGGCGCTGCTCTCCCCATCTCACTTCGACTTTTTTTTTAAAGTCGAATGAGGTGGTCGAAAAGGGGGCCATTTTCGACACAAGCATGCGGATCGGCAGCTATTCCGCCGATCCACGTGCTTTTCGACAAGTCGAATACCTCGACTTGTCAAAAAATTTGGGGTTAGGTTGAATAGGTCGGAACCCCTTTTGACCGAAAAAAGTCGAAAACTGCCGTCTTTTCGACAGACTGCAGCTTTCGACTTCAATTGAATATACCCCTATGTCATAGTTAGGCATATGAGCAGGTGGATGAGTTGGTAATATTAATATTGCATTAGTTTTTATTTGGAGTATGATTGACATGCTGCCTCCGGTTGGGGGCATGTTGGGTGGGCGGGGGGCAGGCGGGTGCTGCCTTCCAATGTTCCCAGAAAAGGAAGGGGGGGGGGGGGGGGAGTGTCTGCCCCGGTTTCTGGGAGCGGCAAGGCTAGGGATATTACATTCTACATAGCATATGCAGAGACACATGGGGGTATATATCCCATCAGAGGTGGTGGAGGCTAAGACAGTAGAGCAATTTAAACATTAGGATAGGCATGTAAATGTCCTTACAAAGAACCTAAGGTTCGAAAAGGGTTGAGATTACTTAAAGGATAAAAAAGAGACAGACTAGATGGGCCAAGTGGTTCTTATCTGCCATCAAATTCTGTTTTTAAGTTGGTGGAATAACTGCTGTAGTGGTCTGAATAATATGCTTACAATACACTAGCATTCAGTATTTTTATTATTGAAGCAAAAAATGGTTATTTGACGGAATGCGGTCCGATCAATAAAGCGTAATATTAACACTTTCAGTGGGCAGTGTTGTGGTTCATAAGGTTACCGCTGCACTCCATATATAATACTAACAATGTATGTACAGATGTGTCCTCATACATTTAGCCGCAATACGCGATGCAGCGGGAGATGCCTGGCATAAGTGACCGGACAGATCCTGTGCCACTCCAGTAGCGTCCAGCATGTTGTTTTGTCTATAATGTGTCTCAGACACAACACGGTGTGACTAGGACACACCAGGAGACTCTGCTATTAATTTGATATACGGCACTTGTATATCTGTGTGCGACTGAGCAGTTGCTGCATCTGGGTCGGTGACACCAAGTGTGGCCAATAGTATATCACTTGCACGCCTTCAAAGTGCACGTCTGATAAAGTGTTGGGAACTCGCGTGAAGGGGCCAGTCCTTGTGGACTCCCCGCTGATGTCCAAAAGGGATCATGGCCTAGGGAGAAGCTACCTCGGTTACTTTACTTCGGGGGGGTGCCCAGCATCCCTGGAGATGATGGGCTGCCCCAGAGACTTGTGCCTGCAATGTCGATAGCTTCTCAATGGCATGAACTGGTTGCTGCAAAATAATCTCTCGCTGCAGCACCTGGCTCCTGTCACTGTGGAGTCGTCAGCATTTTGGTGTCACTCCTTCTGAAGGTGACACCTGGGTACATCCTGCACCCCTCTTGTGATCCTTGTGCCACTGAGTTTGTATATGAACCACAACAGAACTTGGTATGCATCGTAAAACTTAATCTGCAGATTATGAGACTAAATTGCACAAAGACATACAAGTGTTGCATATCAAATTAATGAGCACAGTTTGATTAAAAAAAAGATACCAGATGCTAGCAGAGTCTCATGGGACCTGGCGTTCCAATAGTGGCTGTTTGGCGCAACTGCAGCAAAGATATATAAGGACGTACCTGTATATCCTTTCATACCTCTACTATATATCAGTGTCAAGGTGTAAAAACATTTGTCACCCTCACAAGCCTGGCACTGGCCATCAATCTAGTCTTGCTATAAAAGCCTCACAGTATTATGCCAGATATAAATAATTACATTATTTGAGTGGAACCATTGAAACATAACTCAGTTTAAAAAAAATACATGCAATGCAATAAAAGTATAATAAGCGTACAGTATATTTGAAAGGTACTTCATATTATTCCAGTAGAATTTTTAGTTAGTCTCATTTATTAAACTGGGGTCTGCATCATCTCCTTTCCATAAGATTGCCAATAGACCAACTCTTGAATGGAAAATACCTTTCTCTGACGTCCTAGTGGATGCTGGGGACTCCGTAAGGACCATGGGGAATAGCGGCTCCGCAGGAGACTGGGCACAGCTAAGAAAGATTTAGGACTACCTGGTGTGCACTGGCTCCTCCCACTATGACCCTCCTCCAGACCTCAGTTAGAATCCTGTGCCCGGCTGAGCTGGATGCATACTAGGGGCTCTCCTGAGCTCCTAGAGAGAAAGTATATTTTAGGTTTTTTATTTTACAGTGAGATCTGCTGGCAACAGACTCACTGCAGCGAGGGACTAAGGGGAGAAGAAGCGAACCTACCTAACTGGTGGTAGCTTGGGCTTCTTAGGCTACTGGACACCATTAGCTCCAGAGGGATCGACCGCATGGAACCGGCCATTGATGTTCGGTCCCAGAGCCGCGCCGCCGGCCCCCTTACAGAAGCAAGAAGAGTCCGGAAAATCGGCGGCAGAAGACATCAGTCTTCACCAAGGTAGCGCACAGCACTGCAGCTGTGCGCCATTGCTCCTCATACACACTTCACACTCCGGTCACTAAGGGTGCAGGGCGCTGGGGCGGGGCGCCCTGAGCAGCAATAAAAACACCTTGGCTGGCAAATATATCACAATATATAGCCCCAGAGGCTATATATGTGATAAATACCCCTGCCAGAATCCATAAAAAAGCGGGAGAAAAGTCTGCGAAAAAGGGGCGGAGTTATCTCCCTCAGCACACTGGCGCCATTTTCTCTTCACAGTGCAGCTGGAAGACAGCTCCCCAGGCTCTCCCCTGTAGTTTTCAGGCTCAAAGGGTTAAAAAGAGAGGGGGGGCACTAAATTTAGGCGCAATATTGTTTATACAAGCAGCTATTGGGGGGAAAATCACTCAGTTATAGTGTTAATCCCTGCATTATATAGCGCTCTGGTGTGTGCTGGCATACTCTCTCTCTGTCTCCCCAAAGGACTTTGTGGGGTCCTGTCCTCAGTCAGAGAATTCCCTGTGTGTGCTGTGGGTCGGTACGGCTGTGTCGACATGTGGGATGAGGAAGGTTACGTGGAGGTGGAGCAGAGGCCGATAAATGGGATGTCGTCCCCTGTGGGGCCGACACCAGAGTGGATGGATAGGTGGAAGGTATTAACCGACAATGTCAACTCCTTACAAGGCTGGATGACGTAAAACAGCTGTGGGACAGCCGGCTTCTCAGCCCGCGACTGCCCAGGCGTCTCAAAGGCCATCAGGGGCTCAAAATAGCGCCCGTTACCTCAGATGGCAGACACAGATGTCGACACGGAGTCTGACTCCGGTGTCGACGAGGTTGAGACATATACACAATCCACTAGGAACATCCGTTACATGATCTCGGCAATGAAAAATGTGTTACGCATTTCTGACATGAACCCAAGTACCACATAAAAGGGGTTTTATTTTTGGGGAGAAAAAGCAGCCAGTGTTTTGTTCCCCCATCAGATGAATGAATGAAGTGTGTAAAGTAGCGTGGGTTCCCCCAATAAGAAACTGGTAATTTCTAAAAAGTTACTGATGGCGTACCCTTTCCCGCCAGAGGATAGGTCATGTTGGGAGATATCCTTTAGGGTGGATAAGGCGCTCACACGTTTGTCAAAAAAGGTGGCACTGCCGTCTTAGGATACGGCCACCTTGAAGGAGCCTGCTGATAAAAAGCAGGAGGCTATCCTGAAGTCTGTATATACACACTCAGGTTATATACTGAGACCTGCAATTGCCTCAGCATAAATAGTGCTGCTGCAGCGTGGTCTGATACCCTGTCAGATAATATTAATACTCTAAGACAGGGATAATAGTTTGCTAACATAGAGCATATTAAAGACTTATATATAAAGGATGCACAGAGGGATATTTGCCGGCTGGCATCCAGAATTAATGCAATGTCCATTCTGCCAGGAGGGTATTAGAAACCCGGCTGTGGACAGGTGATGCTGCCTATAAAAGGCACATGGAGATTCTGCCTTATAAGGGTGAGGAATTGTTTGGGGATGGTCTCTGGGACCTCGTATCCACAGCAACAGCTGGGAAGAAAAAATTTTTACCTCAGGTTTCCTCACAGCCTAAGAAAGCACCGTATTTTCAGGTACAGTCCTTTCGGCTTCAGAAAAGCAAGCGGGTCAAAGGCGCTTCCTTTCTGCACAGAGACAAGGGAAGAAGGAAAAAGCTGCACCAGCAGCCAGTTCCCAGGATCAAAAATCTTTCCCCGCTTCCTCTGAGTCCACCGCTTGACGTTGGGGCTCCACAGGTGGAGACAGGTGCGGTAGGGGCGCGTCTCGGGAACTTCAGGGACCAGTGGGTTTGCCCACAGGTGGATCCCTAGGTTCTGCAAATAGTATCACAGGGATACAGGCTGGAGTTCGAGGCGACTCCCCCTCGCCGTGACCTCACCTCAGCCTTGCCTGCTGCCCTCGGAGAAAGGTAGTACTGGCGGCAATTCACAAGCTGCACTTCCAGCAGGTGAAATCAAGGTACCCCTCCTTCAACAAGGCCGGGGTTACTATTCCAAAATGTTGTGGTACCGAAACCAAACGGTTCGGTGAGACCCATTCTAAAATTGAAAGCCTTGAACACTTCTATACGAAGGTTCAAGTTCAAAATGGAAACACTCAGGGCGATTTATTGCAAGCCTGGAGAATTTCATGGTATCACTGGACATCAAGGATGCTTACCTGCATGTCCCTATTTACCCTCTTCACCAGGAGTACCTCAAAATTGTGGTACAGGATTGTCATTACCAATTCCAGACGTTGCCGTTGGTATGTACCCGGCACCGAGGTATTTACCAAGGTAATGGCCGAAATAATTATCCCGTACTTGGACGATCTCCTTATAAAGGCGAGGTCCAGGGAGCAGTTATTCGGCGGAGTAGCACTATCTCGGGAAGTGCTACAACAGCACGGCTGGATTCTGAATATTCCAAAGTCGCAGCTGGTTCCTACGACGCGTCTACTGTTCCTGAGTATGGTTCTGGACACAGACCAGGATAAAAAGGGTTTCTCCCGGAGAAGTCCAAGGAGTTGTCGTCTCTAGACAGAGACCTCCTAATACGTATACAGGTGTCGGTGCATCAATGCACGCGAGCCCTGGGAAGGATGGTAGCTTCTTACGAAGAAATTCCATTCGCCAGGTCCCATGCAAGGATTTTCCAGTGGGATCTGTTGGACATGTGGTCCGGGTCGCATCTTCAGATGCATCGGCGGATAACCCTGTCTCCAAGGGCCAGGGTGTCGCTGTTGTGGTGGCTGCAGAGTGCTCATCTTCTAGGGGGCCGCAGATTCGGCATACAGGACTGGGTCCTGGTGACCACGGATGCCAGCCTTCGAGGCTGGGGGGCAGTCACACAGGGAAGAAACTTCCAAGGCTATGGAAAAGTCAGGAGACTTCCCTACACATAAATATTCTGGAACTAAGGGCCATTTACAATGCCCTAAGTCAGGCTAGACCCCAGCTTCAACACCGGCCGGTGCTGATCCAGTCAGACAACATCACGGCGGTCGCTCATGTAAACGACAGGGCGGCACAAGAAGCAGGATGGCGATGGCAGAAGCCACAAGGATTCTCCGATGGGCGGAAAATCATGTGTTAGCACTGTCAGCAGTGTTCATTCCCGGAGTGGACAACTGAGAAGTAGACTTTCTCAGAAGACACGACCTCCACCCGGGAGAGTGGGGACTTCATCCAGAAGTCTTCCAAATGATTGTACACCGTTGGGAAAGGCCACAGGTGGACATGATGGCGTCCCGCCTCAACTAAAAGTTACAAAGATATTGCGCCAGGTCAAGGACCCTCAGGCGATAGCTGTGGACGCTCTGGTAACACCGTGGGTGTACCAGTCGGTGTATGTGTTCCCTTCTCTGCCTCTCTTACCCAGGGTAATGAGAATAATAAGAAGGAGAGGAGTAAGAACTATACTCATTGTTCCGGGTGGGCCAAGAAGAGCTTGGTAACCAGAACTCCAAGAAATGATCTCAGAGGACCCATGGCCTCTGCCGCTCAGACAGGACCTGCTGCAGCAGGGGGCCTGTCTGTTCCAAGACGTACCGCGGCTGCGTTGGACGGCATGGCGGTTGAACGCCGGATCCTGAAGGAAAAGGGAATTCCGGAGGAAGTTATCCCTACGCTATTTAAAGCTAGGAAAGAAGTGAACGCTAACCATTATCACCGCATATGGCGGAAATATGTTGCGTACTGTGAGGCCAGGAAGGCCCCAAAGGAGAAATTTCAGCTAGGTCGATTTCTGCACTTCCTACAGTCAGAGGTGACTATGGGCCTACAATTGGGTTCCATTAAGGTCCAGATTTCGGCTCTATCGATTTTCTTCCAAAATGGAACTGGCTTCACTGCCTGAAGTTCAGACTTTTGTTAAGGGAGTGCTGCATAGTCAGCCCCCGTTTGTGCCTCCAGTGGCACCGTGGGATCTCAACGTGGTGTTGGATTTCCTGAAGTCGCATTGGGTTGAGCCACTTAAATACGTGGAGCTATAATACCTCACGTGGAAAGTGGTCATTCTGTGGGCCTTGGCGTCGGCCAGGCGTGTATCAGAATTGACAAAAGCCCTTATCTGTATTTTATATGGGAAAGGCGGAATTGAGGACTCGTTCCCAATTCCTTCCTAAGGTGGTATCAGTTTTTCATGTCTACCAACCTATTGTGGTGCCTGCGGCTACTTGGGACTTGGAGGATTCCAAGTTACTGGACGTAGTCAGGGCCCTGAAAAGTATATGTTTCCAGGACAGCTGGAGTCAGGAAAACTGACTCGCTATTTATCCTGTATGCACCCAACAAGCTGGGTGCTCCTGCTTCTAAGCAGACGATTGCTCGCTGGATCTGTAGCACGATTCAACTTGCACATTCTGCGGCTGGACTGCCGCACCCTAAATCTGTAAAAGCCCATTCCACGAGGAAAGTGGGCTCTTCTTGGGCGGCTGCCCGAGGGGTCTCGGCTTTACAACTTTGCCGAGCTGCTACTTGGTCAGGGGAAAACACGTTTGCAAAATTCTACAAATTTGATACCCTGGCTGAGGAGGACCTTGAGTTCTCTCATTCGGTGCTGCAGAGTCGTCCGCACTTTCCCGCCCGTTTGGGAGCTTTGGTATAATCCCCATGGTCCTTACGGAGTCCCCAGCATCCACTAGGACGTCAGAGAAAATAAGATTTTACTCACCGGTAAATCTATTTCTCGTAGTCCGTAGTGGATGCTGGGCGCCCGTCCCAAGTGCGGACTGTCTGCAATACTTGTATATAGTTATCGTTAACTAAAAGGGTTATTGTTGAGCCATCTGTTGAGAGGCTCTGTTATGTTCATACTGTAAACTGGGTTTCATATCACGAGTTATACGGTATGATTGGTGTGGCTGGTATGAGTCTTACCCGGGATTCAAAATCCTTCCTTATTGTGTCAGCTCTTCCGGGCACAGTATCCTAACTGAGGTCTGGAGGAGGGTCATAGTGGGAGGAGCCAGTGCACACCAGGTAGTCCTAAATCTTCCTTAGCTGTGCCCAGTCTCCTGCGGAGCCGCTATTCCCCATGGTCCTTACGGAGTCCCCAGCATCCACTACGGACTACGAGAAATAGATTTACCGGTGAGTAAAATCTTATTATTGTGTGGGATGTAAACATGAATTTATATTAAATGTCTCCTCTGCGTAATTGGTTTTTATAAATCTATACTGTATATCAAGCAACTGTAAATTGTATCTGCTAAATTAGGACTAGGTTTTGTAATGTCTTCTCAGTCAACACTCGCATATCCTGCTTTAATCTCATTAACTATCATTTGTTTACATGCTCTGGTCAGGTCTCTGATTTACATATCAATATTGCTGTGATACATTTCATGTACTAACCCAGAGGTTCTCAAACTCGGTCCTCGGGGGCACACACAGTGCATGTTTTGCAGGTCTCCTCACAGAATCGCAAGTGAAATATTTAGCTCCACCTGTGGACCTTTTAAAATGTGTCAGTGAGTAATTAATACACCTGTGCACCTGCTGGGTTACCTGCAAAACATGCACTGTGTGTGCCCCCGAGAACCAAGTTTGAGAACCTCTGTACTAACCCATGGAATTATGTTGACATTTTTTATTTTTGTTTTTAGTAATGGCTTTGCATCTGGGAGGATGTTTTACTAACAGTTTGGGGGTCAATACTATTTTGGTTCTACATATTCTTGATATTTATGTTGATGTTTAAAATTGGGAATAGTGTAATGTACAGATGTGTCCTAATACATCATTGCTACAGTAGTGCTAAACAGCACTTCTCATTGCACCAGGTCACGTGAGACTCTACTAGTGTAGGGCATCTTTTTTGCTTAAAATGTGAAGTGACTAGGATGTACGAGGAGACACTGCTGATTAATTTGATATGCGACACTTGTATATCTGCATTCGACTGAGACTCTGAATCTGTGTACGAAGTGCTATGAAGCAGCAGCCGCTGCTTTTTTATACACAAACTTCGTTGTGCTTTACATAGTGACTCAGTCGCACACAGATATTTCTCTGACGTCCTAGTGGATGCTGGGGACTCCGTCAGGACCATGGGGATTAGCGGCTCCGCAGGAGACAGGGCACAAAAATAAAGCTTTAGGATCAGGTGGTGTGCACTGGCTCCTCCCCCTATGACCCTCCTCCAAGCCTCAGTTAGGTTTTTGTGCCCGTCCGAGCAGGGTGCAATCTAGGTGGCTCTCCTAAAGAGCTGCTTAGAAAAAGTTTTTAGGTTTTTTATTTTCAGTGAGTCCTGCTGGCAACAGGCTCACTGCATCGAGGGACTTAGGGGAGAGAAGTGAACTCACCTGCGTGCAGGATGGATTGGCTTCTTAGGCTACTGGACACCATTAGCTCCAGAGGGAGTCGGAACACAGGTCTCACCCTGGGGTTCGTCCCGGAGCCGCGCCGCCGACCCCCCTTGCAGATGCCGAAGATGGAAGAGGTCCAGAAGCAGGCGGCAGAAGACTTTTCAGTCTTCCTGAGGTAGCGCACAGCACTGCAGCTGTGCGCCATTGTTGTCAGCACACTTCACACAGCGGTCACGGAGGGTGCAGGGCGCTGGGGGGGCGCCCTGGGCAGCAATGTATAATACCTTTTTATGGCTAAAAATACATCACATATAGCCCTTGAGGCTATATGGATGTATTTAACCCCTGCCAGATCTCACAAACTCCGGAGAAGAGCCCGCCGAAATAGGGGGCGGGGCTTATTCTCCTCAGCACACAGCGCCATTTTCCTGCTCAGCTCCGCTGTGAGGAAGGCTCCCAGGACTCTCCCCTGCACTGCACTACAGAAACAGGGTAAAACAGAGAGGGGGGGCACTTTTTTTGGCGATATTACTATATTTAAGCTGCTATAAGGATACAACACTTATATAGGGTTGTTCCCATATATATTATAGCGCTTGGGTGTGTGCTGGCAAACTCTCCCTCTGTCTCCCCAAAGGGCTAGTGGGGTCCTGTCTTCAATAGAGCATTCCCTGTGTGTCTGCTGTGTGTCGGTACGTCTGTGTCGACATGTATGAGGACGATGTTGGTGTGGAGGCAGAGCAATTGCCGGTAATGGTGATGTCACCCCCTAGGGAGTCGACACCGGAATGGATGGCTTTGTTTATGGAATTACGTGATAATGTCAGCACATTACAAAAATCAGTTGACGACATGAGACGGCCGTCAAACCAACGCCCTTTACCTCAGTCGGTCGATACAGACCCAGACACGGACACTGAATCTAGTGTCGACGGTGAAGAAACAAACGTATTTTCCAGTAGGGCCACACGTTATATGATCACGGCAATGAAGGAGGCTTTGCATATCTCTGATACTACAAGTACCACAAAAAGGGGTATTATGTGGGGGGTGAAAAAACTACCTGTAGTTTTTCCTGAATCAGAGGAATTGAATGATGTATGTGATGAAGCGTGGGTTAACCCAGATAGAAAAGGGCTAATTTCAAAAAAGTTATTGGCATTATACCCTTTCCCGCCAGAGGTTAGGGCGCGCTGGGAAACACCCCCTAAGGTGGATAAGGCGCTCACACGCTTATCAAAACAAGTGGCGTTACCGTCTCCTGATACGGCCGCCCTCAAGGATCCAGCTGATAGGAGGCTGGAAACTACCCTAAAAAGTATATACACACATACTGGTGTTATACTGCGACCAGCCATCGCCTCAGCCTGGATGTGCAGTGCTGGGGTGGTCTGGTCGGATTCCCTGACTGAAAATATTGATACCCTGGATAGGGACAGTATTTTACAGACTTTAGAGCAATTAAAGGATGCTTTTCTTTATATGCGAGATGCTGAGAGGGATATTTGCACTCTGGCATCGAGAGTAAGTGCGATGTCCATATCTGCCAGAAGAAGTTTATGGACACGACAGTGGTCAGGTGATGCGGATTCCAAACGGCATATGGAAGTATTGCCGTATAAAGGGGAGGAATTATTTGGCGTCGGTCTATCGGATCTGGTGGCCACGGCAACGGCCGGGAAATCCACCTTTTTACCTCAGACCCCCTCCCAACAGAAAAAGACACCGTCTTTTCAGCCGCAGTCCTTTCGGTCCTATAAGAACAAGCGGGCAAAAGGACAGTCATATCTGCCCCGAGGCAGAGGAAAGGGTAAGAGAGGGCAGCAAGCAGCTCCTTCCCAGGAACAGAAGCCCTCAGCATGACGCTGGGGCTTTACAAGCGGACTCAGGAACGGTGGGGGGTCGACTCAAGAATTTCAGCGCGCAGTGGGCTTGCTCACAGGTGGACCCCTGGATCCTGCAGGTAGTATCTCAGGGTTACAGGTTGGAATTCGAGAAGTCTCCCCCTCGCCGGTTCCTAAAGTCTGCTTTGCCAACGTCTCCCTCAGACAGGGCGACGGTATTGGAAGCCATTCACAAGCTGTTTTCTCAGCAGGTGATAGTCAAGGTACCCCTCCTACAACAGGGAAAGGGGTATTACTCCACGCTATTTGTGGTACCGAAGCCGGACGGCTCGGTAAGACCTATTCTAAATCTGAAATCTTTGAACCTGTACATACAAAAATTCAAGTTCAAGATGGAATCACTCAGAGCAGTGATAGCGAATCTGGAAGAAGGGGACTTTATGGTGTCCCTGGACATAAAAGATGCTTACCTGCATGTCCCAATTTGCCCTTCACATCAAGGGTACCTCAGGTTCGTGGTGCAAAACTGTCATTATCAGTTTCAGACGCTGCCGTTTGGATTGTCCACGGCACCTCGGGTCTTTACCAAGGTAATGGCCGAAATGATGATTCTTCTGCGAAGAAGAGGCGTATTAATTATCCCTTACTTGGACGATCTCCTGATAAGGGCAAGGTCCAGAGAACAGCTGGAGGACGGAGTAGCACTAACCCAAGTAGTGCTGCAACAACACGGGTGGATTCTGAATTTTCCAAAATCTCAGTTGACCCCGACAACACGTCTGCTGTTCCTGGGAATGATTCTGGACACGGTTCAGAAAAAGGTGTTTCTTCCGGAGGAGAAAGCCAAGGAGTTATCCGAACTTGTCAGGAACCTCCTAAAACCAGGAAAAGTGTCTGTGCATCAATGCACAAGAGTCCTGGGAAAGATGGTGGCTTCTTACGAAGCTATCCCATTCGGCAGATTCCACGCACGAACTTTTCAATGGGATCTGCTGGACAAATGGTCCGGATCGCATCTGCAGATGCATCAGCGGATAACCTTATCGCCACGGACAAGGGTGTCTCTTCTGTGGTGGTTGCAGAGTGCTCATCTGTTAGAAGGCCGCAGATTCGGCATACAGGACTGGGTCCTGGTGACCACGGATGCCAGTCTGAGAGGCTGGGGAGCGGTCACACAGGGAAGAAACTTCCAGGGAGTATGGTCAAGCCTGGAGATGTCTCTTCACATAAATATACTGGAGCTAAGAGCGATTTACAATGCTCTAAGCCTGGCAAAACCCCTGCTTCAGGGTCAGCCGGTGTTGATCCAGTCGGACAACATCACGGCAGTCGCCCACGTAAACAGACAGGGCGGCACAAGAAGCAGGAGAGCAATGACAGAAGCTGCAAGGATTCTTCGCTGGGCGGAAGATCATGTGATAGCACTGTCAGCAGTGTTCATTCCGGGAGTGGACAACTGGGAAGCAGACTTCCTCAGCAGACACGATCTACACCCGGGAGAGTGGGGACTTCATCCAGAAGTCTTCCACATGATTGTGAACCGTTGGGAAAAACCAAAGGTGGATATGATGGCGTCTCGCCTCAACAAAAAACTGGACAGGTATTGCGCCAGGTCAAGAGACCCTCAGGCAATAGCTGTGGACGCTCTGGTAACACCGTGGGTGTTCCAGTCAGTGTATGTGTTTCCTCCTCTGCCTCTCATACCCAAAGTACTGAGAATTATACGGCAAAGGGGAGTAAGAACGATACTCGTGGCTCCGGATTGGCCAAGAAGAACTTGGTACCCGGAACTTCAGGAGATGCTCACGGAAAATCCGTGGCCTCTACCTCTAAGGCGGGACCTGATTCAGCAGGGACCGTGTCTATTCCAAGACTTACCGCGGCTGCGTTTGACGGCGTGGCGGTTGAACGCCGAATTCTAAGGGAAAAAGGCATTCCGGAAGAGGTCATTCCTACACTGGTTAAAGCCAGGAAGGAGGTGACTGCACAACATTATCACCGCATTTGGAGAAAATATGTTGCGTGGTGTGAGGCCAGGAAGGTCCCCACGGAGGAATTTCAACTGGGTCGATTCCTGCATTTCCTACAAACAGGATTGTCTATGGGCCTCAAATTGGGGTCCATTAAGGTTCAAATTTCGGCCCTGTCGATTTTCTTCCAGAAAGAATTGGCTTCAGTTCCTGAAGTCCAGACTTTTGTTAAAGGAGTACTACATATACAGCCCCCGGTGGTGCCCCCTGTGGCTCCGTGGGACCTTAATGTAGTTTTGGATTTTCTCAAATCCCATTGGTTTGAGCCACTCAAATCGGTGGATTTGAAATATCTTACGTGGAAAGTAACCATGCTACTGGCCCTGGCTTCAGCCAGGAGAGTATCAGAATTGGCGGCTTTATCGTATAAAAGCCCATATCTGATTTTCCATTCGGACAGGGCAGAACTGCGGACGCGTCCTCATTTTCTGCCTAAGGTGGTGTCAGCGTTTCATCTGAACCAGCCTATTGTGGTGCCTGCGGCTACTAGCGATTTGGAGGATTCCAAGTTGCTGGACGTTGTCCGGGCATTGAGAATATATATTTCAAGGACGGCTGGAGTCAGAAAATCTGACTCGCTGTTTATACTATATGCACCCAACAAGCTGGGTGCTCCTGCTTCTAAGCAGACGATTGCTCGTTGGATTTGTAGCACAATTCAACTTGCACATTCTGTGGCAGGCCTGCCACAGCCTAAATCTGTCAAGGCCCATTCCACAAGGAAGGTGGGCTCATCCTGGGCGGCTGCCCGAGGGGTCTCGGCATTGCAACTCTGCCGAGCAGCTACGTGGTCGGGGGAGAACACGTTTGTAAAATTTTACAAATTTGATACCCTGGCTAAAGAGGACCTGGAGTTCTCTCATTCGGTGCTGCAGAGTCATCCGCACTCTCCCGCCCGTTTGGGAGCTTTGGTATAATCCCCATGGTCCTGACGGAGTCCCCAGCATCCACTAGGACGTCAGAGAAAATAAGATTTTACTTACCGATAAATCTATTTCTCGTAGTCCGTAGTGGATGCTGGGCGCCCATCCCAAGTGCGGATTGTCTGCAATACTTGTACATAGTTATTGTTACAAAAAAATCGGGTTGTTATTGTTGTGAGCCGTCTGTTCAGAGGCTCCTACGTTTGTCATACTGTTAATTGGGTTCAGATCACAAGTTGTACGGTGTGATTGGTGTGGCTGGTATGAGTCTTACCCGGGATTCAAAATCCTTCCTTATTGTGTACGCTCGTCCGGGCACAGTATCCTAACTGAGGCTTGGAGGAGGGTCATAGGGGGAGGAGCCAGTGCACACCACCTGATCCTAAAGCTTTATTTTTGTGCCCTGTCTCCTGCGGAGCCGCTAATCCCCATGGTCCTGACGGAGTCCCCAGCATCCACTACGGACTACGAGAAATAGATTTATCGGTAAGTAAAATCTTATTATTTGTTGCATATCAAATTAATCCGCACAGTTTCCGGGGTACATCCTGGTCACATTGCATTGTGACTAAGGCACCTTTTTAAGTAAAATAAGATGCCCGGCACTAACAGAGTTGCATGGGACCTATCTGCTCACTCGCACCAGGCATCTCACACTGCATGCCCTATGGAGGCTAGATGTATGAGGACGCATCTGTATGCAGCACTGAGGGTCTGTAAAATATATCTAAAGCTGAGTACACACTATACGATATATTGGCTCATCTTGCGTTCTGTGATGGATCGCGGTGACCATTATACAAAATCCACACAATACATCTTTCACAAATTGGGTGTTGCATCTTCCCATCTGATGTGCTGCACATCAAATGGGACGATTTGACGGACAATGCGGTGTAGTTACATTAGGCAGGCAACGGTATATCCTCTCCTTGTACAGCTATGTTATATATTCTTACATCAAAGTGTTGTTGGTACATCACTGAGGTGAGTAACCAGCTTGAGGCCTGTGAGTATGCATACATTTAAGATATGTTGATATTTTTTGTGAGAAGCTGCTGCATTTTTGGCTGTTGCCATCTGGATTAATCCAGTTGGTGTGATTTCTTGCGCTATTCTGGTACTCTTTTCTACTCATATGGTATTTTGCTATGCAAATAAAAATGTTACTCTGTCATTATTATAACTATTTTATTTCTTATTATTATTTCAGATGAAATCACTGCTAGTTTTCGTCGGTTTGGTCCATTGATTGTGGATTGGCCTCACAAAGCAGAAAGCAAATCTTATTTTCCTCCCAAAGGTATTCTAGTTTACGGAATTCAGTTTTTATACCATTATTTGAATAGACATTGAAAATATGGGATATATTCATTGTATTGAGCAGGGATGGGGAACCTTTGGCCCTCCAGCTGTTGTTGAACTACATATACCAGCATGCCTTGCAACAGTTTTAGCATGGCCAAGTAGCAAAACTGTAGCAGAGCATGCTGGTATGTGTAGTTCAACAACAGCTGGAGGGCCAAAGGTTTCCCATCCCTGGTATAGAGCATATTACATAATCTCTGCTCAACCATCATTGAAATCATGATGATACATCTTATAATTGTCTACACGTTGCTGTCCTTCATTATTTATTAAGTGTTTTAATCTGAGATTTTCTTAAATAATGCTCTTATTATATCCATATTTATCACTTACTGTTACAGTAACCTGTATACTAGATGTTTACTGTTGTGTTATGTTTTTTTAATCCACAAGTTCAACTTCAGCCCTTTTTATGGCCATAATTTAAGTCATTGATCTGCTGTTGAATTGTAAACTTGATCTCTTCTTATTAATCCAGGCTATGCATTCTTACTATTCCAAGATGAAAGTTCTGTACAGGCTCTGATTGATGCTTGCATTGAAGAGGATAGTAAGCTCTACCTATGTGTGTCAAGCCCTACCATTAAAGACAAACCTGTGAGTATTAATTATTTAAAATGTCGTCATTCTCTTTGTAGTTACTTGTGCACGGTAAGTCACAGTACTCACAACACCTAAATGCCTAAACTTACAAAAGAAATCTTCATTGAAGCACCTCCAGTGTTTACATAGCAACTTGAAAGCTTTAACCGGGTGGAACGCCCTGTCTTGTACTCTGCTTGACAACTTCAAGTGCACTTCTCAAGCTCCTCTTCATTTCAGAATGAGGCCAGCTTTCAAAAGCAGTCGGTGCGCAGGTTGTGATAAGCCTATAAGTGATAATACCTGCTGTGTAATACAGTATATATGAAAAGCATTAGACCTGTTTCTTTTGTCTGCAGGTGGTGAGTGTGGTTTCTTCTGCTGTATTTAAGTTTCCGTAACATAAAATGTTCATATCTGCCGGCATTCAACTTTTGAATGAGATCTGATGGTGCTGTCATTGAAATAAATCAATTGGGTAAACTTAGCGGCTAATTGCAGTTCACACAGTGTGCGATAATATGCTTACGCAAGAGGCGTCTTACATAAATAGATGCCTCCTATCGCCTTCTGTGACCATCTACGATAACTTCTGACATCTAGATAACCCTCAAGTTACCCAGGATGTTCGAGGTGATCACACAGCAGAGGCCAGGAAATCTGCATTGGGAAAGTGCAGATGCTGGTCTTCTCACTCCTACAAATTGGACAGAGCACAAACCCACCCCCACCCCCCTATTTTGTAAAATGCTCACTGTCTCCACACCCACAGGATTGACATGCTGCGGCTTAGGTGCCACTACCAACGTCGTTGCAGCTACTGATGCTGATCAATGACCATTGGAGTTGGGCGTAAGCCATTGGGTTTAGGCCCTTAGTTGTAAACAGTCTTATTGCGTGTAGTAGCAGAAACAGGGGTAGATGTAAGAAGTGCCTTTATGTGGGAGAAGCTGTATCAGCACGTTATGTACGCTGATGCCACTTCTTCCCCGTGTGCTAACCTCTTCCCTGGCATGGTTGCATTTGATGCGACTAAAGCCAGGTGTACGCCGACATCACTGCCGGAATTGCATTCGAGAATGCATGCGGCCCACATTCTGAAGAACATGCTCCAGACAGGCACAGTGCAGGGAGGGGAACCTCGTTCTTCTCCGTGCACAATTTAGCTGATCTCTGCATGTGCACTGACCATTCCGACGCCTACACCTATCGATTTCAACAGCTGCAGGTGTCATTGCCATACACCACATCATAGACAGTTCTGTCCCTGGCTGGCTGCTTACACTAGGCTGATCTGCTGGGGGTCTGGCCGGCATCACCAAAGAGGGGAGAGTTTTCAATCCCCCTCTCCGGCAGCCGAGATGTTAACACATCTCGGCGCTACTGTTTCCTGCATCGCCTCAGTAAAGAGACATAGCAGGAAGAGCTATAGCGGCACAATCCGTGCCACTATAGTACATTTACCAGACAGTATATTTCTACTTAATAAATCTGTCTTGTCCAATGCAGTACTTAACATAAAAAGACATAAGTAAGTCACAGAAATCATTAATAAAGTTACAGTATGTGTTTAATGACCTGTTGTTTTTTGCTTCATTGTAATGAGATAAGATTTTCCAAGTGATTCCGTTAGCTCTTTACTTTGTCTACCAAAATGTGGAACATGTGACCTAGCCATTGGCATTGCACCACAACATCCAGCATCATTTACTCAGTGCATGTCTCCTTGTCGCTTTACTAGTCCGTATTGTATTGTGGAAGAGTTCACTAGAAGCACTACCCTTGCTTCTTGTGTAATAGTACTTTAGATTGGTTTTGTGGTTTTTTTGTCTCCTGTGTGAGCTAAATGCAAAGTGTGAGACTGCAGTTAAATGCGACCAGTCTAACCACTCACTTATCACTGGATATATGAAAAATGAAATGTAAGGTATGTTCCTGCGCACTCTCTTTGCTGCCTTGCGTAGGGTCCTATCCTGATGTGTCACCACACACACCTATGGGAGACTATATAAAATGAAAGATAGGATGGAAACCTACTGTTGGCGCAAAGTCAAAATAGCAGTGGTATTTTACCGTGATGGAATGGGTGGTCTTCGTAGGAATTCAATTCAATTCCATTTGATGACATGTGAAAAAAGAACACAAATGGTATACAAAAGTTCAGTAGAAGTTCCAAAAAGAGTTAATTTAAAGGAGGGTGACTTCTGCCCGGACTCCGTAGACTATGGTGATATGGGAAAGTGTGACGGTATCTGTAAGGGTTCACCCTGGTGTTCAAGATAAACGTGGCTCCTCACATGTGTGCTTACTTTCGTACACTTGGAAAAAGCCTATAAAGGTTTCTTTAAAGCCTCTAAGTGAAATACTCCTGGTACCAGAATAGGTGTGCCCCAAATATTCACATGCAAATACTTCTGAATGATGCTCACATCCGTGCTTACTTCAACAGATGCCGTTCTTCCATGTAACGGTTTCTTTTTTTCAGCAGTCTGGATAATCGTCCTCACTCACTTCCTGACTTCGTATTGGGCTCGGTATTAAGCACAAACACGAAGGGGTGTGTGAGGCGGGAAGATAGCGCTAATTTCGTCAAAGTTACTTAACGACATGCCTATTCCTGCCACCAGCAATATGGTTGATTCTATTTTGGCTCTTTTTGGAACTTCTACTGAACTTTTGTATACCATTTGTGTTCTTTTTTCACATGTCATCAAATGGAATTGAATTGAATTCCTACGAAGACCACCCATTGTGAAAATTCATGGACTCCTTTAATAGTTTTCATGGACAGTGACCATCACGGTAAAATACCACTGCTATTTTGACTTTGCGCCAACAGTAGGTTTCCATCCTATCTTTCATTTTATATATATCACTGGATATAGTTTTCAAACCTAATTAGAAGTGCTGTCTTAACAGCTGGGTATAGAGATAGTGTAATACCTGAATAGAACATGGGCCATCACTGACAGCTGTTGGTTCCTCGGGATGTAGTTATGTGACAGACGGCCACAATAACTACCCCTGCATCCCGAACACTCAAAATACAGAGAGTCAGCATACCGACTAGAAGGGACTATTCCACAGCACCCATAGGGGTATATTCAATTGTTTGAAAAGTCAGTTGGGTGTCTGTTTTTTCCTATCTAATAGGCACGAAGAAACAGACACCCAACCGACTTTTCAAACATTTGAATCCCTTCCTCCCCATAGAGTGGGAATAGAACCTGTGGGGAGTACAGCTCGCAACCGATCCTGCAGCCGGGATCCCAGCATGGGGATGCTGACCGCCGGTAACACAGCCCCAACCCAATTCCACTGTATCTGCCATGAAATGTATCATTCAGCTCCTTAACATTAAATCTAAATTCTCTATGCATGCTACAGAGATCTACTCCCTGGTCAGATGGGGATGCCTGTGTTTTACTATAGGAGCAAAAGTCTGATCCGACTTATATAGATTACTCCACAGTGCCCCTTCTATTTTAATTTAGATCTCTAAACTGTAAACCACCGATATATTACAGGCCGAGTCTACCATATCCAAACTGCTTGGGACCTGAAGTATTTTGGATATCTGATTTTTCCATATTTTGTAATATTAGCATACCATAATGAGATTTATTGGGCATGGGACCCAAGTCTAAACACAGAATACATTTGTTTCATATACACCTTATACACACAGCCTGAGGGTGAGCTTAGACAATATTTGTAATAATTGTGTGCATTACACAAAGTTTGCGTACATTGAACCATCAAAAAGCAAAGGTGTCACTCTGTCAGGCTCGTAAAATTCTGTATTTTAGGTATGAGAGACTCAACCGGTCTGTGCATTTGGGTATGGGTCGTTGGGTCGACTCAACTTAGGTCGACAGGGGCAATAGGTCGACATGTAGAAGGTCGACAGGTCAAAAGGTCGACTTGGGGTTTTGGACTTTATTTGGTGGTGATTTCTTCGTAAAGTGACGGGGAAGCCCAATTAGTGCACCGTGTCCCCTCACATGGCTCGCTTCGCTCGCCATGCTTCGGGCAAGGTGCCTCGCTCTGCTACCGCTGCGCTCGGCACAGATTACCGTTCCCAATTGTAGTCCACGGGGATCGTAAAGTATGAAAGTCCAAAAAGTGGAAAAAACATGTGAAAAGCTCATGTTGACTTTTTGACCTGTCGACCTAGTAAATGCCAACCTAATGACCATGTCAATATATTGACCATGTTGACCTAATGCAGTGATGGCTAACCTTGACACTCCAGCTGTTGTTGAACTACTCATCCCAGCATGCCCTGCATCAGTTTTAGCATGGCCAAATAGCAAAACTGATGCAGGGCATGCTGGGATGTGTAGTTCAACAACAGCTGGAGTGTCAAGGTTAGCCAACACTGACCTAATGCATGCCGACCTTCAGTGGTCGACCTAATGACTGTCGACCTAACGACCGTATCCCGTGCATTTAAAGGTTAGTATTGGGAACAGTAGGGACTCACTTGGGGAAAGTGATTAACTGTTCAGTGAATTCTCTATCTCGATTTTATGACGCAGTTGATTTTCCTCCAATCTCTAAAGTGAAGGACAGTTTTTCCTGTCGCACAAATTTCATTTTGTGCAGTACATATGTATCCACGTGCAGGAATTCCATGATGTTCCTGGACAGCATTCAAAAGCATAATTATGACTGGGAGTGGCTCTTGGCTCTATAGCAAATCTAGACTGGGTGTCACCTTGAGGGGAAGAAGAACCCCATAAAACCATCTAATTGCAATAATGTACAGTGGGATGCTGCTAAAGATCAGAAGCATCATGTAAACAAGTTCATTCTACTGATTGTGCTATCCACCATAAGATCCCAATACATGGAGATATGTGTACTTTCCAGCTGGGTGTCTTTGTTACTAAATTACAGTGGTCAGTAGCAGTCATGTTACTGCTACTGTATGATTGAAACACCCACCCAGCTCCAGATTCCTACAGAACACAGTTTTGTGAGCCAGTAGAATGGCGCAGAGTGGGGAAAAGTTACGGATCTCCAAATTTTGTCACTTATAATTTGCAAATCTGACTGCGTTATTTAAGTACTCAATTGTACATGAATAGACAACGTTATTCCAATTTTAGATTTCATATAAGAATAGTGTTTTTGTGTACATAGCAAGCATGTTTTCCATGAACACCGTTTAGGTACCTGGTTGAGGTTGTATGAGTATATGTGTTAATACAGATGTACCCTTCTTCATCTAGCCTCCATACGTAGTGAGTCGCAGCACACAGGGCGCATGAGAACCACCAGGTCCCCTGTGACTCGGCCAGCGCAGTGTATTCCCCCCCCCCCCCCCCCCCGAAAATGCATCTTATTCGCATTGCTATGCAAATAAGACGCACAAATGCAAACTATGCTGATTAAAATATGTGGCATGACTATATTCTGTGTTCGACTACAGCTATATCTGCATACAAATGCTACTGTACTCTGCAGTGTTTTCCTGTGAAACTGGGAAAACACTGTACAGTAACTTAGCGTTTTGGTGTTGTTTGACTCGCGACTAGAAGGGCTGTTTAACGTGACTGCAACAATGATGGAGAACACCTCTGTACTTTAACCCCTCGTACTGCAGCTGCATGTGCTAAAAATATATATTTTTTTTTATCAAGTTATGAAGCTTCTATATGTTTTTCCACAGGTTCAGATCCGGCCCTGGAACCTCAGTGACAGTGACTTTGTCATGGATGGCTCACAGCCTCTTGATCCACGGAAAACTATTTTTGTTGGAGGTGTCCCACGGCCTCTACGGGCTGGTATGTTTTGTTGTACAAGTGCTTTCATTTTTCCTGACTCTGTAAAACATAATTATTAATGTAAACACTTTTTTCCACATACAGTAGAAGAAGCTTTATAGTCACGCATACATTTAGTTTAACAACTTGTTCTCTTTATTGAAACCGTAACATTAAAGAGAAATTACTCAACCGAAAAAAAAAATAAAAAAAATAAAAATATATATATATATAATTTCAGTCTACTGAGATAATGGAGAGATGTGGCATGGTTTAGCAGAACAATGAATCTAGCACACCGCAGGATCCAGCTTGCATGTGCCTCTCAATACAGAATCTGGGACACAGAGACTGGCAGTGCTGGTGACCAAATACATACCCGTGCATTGATCTCCACGTTTTAAATATTTTATTAGAGTATTTTGTTTCCGACAGTCCATGATTAATTCAAAGTGGAAATTGATCCTGTTCATTTCTTTAATCTATTGGGCCTTGTGAAAGAAGGCTGTAACATGTTTGTGGAATTTTAAAGAGGGTCATGCTAGGAACTGGTAAATATCAATGTTACTCTTAGACTGCCTTTAGAATAGCTAGTTGTCTCTCAGTGTTTTATAATCTAAGAACAGTGCCTTGTTACTCAGATTATATATTTTTTCTCTGAACTTTTCTGTTTTTATTTGGCTAATAGTATATTAAATAGTAAGGAGCAGTGTTTCTGGTCAGAAATGAATTGGTATAAAGTAGCATATTAAGACACATTTAAAGAAAAAGTTGCATGGAGCATTGTCCATGCCTTGCTAAACTATCCTCAAATAGTACTATATGGCACTATTTGAGGATAGGTGTATGTGGATACAGTATGGCTTGAACAAGAGATAATGGGGCAGGTGTATTAAACCTGGAGAAGGGATAAAGCAGTGATAAGTGCAAGGTGATAACGCAGCAGCCAGTCAGTTCCTAACTGTCATTTTATCAAATCCGTAATGACTAGCTGGTGCGTTATCACCTTCCACTTATCACTGCTTTATCACTTCTTTATCCCTTCTCCAGATTAATACATCTGCCCCATGGGGTGATATTCAAATGATATATCACACCCAATCTCCTTTTTAAAGCTATCTCTGTTATCACGCCCATAATAATCAGGTTAAGCTTCGTAAAGGGTTAAGGTGCCTCAGGTGTAGCAAGCTGAAATGATAATACTACGTCCGTCAGCAGAAACAGAACGGGTATGGAAGGAGGCGGAAAGAACTGAATACCACCCAATGAGCTTAAAGTGAGGACCTAGGTCCTAATTCAGCATGAGTTGTAGTTTAGCGAGAAATCGCAATCTACAACTCACCTCTCTAGCATGCGTGGGGCCACCCAGCACAGGGCAAGGCCGCCCCGCATGCTGGGTCCTCCCACACTTGCATCTTAAGGATTGCCCCCGCCTCCGCAGCCTAGTTGTGAAGTCAGTTGCTGGAATGCCATCTTTAGGGACACGCAGCCACCGTGGCCCACCCCGCAAATTATCCGGAAACGCCTACGTTGTCCAGATCGCGCCCTCGATGCCCCTAAAACAATCTGAACTTGAAAAGCGCCCCCCTTGCTTTGTGCCATCTTGAATGAAACTCTTAAAATGGTTAGGAATAAATATAGTAGCCCCCGACTTCTAATTCGAAAATTAGACTGCCTGCCACATTAAATGGGGCCCCATGTGTTTATTTAATACATCAGCTGGGCATTATAACCTCTCTGTCCCTAAATAGCATAACGTTTTCTGTATTGCAGGGCATTATTGTTTGGTAATCCACAGACTAAATCCTTCTTAGAAGGTACATTATTTGAAAGACTGAACTCTCTTCTTTCAAACTTAGATACCCCAAGTTTTGTAGGCACAAGGATGGGGATAATTGGGCACTTTTAGTCCACATTCCCTTTCTCTTGTAGTAGTTTCGCAGTGTAGGGAGTTATTTTCTGGTGTTCACACGGATTCCCAGACAATAACTGCTAAAGGGGCCACCTCATTTGAAAGAGTAGACTCCTTTTTTTAAAATGCGGGTGCCCTGAGTATATTGAAGCCAGATGGGGGTGATCATACTCCATCTCTGGACTTTTTAATATTTCTGTAGTGTATGGCGTTATGTCTAATGATCACTACAAAGTGGGGGGGGGCTCTTCTCTTTCAAATGAGGGTATTTCCAAATCTCTAGGTGACAGTATGGTGGACATGGATGGTGGAGAACCTTCCATGCTCTCCCCATCGCCTGGCTTTTCAAAGTTTTCTGTGTGTAGTGGCTAATAGCCGTTCCCTCTCTGTCAGTACTGTAACTACGGTTGGGGTAGTTATTTTTCTTCCTTGTGCTGTGAATTCCTGCTCTGTTGAAAACCAGTGAGACTTGTCCTTAACATTTCTGACCTATATATTGAAGAAGTCAAACTTTTGCTCAACACTGAAGGTATTAATAAGTGACCCTGCATGGATACTAAAGAATTACGAAGTTTTAAAATGATTAGGTCCATGGTTTTTAGTTCTCCACTAGCC
Organism: Pseudophryne corroboree; assembly: GCF_028390025.1. Lineage (NCBI taxonomy): Eukaryota > Metazoa > Chordata > Amphibia > Anura > Myobatrachidae > Pseudophryne > Pseudophryne corroboree. The sequence continues at coordinate 608,773,613 of NC_086449.1, read as the reverse complement.
TTGAAGTGTAGTTGGCCTGTATTATTGACACAAGGGCACAGTAAGGTTTGTTGAGAGCATTAAGACTCCTGCAGCAGGACAACTTTACCATGAACAGCATGGGACCCAGTTACGAGACCCCTGAAGGGAATATTGTGTCATGTTCAGACAGAGTGCTTCATAAAGTGTACAGCTGGCCTTATATTTTTTATTTTAAGAAATGGCTGCATGTCTTCATATACAGTTGGGGCACACACATTAAATTCGATCATTATTAATCAAATATAGAGTACAGATATCATTGCTTCACACACTCCAATTTGTAATCTGACAGCGGAATTACATAATTTATGGAATGCATCTGTAGGTGAATTCTAGAATTATTAATCTGCTGTTGAGCGATTACAGATTTCACCTTCAGGACTCGATTCGGAGGTGCATGCGATGCAATGTTTAGAGTTGAGCAATTTTATTTTATTTTTTTGCTACTGTGCATGTGTTGGAGTCATTAATAAGTCACATGGCGCATGCATACCACAGTGTGTACACACAGAGGCACAGTTGCAGCTGAGACTCACAGTATCAGAAATGTATTGGAAATGATGGGTGAGGACTGGAAGGTGGCTATTTAGACGTACAAAAATGGTCCTCCTTATGGACATGGAATGGGAGTGTCTCGGGCATATTACCAAAGTGGTTGCAATCTCGGACGCATAATCTTTCTTATTGGAGGCCTTTTTCATTTGATAATATTGAATATTTATTTTAAAAAAGACACTGCAGAAGAAAATGTACTGTGTAATGCATATTGCTGTATTGCAATAAAGGCACTTTATTTACATTGTTTCCTTTTTTTGTTTTTCTTCTACCTCTGTTACAGTGGAGTTAGCGATGATAATGGACCGCCTCTATGGAGGAGTATGCTATGCTGGCATAGACACAGATCCTGAGTTAAAATATCCGAAAGGAGCTGGGCGAGTTGCCTTTTCTAATCAACAGAGTTACATAGCTGCTATCAGCGCCCGCTTCGTTCAGCTGCAACACGGAGAAATCGATAAGCGGGTGAGTTGCTGTGCATGTGTCTGTTGCGCTGAATGTCCATACTGTATAACAGTATTATTTACCATACCACATTATATCTATCCTGCACTGCTGTACTTTCTGCAGTTTACGAGCTCATGCACTAATTAAAATGCCAGAAGAGTAGTGTAACCATAAGCCTCCTCGTCACCAAGAAAGTCATGTTTTTGTTTCTCTGCCCATCAAGGTCTGTTTGCCATTTTGTCTCATTCTCCAAGAATTTTACTGTTTTATTTTTTAAATATACACATGCACACATACAGATGTGATCAAATGTATTGTAACCCTTCCATGAAAAATAAAGAACCCATATTTTTTATATGAAATAATTTGAAACTGACAAATGTTATTGGAATCTTTGTTTATTACATATTTATTACTTTTCTCTAACGTCCTAGAGGATGCTGGGGACTCCGTAAGGACCATGGGGATAGATTGGCTCCGCAGGAGACATGGGCACTTTAAGAAAGAATTTAGGTTCTGGTGTGCACTGGCTCCTCCCTCTATGCCCCTCCTCCAGACCTCAGTTTGATACTGTGCCCAGACGAGCTGGGTGCTTTTCAGTGAGCTCTCCTGAGTTTGCTGAGAGAAAGTATTTTGTTAGGTTTTTTATTTTCAGGGAGCTCTGCTGGCAACAGACTCCCTGCATCGTGGGACTGAGGGGAGAGAAGCAGCCCTACTCTCTGAAGCTAGGTCCTGCTTCTTAGGCTACTGGACACCATTAGCTCCAGAGGGATCGGTACGCAGGATCTCACCCTCGCCGTCCGGTCCCGGAGCCGCGCCGCCGTCCCCCTCGCAGAGCCGGAAGACAGAAGCCGGGTGAGTATGAGAAGCAAAGAAGACTTCACAGGCGGCAGAAGACTCCGTGTCCTTCACTGAGGTAACGCACAGCACTGCAGCTGTGCGCCATTGCTCCACACACCTACACATACTCCGGTCACTGTAAGGGCGCAGGGGGGGGGGGGGGCGCGCCCTGGGCAGCATTTGGGACCTCTTTTGGCAAAGTTAAGCATATATACAGCTGGGCACTGTATATATGTATGAGCCCCCGCCAAAAAATTGCATATTTAAGCGGGACAGAAGCCCGCCGCCGAGGGGGCGGGGCTTCTTCCTCAGCACTCACCAGCGCCATTTTTTCTCCACAGCTCCGCTGAGAGGAAGCTCCCCAGGCTCTCCCTTGCAGATACACGGTAGAAGAGGGTAAAAAGAGAGGGGGGGCACATAATTAGGCGCAAAAAGCAATATAAACAGTAGCTACTGGGTTAACATTAAGTTACTGTGTTATTCCTGGGTTTATAGCGCTGGGGTGTGTGCTGGCATACTCTCTCTCTGTCTCTCCAAAGGGCCTTGTGGTGGAACTGTCTTCAAAGAGGGCATTCCCTGTGTGTGTGGTGTGTCGGTACGCTTGTGTCGACATGTCTGATGAGGAAGGCTATGTGGAAGCAGAGCGGGAGCAAATGAATGTGGTGTCTGCGCCGACACCTGATTGGATGGATATGTGGAAGGTTTTAAATGATCATGTTAATTCCTTGCATAAAAAGTTAGAAAAAGCTGAAGCCTCGGGATAGTCAGGGTCCCAACCCGTGCCTGATCCTATGTCGCAGAGGCCGTCAGGGTCTCAGAAGCGCCCACTATCCCAAACTGTTGACACAGATACCGACATGGATTCTGACTCCAGTGTCGATTACGATGATGCAAAGTTACAGCCAACATTGGCTAAATACATCCGTTATATGATTATAGCAATTAAGGATGTGTTGCACATCACAGAGGAAACCCCAGTCCCTGACAAGAGGGTGCATATGTATGGGGAAAAGAAGCCGGAGGTAACCTTTCCTCCCTCACACAAGCTAAATGAGTTATGTGAAAAGGCTTGGGAATCTCCAGATAAAAAACTGCAGATTTCCAAAAGGATTCTTATGGCGTATCCTTTCCCGCCAACGGACAGGTTACGCTGGGAATCCTCCCCTAGGGTGGACAAAGCTTTAACGCGCTTATCCAAGAAGGTAGCCCTACCGTCACAGGATATGGCTACCCTCAAAGATGCTGCGGATCGCAAACAGGAGGTTACCCTGAAGTCCATTTATACACATTCAGGTACCTTACTGAGGCCGGCAATCGCAGCATGGACGGATACCTTATCTGAGGAAATTGATACCTTAGACAAGGATACTGTATTGTTGACCCTGGGGCATATTAAAGACGCTGTCCTATATATGAGAGATGCTCAAAGAGACATTAGTCTACTGGGTTCTAGAATAAATGCTATGTCGATTTCTGCCAGAAGGGTCCTGTGGACTCGGCAATGGACAGGTGATGCCGACTCAAAAAGGCATATGGAGGTTTTACCTTACAAGGGTGAGGAATTGTTTGGGGAGGGTCTCTCGGACCTGGTCTCCACAGCTACAGCTGGAAAGTCAAATTTTTTGCCTTTTATTCCCTCACAGCCTAAGAGAGCACCGTATTATCAAATGCAGTCCTTTCGATCACAAAGAAACAAGAAAGTCCGAGGTGCGTCCTTTCTTGCCAGAGGCAGGGGCAGAGGTAAGAAGCTGCACAACACAGAAGTTCCCAGGAACAGATGTCCTCCCCGGCCTCTACAAAATCCACCGCATGACGCTGGGGCTCCACAGGCAGAGTTAGGCCCGGTGGGGGGCACGTCTTCGGAATTTCAGCCACAAGTGGGTTCACTCCCAGGTGGATCCCTGGGCGATAGAAATTGTGTCTCAGGGATACAAGCTGGAATTCAAAGAGATGCCCCCTCACCGATACCTCAAATCGGCCCTACCAGCTTCCCCCCACGAGAGGGAAATAGTGTTACCTGCAATTCACAAATTGTATCTTCAACAGGTGGTGGTCAAGGTTCCCCTCCTTCAACAGGGAAGGGGTTATTATTCAACCATGTTTGTAGTCCCGAAACCGGACGGTTCGGTCAGACCCATATTGAATTTAAAATCCCTGAACATATACCTGAAAAGGTTCGAGTTCAAGATGGAATCGCTGAGAGCGGTCATCGCAAGCCTGGAAGGGGGGGATTTTATGGTGTCTCTGGACATAAAGGATGCATACCTTCATGTCCCCATTTATCCACCTCATCAGGCGTACCTCAGATTTGTGGTACAGGGTTGTCATTACCAATTTCAGACGTTGCTGTTTGGTCTCTCCACGGCACCGAGAATATTTACCAAGGTAATGGCGGAAATGATGGTACTCCTGCGGAAGCAAGGGGTCACCATTATCCCGTACTTGGACGATCTCATAAAAGTGAGATCAAGAGAGCAGTTGCTGAACAGCGTCGCACTTTCTCTGGAAGTGTTACGGCAACACGGCTGGATTCTGAATATTCCAAAGTCGTGGTTGGTTCCTACAACTCGTCTGCCTTTCCTGGGCATGATTCTAGACACAGACCAGAAAAGGGTTTATCTCCTGATAGAGAAAGCTCAGGAACTCATGACACTGGTCAGGAACCTATTAAAACCAAAACAGGTGTCAGTACATCACTGCACTCGAGTCCTGGGAAAGATGGTGGCATCATACGAGGCCATTCCCTTCGGCAGGTTCCATGCGAGGAGCTTTCAATGGGACTTACTGGACAAGTGGTCCGGATCACATGTTCAGATGCATCAGTTAATCACCCTATCCCCCAGGGCCAGGGTGTCACTCCTGTGGTGGCTGCAGAGCGCTCACCTTCTCGAGGGCCGCAGATTCGGCATTCAGAACTGGGTCCTGGTGACCACGGACGCAAGCCTCCGAGGTTGGGGAGCAGTCACACAGGGAAGAAATTTCCAAGGTCTGTGGTCAAGTCAAGAGACTTGCCTTCACATCAACATCCTGGAACTAAGGGCCATATACAACGCCCTACGTCAAGCGGAGACCCGGCTTCGCGACCAACCGGTTCTGATTCAGTCAGACAACATCACCGCAGGGGCTCATGTAAACAGACAAGGCGGCACAAGGAGCAGGGTGGCGATGGCGGATGCCACCAGAATTCTTTGCTGGGCGGAGAATCACGTAAGCGCACTGTCAGCAGTGTTCATCCCGGGAGTGGACAACTGGGAAGCAGACTTTCTCAGCAGACACGACCTCCACCCGGGAGAGTGGGGACTTCATCAGGAAGTCTTCGCACAGATTACAAGTCGGTGGGAACTGCCACAGGTGGACATGATGGCATCCCGCCTCAACAAAAAGCTACAGAGGTATTGCGCCAGGTCAAGAGACCCTCAGGCGATAGCTGTGGACGCCCTGGTCACACCGTGGGTGTTCCAGTCGGTCTATGTATTTCCTCCTCTTCCTCTCATACCCAAGGTGCTGAGGATAATAAGAAAAAGAGGAGTAAGAACAATCCTCATTGTTCCAGATTTGCCACGAAGGACTTGGTATCCAGATCTGCAAGAAATGCTCACAGAGGACCCGTGGCCTCTTCCTCTACGACAGGACTTGTTGCAACAGGGGCCCTATCTGTTCCAAGACTTACCGCGGCTGTGTTTGACGGCATGGCGGTTGAACGCCGGATCCTAGCAGAGAAAGGCATTCCGGATGAGGTCATTCCTACGCTGATAAAGGCTAGGAAGGACGTGACAGCTCAACATTATCACCGTATATGGCGAAAATATGTTGCTTGGTGTGAGGCCAGGAATGCTCCTACGGAGGAATTCCAGCTGGGCCATTTCCTTCACTTCCTACAGTCCGGAGTGAATTTGGGCCTAAAATTGGGTTCCATTAAGGTCCAGATTTCGGCCCTATCCATTTTCTTTCAAAAGGAGTTGGCTTCTCAGATGTTTGTAAAGGGAGTGCTGCATATTCAGCCTCCTTTTTGTGCCTCCAGTGGCACCTTGGGATCTTAACGTGGTGTTAAGTTTCCTGAAATCCCACTGGTTTGAACCACTTAAAACGGTGGAGTTGAAATATCTCGCGTGGAAGGTGGTCATGCTATTAGCCTTGGCTTCGACTAGGCGTGTGTCAGAGTTGGCGGCTTTGTCACATAAAAGCCCCTATCTGGTTTTCCATGTGGATAGAGCAGAATTGCGGACCCGTCCACAATTTCTGCCGAAAGTGGTTTCATCTTTTCATATAAACCAACCTATTGTGGTGCCTGTGGCTACTACTGACTTTGAGGATTCCGAGTTGCTGGATGTGGTCAGGGCTTTGAAGGTTTATGTAGCAAGAACGGCTAGGGTCAGGAAAACAGAGTCGTTGTTTATCCTGTATGCATCCAACAAGCTTGGTGCTCCTGCTTCAAAGCAAACTATTGCTCGCTGGATCTGTAACACGATTCAGCAGGCTCATTCTACGGCTGGATTGCTGCTGCCAAAATCAGTTAAGGCCCATTCCACTAGGAAGGTGGGCTCTTCTTGGGCGGCTGCCGGAGGGGTCTCGGCATTACAACTTTGCCGAGCGGATACTTGGTCAGGTTCAAACACTTTTGCAAAGTTCTACAAGTTTGATACCCTGGCTGAGGAGGACCTCTTGTTTGCTCAATCGGTGCTGCAGAGTCATCCGCACTCTCCCGCCCGTTTGGGAGCTTTGGTATAATCCCCATGGTCCTTACGGAGTCCCCAGCATCCACTAGGACGTTAGAGAAAATAAGATTTTACTTACCGGTAAATCTATTTCTCGTAGTCCGTAGTGGATGCTGGGCGCCCATCCCAAGTGCGGACTTCTTCTGCAATGCTTTATATATAGTTATTGCTTCAGGGTTATGTTATAGTTGCATCAGGGTTTGACCTGATGCTCTGTCGTTTGTCATGCTGTTAACTGGTTGTTTTCACATGTTATACGGTGTGATTGGTGTGGCGGGATGCGGTCAAGATGCCGCCAGCCGGAATCCCGGCGGTCGAAATACCGACGCCGGAATCCCGACCGCCACAATCCCGACATATTCTCCCTCCGTGGGTGTCCACAACACCCATAGAGAGAGAATATAATAGTGTGCCGAGCGCAGCGAGGCACCGTGCCCGCAGCGTGGCGAGTGAAGCGAGCCCGCAAGGGGCTGCGTTCCGCTCACCACCCCTGTCGGGATTCCGGCGTCGGTTTTTCGACCGCCGGGATTCCGACCGGCGGCATTTAGTACTGATCCCGGTGTGGCTGGTATGAATCTTGCCCTGGATTACCAAAATCCTTTCCTTGTACTGTCAGCTCTTCTGGGCACAGTTTCTCTAACTGAGGTCTGGAGGAGGGGCATAGAGGGAGGAGCCAGTGCACCCCAGAACCTAAATTCTTTCTTAGTTGTGCCCATGTCTCCTGCGGAGCCCGTCTATCCCCATGGTCCTTACGGAGTCCCCAGCATCCACTACGGACTACGAGAAATAGATTTACCGGTAAGTAAAATCTTATTATTTAATAGAAATCAGATATTGCATTTTTATAAAACAAATGAAAATGGCATGGACAGAAATTATGGAAACCTTAACTGTTTTGTTACACAACCTTTAGAGGCAATTTCTGTAGCTCTCAGTGAGAATTCTGCACCTGTTAGCAGGTAGTATGGCTCACTCATTTTGAGCAAACTGCTCCAGCTGTCTTAGGGCTTCATGGATGCCTTCTCCAGACTGCATGTTTCAGCTCTTTTCATAGATTTTTTTGATAGGATTCAGATCAGGGCTAATATACAGATATGTCCGCATACATCTTGTCTCAATATGCCACGTAGCGGGGGATGCCTGGTGTGAGTGAGCTTGACAGGTCTTGTGCAACTCCATTAGCATTGGGAGTCATAAGCAGACTCTACTGATTAAAATTATATGCTGCATGCCTATATTATCTGTGCATCTGCAGCTGTAACTGCATACGGAATGGTATGTTACAGAGTTTTCTAGGAAAACACTGTAACGTGCCATTTTGTATACAGATACAGCTACAGTCGCACAGAGAATATAGGCATGCCGCATATCATTTTAATCAGCATAAGCTGTATGTGCATCCTATTCACATAATTTTGTGAATAAGATGCATTTTAATGGAAAAAGCCGTACTCAGACACTTGACGCTACTGAGTCACCCTGTTGGAGGACCCATGACCTGCGACTAAGACAAAGCTTACTTACATTGGCAAGTATATTTTGCTCCAAAATGCCTTGATAGACTTGAGATTTCATTGTGCCCTGCACAGATTCAATGCCCTCTGTGCCAGTTGCAGTTAAGCAGCGCCAAAACATAGCAAGCCCTCTCCATGTTTCACAGAAGATATGGTATTCTTTTCTTTTACAGCTTAATTTATTTTTTAATCTGTGAACATAGGGCCTAATTCAGCATGAGTTGTAGTTTTGCGAAAAATTTAAGGGTAGCCCTATGCCCAGTTGCTGGACCACCATGTTTTGGGTCGTAGTGGCTGCGTGTGGCGCCCTATAGTCGGTCCGGACAGGCCTCCGTTGTCCGGACCGTGCTCCTCCCCTCCCCCAATGCTGCGTCACCTCCCTCCGCCGGCTCTTAAACTGCGATCACGTGATCACAGTTTACAGACTTACACATGCATGCAGTGCATGCGCAGAAGTGCGGGAATCGCCAAATAGCAGAGGACATGGGGTGGCAGCTATGGCTGCCCACCCTTCCCTCCGGTGCCTAACCCCTCCCACCCCCACCCCACACGGGCCCTAACGCCAGGATGCTGACCACATTCCATCCCATGTACATTAAACATCTTAATATTTGCAACTGTAGTCACCGGAACATCAAGCTACTTGGAGATGGTATTATAGCCTTTAACATAATTGCCTGTCATTTTCTTTCTGATCTCCGACGATAACTCTCTCCTTTGTTTTCTATGATCCATGCTCAGTATAACGCACTTGATGATACCAAATAGTGTGATTATTTGTATTTATTTGACTTTTCTCCATATAAGTAGTCTGAATAACTTAGTAGAGGATTGAAGACGTGTGATGCAAATTCAAGAAGGCAATTAGTTGAAATATCACTATAATACTGTCCAGTTTCAGAACTCTGTGCCCACTGGAGCATCAATTTATTTTTCTCCCCTGACCAGAATGGACCCCAGTGTGAGCCTCTGCTAATATAGCACATCAATTTCAAGCTGTGCATCCAGGGATGCTCTTCTACACGCCATTATTGTAAAATATGGTTATATGAGTTAAGGTGGGTACACACTATTAGATATATCTGCAGATCAATTGATCTGCAGATATATCTATGTACGGATCGGGCAGTGTGCTGTGCATACACACAGCCCGATCCGTCGGGGGACTGACCAGTTCACCTGTCAATCACCGCCGGCCGCCGCAGCATGTGTACGGGCGGTCGGACGACCGCCCCATACACACACAGCGACGGGCCAATATATCGTTAGATATATTGGCTGTCGGCTGTGCTGCGCGGCCGACGCGATACGTCTGTGAACGACGGAGTTCACAGACGTATCGCCCGTACACACTGGCCGACTGTCCCGCGATGTATCGGCCGTTCAAGAGAACGGCCGATACATCGACCAGTGTGTACGGGCCTTTACTGTCACCTTCTCGGACCAATTTGGTGAATGCTTTCCTGAACAAGGCATTTTCACACACTTTTCTATTTTTGAGCAAGACATTTATTTATGCAAATTCCAGCAGAACAGATATACTCAAATTACCCTGTATGACACAAACAATGGTTCTACTGGTAAAGTCACTTAGATCACATTTCTTCCCCATTCTGGTGTTTGGTCTAACTAACAATTGAAGCTTTTGAGCATGTTTGTATGTTTTGATGCACTGAGTTGCTGCCACATGAAGTGGTTGATGAGATATTTGCATTAAAAAGCAGGTGTACAAGTTTGTGCCTAATACAAACGCCATTGTGTGTGTAAAGAAAATGGAAAGAAATATAGGATATATATACAGGGAGTTCAAAGAGTCCTTCTGCAGAGAATATGTGCTAAGTAGTATGACAACATAATTATTTATATGAAATGAATAATAATAATAATGTGTTATGTACTTATATTTTTTTCCCCTTTACCTTCTGATTGCTCAATCATGACATCACACAGGTTTCCTTTCTTCTCCTTTTTAAAAAGTTAAATAATTTGTCCAGAAAAATGCATTATTTTTGGAATAATTTTAATTCAATTCTACAGGTACAATTGTAAACCTAGTAGTGCATTATAAATACTGAAAATAAATAAATAATGATTCCGCTAATGCATTCTTCTCCACATTGTTCTCTAATCCTTCATCCAATATGCTGTTGCTGCTCCTTCAATTGTTCTATCATTCTCTGTGACAGGTGGAAGTGAAGCCATATGTCTTGGACGACCAGCTGTGTGATGAGTGTCAAGGAGCTCGCTGCAGTGGCAAGTTTGCTCCGTTCTTCTGTGCTAATGTTACCTGTCTGCAGTATTACTGTGAATATTGCTGGGCTGCTATCCACTCGCGTGCTGGCCGGGAGTTCCACAAGCCGCTGGTGAAGGAGGGAGGAGATCGCCCAAGGCATATTTCATTCCGTTGGAATTGAGCTACCCAATGCTTAACTTCCTTCCCAAGGATCCAAATAAGTGCACTCTTCTGTTCTCTTATCCTCCCTCCCTCCTACCATCCTTAGGAAAGCATGTCCTCTTGTTGTAGTCTGTATTTTAACAATAGTATAACGAAAGAATGACCTACACCATAGGTATTTTGTAGAGTCTTGTGTCATTGAGAACTGTATTGGAACGCCTTTTTTGGTTCATAACAATATCACACTGATGCATGCAAGTTTCATGCTGTCCTCATTGAAAACCAAGGGAGCAGGGAGACTGCAACAATTTTAATTAATATTATTATTATTATTATTATTATTAATGTATTTTTTTTTATTTTGACTCAAAAGAGAAGAGCTTAAAATGACAAAGCAAGAAAAAAGAAAACCAGAGTATTTTTTTTAATTAAATTATTGTTAAATAAAAAGTAACAGAAGAATACTGTTAATGTAACCATGCAACCACAATAACACTATTGGTCTGTTTGACACAGCTTATTTTTTACTAGGGGAGATTTTTTTATTTCCTATTTATTGGGGATTATTTTTAATTTTTCTTTTAGTTTATTTTTTACCTTATTCGTAGAAGTTAGCTATTGCTTATTGCAAACATCCCCCTCCGCCCGACACAAAAACACCCCACCCCCCCCCGCCCCTAATATATTACCATATATGCTTTTTTTTTATTTTGCAGACCTCCACAGAACTGTTTAAATGTCCACAGAGCTCTGATGTAATTTAACAGTGAGCTGTTTGCATTTAAGCTTTTTAAGAATGTAAATGTTGAGTGAAGTTACTACTGAGGGGAGTGCACTTATTTATTTATTTTTTCAGTGAAATAAAAAACAAACAAACATGAAAAAAGTGAAAACTACAATATCAGTTAACCCCTATCTCTCCCCCCTCCCCCACCCCGCCGCCCCCCAAAAAATACTCCTACCAAAGTTCAAATAACGTTAAATTACAGAAGGCAGGCATTTCTGCTCCGAAAGAACAAATGTATAGATTTTTATTTTTTGATGCTTAATATATATATATCTATAGTCCTAATTTACTTATACCTAAATCAGGTGCCAGCTTCTGTTCTCCATATTGACTCTGAACACTTGAAAGATACCTCAAGGATGGAATTAGCTGTTTATAGTGTCAGTCTAGAATTCTGGACTGTAACAGAGGAGCCCATTCTTGCTTATGTAAACCCTTTGCTGTCTAAGAGTAGAGTTGCAGCACATGTCAGTTACCAGATGAAATCCTACAGATTTATTCTGGCCCTTTAGCAGGCAAAGGGCTAAAGAAGGGCTTCCCTTAGCATAAAGTCACTTTACACAACTGCATTGTTTGCTTGTCTGCTAGGTTATATATAGTGCAGTGGAATTTTATATTGATGAGTGTCATTAGGGTAAATAGGAAACATGGAAAACAAAATAGTACTGTACTGCTGTCTGGCAAAATGTCCAATACGGCTTTGCACAAGTTGGTTGGATCTCAATGCAATATTCTCATTGTTGCTTTAAAATCCCCATGCTACTTTGTTTATCGCAGGTAAGCAACAAATGGTAGACTTATAGAATACTGTTATTGTTGTGAAATACTAAACACTTTACATGCTAAACCATCTTGAACAAAGTTTGGTTGTAAAAGTTTCAGTACCTCGGTTTCAGGCTCTTTTGGCACTTAGGACTTTAAGCTGCTTATACCACTGAATAATCTTTTGATGCCTTAACCCCTTTAGAGACAAGTAACTTGGCCAATACACCGCTTTGTCAGCCCCAGGGGGACAGCCTTCAAGTAACTTTGGGTTTATAAAAATGATATAGTTAGTGGATTTGAGGTTTAATAATCTGTTTTTCAACCAGTGCTGTCCTACATATTCAAGCAGAAGTATCGTTTATAACAATTTTGCAATGTTGGAAATGTAATGCACATGAATTTGCTGCTACTTATCACACAAAAGTGTGGTTATTGGAGTAATATCGACAGCCTCAAAGCAAAGACAATTTGGATAAATAGATGGGTGTTATAAGTAATTGAAAACTAGGACCTACACTCCGAATTGTGGAAGCAAAGTTATATGATTTGGTCAGATTTCATCAAATAAGTTCTGTAATGCTTACTTGGAAACTACAATCCTTCTGTAGTAGGAACCAGCAATATTACTGAATCTTGAAGCCCATTGCTTCAAAATATTTGTTCACTATACAAAATAATTTCCCCCACTATGTGTAGCTGGCTGGTTCATGTTAAATATAATGTTCACAAGTATAGCATGTACAACATAAGGACATACTCATGATACATATACCACTCTTTAGCTGTCAAAGTAAATACTTAGTATTAGGTATAGGCTCTTGTGAATGTTTTTATTTTATCTTGAGTAGCTGCTTTGAAAGCAAAGATTTGCAGGTTTGGAATGGTCATGGGAGTTGGTAATAAAGTGCAATCTGAATTCAAAAGTTCCAGTTCCAGTTGTATGCGAATAGATTCAGGTGCCGGCTTCAATAATTGACCAGTTTATTTAAAACAATGCAGAGATAATTGGTTATGAATTTTTATTAATTGAAGTTCATTGCTTCTAACAATGCGATGTCACCATCATAGGTCGCGAAAACCAAAGACTTGCTTCAGTGCTGCTGCTTAACTCTTGAAGAGCACCTCTGTTATAATCATATTTCTTTGTCACCTTCCACAGTTGGAGCCCATTCAAAATAGAATGTCCAAGTATTTAACCTTTACAAAGAAAGCAAAAATGTCCCTCCCTTCCCCTCAGCATTAACATTACTAAACAACACACATAGGGTTTTATTTTTTGTATTTTAATGTGCATCACTTTACCAATAGAGAGACATTTGCTGATGGTTAAAGAAATCTAGGTAAGGGAGCTGCTTGTAAAACCCATCCCTGTACTACAATGACAAATATAACTTCTATAGTGGGTGCTCTCGTGTACATCTAGTCAACGGATTTTCATAACCCTAGAACGTTTATTTGAATCCTTTTGTCCGTTAAAAATGAGTGTAGGTGGCTTGGGGTGTGCTAGAGTGCCATTCCTACCAGTAAACAGTGGCAATGACTTAACCTTTTCACTGACAAATGTTTGCACAGCAAAATCTGGCAGTGTGTTGCAGACCTATTTGCATCCGAGATGTAAACTAATATAAGGCTGGATGGAGATGGCTTTCTGTAGCGTCTACCACAGCAGGGAAAAGGTTAACTCCAGAAATAAACCACTGTTTGGAAGCTAGCATTGAAGAATATTTTTTCTTTTTATTTCCCTTTTGTACATGACCTGCTGACTTTCGGTACAGTGTTTTTGTAGCTTAACTTATTTTTGTCATGCACATATTGTACACTTGTTATGCACTAATTTTATATATCTTATGTTTCCAGCAGTGAGCATTTAGGCCCACTTTTCACTGGCGGGATATCTCTTTATGCAATACCTCAATTTTTCATATTGCAAAGAGTAGCTTTTTGTACTTTTATTACGGAGAGATCTTCATATAACTTCATTTTTTAAGATAAATAATTTTAATAAATTTTTATTTTCTTATATTCTGCTTTTTATACATTTCAGTGCTCTGCATACATTTTGAATGATGGATGTTGTGCACTGGTAATGCTACTTCAGAACCTGCAGAGATACAAAAGCACGTGGCTTTAAATATTCTAGCCCACACCAAACATTTGGTGTCCGTTTCATTTAAAAATGCATTAGATCTAATTTTGAGAGGTGAAAAATAGAATCCGCATGAACATGACAATTTAATCTCGTCTTTAGTCCCTTGGAAAAACAAAAAAAAAATGTAGCATAGAAATTTAAAAGTACAGTAACAACTGAAAATGTATTCTGCTTCTTCATATTTCTCATTTTTTTTAAAGAATTGAAAATATATATATATATATATAATTGCAGACATTTTTTTGGTGAATGTTTATCCATTTTACATATTAACAAAATTAATGTTAGGTGTTTATAATGCAGAAATATCTGCAGTTTTGGAAAACAAAGTCAATTTTAAGTGGAAAAAAATTCAAAAAATAAAACCATACCTTCTGGTTCCAGATGTGTAATGTTAGTATGCATGACTAATATAAGGAAAAAAATATTGTTATTCTACTAATATTCACTTGTTGTTATTGTGTGAAAAGCGTGTTTACTGATGACTTGGTAACACTTTAATTTACAGAGCATAAAGAACCATGAACTTACTCTGCACTCAGAGTTCCCATTGTATGGATTCATGGCTTTAGTAAATGTATGCTAGTAGATAATTTATCGCCTTTCCAGCCCATAGTTGGCACCTCAGTTTATTAGCTGGGAGTAAGCATGTGATATATAGCCTAAGTCCTCGTCTCTTCACATGCCTAGAGTTTTTGGTTTTCTGTAACCTGCTTTTTTCTGAATGAGCCTTTATTAGCAGTGAGTGCAGTGCTGGTAACTTCAGCTGAAAAGCAGTTAGAACGTCACATCCCGGGGTGTTAACATGGTTAGTTTCTGCACTGTAAAACAGCGTTTCTTATTGTATTAACGTGATGAAAACCCTCACTGCCCAATGCTTTGGCCTAGTATATACTTCTCCATACACAGACCTCTGCATAATGCAAGTTAAAACGTTTGCAGTGAATGACTGGCATTTTATAATAAATGCTGTTGGAAAGACTTGATAATCTCACCCTTTTTTTTTTTTTCTTCCTTTTTTAATTTATATATTTTTAATTGTTTTTGAAGAGTTTAGCCTTCTGTTAAAAGGTGATTTAAAACTTGAATGTGATAATGAATTGTGGCGAGTTGAACTTCAAGTTATGTGCAATACTTATTTCTGACTTTTGAAAGACCTTTGCAGTGTAATTCTTCATTGTTTTTAATTGCAGGCATTTAAAGATGTCGTTTTCTACTGTTCTAGTAATCCTCTTTCTTGCTGGTGTTTCTAAAGAAAAGAATCAGAAATCAATCTTTCTACTAATGTAAAACTGAGATTATTTTTTAAAAAAATGGAATATAAGAGGTTTTGGTCATTGGCGTTATTTTGTTACCTTCTTTTTAACTCCTGATATCCTGGAGGAGCTTGAACCTTCTAGAGAATCTTGCCTCTCCAGATATTCAGGGTTTAAAGCTACTGTGATTGATAACATTGTAAGAATTGGGACAATATTGTATTCAACTGTTTTATTTTTTATATTTTTAAATTTAAAAGCATAATTAGTTTTTATAATTTTCATCAGATTGTTTTTGTTATATTTTTTTTGAAAGTGAAATTATTAACAAGTGGGTGTCTAATTTTTACTAATCCCTAATGTTATCTTCTTTTTCAGTGTATTGCTCATTTATCAGAAGGAAAAAAGTTATTTAAGTATGTCAGTTAATTGTACCACTTGGCTGAATTTACACATAGTTTTTACTGTGTATGGGGAGGTTGTAGTATTTATTATAGCATTTTAAATAAAGGTAATTCATTTTTTTATTAAAGTCATTTTCACGTTTAAGTTCATATTTTTGTATGTTCTACTCTAATTAAGTTATATAACACAAGTTCCTTTTTTAAAGAGTTCATTTGTTGAAGTGCTAGTGAAAAATTAATGTTAAATAGTTTGCAAATGACTATTTATACCAGTATGCATATAATTTTTAAATATTTGTAATGTGAGATGTTGAATGAATAAAACTTTTAACTCTAAATTGTCTTGATTTGTCGTTATTTAATATTTAAATAATTTGTTTCTGAGTTTACAGAAAAACAGAAAAATTAATTTTCTCTTGAATTTAATTATTTTTTTCTTTTTTAGGTAATCTGTATACTCACATTTTATATACCTTAACTTTTTTGGCTAATGTGTATACCCTGTTGCAGTTTTAATAGATTTACCTTCTGTTACTTTTATTTCTGCAGCGGGGTACACTGGTATTCCACAGGGAATAACATCGGAGTATAGAGTTGGATCTTGATCCAAGGCACCATCAGGCTAAAGCTTTGACTGTTCCCAGGATGCACTGCACCGCCTCCTCTATAGCCCCGCCTCCAGGCACTGGAGCTCAGTTTGTAAGTTGGTACCTGCAGTGCAGGCCACTAACAAGTGGGGCTGCGCTAGGCAGCCCTGAAAAAAGCTTTTTAGAAGACTTCAACGGCCGCAGCACTTTCTATGTCTATATGACATGCTGTGCTGCGGCTCCATCACCTCCCTTAGTGGCGCTGCATACTCCCGTGGCCAGGTTTCCGGGTACTTGCAGCGGAGATGCACCGGTTTTTAGGCACACCACCGCTGCCGCTCTCCAGGATCGCGTGGCTGCTCTAAAGGGTGGAGGTAAGAGGGTCCCCCAGGTGGGACCCGCCTGTAAATCTCGATCCGGTCGCAGTCCCAGGAGATAGACTGCGCCGCTGGCGTGGATACTGTGCTGCACAGGGACCCCACTATATCCACCAGGGCAAGGAGCACAGGTCAGATTTATTAAAATCCATTTATAAAATGCTCCACAGTACCCGGTGGTTAAGTCCAGCAGAGGGAATAAGGCACTGACCTGTAGCCCCTCCCCCAGCTCCGGGCGCCATTTACTGCTGGTGGTTCCGCCCTGGAGCTGCAGTTCTCTCTCCCTTACTCCCTGACAGAGATTTTGGTGCCATTACATAGCTGGGCTGATCTCCGAGACTGCTGGGCACTGTCTCCTCTGTAAATCCGCCTGTATCATCAGCGCTGTGCAATTACAGACACTTAAGTATCCTACATGTCATTTTAGACAGTGTTAGTTAAGAACAAGTGTACTACTATCTGAATACTTAGTGCAAGTATTCTGTGATATAACAATGCACAGTAAACACTGGATGTATATCTGTATACATACATATCTATATGTAATTTACTAGTCCAGTGCAGTTTTTTTGTTTATATGTAATAATTCCTGCATTGTACCTGTGACTGAGTGTGCCTGTAGCTGCTGTGTGGATTCCATTCTTGTGTATCGCACATTTTGCTATCACTATATTCTGTACCCTGGGGGCTGGGTGCGTCAGGGTCTCATATAATATATAGTGCTACACAGGGTATACTGTTTTGAATTTCTTACTGTGTTTTTCAGTCACCCCACACCGCGTAAATCCTCTGTCTGTGCTCTTTGTTTACTGTCACATAACACAGGATTATTTGCTGGTTTTGTGTTTGTCTGGCTATATTGTACTGTTACGTCCTAAGGATACATCCCATACAATGTCTGCTACACAGGGCGGGACATCCGCGGACGCTCCTGCATCATGCAGTGCTGTTGCCACGGATTCACCAGTGGGGGAAGTGTTAGCTGCTCGTTCAGGTGCTGGGTGTCATACATCTCCCAGTCTGCCTGCGGCACCTGTGGCCAATCAGGACCCACCTTGGGCAGCGTAACATGTCTTACGCCCCCTGTGGTACCTCCTGTGCCATTACAGCCACATATTGTCCCCGTAGTTAATCCGCCATGGGCAGATACTCAGTCTACCCAGTTACAGCAATTAAATCAGTCTTCGGTTAGACAAAAGTCCACCACACGCCCCTCTGGGGCCAAGGGGTCATCTAAGCGGGCCATTTCTTCCTCACAATCGACTAAAATTTCTGATAATTCTTCAGATGAGGATGGGGAATATACTGATCCTTCAGACGCTGATACAGTTTCTTCTGATGAGGCATCTACAACCCAGGTTGATGTTCCTGACCTTGTTGAGGCTAGCAAGCTGATTCTCCAAATTGATGATGACATTGAGCCCCCTGCTACATCTAAGAAACCTGATAAGTTTAAAAGTCAGAAGGTTGCTAAAGTAGTTTTACCACATTCTGACCTTTTAATTGACATACGTCAGGAATCCTGGTCATCTCCAAGAAAGAAGTTTGCCCTGTCTAAAAAGACGCTAGCTAGTTATTCTATCCCTGCGGAGTTGAGTTACAAGTGGGAAACTCCACCTCTGGTGGACTTTCATGTCGCGCATCTTGTGGTGTCATCTACTCTGCCTGTCACCTCTGCCTGTCACCACTGTCACCTAACTGAAGGAACCGACAGATAAGCGCGTGGAGGGATGCCTGAAGTCTATTTACACCAGAGGTTCTCAAACTCGGTCCTCGTGGGCCCACACAGTGCATGTTTTGCAGGTAACCCAGCAGGTGCACAGGTGTATTAATTACTCACTGACACATTTTAAAAGGTCCACAGGTGCAGCTAATTATTTCACTTGCGATTCTGTGAGGAGACCTGCAAAACATGCACTGTGTGGGCCCACGAGGACCGAGTTTGAGAACCTCTGATTTACACTCTTACCGGTGCTGTACATAGACCCACTATGGCTGCCTCTTGGGCGGCAAAATGAATTGAAGCATGGGTTCAGGCAATTGAGGATGAGCTACCTCAGGATTTCTATGATCCTGCGAGACAATATCTGTCGTATATATTACCACAGCCTCTCACTATATTCAGAAGGCGGCCTTTGATGCAGGGGTCATGGCATCCAAGGCATCTACTACGTCTATCATGGCTTGATGAATTCTGTTGTTGAGGTCCTGGAAAGTGAACCTGGACTCTAAAAAGACCTTGGAGGTGCTTCCTTTTAAGGGAGACATACTACTTGGGGAGGATCTGAACAAGATTATGACTGACTTGGCGACGGCCAAGACTGTGTTTCTCCCAAGTACTAATCCTTCTGCTCCAAATGCTAAGAGTATAACTTTTTGTTCCTTTCGACCTCCAGGTAAAGCAAAAGGTCAGGCGTACCAGAGACAGGCTCGTACTTCCAAAACCACCAAGCCCAAATCTAAACAATCCTGTGTTGCCCGTCAGCCTGCTTCCAAACAAGACAAACCTGCTGCATGACTGGGCAGGCCTCCCCCTTGGGGACCCCAGGGTGGGAGGCCGACTTCTGCAGTTCGCCCTGGCCTGGTTAAAGACCACTTCAGACACTTGGGTGTGGGAAGTTGTCTCTCACGGGTACGTAATCTCTTTCAAGAGACGCCCCCCTGCTAGTTCTGTTCAACGGTTATCCCCTCGGATCCGTTGAAAGCGCAAGCTCTACACCTGGTTGTACAATCCCTCCTGGAAACAGGAGTGGTAGTGTCGGTCCTCTGTCCCAGAGAGGCAGGGGCTACTATTCGACCCCGTTTCTAGTTCCAAAACCAAATAGGTCTTTCCGGCCTATCCTCAAATCATTGAACAAGTTTGTGAGAGTGTCCAAATTCCGTATTGAAACTCTGTGCTCTATTGTGCTGGCCTATGGAACCCGAGGACTATATGGTATCCCTGGACATACAGGATGCTTACCTGCACATACCTATTGTCATTTCACATCAGCAATATCTGTGGTTTGCTGTTGGCAACCTTCATTTTCAATTCCAGGCTCTGCCGTTTGGAATGGCCATGGCACCTCGGATTTTCACCAAGGTCATGGCTGTGATGACGGCTTTCCTCTCATCAGGGAATCGGGATCCTGCCGTATCTGGATGGCTTGCTGATTCTGGCGAACTCCGAAGATGTCCTCCTCGGTCATCTGGAGATGGCGATCCAATTCCTACAAGCCCACGGGTGGCTCATCAATTGGATGAAGTCATCCCTGGTCCCTGCTCGGAGCATGGTGCACCTGGGAGCGCTGCTGGACACCCACAGCCAAAGACTGTTTCTGTCTCCGGAGAAGGTCCTGAAACTTCAGGACAAGATCAGATACTTCCTCTCTCGCCCGAGAGTGTAGATACACTCAGCGATGCAAGTACTAGGCCTCATGGTGTCGGCTTTCGACATGGTATAGTACGCTCAATTACATTCCCGCCCTCTGCAGAGGTTAATCCTTGCCAGGTGGGATGGATTGCCCCATTGGATCAGGTCTAAAATGATTTCCTTAATTACGGAGGTAAGTCGGTCACTGAGCTGTTGGCTACAGGACCGACAGTTGAGCAGGGTCCGTCCCTTCTGGATCTCCAACTGGGTCCTACTGACAACGGACGTCAGTCTGCGGGGTTGGGGCACTTTATTGGAGCACACTCACTCCTGGGTTGATGGACCAAGGTGGAATCTCTCCTCCCGATAAACATTCTGGAACTGCGGGCAGTGTTCAATGCTTTGACACTTGCCCTGCCTCTGGTACAGAAAAGGCCTGTTCAAGTACAATCAGTCAATGCCACCATGGTGGCATACATAAATCATCAAGGCGGCACTCGAAGCCGCATGGCAATGATGGAAGTGTCAAAAATCCTTTAATGGGCGGAACGCCATCTGCCAGCAATATCGGCAGTATTCATTTCGGGAGTCCTCAACTGGGAAGCGGGCTTCCTCAGTCGTCAGGACGTGCACGCCGGAGAGTAGAGTCTTCATCAAGAAGTCTTTCAACTCCTAGTGGACAAGTGGGGCCTTCCAGATGTAGACCTGATGGCGTCTCGACACAATCACAAGGTTCTGGTCTTCAGAGCAAGGACAAGGGATCCTCAAGAGCGTTCGTGGACGCACTGGCAATTCCATGGAACTTTCGGTTGCCCTACGTCAGGCATGTCAAAATCATGGTCATCCAGTTGTAGTGAAACTACAAGTCCCAGCATGCTTTACCAGCTGATCAGTGGAAGGTATGCTGGTAAAACATGCTGGGACTTGTAGTTTCACAACAGCTGGAGGGCCATGAGATTGACATGCCTGCCCTACGTGTTCCCTCCAGTGTCACTCCTGCCCAGGGTAATATGGAAGTTCAAGCAAGAAGGAGTAATACTACTTCTAGTCACTCCAGCGTGGCCCAGAAGGCATTGGTTCTCAGACCTGCAGGGTCTCTCACAGAGCGTCCTCTTCTACTTCCTCAACGCCCAGACCTCCTCATTCAGGGCCCTTGTTTCTACCCGGACCTGGCCAGACTGGCTTTGACGGCATGGCTCTTGAAGCATCACTCCTGAGAGCGAAAGGATTCTCTTGAGGCGGTCATTCAAACTATGTTGAAAACCCGTAAACTAGCTCCCGCTCTGCCTTATTACAGGGTCTGGAATTCTTACTTCACCTGGTGTGCTGCTAAGAATTATGATGCATATAATTTCATAACTTCCAGGCTTTTGGCTTTTCCACAACAACGCCCAGATTTCGGCTTTCGTACGGCCTACCTCAAGGTCCATATATCTGCCTTGTCGGTGTGGTTTCAGAGAAAAATTGCGTGTCTTCCTGACATTCACACTTTCACTCAGGGTGCTTTACGGATTCAGCCTCCCTATGTCCCTCCTGTGGCTCCTTGGGATCTGTCTGTCTGTCTGTTCTGAATGCCCTACAAGAATCTCCATTTGAACCTCTTGAGTATGTGGACCTTAAATGCCTTACGCTTAAGGTCGTGTTTCTGTTAGCTATTGCCTCTGCTAGGAGAGTGTCGGACTTAGGCACTTTGTCCTGTCGTCCACCATTTCTGATTTTTCACCGTGACCGTTTGCCTAAGGTGGTATCATCTTTTCACCTTAACCAGGAGATTGTGGTTCTGGCCTTCCTCTCTTCTGGTTTGTCCTCTAAAGAACGATCTTTGGATGAGGTACGGGCTCTCCGTATTTATGTGGAAATGACTGCCTGTATCAGGAGGTCAGATTCCCTTTTTGTACTTTGTGTTTCACAAACGTGGCTGGCCTGCGAATAAGCAAACCTTGGCCAGATGGATTAGAATGGTGATTGCATAAGGCTATGCGCAGGCTGGGCTCCCAGCTCCTGCTGCTATCAAAGCCCATTCTACTCGGTCTGTTGGACCTTCTTGGGTGCCCGCCGTGGCGCTCCCGCAGAACAACTGTGCAAGGCGGCTACGTGCTCCTCAGTGAACACGTTCATCAGGTTCTATGCCTTTAATACTTCCGCCTCCCAGGAAGCTTCCTTTGAATGCCGGGTTCTTGTGCCTGCTACAGTGTGTCCCCTCCCATGAGGAACTGCTTTAGGACATCCCCGATGTTATTCCCTGTGGAATACCAGTGTACCCTGCTGCAGAAAAGGAGATTTATGGTAGGCTTACCATTGTTAAATCTCTTTCTGCAAGGTACACTGGATTCCACAGGGCGCCCACCCTGACGCACTTAGCTTCTTTGGGTTTGTATGGCATTAGCCGCTGGTCCCTTCTCCTTTCGTGAGAATGTGATTCTATGTGACTAATAGCTGCCGTCTCTCTTACCTGTTATTGCAAAACTGATTAACAAAACTGAGCTCCAGTGCCTGGAGGCGGGGTTATAGAGGAGGCGCTGCAGTGCATCCTGGCAACATTCAAAGCTTTAACCTGTTGGTGCCTCAGATCAAGATCCAACTCTTATTCCGATGTTATTCCCTGTGGAATCCAGTGTACTTCGCAGAAAGAGATTTAACAATGGTAAGTCTACCATAAATCTCCTTTTAATACAATATTCTTTAGAATGGCTCAATTTTTGGCCAAAGTCTTTGTACAGTATTAGCTAGGCAAAACTTATTTTTATTGTATTCAAATTGGACATAATATTGCTTTTATCCAGGGCACATGGTAGAGCTGTGATGTATATGCTGCCCATGTGGAGGGCAATATTACAATATTATGGTCACAAAAATAACTTCTAATGTATCAGTCCCTTTAATTAGGGATGGAGACCAGGGATGGTATAAATGAGTAATAGCTCCATTTTAGAAACGGTGTGATAAAACAACAATGTTTATATTTAAGTGATATAGCATCTCATCATGTAAGTTTTATGCTATGGTGTGTGAAACTACCACTGAAGTATGGACCGAACTGGGCCTGTGTGCACTATGCAACTGTGCAGCGCAGGACTCCGCTGCTGTGTCTTGTGAATCGGAGATGAGGTAAGTTCAAATGTTTCTCTGCAGGTAAGATGGAGTGTGCTGAGACAATGTATGTAGACACAGAATGCTAGCTGGAGTGAGAGTTGGAGCCTCCCCTGTGACTCTGGTGTTATGTTCACTGTTGAAGATGGTGCAACTAAGAGCAGATGGTAGCTCCAGGTTCTTGTGTAGATACTGTGTGTGGACTCCTGGGCTGTGGATACATTGGTTAAGGATGCAGTGGAGTGGTGAATGTTCGGTTTATCATCCAATTAGATTGGTCGTGAAAGAATGAAATCTTTCAATCTCTAGTGCATTTCTTCACTTTGATTATTTCCTCAGAGGAAGTAAATAAATATAGTGCAGATGGGATATAGACAAAACTTAGATAATCAAAATTGTCTACTGAGCTTATCAGATTGTTGACATTGTCAAAATGTTGACAACTAAAAGGCTGACATGGACATAAGGTTGACAGTTATAATGTAGACACAGTCAATATCGGCAGTGAATAAAATGTTGACAGTCAAAATTACAGGACTTTATCCGGGTTTCACCCACTCTGTGGAATGCCCTCCCACGCACAATAAAACTCACCCCTAGTCTTCAAAAAAACGTTCCCAGAAAACTGACCTCTTCAGACATGCCTATGAAATTCCTGACCCACCCACATAACCTTCAATGCTTCCCTATCTAATTGCCCAGTTTGTTATATTACTGCTGTTATAATTGTAAATCACTCCACAAATATGTCTCTAGGCGCTAATTCTTATTTTTATTATTATTTCATTCTATTCAATTGATATACTAATAGACAAAGAGTGGTAACCCCCCCCCATCTAAATTACTATTCAGCTGCAAATCGTGAGATTATGCCTGTGTACGCATAAACAGCACCTCCCGTTACTACAGGAGACAACCAAAAGAAAAAAGATTTTTCACTTCTGCGCTTATTTAAAGGCTTAAATGAGATGAATACAGACACAAGTTATCATGCATTTCTTATTTAATATAATAAAACTAGCACCAATCAGTGCTTCTAATCTCACAATTTTCATACAATATTAAAAATCTATATAGACAATAATACATCCAATGAATAACCTAATCTATTATATTTATATCTCTCCAATTGCTTACAATATATCAATGTATCAATTCTCTATAAACTACTACTCGAGGTGGATCAATTAATACAAAGGACAGTACACTGCCAGAAGAAAAGACCACAAATGTCCGTAAAAAAAGCTGTATATGCCGGACCTTTTCTTTTCCTTTTCCTTTCTTCCTCTCGCCACCAATACCTCTGAAGCGTAAGAAATTGTAAATAAATAAAATGTTGACAGTGTACACTCCCCTCCCCAATCAATAACCAACCCTCTCAGCCTGGGCTAGTAGCATAACTGATTGTTACTTACTGATGTTGTACATAGTCATAGTTACCATATCACAATGTTTTACATGCTGTGTAAAACATTGTGATATGGTACTGAGTGGGGTTCCCCTTATTTCCAATAACCAGCCGGTGAAGTAACACTATCAGGGAGACACACAGCTATAACCTTAACCAGACACAAACTGGGGTTCGAATTCCTCGGAAAGTCTGAACTCCCTCTCCCCTCTCAAGAAACAATGGGGGTTAATGATAATAAATGGTTACATTTATTGTACTTTACTGGTGGCCTCAGGTCCCAACAAGCCTGCCCAGCATGACACTTGTAGAACCACAAGTGCTAGCGTGCCCTGACACTGATGGCCAGCTAGCAGCTGTAGTCTGCCTGTTAAGAATATCACACGGGGTTGCTGCTTGTGGGGACCCCGTGTGCCACTAGCACAGCTACATGCTCACCTTTACTGTCTTCCATGCCTGGTGTCAGTGTCCACTCTCTGTCCACTAGCTGCAGGGCCCATCTTGGGGGATCACTCTAGAGACCGACTTTTGCACTTGCTGGAACTGCTGCCTTGCTGCTAGCTGTGCCTCAGGCTGAGCTATCCAGATGCAGATGTGCCTTGGTGGAAGTATTTATGAGGATTTTTGACCTTGACTACTGTGACCTCTACCTGTAAGTAGTGTTTCACAGGATGTGTATTCCTCTATTCCTTTCTCCATAAAACCCATTCTTCAGTCAGCAGTCCTAACCTCCATTGTGTAAGCTCTTGCAAGCAGGCCTCTCTTCCCTCATGTGCCTTTTCTTCTCTTGCTAAACCATCTTCTACTCCATACTCGCCACCACGGCCCCAAATACCTCTGTATTCTGCCATTCTAATACTTGTGTCAGTGTCGTCTGCTGGTGCAGCTGTGTTTATATACCATGTACTTGTCCTATATTTGTCTTTAACTGTACGTCACTGTTTTCTTATTTTGCTTATTTCTTTATGTACTCTATAACTGGGCGCTGCGGATCCCTTGAGGTGCTATATAAATAAAGGATAATAATAATTGTGGTTCTTGATGTTATAGACCCCACCTAGTGGTCATTCCTACACATGACAATGATACCTGTGAATTTCTGTGCATAGTTCATTCTACCACAGTTTTGGACTTTTCTCTAACGTTCTAGTGGATGCTGGGGACTCCGTAAGGACCATGGGGAATAGACGGGCTCCGCAGGAGACAGGGCACTAAGAAAGAATTAGGACTACTGGTGTGCACTGGCTCCTCCCTTTATGTCCCTCCTCCAGACCTCAGTTAGAATCTGTGCCCGGTCAGAGCTGGGTGCACTTTAGTGAGCTCTCCTGAGCTTGCTAATAAGAAAGTATTTTATTAGGATTTTTTATTTTCAGAGAGGTCTGCTGGCAACAGACTCTCTGCTACGTGGGACTGAGGGGAGAGAAGCAAACCTACTAACTGCTGATAGGTTGCGCTTCTTAGGCTACTGGACACCATTTAGCTCCAGAGGGATCGAACACAGGAACTCACCCTTGGTCGTCCGTTCCCGGAGCCGCGACGCCGTCCCCCTCGCAGAGCCAGAAGACAGAAGCCGGTGAGTGAAGCAAGAAGACATCAAAATCGGCGGCAGAAGACTCCGGTCTTCATATGAGGTAGCGCACAGCACTGCAGCTGTGCGCCATTGCTCCCACACTAACCCACACACTCCGGTCACTGTAGGGTGCAGGGCGCAGGGGGGGGGCGCCCTGGGCAGCAATTGAGTACCGCCTAGCAAAATAGAGCATATATACAGCTGGGCACTGTATATATGCATGAGCCCCCGCCATTATTTTTCACAAAATCGCGGTACAGAAGCCCGTCGCTGAGGGGGCGGGGCTTCTTCCTCAGCACTCACCAGCGCCATTTTCTCTCCACAGCTCTGCTGAGAGGAAGCTCCCCAGGCTCTCCCCTGCAGAATCACGGTAGAAAGAGGGTAAAAAGAGAGGGGGGGCACATAAATTTAGCGCAAATTCACTAATACAGCAGCTACTGGGTAAACACTAAGTTACTGTGTAATTCCTGGGTTATATAGCGCTGGGGTGTGTGCTGGCATACTCTCTGTCTCTCCAAAAGGCCTTGTGGGGGTTCTGTCCTCAAATAGAGCGTCCCCTGTGTGTGTGGTGTGTCGGTACGATTGTGTCGACATGTTTGACGAGGAAGGCTATATGGAAGCAGAACAGGTGCAGATGAATGTGGGGTCTCCGCCGACGGCGCCGACACCTGATTGGATTGATATGTGGAATGTGTTAAATGATAATGTAAACTCCTTGCATGAAAGGTTGGATAAAGCTGAAGCCTTGGGTTAGTCAGGGTCTCAACCCATGCCTGATCCTACAGCGCAGAGGCAGTCAGGGTCTCAGAAGCGCCCACTATCCCAGATTGTTGACACAGATATCGACACGGATTCTGACTCCAGTGTCGATGGCGATGATGCAAAGTTGCAGCCTAAAATGGCTAAAGCCATCCGCTACATGATTATAGCTATGAAGGATGTATTGCACATTTCAGAGGTAAACCCGGTCCCCGACAAGAGGGTTTATATGTTTGGGGAAAAAAAGGCAAGAAGTGACCTTTCCCCCTTCACATGAGTTATGTGAAAAAGCTTGGGATTCTCCTGATAGGAAAGTGCAGATTTCCAAACGGTTACTTATGGCGTATCCTTTCCCGCCAACGGACAGGTTACGCTGGGAATCCTCCCCTAGGGTAGACAAAGCTTTGACACACTTATCTAAGAAGGTGGCCCTGCCGTCACAGGATACGGCCTCCCTAAAGGATCCTGCGGATAGGAAGCAGGAAGGTATCCTGAAGTCCGTTTATACACATTCAGGTACCCTACTGATGCCGGCAATTGCGTCGGCCTGGATGTGTAGTGCTGTAGCAGCATGGACAGATACTCTGTCTGAGGAACTTGATACCTTGGACAAGGATACTATATTACTGACCCTGGGGCATATAAAAGATGCTATCCTATATATGAGGGATGCCCAGAGAGACATTTGCCTACTGGGCTCTAGAATAAATGCAATGTCAATTTCTGCCAGAAGGGTCCTGTGGACTCTGCAATGGACAGGTGATGCCGACTCAAAAAAGCACATGGAGGTTTTACCTTATAAGGGTGAGGAATTGTTTGGGGACGGTCTCTCGGACCTAGTTTCCACAGCTACGGCTGGGAAGTCAAATTTTTTGCCATATATTTGTTAGGTTCCTGGTGCTCAGAACAAGGGAGATGTTGCGTAGTGAGTCCAGAGCACCAGAACGTGATGCTGAAATAAGGTGTGGTGTGGAAATAGCCCCTAGCACCCTACCTCCATTGTTTCACCCATGTGGTCAGTTCACGCCTGAGTGACTATGGTTTCTTGGGCCCACGGCAGCCGCGTTTGAAGGGCGGATTAGGTCTGCCCAACTCCTATGCCCCCAGATCTTAGAGTGAGACAAGGCATGAACCGAGACAGGATAATAACAAGGGGACCTCTAACTAAAGCAAACAGAAGGCTAGGGGCTACTAACAACCCTAAAACTAAATTTATGTGCGGCACGCCGCCAAAGGAAAAGAACAACAAAGGAAATGCTGTCCACTCGCCGACACAATACTGTTGTGTACCGGCGGTGACAGCATAAGCAGAAACCTCTGCAAAACACCAGTAACAAAATATAACCAAAGAATACTGCGGCCTAGGCCGACAGACGCGGCAAAGGCGCTACTCACGGAACCAGTACCAATACTGGCAAACGGACAGGTACCCCCAATGTAGCCGACACAGACTCTCAGAACCGGAGGACAGGCAGAATCCCAAACGATAGACCGGTGGACACCAAGAAGCCAGATACTCGACCAGGCACAGACAAAGCCACAGGACTTCTGGACAGGAACGCTTCACGGCAGGACACGGGATCAGACACTGGAACCGACACTCGAAGCAGCTAGACAGACACTGCTAGACAGGAGCTCAGGAACTGGCAGGGACTAGCTCAGAACTCTGGAACACTGGAAATATCACCAGCGTCTGTGAATTGCACTGAGCCAGAATATAACAGAGAGTCTTAATTAATTATGTCGTGCAGCTGCCCTGCTGCACAACTGAGAGGTGCAATCAACAGACAGGTGAGGCTGAACACTTGGGAACAAGCTGCAATCACACAGACTCACCACCGGCAGCAAACAAGAGTCTTCTCAAACCAGAGCAACGGGAAATCCTGGCCTGCAAGACAACTATAAACATAGAATAGTAATGAACCACTACCTGTGGTTCATAACAGTACCCTCTCCTTAAGGGTGAGCTCCGAACACCCCATGACACCCACGGGGAACATAATCAGAAGTATTAACATAAAATACATAACCAAAATGCAAAACAGGATATTCCCTCACAACCGAAGAAAGCACCGTATTACCAAATGCAGTCCTTTCGATCGCAAAGAGGCAAGAAAGTCCGAGGTGCGTCTTTTCTTGCCAGAGTCAGGAGTAGAGGAAAGAAGCTGCACAATACAGCTAGTTCCCAGGAACAGAAGTACTCCCCGGCTTCCACTAAATCCACCGCATGACGCTGGGGCTCCACAGGTGGAGCCAGGAGCGGTGGGGGCGTGTCTCCGAAATTTCAGCCACCAGTGGGTTCGCTCACGGTTGGATCCCTGGGCTATACAGATTGTGTCTCAGGGATACAAGCTGGAATTCGAAGTGATGCCCCCTCACCGTTACCTCAAATCGGCCCTGCCAGCTTCCCACATAGAAAGGGAAGTAGTGTTAGCGGCAATTCACAAATTATATCTCCAGCAGGTAGTGGTACAGGTTCCCCTCCCTCAACAGGGAAGGGGTTACTATTCCACAATGTTTGTGGTTCCGAAACCGGACGGTTCGGTCAGACCCATATTGAATTTAAAATCCCTGAACATTTACCTGAAAAGGTTCAAGTTCAAGATGGAATCGCTCAAGGCGGTTATTGCGAGCCTGGAAGAGGGGGATTTTATGGTGTCTCTGGACATAAAGGATGCTTACCTGCATGTCCCCATTTATCCACCTCATCAGGAGTACCTCAGATTTGTGGTACAGGACTGTCATTACCAATTCCAGACGTTGCCGTTTGGTCTGTCCACGGCACCGAGAATATTTGCCAAGGTAATGGCAGAAATGATGGTGCTTCTGCGGAAGCAAGGAGTTACAATTATCCCATACTTGGACGATCTCCTCATAAAGGCGAGGTCCAGAGAGCAGTTGCTGATCAGCGTAGCACACTCTCGGGAGGTGTTACAACAGCACGGCTGGATTCTGAATATTCCAAAGTCCCAGCGGATTCCTACGACGAGACTGCCCTTCCTGGGCATGATGCTGGACACAGACCAGAAGAAGGTGTTTCTCCCGGAGGAGAAGGCCCAGGAGCTCGTGACTCTGGTCAGAGACCTCTTAAAACCAAAACGGGTGTCGGTGCATCAATGCACGCGAGTCCTGGGAAAGATGGTGGCGTCATACGAAGCCATTCCCTTCGGCAGGTTCCATGCGAGGACCTTTCAGTGGGATCTGTTGGACAAGTGGTCCGGATCGCATCTTCAGATGCATCGGCTGATCACCCTATCCCCCAGGGCCAGGGTGTCTCTTCTGTGGTGGCTGCAGAGTGCTCACCTTCTCGAGGGCCGCAGGTTCGGCATACAGGACTGGGTCCTGGTGACCACGGATGCAAGCCTCCGAGGGTGGGGGGCAGTCACTCAGGGAAGAAACTTCCAGGGGCTGTGGTCAAGTCAGGAGACTTGTCTGCACATCAATATCCTGGAACTAAGAGCCATATACAACGCCCTGAGTCAAGCGGAGCCTCTGCTTCGCAACCAACCGGTGCTGATTCAGTCAGACAACATCACCGCGGTGGCTCATGTAAACCGCCAGGGCGGCACAAGAAGCAGGGTGGCGATGGCAGAAGCCACCAGAATTCTTCGCTGGGCGGAGAATCACGTGCAAGCACTGACAGCAGTGATCATTCCGGGAGTGGACAACTGGGAAGACTTCCTCAGCAGGCACGACCTCCACCCGGGAAAGTGGGGACTTCATCAAGAAGTCTTCACACAGATTACAAATCGATGGGAACTGCCACAGGTGGACATGATGGCATCCCGCCTCAACAAAAAGCTACAAAGGTATTGCGCCAGGTCAAGAAACCCTCAGGCGATAGCTGTGGACGCACTAGTGACACCTTGGGTGTTCCAGTCGGTTTATGTGTTTCCTCCTCTTCCTCTCATACCCAAGGTGCTGAGAATCGTAAGAAAAAGAGGAGTGAGAACAATACTCATTGTTCCGGATTGGCCAAGAAGGACTTGGTACCCAGGACTGCAAGAAATGCTCACAGAGGACCCATGGCCTCTGCCTCTCAGACAGTATCTGTTGCAACAGAGGCCCTGTCTGTTCCAAGACTTACCGCGGCTGCGTTTGACGGCATGGCGGTTGAACGCCGGATCCTAGCGGAAAAAGGCATTCCGGATGAAGTTATTCCTACGCTGATAAAGGCTAGGAAGGACGTGACAGCAAAACATTATCACCGTATATGGGGAAAATATGTTGCTTGGTGTGAGGCCAGGAAGGCCCCTACAGAGGAATTCCAGCTGGGCCGTTTCCTTCACTTCCTACAGTCGGGAGTGACTATGGGCTTAAAATTAGGGTCCATAAAGGTCCAGATTTCGGCCCTATCCATTTTCTTTCTAAAGGAACTGGCTTCTCTTCCTGAGGTTCAGACGTTTGTAAAGGGAGTGCTACATATTCAGCCCCCTTTTGTGCCACCAGTGGCACCTTGGGACCTTAACGTGGTGTTGAGTTTCCTGAAATCTCACTGGTTTGAGCCACTTAAGACTGTGGAGTTAAAGTATCTCACGTGGAAAGTGGTCATGCTATTGGCCTTAGCTTCGGCTAGGCGTGTGTCAGAATTGGCGGCTTTGTCATGTAAAAGCCCCTATCTGGTTTTCCATATGGACAGGGCAGAATTACGGACTCGTCCGCAATTTCTGCCGAAGGTGGTGTCATCTTTTCATTTGAACCAACCTATTGTGGTGCCTGCGGCTACTCGTGACTTGGAGGATTCCAAGTTACTAGATGTAGTCAGGGCTTTGAAACTTTATGTAGCCAGAACGGCTGGAGTCAGGAAAACTGACTCGCTGTTTGTCCTGTATGCATCCAACAAGCTGGGTGCTCCTGCTTCAAAGCAAACTATTGCTCGCTGGATCTGTAACACGATTCAGCAGGCTCATTCTGCGGCTGGATTGCCGCATCCAAAATCTGTAAAAGCCCATTCCACAAGGAAGGTGGGCTCTTCTTGGGCGGCTGCCCGAGGGGTCTCGGCATTACAGCTTTGCCGAGCAGCTACTTGGTCGGGTTCAAACACGTTTGCAAAATTCTACAAGTTTAATACCCTGGCTGAGGAGGACCTTGTGTTTGCTCATTCGGTGCTGCAGAGTCATCCGCACTCTCCCGCCCGTTTGGGAGCTTTGGTATAATCCCCATGGTCCTTACGGAGTCCCCAGCATCCACTAGGACGTTAGAGAAAATAAGATTTTACTTACCGGTAAATCTATTTCTCGTAGTCCGTAGTGGATGCTGGGCGCCCGTCCCAAGTGCGGACTTCTTCTGCAATACTTGTATATAGTTATTGCTTAAATAAGGGTTATTTTATAGTTGCATCAGGTTTATCTGATGCTCTGTTGTTGTTCATACTGTTAACTGGGTAAGTTATCACAAGTTATACGGTGTGATTGGTGTAGCTGGTTTGAGTCTTACCCTGGATTCCAAAATCCTTTCCTTGTACTGTCAGCTCTTCCGGGCACAGTTTCCTTAACTGAGGTCTGGAGGAGGGACATAGAGGGAGGAGTCAGTGCACACCAGTAGTCCTAATTCTTTCTTAGAGTGCCCTGTCTCCTGCGGAGCCCGTCTATTCCCCATGGTCCTTACGGAGTCCCCAGCATCCACTACGGACTACGATAAATAGATTTACCGGTAAGTAAAATCTTATTTTCCTTTATGTCCTCTAAATTACATATGTATCTATTTGAGATCTTAAAGTACAACTATGCCTACGCACCCAACTCATACTCCAAATTCTTTCTGAATCTCATTAGTAGTTTATATCCCCATATAGATTCTTCTATCCTTCTGGGTGGTAACTTCAACATTGTGGCATCAAACATTGTAGGTAGACAATACACAGCTTCACCCTCAGTCTGTACTTAATTTTCTTTCTCTCTACGTCCTCTTTAGGTGAGCTCATTAGCTCTTTTGACTTACAATATCATCTTTATGCTGATGATGCCTTTCCTCCCCTGAGCTCTCCCCTGCTCTCCTCACTCGTATCTCCAACTGTCTCTTTGCTATCTCTTCTTGGATGTCCCAGCACTTTCTTAAACTTAACATGTCTAATGCTGGGTACACACTGACAGATCTACAGACAGATCGGGCAGTGTGTTGTACATAGACACTAACCGATCCATCTTGACTGACGTCACGAACTGGGTAGACCGTTACATGCACCCAACAAATTGAGCATTTATCAACGCCAGCTTGAGGAAGTTTACAGATGGACGGCCCTGTACTGGGCGTCCCGACATATGTCAGAGTAATGGATCGTAGATGTGTGATTTTTCGCACATCTATAATCCATGCAATTAGGCCCCATGTTCCCGTCTTGGTAACTTTAAAAATTATACCAACACATGTAC
The DNA here is from genome assembly GCF_028390025.1 of Pseudophryne corroboree. NCBI lineage: Eukaryota > Metazoa > Chordata > Amphibia > Anura > Myobatrachidae > Pseudophryne > Pseudophryne corroboree. The sequence continues at coordinate 608,740,251 of NC_086449.1, read as the reverse complement.
TTATAAAAAAAAAAAAGGTGCTTCCCATCTTTGCTAGTGGGATCCCAAAAATGTAAAGATATGCCATTGCTGGTATAAATGACTGCTTTCCCTAATGCTTATCATACTGAGAACCATTTATTATATTGCCAAGCTGGTTGGTCATATCCTATACATCCAAATTTACCTGGCAGCCTCTCTGTTAGCTGCACTACAAACTTTACCTGCCAGACCATGAAACTTTGTCCTGCCTCCCCCCCCCCCCCCCAAAAAAAATAAAATAAATCTAAGCCTATAGGATTGCAAAAACACACTGACAATGAGCTCACAAAAATGGATGATAAAAGTATACTTGTTCCATAAACATGGCAACAAATTTGGAAGTCCCGTTTCTAAACTGCTCCAAATTACGGGTTCATCTAGCGATACACAGTCTCTGAAAAACTCCATGGGGAAGTAACATCCCAGGGTGACACAATTTCTGAAATTTTCAAATGGTTTTTCTCTAACGTCCTAGTGGATGCTGGGAACTCCGAAAGGACCATGGGGAATAGCGGCTCCGCAGGAGTCTGGGCACAACTAAAAGAAAGCTTTTAGACTACCTGGTGTGCACTGGCTCCTCCCATTTGACCCTCCTCCAAGCCTCAGTTAGATTTTTGTGCCCGGCCGAGCTGGATGCACACTAGGGGCTCTCCTGAGCTCTTAGAAAGAAAGTATATTTTAGGTTTTTTATTTTACAGTGAGACCTGCTGGCAACAGGCTCACTGCAAAGAGGGACTAAGGGGAGAAGAAGCGAACCTACCTGCTTGCAGCTAGCTTGGGCTTCTTAGGCTACTGGACACCATTAGCTCCAGAGGGATCGACTGCATGGAACTGGTCTTGGTGTTCGGTCCCGGAGCCGCGCCGCCGTCCCCCTTACAGAGCCAGAAGCAAGAAGAAGTCCGGAAAATCGGCGGCATGAAGACTTCTGTCTTCACCAAGGTAGCGCACAGCACTGCAGCTGTGCGCCATTGCTTCTCATACACACTTCACACCCCGGTCACTGAGGGTGCAGGGCGCTGGGGGGGGGGGGGGGCGCCCTGAGCAGCAATAAAAACACCTTGGCTGGCAAAACAATCACAATATATAGCCCCAGAGGCTATATATGTGATAATTACCCCTGCCAGAATCATTAAAAAAGCGGGAGAATAGTCCGCGAAAAAGGGGCGGAGCTATCTCTCTCAGCACACTGGCGCCATTTTTCCCTCACAGTTCCGCTGGAAGGAAGCTCCCTGGCTCTCCCCTGCAGTCTACACTACAGAAAAGGGTAAAAAAGAGAGGGGGGGCACTAAATTTAGGCGCAGTAAATATTATAGCAGCTATAGGGGACATAATTCAGTTAGTCCCTGCATTATGTAGCGCTCTGGTGTGTGCTGGCATACTCTCTCTCTGTCTCCCCAAAGGGCTTCTGTGGGGTCCTGTCCTCTGTTAGAGCATTCCCGGTGTGTGTGCGGTGTGTCAGTACGACTGTGTCGACATGTTTGAGGAGGAAAATTATGTGGAGGCGGAGCAGATGCCTATTGAAGTGATGTCACCCCCTGCGGGGCAGACACCTGAGTGGATGGTTTTATGGAAGGAATTATGTGCAAGTGTCGACTCCTTACACAAAAAATTTGATGACATGCCAAATGCGGGACAGCCAGCTTCTCAGCTCGTGCCTGCCCAGGTGTCTCAAAGGCCATCAGGGGCTCTAAAACGCCCGCTACCTCAGATGGCAGATGTCGACACGGATACTGATACCAGTGTCGACGACGATGAGTCTAATCTAATGTCCACTAAGGCCATTCGTTGCATGATTGAGGCAATGAAAGAGGTGTTACACATTTCGGATATAAACCCAGGTACCACTAAAAAGGGTATTATGTTTGGGGAGAAAAAACTACCCGTAGTTTTTCCCCCATCTGAAGAATTAAATGAAGTGTGTGAAGAAGCGTGGGCTTTCCCTGATAAAAGATTGATAATCTCAAAAAAAATACTAATGGCGTTCCCTTTCCCGCCAGAGGATAGGGCACGTTGGGAAACACCTCCCAGGGTGGATAAAGCGCTCACACGTTTGTCTAAAAAGGTGGCACTTCCGTCTCCGGATACGGCTGCGCTGAAGGAGCCTGCGGATAGAAAGCAGGAGGCGATCCTGAAGTCTATATATACACACACAGGCATTATACTTAGACCAGCTATTGCGTCAGCATGGATGTGCAGTGCTGCCGCTGCATGGTCAGATTCCCTGTCAGAAAATATTGACACCCTAGACAGGGACACTATTCTGCTAACCATAGAGCATATAGAAGACTCAGTCTTATACATGAGAGATGCACAGAGGGAGATCTGCCGGCTGGCATCTAAAATAAGTGCATTGTCCATTTCTGCTAGGAGAGGCTTATGGACTCGGCAGTGGACAGGGGATGCAGATTCCAAAAGGCACATGGAAGTTTTGCCTTATAAGGGTGAGGAGTTATTTGGGGATGGTCTCTCGGACCTCGTTTCCACAGCAACGGCTGGGAAGTCAGCATTTTTACCCCCTGTTCCCTCACAGCCTAAAAAAGCGCAGTTTTATCAGGTACAGTCCTTTCGGACCCAGAAAAACAGGCGAGGAAAAGGCGGGTCCTTTCTGTCCAGAGGTAGGGGAAAAAGGCTGCAACAAACAGCTGGTTCCCAGGAGCAAAAGTCCTCCCCCGCTTCTTCCAAGACCGCCGCATGACGGTGGGGCTCCACAGGCGGAGCCAGGTACGGTGGGGGGCCGCCTCAAAAATTTCAGCGATCAGTGGGCTCGCTCACAGGTGGATCCCTGGATCTTTCAAGTAGTATCTCAGGGGTACAAGCTGGAATTCGAGGCGTCTCCCCCCCGCCGTTTCCTCAAATCTGCCTTGCCAACAACTCCCTCGGACAGGGAGGCTGTGCTAGAGGCAATTCACAAGCTGTATTCCCAGCAGGTGATAGTCAAGGTGCCCCTACTTCAACAAGGACGGGGTTACTATTCCACACTGTTTGTGGTACCGAAACCGGACGGTTCGGTGACACCCATTTTAAATTTGAAATCCTTGAACACATACATAAAAAAATTCTAGTTCAAGATGGAATCGCTCAGGTCGGTTATTGCAAGTCTAGACGAGGGGGATTACATGGTATCCCTGGACATCAAGGATGCTTACCTGCATGTCCCCATTTATCATCCTCATCAGGAGTACCTCAGATTTGCGGTACAGAATTGCCATTACCAATTCCAGACGCTGCCGTTTGGTCTGTCCACGGCACCGAGGGTGTTTACCAAGGTAATGGCGGAAATTATGATACTCCTTCGAAAAAAGGGAGTTTTAATTATCCCATACTTGGACGATCTCCTAATAAAGGCGAGATCCAGGGAGCAGTTGTTGGTAGGAGTAGCACTATCTCAGGAGGTGCTACACCAGCACGGTTGGATTCTGAATATTCCAAAGTCACAGCTGGTTCCGACGACACGTCTACTGTTCCTGGGAATGATTCTGGACACAGTCCAGAAAAAAGTGTTTCTCCCGGAGGAAAAAGCCAAGGAGCTGTCATCTCTAGTCAGAAACCTCCTGAAACCAAAACAGGTGTCGGTGCATCACTGCACGCGAGTCCTGGGAAAGATGGTGGCTTCTTACGAAGCAATTCCTTTCGGCAGGTTCCATGCCAGAATCTTTCAGTGGGACCTGTTGGACCAATGGTCCGGATCGCATCTTCAGATGCATCGGCTAATAACCCTGTCTCCAAGAACCAGGGTGTCTCTGCTGTGGTGGCTGCAGAGTGCTCATCTTCTAGAGGGCCGCAGATTCGGCATACAGGACTGGGTCCTGGTGACCACGGATGCCAGCCTTCGAGGCTGGGGGGCAGTCACACAGGGAAGAAACTTCCAAGGACTATGGTCGAGTCAGGAGACTTCCCTACACATAAATATTCTAGAACTAAGGGCCATTTACAATGCCCTAAGTCAGGCAAAACCCCTGCTTCTACACCAGCCGGTACTGATCCAGTCAGACAACATCTCGGCGGTCGCCCATGTAAACCGATAGGGCGGCACAAGAAGCAGGACGGCAATGGCAGAAGCCACAAGGATTCTCCGATGGGTGGAAAATCACGTGCTAGCACTGTCAGCAGTGTTCATTCCGGGAGTGGACAACTGGGAAGCAGACTTCCTCAGCAGGCACGACCTCCACCCGGGAGAGTGGGGACTTCATCCAGAAGTCTTCACACTGATTGTAAATCGTTGGGAACGGCCACAGGTGGACATGATGGCGTCCCGCCTAAACAAAAAACTAGAGAGATATTGCGCCAGGTCAAGGGACCCTCAGGCGATAGCGGTGGACGCTCTAGTGACACCGTGGGTGTACCAGTCGGTTTATGTGTTCCCTCCTCTGCCTCTCATACCAAAGGTACTGAGAATAATAAGAAAACGAGGAGTAAGGACAATACTCGTGGTTCCGGATTGGCCAAGAAGAGCGTGGTACTTGGAACTTCAAGAGATGATCTCAGAGGACCCATGGCCTCTGCCGCTCAGACAAGACCTGCTGCAGCAGGGGCCCTGTCTGTTCCAAGACTTACTGCGGCTGCGTTTGACGGCATGGCGGTTGAACACCGGATCCTAAAGGAAAAGGGCATTCCGGAGGATGTCATTCCTACGCTGATTAAAGCCAGGAAAGATGTAACTGTAAAACATTATCACCGCATATGGCGGAAATATGTTGCTTGGTGTGAGGCCAATAAGGCCCCAACAGAGGAATTTCAGCTGGGTCGATTTCTGCACTTCCTACAGGCAGGAGTGTCTATGGGCCTAAAATTAGGCTCCATTAAGGTGCAGATATCGGCTCTGTCGATTTTCTTCCAAAAAGAACTAGCTTCACAAGTTCAGACATTTGTAAAAGGAGTGCTGCATATTCAGCCCCCTTTTGTGCCTCCAGTGGCACCCTGGGATCTCAACGTGGTGTTGAATTTCCTAAAATCACATTGGTTTGAGCCACTAAAGACCGTGGATCTAAAATATCTCACGTGGAAAGTGGTCATGTTATTGGCCTTGGCTTCGGCCAGGCGTGTATCAGAATTGGCGGCTTTGTCATTTAAAAGCCCTTATCTGATTTTCCATATGGATAGGGCAGAATTGAGGACTCGTCCCCAGTTTCTCCCTAAGGTGGTATCAGCTTTTCACTTGAACCAACCTATTGTAGTGCCTGCGGCTACTAGCGACTTGGAGGATTCCAAGTTGCTGGACGTAGTCAGGGCCTTGAAAATTTATGTTTCCAGGACGGCTGGAGTCAGGAAAACTAACTCGCTATTTATCCTGTATGCACCCAACAAACTGGGTGCTCCTGCTTCTAAGCAGACTATTGCTCGCTGGATTTGTAGCACAATTCAGCTGGCGCATTCTGCAGTTGGACTGCCGCGTCCTAAATCAGTTAAAGCCCATTCTACAAGGAAGGTGGGCTCATCTTGGGCGGCTGCCCGAGGGGTCTCGGCTTTACAACTTTGCCGAGCTGCTACTTGGTCAGGGGCAAACACGTTTGCAAAATTCTACAAATTTGATACCCTGGCTGAGGAGGACCTTGAGTTCTCTCATTCGGTGCTGCAGAGTCATCCGCACTCTCCCGCCCGTTTGGGAGCTTTGGTATAATCCCCATGGTCCTTTCGGAGTTCCCAGCATCCACTAGGACGTTAGAGAAAATAAGATTTTACTCACCGGTAAATCTATTTCTCGTAGTCCGTAGTGGATGCTGGGCGCCCGTCCCAAGTGCGGATTGTCTGCAATAATTGTACATAGTTATTGTTCACTAACGGGTTATTGTTATGAGCCATCCGTTGAGAGGCTCAGTTATGTTTCATACTGTTAACGGGATATGGTATCACGTGTTATACGGTGTGATTGGTGTGGCTGGTATGAGTCTTACCCGGGATTCAAAATCCTTCCTTATTGTGTCAGCTCTTCCGGGCACAGTATCCTAACTGAGGCTTGGAGGAGGGTCATAGTGGGAGGAGCCAGTGCACACCAGGTAGTCTAAAAGCTTTCTTTTAGTTGTGCCCAGACTCCTGCGGAGCCGCTATTCCCCATGGTCCTTTCGGAGTTCCCAGCATCCACTACGGACTACGAGAAATAGATTTACCGGTGAGTTTTTATTAGTATTTATTTACAGGACACCATTAATGCATCCAACATGGAAAAGTTTTGGAGTCCCTGACACGTTTCACCTGATCACATTGCTTCCTTGCATGGCTCCTATCACTACGGAGGAGGTAGAAACTGTGAATAACAAAGATAAGCTCTTCAAGGCTCCTGTATGAATTCTATAAAAGTTAACTTCCCTGAATTTCTACTAAGGCTAAAAGAATTCTTTATCAGCCTGACTATAACAAATACACTGCACCTACAAATAACCCCTGCACTTCAATACTGCTACTATAAAAATTCTCCCAAACCCAGGACGTGACCCTGTTTTGTCATCTTCATACAGACCTATTTCCTTGCTGAATACAGACTATAATTTTTATAAAAAGATATTTGCAATGTGTCTGAAGCGGGATCCGGCAGTTTGAATACCAACACTGGTCACAAGACTGGCGCTAGGATCCCGACTGCTGGCATCCTGATTATAAGTATGCAGGGGGGGGTTAGGCTGTAGGAAGGGTGAAGGTTAGGTTTAGTCACTAAGGGGTCTATTCATGAAGTGGTGAAAAGTGTGGAGAAATGAGCCACTGGAGAAGTTGCCCATGGCAACCAATCAGTTGTTCTGTATAATTTCATAGTACACAAATTATAAATGTTATGTCAATGCTGATTGGTCGCCGTGGGCAACTTCTTCACTAGTTCACTTCTCCACTCTTTTCACTGCTTCATGAATAGACCCCGAAGTGTGGAGCATTAGGGTTAGGCTGCGGGTAGGAAGGGATAGAATACTTACCTACCAGGTGTCTTGATTCTGCACGTCAGGATGCCGCTGTCTGTATTCTGACCGCTGGCATCCCCAGCAACCAGGATCCCGATGCCTAGTGTGCATACTGACCAATCAGGATTTTTGTGGGGAAGAAATTCTGTGTCAAAAATCTGCAACGTATTGACAACAATCTCCCATACTGCAGGGTCTCATGGGGCAGGTGTTATGATTTGATGCGGAAAAAAGCATTTGACTTGGGATCTGGGGCCACCTTTGAGACCTTTCAGAGGGTTGGTTTCTCTCCTCGGTATATACAGTTAACATAACCTGTATGGACAGTATACTGTATGTGTATGTATATATACAGTGCCTTGCTAAAGTATTCAACCCCCCTTGACTTTTTACCTACTTTGTTACTTTACAACCTGTAATTTAATAATTTTTTTTAATCTGAATTTTATGTGATGGATCTGCACAAAATAGTCTAATAAGTTGGTGAAGTGAAATGAAAAAAAAATTATATAAAAAATAATTTTTAGAAATAAAAATTTGAAAATTGGCATGTGCTTATGTATTCACCCCCTTTGCTATGAAGCCCCTCAAAAGTTCTAGTGCAACCAATTACCTTCAGAAGTCACATAATTAGTGAAATGAAGTCCACCTGTGTGCAATCTAAGTGTCACATGATCTGTCAGTATAAACACACCTATTTTGAAAGGCTGCAATACTGCTAAGCAAGAGGCATCACACCATGAAGACCAAGGAGCTCTACAAACAAGTCAGGGACAAAGCTGTTGAGAAGCACAATTCAGGGTTAGGTTATCAAAAAATATCCAAATCTTTGATGATCCCCTGGAGCACCTTCAAATCCAGCATCTTCAAATGAAAAGAACATGGTGCCACAACAAACCTGCGAAGAGAGGGCCGCCCACCAAAACTCCCAGATCGGGCAAGGAGGGCATTAATCAGAGAGGCAGCACAGATACCAAAGGTAACCCTGAAGGATCTGCAGAGTTCCACAGCAGAGACTGGTGTATTTGCACATGTGATCACAAAATGCCAGACACTCCATAGAGCTGGGCTTTATGGAAGAGTGGCTAGAAAAAAGCCATTACTTAGTGTTAAAAGTAAGAAGGCATGTTTTGAGTTTGCCAAAAGGCACGTGGACGACTCCCCAAATGTATGGAGGAAGGTGCTCTGGTCAGATAAGACTAAAATCAAATTTTTCGGCCACCAAGGAAAATGCTATGTTTGGTGCAAACCCAACACATCCCATCACCCCAAGAACACCATCTCCACAGTTAAACATGGTGGCAGCATCATCCTGTGGGGATGTTTTTCAGCAGCAGAAACTTTTGAGTCGAGGGAAAGATGGATGGTGCTAAATACAGGGATATTCTTGAGCAAAACCTGTTTCAGTCTGTCTGTGATTTGAGACTAGGACGGAGGTTCACCTTCCAGCAAGACAATGATCCGAAGCATACTGCTAAAGCAACACTCAAGTGGTTTAAGGGGAAACATTTAAGTGTGTTGGAATGGCCTAGTCGAAGCCCAGATCTCAGTCCAATTGAGAATCTGTGGTCAGACTTGAAGATTGCTGTTCACAAGCGGAAACCATCCAACATGAAGGAGCTGGACCATTTTTTCCTTGAGGAATGGGCAAAATTCCCAGTGGCAAGATGTGGCAAGCTCATAGAGACTTATCCAAAGCGACGTGCAGCTGTAATTGCCGCAAAAGGTGGCTTTAGAAAGTACTGACTTCAGTTGGGTGAATAGTTATGCACGCTGACGTTTTCTGTTATTTTGTCCAATTTGATGTTTGCTTCACAATAAGAAAAAAAAAACATCTTCAAAGTTGTAGGCATGTTCTGTGAATGAAATGATTCAAACCTTCAAACAATCCATTTTTTTCCATGTTGTGAAATTAGCAAGGCAGTGGGATATATATATGGATGCCCTGACGAAAAAGCTGTTTTGCTTTGAAACGTTGGCAACTATCTGCAGTGCTGTGTCGTTTGTTCTGAGTGCCGCCGTCCAAGAATTGCATATTTGGGGAGCTGCCTTACTCTCCTAAATACGGAAGGCAACAGACAGAGTAATTCCCTGTATGCTGAGAGTGCCGGGCTGCATGCGGTCTATATATCTATATATATATATATATATATATATATATATATATATATATTTATTTGTGCTGATAAGTTTACATACCCTAGCAGAATTTGTGATTTTCTGGCCATTTGTCAGAGAATATGAATGATAACTCACAAACTTTTCTTTCACTCATGGTTAGTGGTTGGGTGAAGCCATTTATTGTCAAACAATGGTGTTTACTCTTTAAATCATAGTTCCACTGGAAGAGTTTTTCTTCCAGTGGAAAAGGCTCTGGAAATACAGAACATGGTAAAACAGATTCTGAAACCGGCAAGAGTGTCGATTCTTCAATGCACTCGGTTGCTGGGGAAGATGGTGGCGGCCTACGAGGCCATTCAGTATGGCAGGTTCCATGCCAGGGTGTTTCAGTGGGACCTGCTGGACAAGTGGTCTGGGTCTCACCGGAAAATATTCCTATCTTCCAGGACCAAGATCTCCCTTCTGTGGTGGCTGCACAGTTCTCATCTTCTGGAGGGACGCAGGTTCGGGATTCAGGATTGGATCCTGGTGACCACAGAAGCAAGTCTCCGAGGCTGGGGAGCAGTCACACAGGGGAGAAATTTTCAGGGAAAATGGTCAAGCCAGGAAGCTTTTCTGCACATAAACATTCTGGAATTAAGGGCTAGTTACAACGGCATTCTGCAAGCGGATCATCATCTTCGCGGTCTGCCCGTCTTGATTCAGTCAGACAACATAACAGCAGTGGCGTACATAAACCGCCAGGACGGAACAAGGAGCAGAGCGGTAATGGGCGAGGCCATGAGAATTCTTCGCTGGGCGGAGAAACATGCAAGCGCTCTGTCAGCGGTCTTCATTCCAGGAGTGGACAACTGGGAAGCAGACTTCCTCAGCAGACACGATCTCCATCCAGAGGTCTTTGCAGAAGTGACAAGTCGTTGGGGAATTCCTCAAATAGACATGATGGCGTCCCGCCTCAACAAGAAACTTCAGAGATATTGTTCTGTCACAACTGAGGGCCTGAGCTGACGGGAGGCAGCCTCAGTTGTAGGGGCTGAGATGTACCGGAACCTGGGAGGTTGTATCAGACCCCTGGACATGTAAGTAACATGAATAATAACTGCCCGAAGGCGTGACCACGACAACTTGGATAAAAGTCAATGATGTTTATTATGACAACTCCGCAACACAGCAGCAGTAAAAGAAAACGTAAAAGTCAGCAAAGAATAAATACAGTTCCTGGGTACTACAGGATGGCAGGAGCCACAGGGCACTGGTAGTGTGAGATAGTTCTTATGATCTTCTAGATGGAAAGTCCTTACCAGGCCCGACTGTAGCAATGGAGATAACCCAGGATTGTGCCAGCTGGTGTTCCAGAAAAAGCTGGGTTGCTGAAGATAAAACAGCTGCTGTGGATACTGGCTGGAACCAGACTGTTGTTAGCACGGAGTGGATACTGGCTGGAACCAGTTAAATAATAAATGAACTTGGGAGTGATGAAATATGAACTGAAATGTAGAACTTGAGAGCGGAGAAATAATAATACCGGTGGAGAGTGGTAAAGTGTAGAAAGGACACCGGCCCTTTAAGGGAAGCTGTACTCTGCTGGAAGCTGAGCTGGAAGCAGGTAATGTTGTAGCTGGAAACAGATGAATCCACAATGGATTGGAGAGTCAGGCTACACCGCAGGTGGAATGCTGGTGCGGGTCTCTATGGTGGAAGTCTTGAGACAGGAGCTGGAACCTGGAAGACAATCACAGGAGAGAGACAAACAGGAACTAGGTTTGACAACCAAAGCACTGACGCCCTCCTTGCTCAGGCACAGTGTATTTATACCTGCAGCAAGGAAGGGATTGGCTAGGCAATTATGCAGATTATCAATACTGAGAACAGATTGGTGGAAATGATCAGCTGACAGAATCCAAGATGGCTGCGCCCATGCAGACACTTGGAGGGAAGTTTGGTTTGTAATCCATGTGGTAATGAAAACAGTAATGGCGGCGCCGGCCACCGGAGACAGGAGGCGCCAGGCTGACAGATGCACATCCAACCACGCGGACACAGCGGAGGCCGCGGCTGACGTAATCGCCACTCAGACACTCTGCATGCAGAAGTTCAGGGACGGCGGCGGAGGCCGCGGGAGACGCCATGCCAGGTGTAATATGGCGTTTACTGTGACAGCGTCCCAGAGTGACAGGAGAGGATACAGGAATGTACACATCAGGATAACAGATGGGATCCGGTCCTGGAGCGCTGAGCCAGCCTTAGGAGGCATCTGATGGGTAAGAAATGGCGTCCAGATACCCGGATCGTGACAGCACCCCCCCCTTTAGGAGTGGCCCCAGGACACTTCTTTGGCTTTTAAGGAAACTTGGAATGGAATCTCCGGACCAAGGCAGGAGCGTGGACATCAGAAGCTTTGGTCCATGAACGTTCCTCAGGACCATAACCCTTCCAGTCAATAAGATATTGTAGTTGACCGTAACGGTGACGTGAGTCCAGGATCTTGGCCACTTCATACTCAACGCCTCGTTGAGTTTGGACTTTCGGAGTTGGAGGAAGTGAGGAATGAAACCGATTCAAGATCAGCGGTTTCAACAGGGAAACATGGAATGTCCTGGGTATTTTTAAGAAGGGAGGCAACTGGAGTCTGTAAGCAACAGGATTGATGACTTGTTCAATCTTGAAAGGACCGATATAGCGAGGTGCAAACTTCATACTGGGAACTCTTAACCTCAAATTCTTCGTGGATAACCATACCCGATCACCCACCTTGAGAGCAGGAACTGCTCGACGCTTCTTATCCGCAAACTTCTTGTACCTGAACGATGCCTTGAGCAGAGCTGATCGTACGCTCTTCCAGATATTGGCAAACTGATGCAAGGTGATATCTACTGCGGGAACAGAAGTTGCTGGAAGCGGTTGGAACTCAGGGACTTTAGGGTGGAATCCAAAGTTAGTGAAGAATGGTGTTGAAGCAGATGAAGAATGATACTGGTTGTTATGACAGAACTCGGCCCAGGGAAGTAATTGAACCCAGTCATCTTGAGAGGAGGACACATAGATGCGGAGGAAGGCCTCCAAGTCCTGATTCACCCTCTCGGTTTGACCATTGGTCTGAGGATGGTAAGCCGTGGAAAACTTTAGCTTGACTTGGAGGACTTGACATAAACTTCGCCAGAATTTGGCTGTGAATTGAACTCCTCGATCTGAGATAATTTCTTCAGGAAGACCGTGGAGTCGGAAGATCTCTTGTATGAATACTTGAGCCAACTTGGAAGCTGACGGAAGACCGGTGAGAGGAATGAAGTGTGCCATCTTGGTGAACCGGTCAACTACCACCCAGATGATATTGAACTTGTTGCACATGGGTAAGTCTGTAATGAAATCCATCGACAAGTGGGTCCATGGTCGACGGGGAACGGATAGTGGAACCAGTTGCCCCGCAGGCGACTGGCGGGATACTTTATGTTGGGCACACTTTGGGCAAGATGCAATAAACTCCAAGACGTCCTTTTTCAGAGTTGGCCACCAATAGGACCTAGAGATAAACTCCAGGGTTTTTTGGATACCTGTATGTCCGGCAAAACGGGAAGCATGGGCCCAATGCATGAGCTTCTTCCTTAGCATCGGCTTCACAAAACTTTTCCCTGATGGGGGCGTAGAGTCCATCCCTACCGTGGAGAATGCCAACGGATTTATAATAGGATGCTTGTCTGAAGACTCTGACTCATTTTCTTGCTCCCATGAGCGGGAAAGGGCATCGGCCTTGCGATTCTGAGAGCCCGGACAGAACTGGAGTTTAAAGTCGAACCTGGAAAAGAAAAGTGCCCATCTGGCCTGACGAGGGTTGAGACATTGTGCGCCCTTCAGGTGTAAAAGGTTCTTGTGGTCTGTAAGTATGGTGATTGAATGAGAAGCTCCCTCCAACAGATACCTCCACTCTTCTAGAGCGAGCTTGATGGCTAGCAACTCCTGGTCGCCAATGGCATAGTTGCGCTCAGCTGGGGAGAACTTCCGGGAGAAGAAACTGCAAGGGTGTAAATGGCCATCTTTAGCCCTCTGAGATAACACCGCTCCAACTCCAACGGAGGAGGCATCCACCTCTAAGATGAAAGGAGAGTCGATGTCAGGCTGTTTCAGAACAGGCGCAGAGATGAACCTTTGTTTTAAAAGATGAAATGCTTGCATGGCTTCTTCAGACCACTTGGACGGGTTAGCACCCTTCTTAGTGAAAGCAGTAATAGGCGCCACAATGGTGGAAAAGTCTCGTATAAACTTTCGGTAATAGTTGGCGAACCCTAAGAACCTCTGGACCCCTTTGAGGGTTAAGGGTACCGGCCAATTTTGGATTGCTTGTAGTTTCTCAGGATCCATCTCTAGTCCGGAACCGGACACAATGTACCCTAGAAACGGAATGGACTTGACTTCAAAGACGCATTTTTCTAATTTGCAATAGAGATGATTGACACGGAGACGGGACAGAACCTCTTTAACCCAAAAACGATGTTCCTCTAAATCGTTGGCAAAAATGAGGATATCGTCTAGATAGACCACGACATGACGGTATAGAATGTCTCTGAAGATCTCATTGACAAAATGCTGGAAGACAGCTGGAGCATTGCTCAATCCGAAGGGCATGACGAGGTACTCATAATGTCCGTCACGGGTGTTAAAGGCGGTCTTCCACTCGTCACCCTCACGGATCCGGATGAGATTGTATGCACCTCGCAAGTCCAGCTTTGTAAAGATGGTAGCTCCGCTAACTCTGTCAAAGAGCTCAGTAATCAGGGGTAAAGGATAACGGTTCTTGATGGTAATGTCGTTCAAACCTCTGTAGTCGATGCACGGCCGCAGACCACCATCTTTCTTTTTTACAAAAAAGAAGCCTGCGCCGGCTGGAGAAGAAGAAGGTCGAATGAACCCCTTTGCTAGGTTCTCTTTAATATATTCCTCCATAGAATGCGTCTCAGGCAGAGACAACGGATAAGTTCGGCCTCGAGGTGGAACCTTCCCTGGAACGAGATCAATCGGACAGTCCCATTCTCTATGAGGAGGAAGGATATCAGCAGAAGCTTTACTGAACACATCCGTGAAATCTTGATATGGAGGAGGTGGAACATCAGACGACCTGGGGGAGGAAGAACAGACAGGCAATACTTTAAACAAACATGTCTCAGCACAGGAGGAACCCCATGCCAGGATTTGCGTAGTCGTCCAATCAATTGTAGGATTGTGAAGACGGAGCCATGGAAGGCCCAGGACCACAGGATGTGTGGCTCTTGGAATCACTAAAAAAGAAATAAGTTCGGAATGAAGAACTCCCACTCTCAGACGAACTGGTAGAGTCCTTAAAGAAATAACTGCATCAAAAATTTTGCTGCCATCCACGGCAGTTAAAGAAATGGACGAAGGAAGTCTCTCGGTGGGTAGGGACCACCGTTTAACATAGGCTTCGGTAATAAAGTTCCCAGCTGCTCCGGAATCAAGGAGGGCAATGACGTTCCGATAACGTTGAGCAACTTGAAGCGAGACTGGGAGATTACAATCTTGAGGAGATGGAGAGGAGATCATTACTCCTAGCCGGCCCTCTCCTTGGCGAGCTAGGATTTGGAGTTTCCCGGACGTTTGGGACAGGCATTAATGGTGTGAGACGGAGCTGCACAATAGAGACAGAGAAACTCGGAGAGACGTCTTCGGCGCTCAGCAGGAGTTAAACGGGAACGGCCAAGTTGCATGGGCTCATCTTTAGATGGTGACAGTTGACGAGGAGGAGGAGCAGAAGATTTTGGAGCAGATGATCTTCCACGCTCAGTTGCTCTCTCTCTGAAACGTAAATCAACTTTCGTGCAGAGTGAGATTAGCTCATCTAACTTAGAAGGTAAGTCTCTGGTAGCTAACTCATCTTTAATACGCTCAGATAAGCCATGCCAGAATGCAGCATACAGGGCCTCGTCGTTCCATGCCAGTTCGGATGCCAGGATCTGGAACTGTATCAGATATTGTCCTACAGTACGTGACCCCTGGCGTAAACGGAGAATCTCGGATGAAGCTGAGGTTACCCGGCCTGGCTCGTCGAAGATGCGCCTGAATGTTGACACGAAGGCAGTGTAGGAAGATAGCAGGGTGTCGGACCTCTCCCATAACGGTGATGCCCAATCAAGGGCTGAGCCACTGAGAAGAGAAATAATGTAGGCAATTTTTGTACGGTCACTGGGAAAATTGCCAGGTTGTAGCTCAAACTGAATCTCACACTGGTTGAGAAATCCCCTGCAGAATCTTGGAGATCCGTCAAATTTTGCTGGCGTTGGAAGATGAAGACGTGGAGCAAAAATGGGTAAGGTGGGTGGGGTTGTAGCTGGAGTCACTGTGGTTGACGCACCAGACGCGCCTGATCCACGGAGAGTTGTCTGAATCCCATCCAGCCGAGTAGAGAGATCCTGGAGACAGCGGATGATGTGGCCCTGTGCAGCCTCCTGATGTTCTAGTCGGGCTGCCAGTTCTTGCATCGGCCTGGCCGCTTGATCCTGGTCTCCGGCTGGATTCATTAGGTCAGTGCTTACTGTCACAACTGAGGGCCTGAGCTGACGGGAGGCAGCCTCAGTTGTAGGGGCTGAGATGTACCGGAACCTGGGAGGTTGTATCAGACCCCTGGACATGTAAGTAACATGAATAATAACTGCCCGAAGGCGTGACCACGACAACTTGGATAAAAGTCAATGATGTTTATTATGACAACTCCGCAACACAGCAGCAGTAAAAGAAAACGTAAAAGTCAGCAAAGAATAAATACAGTTCCTGGGTACTACAGGATGGCAGGAGCCACAGGGCACTGGTAGTGTGAGATAGTTCTTATGATCTTCTAGATGGAAAGTCCTTACCAGGCCCGACTGTAGCAATGGAGATAACCCAGGATTGTGCCAGCTGGTGTTCCAGGAAAAGCTGGGTTGCTGAAGATAAAACAGCTGCTGTGGATACTGGCTGGAACCAGACTGTTGTTAGCACGGAGTGGATACTGGCTGGAACCAGTTAAATAATAAATGAACTTGGGAGCGATGAAATATGAACTGAAATGTAGAACTTGAGAGCGGAGAAATAATAATACCGGTGGAGAGTGGTAAAGTGTAGAAAGGACACCGGCCCTTTAAGGGAAGCTGTACTCTGCTGGAAGCTGAGCTGGAAGCAGGTAATGTTGTAGCTGGAAACAGATGAATCCACAATGGATTGGAGAGTCAGGCTACACCGCAGGTGGAATGCTGGTGCGGGTCTCTATGGTGGAAGTCTTGAGACAGGAGCTGGAACCTGGAAGACAATCACAGGAGAGAGACAAACAGGAACTAGGTTTGACAACCAAAGCACTGACGCCCTCCTTGCTCAGGCACAGTGTATTTATACCTGCAGCAAGGAAGGGATTGGCTAGGCAATTATGCAGATTATCAATACTGAGAACAGATTGGTGGAAATGATCAGCTGACAGAATCCAAGATGGCTGCGCCCATGCAGACACTTGGAGGGAAGTTTGGTTTGTAATCCATGTGGTAATGAAAACAGTAATGGCGGCGCCGGCCACCGGAGACAGGAGGCGCCAGGCTGACAGATGCACATCCAACCACGCGGACACAGCGGAGGCCGCGGCTGACGTTATCGCCACTCAGACACTCTGCATGCAGAAGTTCAGGGACGGCGGCGGAGGCCGCGGGAGACGCCATGCCAGGTGTAATATGGCGTTTACTGTGACAGCGTCCCAGAGTGACAGGAGAGGATACAGGAATGTACACATCAGGATAACAGATGGGATCCGGTCCTGGAGCGCTGAGCCAGCCTTAGGAGGCATCTGATGGGTAAGAAATGGCGTCCAGATACCCGGATCGTGACATGTTCCAGGTCAAGGGACCCTCAAGCGATGGCGGTGGACGCCCTAGTGACACTGTGGGTGTTTCCGTCAGTATATGTGTTCCCTCCACTTCCACTCATTCCAACGGTGATAAAGATCATAAGAAGAACAAGGGTTCAGGCGATACTCATTGTTCCAGACTGGCCAAGGAGGGCCTGGTATCCAGATCTTCAGGAGTTGCTCATAGATTATCCCTGGCCTCTTCGTCTACGAGAGGACCTGTTACAACAGGGTCTGTGCGTGTATCAAGACTTACCGCGGCTGCGTTTGACGGCATGGCGGTTGAGCGCCAAATCCTAGCCCGGTAGGGTATTCCCAGTGAAGTCATTCCTACACTTCTTCAGGCTAGAAAAGAAGTAACGGCAAAGCATTACCACTGTATTTGGAGGAAATATGTGTCTTGGTGTGAATCCAAGAAGGCTCCTACGGAGGAATTTCAGCTGGGGCATTTGCTCCATTTTTTTTTTACAAGCTGGTGTGGATGCAGGCCTAAAGTTGGGCTCCATTAAAGTACAAATTTCGGCCTTATCGATTTTCTTTCAGAAAGAATTGGCCTCCCTTCCAGAAGTTCAGACCTTCGTGAAAGGCGTACTACACATCCAACCTCCCTTTGTGCCCCCAGTGGCGCCTTGGGATCTGAATGTGGTGTTGCAGTTCCTGCAATCTCATTGGTTTGAACCTTTGCGTAAGGTTGAGTTAAAGTTCCTTACTTGGAAGGTAGTCATGTTGTTGGCCTTGGCTTCCGCAAGGCGGGTCTCTGAATTGGCGGCTTTGTCTCACAAAAGTCCCTATTTAATCTTCCATGCTGATAGAGCGGAGTTGAGAACTTGTCAGCAAGTTTTGCCAAAGGGGGTTTCACTGTTTCACATAAACCAGCCTATTGTGGTGCCTGTGGCTACTGTCGCTTTGGCGGAATCAAAGTGTCTCGATGTGGTCAGAGCTTTGAAAATCTATGTCGCCAGAACGGCTCAAATTAGGAAAACAGAGGCTCTGTTTGTCCTGTGGGCACCCAACAAGCTTGGGGCTCCTGCTTCCAAGCAGACTATTGCACGTTGGATCTGTAATACGATTCAGCAAGCTCACTCTATGGCAGGATTGCCGTTACCAAAATCTGTGAAGGCCCATTCTACCAGAAAGGTGGGCTCATCCTGGGCGGCTGCCCAGGGGGTCTCGGCATTACAGCTTTGCCGAGCGGCTACTTGGTCGGGATCAAACACCTTTGCGAAGTTTTACAAGTTTGATACCCTGGCTGAGGAGGACCTCTTGTTTGGTCAATCGGTGCTGCAGAGTCATCCGCACTCTCCCGCCCATTCTAGAGCTTTGGTATAAACCCCATGGTTCTTGAAGCATCCCCAGCATCCTCTAGGACGTATAAGAAAATAGGATTTTAATACCTACCGGTAAATCCTTTTCTCTTAGTCCGTAGAGGATGCTGGGCGCCCGTCCCAGTGCGGGCTGTATCTGCAGTTTGGTTGTAGTTACGCTCATGTTGAGTTAAGTTCAGTCAGTCTGTGACTGTTGTTGGTCATGCCGTTGCATGCGTTGTTGTTGAATGCCATGTTGTACGGCGTGGTTTGAGGTGTGAGCTGGTATGTATCTCACCTTAGTTAAAAACATTAAATAAATCCTTTTCCTCGAAATGTCCATCTCCCTTGGCACAGTTCCTATAACTGGAGTCCGGAGGAGGGGCATAGAGGGAGGAGCCAGTTCATACCCATTTAAAGTCTTAAAGTGCCCATGTCTCCTGCGGATCCCGTCTATACCCCATGGTTCTTGAAGCATCCCCTGCATCCTCTACGGACTAAGAGAAAAGGATTTACCGGTAGGTATTAAAATCCTATTATATATATGCATACACTGTACCGGTACTCCCCAGTTAGGCTTACTGTGCTGTGCTGGTTGCCTTCACAAAATGGGATTTATATATGATTGCAGGTGCGGCACTCCAGACTCCAAATAATTCAGTAAGAAGACTTAATAAAGTGCACTTTATTATGTGTTCGTACTGAATTATTTGGAGTCTGGGGTGCCGCACGTGCAATCGTGTGTGAATATATATATAGTTCCCTTCTTTGGTTTGACAGCTGGGTTCTTAGCCCCATTCACTATACAGAGAGGAACCAGACAAGGGTGCCCCCTCTCCCCCTTATAGTTTACCCTAGCATTGGAAACCTTGGCCATTACTTTCATGGTCTTTCCTTATATTCTGGGATATAAATTGGGTCTCAGCAACTAAAGGTATCATGATTTGCTGATGATATTATGCTACTTGTATCAGACCCAGGTATGTCTATACTTGCTATAATGGAAAAATGTTCAGCTCTTTTTCTGGACACCGCATTAACATCCAATAATCTGTGGTTCTACTGTTAACACCCTCCTGCCATTCATTTATTTCCCTAACTACAGTATATTGTCTCAATTTCATATTGTCCACCAATCCATAAAATATATTGGGATTTATATCAGAGCAAATTGTACATTAGTTATATGATCTCAGTTTATCACCTATTATTCTGACCCAATTGAACAACTGGATTAACCAGAACTTTCCCCTCTCTTTATTGGGTAGAGTAGTATAACTTAAGAGTATAACATCCCTAACTTTCTTATTGTATCCAAATGCTCCAGCTAGCTATATCAAAAAACAATGTCTTAGCATTCTCCAAGGCAATCACAAAATTTATCTGGCCAACTAATAAACCAAAGATACCTCGATTTTGTTTATTACAAACAAGTTTCAGGTGATCTGGGCCTCCCCAATTTCCAAGCTTTCTTGGACGCAGCCCTCTTTCGCTACCTTGTAGACTGGTTAAACCATAATTATTTGACTACTATTCCTCTAGATTAGGCTGTCTTTGTGCCATATGCCCCAGGAGCCTTGCCTAATTTACACAGATCATTCACCCCCCTCCACCACCACCTATATATAAAACTATCTTTTCTTCAAGGACACATCTACTGCATGGTTAGCGGTGAACACAAAATTCTATTGGTATCACACTAGCTCTAGATATATTCCTTTATGGGACAATCCAGAGTTTATACCATCCTTGAACAATACATGGGCCAGTATTTACTAAAAATCCGAGTTTGGCCGATTTGTGTCCCAACACAGGAATTCACTAAGCACAAATCTCGGCAGTGTTTGGGACATTCGTAATGGTTTGAACGGCAAAGTACACAAATACGAATGAATAGACCATCGGTCAAACGCGCCTGTTATTTCATACAATACGGGAATTCACTATTCATTCGTATTTGGGTGTTAGTCTCTGAGTGCTCAATTGCGGTCAGATTTGTTTGCGATTCGTTAAAAAACGCAGCAAAAAAAAAGATCTGCTTTTTTCAGCCGTGTTTACATGTGTTGACACTTACAAATCATTCTAACCTGAATTAGGATGCCTATAAAAGGGACACAAACTTCTCTCATGCAAAATAATTTATTTCCTTATGTTTGCTGGCCAAAACGTGTAGATTTGTAAGGCAATACACATTTTTCAACATATATCCATTATTACACACATTTGTTTTCAACTTTCAAATATTTCAAATGTTGTTTCTGCATCATGTTTTGTAAATCTGATTACTTATTTTTAACACACACAAACATGGCACAATAATAATGTCAGTCATTTTCGGACTGAATTATCTAAATATTACCCCCAACATATTAGGACACTTTTAGCCAACTCAATTGTGTTTTTCTTGTCAATTCGTCTAGAGAAGAAATGTAAAACAGTTACAATTCACTTTGTAAATTGTATTGGTCATGGATGAATCTGCCTGGCTGCCAATTAGTCTGTCTGCTGGCTCAAAGAATGATTAGAATCTAGAAAGAGTAATGATTAGAAAAAAATCAAGTGGTCTGCTTTCTGCCTGCTTAAGACAATCTGCCTGGCTGCCAATTATTCTGTCTGCTGGCTCAAAGAATGATTAGAATCTAGAAAGAGTAATGATTAGAAAAAAATCAAGTGGTCTGCTTTCTGCATGCTAACATCTATGTGCAGCTCAAACAACCGTTTCCTGCTAACAAAAAATACAAAGATGATAAAGAAGAAATGTGCGTACAAAAAAATTCCTGTTGTTGTTGTTTGTACCAGTTATAATTAATGATGTTGTACAAATTGTCAAGGAGCTAAGTGTTATATATATTCTGTTAATCATACACTTGGTAAGTGCTTTGTTTCTCTTCTATTTAAAGAAATGGGTGTGTGTGTTTTTATGTTTATTTGGGTGGTTGCTTGTCCTGGCCTTTGCCTTTACCACTGTCGTGTTGGCGTGCTCTGGTGGAGCGCCTTGGTGGTGATGACACTGGCGTTACATTTGGAGTAGTCGTACCAGAACTGCTGCTTGTTTGCTGTTGCTGCAGGGATCTGAGTGTTTCATTGAGGTTAGTGAGGGTGGCATTGAGTTCACGTGTTGCAGCATTTTGATTGTCTACAATTCTGGACATGGATTCATTGATCATTTGATTGCTTTCTAAAATGTTGATATAGCTTTGCTGTTGTCTGTGCTGTTCTTCCATTATGCGCTGTAAGTTGCCCATGACATGTTTAATGTCTGCACGCATGATTTCCATGGTATTTGCAATTCTTGTGTTTGTTTCATTTTGTCTACTCAGATTTCTGCTGATTCGTCTGAGGTGAGATGGTAGGCTTGCAAACATTTGGGTCTGCCTACGCAGGCAATCTTCATTAGTGGCCTGCTGTCTAGCCCAAATGGTAAAGAACACTTGATCAGGGCCTTGTGTTACTGGTGTTGTTGGGCTGTATTGGGGTGGTGGTGTGCTTTGCTGTGGTGGAGTACTCACAGGTGCTGGGGGGCTGATTCCTTCGATAACTGGATGCATTTCTAACGTGATTGTGTCATCCATGTCACTGTGTTGCTGTTGTTGCGGAGGGATGCTGGTACCAGGACTAGAAGCTGAAATTAAAAAGATTTTTCTTTTTCATCTACTAGGGGTCACTGGAGTACTCTTGGGATATGGACGGCTTCCACAGGAAGAAGGCACTGAATAAATAAATTTTGAAACTACACCTTCCCTCAATATCCCTGAGTACCTCAGTGTTTTTTCTATGCTCGACACAGTTAGAAGGCTTGTGGAGTTTGTCCACATTTCATTGGAATTTTTTCTAAGTTTTTTCTTTTTTCAACGATTTACCACATCCCTTCCCCCCTTCCAATAGGCGTGGGTCCGGGATAGTGAAGGCTGCTTTAGCAGCTGTGGGTGTCGGACCTCTCTAAAAAGAGCTCCCTCACTACCACGTGCAGGACTAAAACCTGCAGTAAAGGCTGGACGGAACTTACAGAAAAGCCCCGTCATAGCCCTCACCACAGGGTCCAGGTATGTTGAACGGGGCGGTCAGCTCACGCTGCCGCCCCACTGTGTGGGATACTGTGTGTGTGTGTGTGGCCGCCCGCCGCTGCCTTCAGCCGCCCGCCGCCGCTTCCAGCGCAGCTGTTTAGGCTGTCTCCCCCGTCGCTCTGTGCCGCGTCGGCCACATGGTTTTATGCATAGGCCGCTCCACGGCTCTATGCAGCGTGCTCCCCGGCCCTCGATGCCGCTTCGGGCTCCCTCTCCACCATAGCCGGCTCCGTGTATAGAGAACGGTACACGGAGCATGGGGGGGCACACAAATGAGAGTCAAAAGGCAGGCTCCATAGCCTAGTGAGTAACTTTGCTGCCACAGTGATGTTCCCTGCACACAGAAATGTCAGGGTCACTGGATAAAAGCTCATGATTCAACTCTTATTGATAAAGGGAATACAGCAGCGCTGCATATGTATTACAATAGGCTATGAAGTCTTTCTTAAAACAGGATACAAGTTATATGTGCAGGTTTGAGTGCAACATAAGATGTTTATTAAATCTGCCTACATAATTATAAGTCGGCACTTTGTGTTATACTGTGAGCATGGGGACATATTAACCATGCTTCCTGTTGTTTTTTCTGTTGTATTTCCAGAATTTCCTGTGTTACATCTCTCCTCCATTGAAGGCGCAGGGGTGTTAAGGGGAATTTGGGATCAGGCATATTGCTGGCGTGCACTGCACTTGGCCAGATATATATTTATAGAGACACCTTAGTGCTATTTACTGAGTCGCGCAAGTTGTCTGTCTTTGTATTTTTTGTATTGTCTGTCTGCATGAGTAAGACACCAGCAATTACTAATAAGCAGTTTCCCTGCCATGTCTAAAACATGGATATACACTCACTTCTCTTACTATTATTTATATCATAACTGTTTATAATGATATTATCCTAAAGACTGCAAATCTGAATCATGGCCGTGGCAGCCAAATACTGGCTTTGTTCACTGTTGTAAAGTAAGATATGTTATAACAATTGGTCAGCACATGGTGCTTATAAAACAGTATCTGTGGAGCACTGCAAGCATTGTGAGTTCAGGTCTCACCTGCAGCAGCTTTGGCTTAATTCACTTGGCTACACCACACTGGATACGCCCAATCTCATCTGATTTTGGAAGCTAAGCAGTGTTGGGCCTGATTAGCCACCTGGGAGTACAAGGTGCTGTAGGTATTTTTTAATCTACAGCCACACCACACTGGATACGCCCAAACTCATCTGATTTTGGAAGCTAAGCAGTGTTGCATATTGTTTGCCATCTGGGGGAGACTGGTGATCCAACTAGATTGCATACTAATGCATGCTAGTTTAAACTGTTAAAAAAAAAAAAAAAAAGATACATTCTGGTTAGCTCAGTTTGGGCTTACACTATCAATATAAACCTACCATAGGTTTTACAGTCATGATAGCTCTCCAGAGCCCGCTCCCAAGAGCGCGCTCCCGGCGCCGGCCACTAGATAGGGCCCATTAACTAAGCTGTGGTTAAGCAGCAGTCATCTCAGGTTTTAAGCCTGTGTGAGGTCACATTTAGTTTCAGACTTCTAAAAATTATTATACCTCTGTATCAGGATGTATCTGGATATATGTATATGGGTATATAATATATATGTGTATGTATGCATATATGGAATATATATATATTTATTAAGGTCTGAGTATGTGTGAATATACATTGTTGTATGTATGTGTAGATATATTTATATATATATATATATATATAATATGCTGACGTTAAAAATCTATTTTGCAGTAAGCAAGACTAATTAGCACACAGTGCTTATTAAACAGTATCTGTTGAGCACTGCAAACATGGTGAGTTCAGGCCTCACCTGCAGCAGCTTTGCTTATTGTTTTTACAGGTGGCTCTGTAGCCAAGTGGTTAGGCTTCCCGGCCACAGTGAACTTTGTGATTGCATGGACACTGGTTCAGATCCTGGTTTAACAGGTGTTTAAAAAAAAAAAAAAACATGGTAGGACACCATTTTTTAACGTTACTTCCTGGTTCTTTCCCGGAGGTTGCTGCCCTACAACACTTAGCCTCTGGAGGAGCGGGGTGTTAGGAGTTTAATTTATTAATTGTTTTTGTACAGCATGATTCTACAGGAAGATTCACTATTGCTGGTAACCACATGCACGGTAATGCAGGTTTATACACACGTTACTTCCGTGGTGTACTTACTGGTTGGGGTACATGATCACTAAGTCTAATGCATAGTCAAACAAGCAGCTTCGCTGCAAAGTCGGTCACACAGTGTGTCGGACAAATACGAATCTGGGCCAGTGGCGCAATGTATAACGCATCTGACTACTGATAACAAGATTGTAGGTTCGTCTCCTACCTGGCTCGTTTAAGTTGCCGTGATCGTATAGTGGTTAGTACTCTGCGTAAAAACTGCACAGACAGACCCTTACCGGTCCTCTTTGGGGGGAATGCGGGGGCATGTACTGCCTGAAAAAAATAAAAATTTTTTTTTTTTTACTGTGTCAGTTAGATTGTTGCGGTTGATTTGCCGCCAGCCCTCATAGCACCAGGCCAGTACGTCAGGTTCTCAGCGAAGGCTGAACAATTTTCAATGAGAGACAATTGCAATTATTGGGCGTTTACCTATCGGAGTGTACCCTAAACAGCAGTAGGGCTGTTGCTTCGCCCTGCTTTGGTAAGGGTTTGAGGTAACAAGGCTGTAGTGGCTGGACACTCTAGTTCAGGTTTGCCCTAAATAAAGACCACCTTACACTTCTTGCTGCCTACAGCTTCTTTGGACGTTGGCAGTTGGTTCTTGCGTTTTCAGCTTCGCTAGTGGCGCATAACGTCCACTTTGGCTACGTTCCTAACAGGCGGAGTCAGATTCCAAACGAGATAGATCACAGACCAAGTGGGGGGGGAAATCTGATTTCCTACCATTGTCTACGCGAATTCCTGAATGATTCCGTCTCAACGACTTCAATTCCTAGGTATGATTCTCGATACGGTAAATCAAAGAATTTACCTACCCGAACAGAAAGTACAGGTCATTCGTCATCTGGTAAAATTAGTGCTCAAGCCACGCACAGTCTTGGTTCATTTGTGCATTCGCCTATTAGACACAATGGCGGCGGCCATTGGTGGCGGCTTTCATAGCGCTTCAGTTCGGAAGACTTCACTCACGTCCTTTTCAATTGGAT
This sequence comes from Pseudophryne corroboree, assembly GCF_028390025.1. Lineage (NCBI taxonomy): Eukaryota > Metazoa > Chordata > Amphibia > Anura > Myobatrachidae > Pseudophryne > Pseudophryne corroboree. The sequence goes on along the minus strand of NC_086449.1, from coordinate 608,714,818 downwards.
GTGCTCGCACAGTGGTCGGGCTCGCATCTGCAGATTTACCGCAGGGTGAGGTTGTCTCCAAGGGCCAGAGTGTCTCTACTCTGGTGGCTCAAAGTACAGAATCTAACCGCAGGGAAACGGTTCGGCGCCTGGAATTGGATAATTCTCACGGCGGACGCGAGTCTCGGAGGTTGGGGAGCTGTAGTCCTAAATTATCAGCTCCAGGGTCTCTGGGCGGATCACGAAAGATTGCTGTCTATAAATGTCCTGGAACTCCGGGCAATTTACAATGCGCTACGACAAGCAGTGCACAGGCTGCAGGCTCAGGCTGTTCAGGTGCAGTCAGACAATGCGACGGCGGTCGCATATATCAACAAACAAGGAGGAACGAAACCCGTATGGCAATGCGGGAAGTAGCTTGAATCCTCGATTGGGCCGAGTATCACCAAATGATATTGTCGGCAGTAGTCATTCCGGGAGTGGACAACTGGGAGGCGGATTATCTCAGCCGTCGGAATTTTCATCCAGGAGAATGGGCATTAAATCCAGAAGTGTTTCACATGCTGGTCCAGAAGTGGAGTTACCCGCAGGTGGACCTGATGGCATTTCGCCACAATCATCAAACGCCCCAGGTCGTGTCCAGAACGAGAAGATCCAAAGGCAGTGGCGGTGGATGCTCTCACAATCACGTGGCCATACAGTCTCGTGTATCTGTTTCCACCATTTCCGCTGCTCCCTCTGTGGCTAAAACGGATCAAAGGAGAGTCCGTCACAGTTATACTAGTGGCGCTTCTTTGGCCTCGGAGAGCTTGGTTCTTGGATCTCCGCGGTCTACTCGCAGTCCGTCTTTGGCCGCTCCCACTACGTTCGGACCTGTTACAACAGGGTCCGTTCCTTTACCCCGATTTAGCGCGCCCGCGTTTGACGGGGTGGCTGTTGAGACAGCCCTCTTAAGAAGAGAGGGCATTCCAGAATCGGTTATACCAACCATGTTACGAGCTAGGAAGCCGGTTACGGCAGCTCATTATTACAGAATTTGGCGTGCCTATGTAGGTTGGTGTGAAGCTCGGAAGTTTCCGACATCAACTTTTAAGTTATCCCGTCTTTGGTTATTTCTACAGATGGGGTTAGATGGAGGTCTGAGTTTATCCACACTAAAAGTGCAGATATCGGCGTTGTCAATTTATTTTCATACTAGATTGGCCCTATTGCCGTCGGTTCACACCTTTATGCAGGGTGTCCTCAGAGTTCAGCCTCCATTCACTCCACCTACTGCGCCATGGGACTTGAATCTGGTTTTTAGATTTCTTACAGTCTTTTTATTTTGAACACTTACAACAAGTGGATATTAAATTTCTCACTTGGGAAAACAATTTTTCTTTTAGCCTTAGCGTCAGCAAGGCGTGTTTCAGATTTGGGTGCTTTGTCGTGCAAGCCACCGTATTTAGTGTTTCATGATGACAGAGCGGAACTTCGGACGAATTACGCTTTTCTACCAAAGGTAGTGTCATCTTTTCACATCAATCAACCAATAGTAGTTCCTGTGTTAACAGGAGACTCTGGTAGGTTGATGTGGTACGTGCATTACGCATTTATGTATCCCGAACGTCGACAGTTCGTAAGACGGATACGTTGTTTGCTCTCTTTGATGCTGCCAAGATGGGTTGGCCAGCTTCTAGGCAGACCTTATCCAGTTGGATTAAATTGACCATACGTCAGGCTTACCTTCATGCTAGGTTACAGCCGCCTACATCAGTAACAGCTCATTCCACACGTGCTGTGGGAACGTCATGGGCAGCGAGTCGTGGAGCTTCTACGACACAGCTTTGCCGGGCGGCTACATGGTCTTCGGTGCACACGTTTGTGCGCTTCTACAAGTTTGATATGTTTGCGGCATCAGCATCTAGCTTTGGCCGCCTATTGTTACAGGTGCCAAACAGCTCTCCCGCCCACGGGGGAAACTTTGGTACGTCCCAAAAGTACTCCAGTGACCCCTAGTGGATGAAAAAGAAAATAGGATTTTGGTACTTACCAGGTAAATCCTTTTCTTTGAATCCATAGGGGGCACTGGACGCCCACCCAGAGCAGTTTACCTGGTTTGGGGTAGGTTCAGTAGATCTTATGGTAACACATTTTCACCGACTGGTTCAGATTAACAAGTTCTAATCGGTTATAGTGTCAACTGTTTAGTTGTCAGTAATGTTGTGTCAACTTTATTGTTGTCCGTTATGTTATATGTAATTCTCCATTGTCAACCTCTCTATCGCTCCTGTTCGGCTCAGTAAAAAACACTGAGGTACTCAGGGATATGGAGGGGAGGTGTAGTTTCAAAATTAATTTATTCAGTGCCTTCTTCCTGTGGAAGCCGTCCATATCCCAAGAGTACTCCAGTGCCCCCTATGGATTCAAAGAAAAGGATTTACCTGGTAAGTACCAAAATCCTATTATCCGTTACTTATCCATATGTTTAATACATTGGTACAAAGCACTAAACATGGAACACATGTAATGGACTGGTGCTTTCAGATATCCGGCCCTAGCAACATCATCACTCATTACTTAAATACATAAATATGCCTGTTTGTGGCAAATGTGTCTGGTTACTTCATTCTTAAAGCAAACACATGAGTTGTATGGTACATCAGACATACTCCTGGCTAAAAACACATTGTAATCCATAATGTGTTGCCTTAAGGTGTCTCCAACCAAAACATAGTAATGTTTTTGTATGCAGTTGGCAATGTTAGGACAAACACACATGTGTAAATTATTCTAACAACCTTACTATTTGCAAAGCTTACACATGAGTTTCTGTTGCAGCATCTTCCACACATTGTGCTACTGTATGGCTGAAGTGGACATACATATCTTTACTGGATGTTGTGAAGGCCATTTTGTTAGGTTTCCATTTCATGTTTTACTGACTTGGGTAAGTATAGCAGATTTTTATGGGTATTTACTTAATGAGTTTAAGTAAATGGTTTTTTAAAGATCTGACATTTTTAATTGTTATCACAGTTCGTTACTCACAATCAAGATGAGGGGAGTGTGGTTGGCGTCTTGGAGGTGTGTCCAAAATTTGGAGTGGGGGCACCGAACAAACAGTAGATAATCTTCGTGGCGGGGAAGCCTGCTGTGGTTGGCCCTGGACATCAGACCTTGCTTTCTTTGCTGGCAGATGTTTTTTGTGGTGTGTTCCAGAAGTGCGCCTTCTGCTGCTTAAGACTTCTTTGGATGGAACTAGTATTGAAAGTGACATTTTGTTATGGCCATTCATTTACAAACCTAACCTATACTACAATGGACACTTTACCTGCTTCCGCAGCGTCATCATCATCAGATGTGATGGAAGTGACTGTAGGACGACCAGTACTGCTTTTTTCAACACTGTAAATCCCCCCCAAAAAAAATAAAAAAATATTCATGCTATTGTTAATACATCCACCCATTATGCTTATAAACATTACATCTTTAAAAAATGGATGTTTTATTATGAATCTAAAAATAAGGACATTAAACACAAAAAGCACAACATCAAACCCAAAACATTGTCCAATAGCCATATGCACTATGGAAAGTGCAACACAGGGAATCATATACAGGACACAGACATAGGACACAATTCCAAAAACATACACTAACAAGCCAAAACACACACAGCTTCATTTTCTAATAAAAGGAAAAAAATTACAAATGCAATATAGAAATAGGTCTGTGATGTGGCACTCCAAACACACATTACCACAATATGAGGCCAACAACAACAACAAAAAATACAGTAAGGTAACTAAGTCTGCAGTTGTTGTGTCAGTGTACAAATACAGACTCAAAATGAACCAGCAAATAGTGGCCTTGACTTAAACAATATTACATTGAGTACTAATGAAATTACACATGTAACTGCCTTCAAAGACACTTTGCACTACTCCAGCCTCTAACATATCAACCACTGATTTGGAAACATTGCACATGGATAACTGAAATAAAAAAACATAGTCCAACTTTCAAAATGTACAATGTGCCAAAGTAAAACATTATTGCTGGACAATTCAATGACACACCAAGTCCAAACTAATCATGGAAAATGTACTGTCCAAAAACCACATGACATACAAGCAAGTAAGACGTTACATTGACTTTTGTATGAAACATGACCCAAAACAATGTATTTGATGACGCACACTTGAAGATGGGAGTAATATGCAACGTCACATGACACACATTTAAAACATACAGTAAGCCAGAAGTAATGTCATAGAATGTTAAGGCAAATACACATGCTCACCATCCTTCCTGGGGCCATCGGAATCCCGGACATAGGTTGCAGACACTACTTCTGGAGGGATTATAGTCCGCATGGGCTCCTCATAGTCCAGATATGTGGCAATAAAGGGCGGACCACCACCGGTTTTGCGAGCCGACTTCGCCTCCTTGGCCATTTTGGACTTGACACGTCGCTTTATGTCATAGAACCATTTGCGGCACGTGTCCTCCGTCCGCTTCACCACCCCCTCACTATTTACAGCAGCAACTACTTTCGCCCACAACACCGTCTTCTTCCGTGTTGGCACCTTGGCGGACTCAGGGCCAAATAGCTGCCGCTGATACTTCATTAGCTCCCGCACCAATGCCACATTTTCTGCATAACTAAACTTTACATTACGCCCAGTCTTAGTAGTGGTGCGTGGCTGTCTGACTGTCACTATCACTGTCACTTGAGGCTGCTGCAGCAACCTCACCAACCTCCTCCACCTCACTAACACTCACCTCCTCCACCTGACCGACCTGACAAATTGTGGTCTTCTCTTAACTTAGCATGGTCCAAAGATTTGGCAAAGGTTAGAAATTTTCCGCTAGTCATTTATTGAGGTTTTTGAGTTCAGCCCAGTTAGAGGAGGTACACTTAAAATGTATCCCTATCACATATGTTTCGCAGGCACCGCTCCAACATATGGCTCCAGGGGAAACTGGTTAATGCCGTAAATGCAATGCTACACACACTGATTATATTCATAGCATGTGGTTGTGTCCAATGAGTGATTAGACACATTAGAGTTTTCACTTTTGTTACTCAACTGTTCCACATCCATTTGCCCTTCCATCCTATACTGCTGCTATTTCCTATATTCTGTTATTACTCAACTTATTCCCATTCTCTCACACACACTATGGTGGTTAAGAAAGTACTCTGTAAATGGATCAATAAATCAGTCCCTTTAATTATGGAGATTAAAACAGTTCTCCTAGAACCTACTTTGATGAGAGATACTTTCTCAGACATAGAAAAAGGGGCACATCACTTTATAAGAAATGAGAACTTTGTCTCTACACTCCTAGTGAAGATCCAATCTTAGATTAAAAGACCTACAGTATGAGTCAACCACCTGGTATCTTCAAAGCCACCTCGCATGATCCTATGAGCAGTATTCAATTCTTTTCATTCCCTTCCACACCCGTTCTGTTTCTGCTGATGGGCATGGTATTATCATTTCAGCTCGCTACCCCAGGGGGGGGGTAGCAAGGCGCCCTAACCCTTTACGCAGCTAAACCTGATTACTATAGGCGCAATATGTGCGATAACAGGGATCACTTTAGAAAGGAGATTGGGCATGATATATAATTTGAATACCACCCTATATTTTCCACACAGTCGGCAGGATGTAATGGAGTCCGAGGTCGCCAGAGGTGCGGTAAACTAGCCAATCTCAGACCTTTTTCTTTAAATGGACAATCACTTACAAGGCAAAACCATGGGTATTTCTGTTACTGCCCTTCTGCCTTCATTCCCTCTTGTGGGAGTAAGCTCTCTAAACGATTGATCATTTCAATATTGTACTTGCCATAGTTTTGGCCCATATTTATCAAAGCTTGCAGAGGGATAAAGTACCAACTAATTAGCTCCTTAATGTCATTTTCAAATACAGTCTATAATAGAATATAACACAGAATCACCACCATGTCCTTTGGCGCTGGAGATCCAAAAAAGTCCACCTTCTATAGGTTTTAGATATCAGATTTCCTTTATTTCCTTGATATTCTCAAAAATAAAACAGAGGCAGGATGCCCTGAGGAAGAAACATCTGTATCGAAATGCGTTTGATGAGGACTATTGGGATGGACTCTCTCATGGACAGATGGTAAACAGGGTTATCCAGGGACGCATTTACACTCTGTTAACCACTGTGCATTTGTCTACTATTACATTTGGTAGACCATACGATTGAGTGAGAGTCCATTTGTTTTATGTATATTTTTGGGAAAATATTAAAAAGCTGTTTTACACTATTGGAAGTCTGTCTTTGCTTCACATGTAAAATGGAGTGATGCTGTAACCGTATGGAAGCAAGGAGTGTGGCCATATCGGATTTAACCACTCCAGTGAATGTGATATTGTCTACTTATATGGTAGACCATCATTTCCGGTAGGAGGCCTATTGTGTGATCCTGAATGTTTAAGACGTTAGAAAGGTGTGATGCACTATGAAGTGTTTCTCTCTGTTTTATTTTTGAGCATATTGAAGAAATTAAGCAAATCCACTATTTAAAACCTATAAAAGGTGGACTTTTTTGGATCTCCAGCGCCAAAGGACATGGTGGTGATTCTGTGTTGTATTGTACGTTTCTGTTAGTAGTGTGGGTACGTGTCCAAAGGGCAGCTGAGTGGTAGGTGCATTGATCTATTTCTCTAATTTTTGCACAGTCTATAATAGGACAGGAGCCGATTGATACATTTTCTCTCTCCACTTCATCTCTCCCCAAGCTTTGATATATCTGGGCCATAGTCGTATATTAATTGTATCCCTTTTTATATATTGTAGCTCCATGTATTTTTTTTTACTGCTTATATATGAGTTCTTTTCATTTACGTATATGCCCCCATCTCCCCACTCGCCCATTCCTCTATTACTTGTACCATTCCTTTTGCTTCCTCTCCCCTACATTGATCAACTTGTGACATTTCCGTAAATTTTCATGTTGATGTATTGATGCTTTTATGTGTTCTCACTTATATTACCTCACCCACCTGTAATTTATTGTTATTGCCTTTTTACCTTTCCTAAGCTGTGTTGATATGGCTTGCCTCTTGTTTGAAATGTCTTAATAAAATGTATTAAAAAAAGGCATGTGGAGGAGTCTGACGGCCTTACCTTTTTTATGGAATTTTTTTAATCTGACACAGCTGAATAATCTGAAGTTAGAAATCTTGAATTGTGTTTATGACCCAAAGCTGAATAAGGAATTTTAAGGCAAGATTTGCAGTCACTGCCGTTTTAATGAAAAACGGTCTCCTCCCACTCACATGGCTGAACCTATTAAATGGATGTAGATAGGATTTTCTGATACTTTTGTTACCAAGAAAGATTTGAATCTTCCAAAAGGTCATGGCCATTAGTCATTACCAACAGCAGGTTTTTGCTGACATTACTGTCCTTTATTTATAAGGCCCCACAAAGTGTTTGCAGTGCTATACAGGATTAACCTAAAACATTTCTAAATATCACAGTATTAGAGCTTAAGTACAATATACATGTGATAATGATAGCATGAGTACCAATCATTACTATAGCACTAGAGACTGGGAGGAACAAGTAACAGTATCAAAGGTAAGACACCTCACTATAGCATAGAGAAGTATACAGTGGTGAGCTGTGCAGGAGTTTATTTAGTACGCAATGATCCTGTACTCAGTGAGTAGGTGAGCTAACCTGTATCAAAGTGGTTGAAGGGGATAAGGTTGATCTATGAGAAGGATGGTACTGATGCATCCAGATTGTCTGGTTTCTCAGTTTCAGCCTCAGAGAGCTGTAATTTTAGTACAAATTTAATATACAGTTTATCAAAAACAATTTATAATCTAATTGATGTTAGAAAGAATAGGTGCTGTTTAAGGGATCAAAGACAAAGACCTGGCAGTTTGCATTTAATAGTTATAACATGTATCATTGAGGAAGACTTGTATATAGATACAAAAACCTCTTTAGAATGAACAGGATAATTAGCATGTTTCCTTTCTCTTCTGGCGAAACTAAGGTATAGAGCAAGCCATAAAAACAGTTACAGGAATAGCTAGGCTATATCTGAAAATATTACCTGGGGTACAATATTTAAAGATCACTAAACCCTGGACCTTGGGTAAGTGGTGCTGATCTTGAACATGTTGCACCAAAAGTATATTTTCAAAGTGCAAAGTACAATCCAAAGAGGTATAGAAAAAAACAGTTGAATATTTTACATTATTCAAGATCTAAGAAAGATCAACATACTGTAAATGTCAAATTGCTTTCTAACAAATATTTAAAATGGCCGCTCTAATATATACTATGGACGCCTGCGCATCTTATTACCATGTGCTATGAATGTGCGCTATACATCGCAAAACACTGCATCCCATAAGAGAAAACAATACACCCACACATTATCTGAGTTCCAAAGCTCATTGATGTATATATTTGTTATTAAAAGGATATGTATTCAATATATCACAATGTACAGTATATATATATATATATATATATATATATATATATAAAGAAGCAAAGACTGCGGCACTCCACTGATTGAAAAGGTTTTTTAGTAGTAAAGAAACATGAGCTGGAAAAGCTGCCAGAAAACGTCATCAATGGTTGACATTTCAGTGTTACGCAGGCACCGTTATCAAAACCTAGTAGTTAGCAGAACCAAACAAACAGAAAGCATGAAGAACACTCACCTAAATAGGGAAGAACACCCGCCGACGGAGAGATCCGGTTCCGGTCAGCGGCCCACGTGTCCTCGTACGCGGCGTCCACTTCCGGTGACGTCAGACTCCTGCATCCGAATTCACCATGGCAACGCGTCCCATAGTGCACGGCGGCGGAGAGCCGCGCGCCGATCATCCAGTTGCCTGGCACTGTCAGCGCTCCCTCACGCGTCTCCCGTGATCACCTGGTTTCTGTTGCCTGGCAACCAAATGACAGGAGCTGATTCACCTTACCGGCTCCCCCCGCAGGCCTGGGAAACACAAATATAAACAATGAACAGACGTGACGATAATGCATAGCAATACTGTAAACACAATCTTAAAAAAAAGTGGATCCAACTTTTGAACAGTCTGGCCATCAGGACTTAATGAACGTCACAATTGGAATTGGAATACCTCGACTATTTACTGAAGGCACCCACCAAGCAAGCACATTCAGCAACGAGTGCCAATTCTACACCACGTCTATGCCAGGGAGTTGTGTAAACTCCACACGGAATTGAGCACCAGCAGCATTTGTTTTCAACAGATTTATATATATATAGGACCCCAACTGGAAATCACAGTGTACCACATGGAGCCTGATGTGGCCATCCCCACTGGACATAATGTGGGATGTCAAGGTATGCCCACGACTAAAGGTCTCTTACGTAGCTTCACAGACGAGGAAGCGAAACAAATCCTTTTTAAGGAGCCTTGGCCTTCCACTAACATGAATCTCTCTGCAGAGGAGGTTTTTCAACAAGTCATCAAATTGAAAAAGCGTGAGACAGATTATCTTATGCACGGCATTTCACTCACAAGATACTTCAAAGAGAAAATGATTCCACGTGGCTTTCGGTGCCGCAATATACCGACAATAGGCCGATACAATCCTGAGTTTTGCCAACAATGGATTGGAATAGTCAACAAGTGTGGATTGGATCTGATGTTACTCGTTATCAAGGAATCTGAAAAAAGAACTGACGCTTTCTAGATAGAAAATCTCCAAATTTGAAGCCGTTAACAATATCACTCTGATAGAGGATACTAACACTGATTGGTTTATGAAAATCAAACAAACCATAGAAACATATCAGAATGATTTATCTAAATTTAAATTAAAAAAATATGAAACAGTTTTACAAGACTATGAATCCAACCGAGTTTATCACTGGTTGAAGGGGGGGGGCCAAAACACCGCAAGATCCAACCCAGCGGGATCGCGACAGGGATGGTGGCGAAGACGGGAAAATCAGGGCCGTGATATACAAACCTCAAACAGCGACAGTGAATTTGCTGTCAGAAATTCAGATGACCCCATAGAGGAATCTACGGTCCCTTTAGGAACCAGTCTTCGAAAAACAGGAAGCCAAAATGTAACTTCAAAGCCACCCGCCGCGGGGGTCAAAACGCGAGGAAAAAGAGGCGTGAACTCCCAAAAGAAAAACTGATTTATAATTTGTCCTCCAGAGTGTTAACGGAACAGGAAGAAAGAGTCTTAAACAAAGGACTTTCACTCGTTCCCACAAACAAACATAATGATTTAAAATGGAACGTTGAATTACACCATTTCTCTAGAAAATTACGGTTACAAGAACATTTTCAGTACTCCAGTTCATCAACTATAACAACACCTACTCAACAGTTCCTTGCCAAGAGGAGCAAATCCACTTTTGATCAAGTATCTCAAAACAATTCCATTAAAACCTTTACCAGAATGATGGACGACTCTGTTCAGAAATTTGTACAGGCCACCCCAATACAGCACCACAATCTCAGTCGACAGGAATCTATAGCGCTAAAAATATTATCAGGATACAAAGACATTGTGGTCCGTCCAGCGGACAAAGGGGGTGCCATTGTAGTCCAGGACCTTACTGACTATATGGCAGAGATAGATCGTCAACTTGCGGATACCAGTGTTTACCAGAAACTGGGATATGATCCAACCACACAGTACCAGCGGGAACTAACAGACATCTTACAACAAGCAAAAGTTGACGGTATCCTTGATGACAAACTATGGGTGGCTCTACAACAACCACATCCTGTGAGCCCGATCCTATATACGGTCCCAAAGATTCACAAGGACTTGACCTGCCCCCCCGGACGTCCCATCATATCAGCACGTGACTCACTTTATCAGCCAATAGCCATGTATTTAGATAGTATCCTACAACCTTGCATCACCATGCATCCAAGGTTCATTAAGGACACTACAAGCTTTCTGTCTCGTCTTACAACCATAAAAGATGTATCCGAGGACACATTCCTGTGTACATTAGCCATAAATAGTCTATATACTTCGATACCACACCAACAAGGTCTATTCGCTGTACGTAAGATCTATATTCAACAACAGATTACAGATCTCAATATTGAGCTATTTATGAAATTGTTGGAACTAACTCTCACTCGGAACTACTTCATATACAATGGCGAATTTTACAAACAACTAGCAGGCTGCGCCATGGGCAGTAATGTGGCACCAAGTTATGCGAACATATTTATGTTCATGGAAGAAGACCTCATGTTCTTTCAACATCCTGTATACACTCCATGTATCCAAATCTATATGCGCTATATAGATGATTTATTCTTGCTGTGGATGGGCGATGAGGCATCATTGTTGCAAATGATTGAGTATATTAATACTCGAATATCGACCATTAGAGTCACATTTCAACACAGTAAAACATCAATACACTATTTGGATGTCCTACTGTCAAAGGAAGTACCAGAATTAAGGACCAAAGTATTTTCTAAACCCACGGATCGCAATACATTATTGCTGGCATCCAGCCACCACCCAACGCCATTAAAGAGGGGCCTACCAAAGTCCCAAATGATGCGGGTGGCCCGTATTGCCAGCAGTTCTGAAATTGCAGCATTAAGTATAGACAAGGTTATTGATAAATTTGTGGCGAGAGGGTACAACCTGTCATTACTTAAACAACAGAAGACCGAGGTGTTGGCAATCAGCAGGGAACAACTTCTTACACCGAAATTAAAAAAACAGGATTCGGTAATTCCGTGGAAGATGGAGTTCTCTTCGTCCAGTCAAGTTGTGCAAAGAGCTAGTCAGGCCTTGTGGCCCATTGTCTCAACGGACAGCGACCTGCCTTGCTTTAAACACAGGCGTCCAATGGCCTGCTATACAAGAGGACGTAACATTAAAGATATGGTTGTACACACGGATATTACGGGCTTTAACAATTCTATCCCGCCCACTCACTTCCTTACAAAACCCAATGGCTGCTACAAATGCCCACGCTGTACAACCTGTACACATATGATTACAGGTCCCTCTTTTAAACACCCGCATTTATCAAAAACATATTCCATCAGACATACTTTGTCTTGCTTATCTACACACGTTATATATATCATCATCTGTCCGTGCCAACTATACTACGTGGGTAAAACCATTAGCACTGCCAGTGAACGCATGGCTCTACACCGTTCCTCGATCAATAAGGCAATAATTAACGGTTCTTCAGACCAACCAGTGGCTAGACACTTTCTACAAGTGAAGCATCCACTATCTTCATTGAAACATATGCTCGTCGACCACATTCCATCATCACTACGTGGGGGCGATCGGAATGGTAAACTCCTACGGTGTGAGACCAAGTGGATCCATCTTTTGAACACAGGGGGTCATTCCGAGTTGTTCGTTCGTTATATTGTTCTCGCAACGGAGCGATTAGTCGCTAATGCGCATGCGCAATGTCCGCAGTGCGACTGCGCCAAGTAAATTTGCTATGCAGTTAGGTATTTTACTCACGGCATTACGAGGTTTTTTCTTTGTTCTGGTGATCGTAATATGATTGACAGGAAGTGGGTGTTTCTGGGCGGAAACTGGCCGTTTTATGGGTGTGTGCGAAAAAACGCTACCGTTTCTGGGAAAAACGCGGGAGTGGCTGGAGAAACGGAGGAGTATCTGGCCGAACGCTGGGAGTGTTTGTGACGTCAAACCAGGAACGAAACTGACTGAACTGATCGCAGTTGCCGAGTAAGTGTGGAGCTACTCAGAAACTGCTAAGAAGTGTATATTCGCAATTTTGCTAATCTTTCGTTCGCAATTTTGATAAGCTAAGATTCACTCCCAGTAGGCGGCGGCTGAGCGTGTGCAAAGCTGCTAAAAGCAGCTTGCGAGCGAACAACTCGGAATGAGGCCACAGTCTGGCCATCAGGACTTAATGAACGTCACAATTGGTATGCTTTCTTACAACAGCTGAGAGGACTTCTTAAGATATATTACTTTTTTGCCTTGTAAGACTAGTCTACAGTCTCATGTTTCTCCAGTTAGGTTGACTTTACCTCATTTATTCTCTTTATTCATTTTTTTCAAGTCTGACATGTCACATCCACTCTTTTTTCTTTTTCTTCTCTTCTACTTCCTCGTTCTTTTCTTTCTATTTGCTTTTATGTCTTTTTCTTTTTCTTTTTTCCTCCTTTCTTCCTATTTCTTCCTGTTTGTTCTGTTTTCTCTTTCTTCACCTCTTTTCTCTTCTTTCCCACTTTTTCCTTTCTTTGCTCCTCTTGTTTGATTCCTTCTCTTTTTCTTTTGTCTTCTTTCTCTCCTTTTTATTTCTTCATTCTTCATTTTACCATATTTCTTAATTTTTTACTGTCACTTTCCTGCCTTTTATTTATTTTTATTTCATTTTCATTGTTAATTTTCTATTTTCATTTTATTTCATTTTTAATTTTAATTTATTATTTATTTTTTAATTTTTATTTTTATTTTTATTTTTACTTTTCATTTTTCACTTTTTATCTATTTTATTATTATTATTTTTTTTCCATACTTTATGCTTTATTTTCCATTATGCTCCAGTCTCACTTTTATCCCTTCTCTATAACGCTTACATTCCTCCTCAATCACACAGAGAAAACATGCCCTTAGATGATTATTATATAAATGTTTCTATTCATCACAGCATACTCTCTTGGAGATGATGTGCCTGCACACATGGCTTCTATAATAGGTACTAGATACACTGGACAGTATATGTGACAGAATATCTTTTTTATAAGATTGTGTTTACAGTATTGCTATGCATTATCGTCACGTCTGTTCATTGTTTATATTTGTGTTTCCCAGGCCTGCGGGGTGAGCCGGTAAGGCGAATCAGCTCCTGTCATTTGGTTGCCAGGCAACAGAAACCAGGTGATCACGGGAGACGCGTGAGGGAGCGCTGACAGTGCCAGGCAACTGGATGATCGGCGCGCGGCTCTCCGCCGCCGTGCACTATGGGACGCGTTGCCATGGTGAATTCGGATGCAGGAGTCTGACGTCACCGGAAGTGGACACCGCGTACGAGGACACGCGGGCCGCTGACCGGAACCGGCTCTCTCCGTCGGCGGGTGTTCTTCCCTACTTAGGTGAGTGTTCTTCATGCTTTCTGTTTGTTTGGTTCTGCTAACTACTAGGTTTTGATAACGGTGCCTGCGTAGCACCGAAACGTCAACCATTGATGACGTTTTCTGGCAGCTTTTCCAGCTCATGTTTTATTACTACTAAAAAAACCTTTCAATCAGTGGAGTGCCGCAGTCTTTGCTTCTTTATACCTCGACTATTTACTGAAGGCACCTACCCAGCAAGCACATTCAGCAACGAGTACCAATTCTACACCATGTCTATGTATATGTGTGTATATATATATATATATATATGTGTGTATATATATATATATATATATATATATATATAGTTACATGGTATTACATATATAGTTTATGTACCATGGACGCGCACTCTCAGATTACTACAGAAACAAGCAGATCCCCAGGGAATTCCGTGTACAAAACACCCCAACGATAGGTCGGCATAATGCTAATTTCTGTAGACGTATTTCGGTCCTAAACAAGTGTGCCATGGACCTTATGCTTCTAGTTATAGAGGAGTCCACCCGTGAGGTTAATCTGACAAGAGAGAAATTGCGCACATTTGAAGAATTACATCTACAAACGCTTACAGATGATAAAACCATCAATTGGTTGGATCAAGCTTAAAAGCCAGGTGGAAACCTATAGGCTGGAGCTGCTGAAGTATAAAAAAGATAAGCTGCTTAAAGTACAGGCGGATAATGAGCAGCACCGAGTGTATACATGGCTTTCCAAACCGACGGGTATACCGAGCAGAGGGAAGCCTGTTAGACCCTTTAAGCGCAGGACACCGAGACTGCAATACAGTACGTCCACTAGTGACACGGATGAAACGGCGATCTCTGATTCGGCAGTCTCCACACAAGGTGCCCCTTTAGGGGCAGTTACCCGAGCACTGGCATCTGGAAGAAGAAGAAACCCACCAGACGGGGGGGCCAGTCGAGGCGGCAGACGGGGGGGGCAGACCACCCAGGTTGCATCGGACCTAATCTTTAATTTATCACGTACTAACCTGACTCCGGCTGAAACTGCGGTCCTTAGCAAAGGATTGTCTTATGTTACCACTAAATCTCCAGATACGTTTCAATGTAAGGTGGAAGCGTTTAAATTTAATACAACGTTGAAACTTAAGGAACATTTCAGCAAAGATATAGAGCAGACACAGAGGGGGACGTCTACACCTCAGCCTAAACGGTTAAGGTCTGGCTCTAAATTCGACCCAGTTTCGCATAACGCCTCTATCAGAACTTTCACCTGCATGATGGAACATTTGCAGGACGATCCTCCCCCCCATGTTCACAGAAATATGTCAAGAGAGGAATTCAGCGCCCTCAATGATTTAAGTGTCAGGCAAGACATAATCATTAGGGGCGCTGATAAAGGGGGAGCGATTGTCATCTTGGATACTGGTGATTATATTGCTGAGTGTGATCGTTTGTTATCAGATATCCATACATATAGCTTGTTGGAGGGTGATCCGACCTCTAAGTATAAGGTTGAATTAGACCATATTTTGACACAGGCCAAGATGGGGAGTCTCATTACCAATGAAACATATAATAAACTGGTATGTCCACATCCGGTCGTCCCAGTTTTTTACTCAATCCCTAAGATTCACAAAGATCCACAGCACCCGCCTGGCCGCCCGATCATTTCGGCCAGGGGCTCGCTCTGTGAATCTATTGCCATATACTTAGATTTCTTTTTGCAACCATGTATCCAGGCCACCTTTTCACACCTAATAGACTCCAGTTCTCTGTTGAGACAATTTGCCCAGTTGGGGCCCATACAAGAAGGTACGGTCCTAGCAACGCTCGATGTAACTAGCTTATACACTTGTATATCGCATCGGGCGGGGCTACTAGCCGTTAGACATTTGATCACCAACAATCCACTATATGGGGGCCCTGACGTGGATCTGTTTATTAATTTATTGAAATACACTTTGACCCACAATTATTTTCTTTTTAATGGCAAGTTCTATATACAAAACACCGGCTGTGCGATGGGGTCAGCGGTGGCCCCTTCGCTGGCCAATGCCTATATGTGGGAGGTGGAGCGACAGGTGTTTTTTGAGAACAGTGAGGTGGCTGCACAGATTAAGCTATATACGCGGTATATAGTTGATCTGTTGCTATTTTGGACTGGTGACGAGAGGGCTTTGGCTAGGTTGGTAGAAGTACATAATCGGTCCCCTAGCCCAGTTAAGTTTACCCTCTCGACTCACAAGTCGGAAATCTGTTTTTTGGATATTAAAATCCTGCTGCGAGGTGGAGACCTACAGACAACGGTGTATACCAAGCCCACCGACCGTAACACACTCCTTAGATATCACAGTTTCCACCCCCCCCGCTTTAGTACAAGGTCTACCGTACTCCCAATACCTCAGGGTGTGTAGAATAACTACGGCTCCTGAGGACTTGGAGGTCCAATTAGAAATCATGACCAATAGGTTTCTCCAAAGAGGTTACCCTTTGGGCTTATTAAAACAGGCATGTGCAAAAGCGAGATCCAAAAACAGAGAGGAGTTACTCCGGGTGAAAAAAAACGGTAGAGCAGACCCCTAAGGTGGCCTGGGTCAACCAATTTAATACAGCTAGTAGAAGAACTAGCAAAAAAGTTAAACAGATGTGGCCGATGATAACTTCAGACCCCAGTTTACAAGTGTTGAAAAATAGCGGAATCATGCCCTGTTACACACGTAGCGCCAACATTAAAGACCTTGTTGTAAAGAATGATGTGACAGGTTTTAAGCAGATGCAGCCCACTAGTCATTTCATGACACGAAAATCAGGCTGTTACAAATGCCTGGGCTGCACAACCTGCAGCTACATGCTTACGGAAGACTCCATTTCCCATACCCATACAGGAAAAAGGATCAGGATTCAAAGAACACTTACATGCAGCTTAGTTTTTGTCGTTTACATGTTAATTTGCCCTTGTAGTTTATACTACGTGGGCAAGACACCGTGTTTGTTCAAAGAAAGGATGGCCCAGCACCAGTCTGCCATTAGGGCGGCACTGGTGTCGGGCAACAGTGACCAACCGGTGGCGCGGCATTTTGCACAAAAGCGTCATAATTTATCATCGGTACGATACAAAATAGTAGATCAAGTTCCAGACACATTGAGGGGAGGCAATCGAGCACAAAAACTGTTACAGCTCGAGGCGAGGTGGATCCATAAATTAGATACGATCCATCCTCGAGGTCTGAATGAGTATTTAAGCCTGAATTGTTTCTAATGAGCTAGAAAGAAGAATTAGGATATTAACTGTGACTGCTAGTTGGGATGAAAAGAACCAGAAGTAGGGGCCGCAGGGAATGAGCGTTCCCAATAATATACTCGTTAAAGAGTTAACCAGTCCTGCGCTAGGCGTGAGACTGTGATTTGACTGTTTCAGTATTAGTTTGTTCATTTGGGTCAGGTTATAGTGAAAAGAATGTATAAGCCTTGACGATGATACTGAAGATATTAATTAATTTATTTATTTATTTTTACACTGCACTTTAATTTTGTTCGTTTACAGATCACACACATATTTGAAGTAGTGTGTGTCCTAGGCACTAGGGGTTTTTTCATTAACATGGTTTTCAATTTTGACGGTCTTGGTTTAGATTACACAGTAGTTAGTGATGTTTGTTTATGTATTTTAGTATCCCCATGGCAACGTGTGTGCACTTCCTGTGTTTACCCTGCAGCATCCGCGCCGCCCGCCCACGGAAGGACGTCACTCCGGAGGGGCGGGGAGATCCAAACCCGGAAGTGTAGTCGCCGTGAAGCGGGACGCCGCTGGCCGCGGCTGGGATAGGCGGGCCAGGGGAAGGTAAGGTATTTAAATGTTGTACTGCACGGTTTTTGCACTTGTTTTGCTGTGTCCTGAGGAAGGGAGCACGTCTCCCGAAACGTTGACATGAATTAAAGCACATTTTGTACTTGTGACAGTCTCCGAGTGCCGCCTTCCATTGCCTATATATGTGTGTATGTATATAAGAACCCGCTCATCACTGATATATATATATATATATAACATGGTTACAATTTACACAGTAAGCAGTTAATACAAACTAATTCAAATACATACATGGCCAGCGATACAATTACCATATTTTTCTTAAATAAAGTCTCCATTCCATATCACTCTCTCTCTCTCTCTCTCTCTCTCTCTGTGAAATCATGCATCCACTGGACAGACAGCATCTCCATCATCATCTGGGACAAAGAGAACAGCCAGCTCTTGTGTCTGCAATCAGCTATATACTATGTAGTTTGGGGGAGTGCACAGACTAGTCTAGGGGAGGGAACTTTCTCATTCATGATGAGTCAACTGGTCAGTTCATATGCAAGCCTTGAAGATATCAAAAGGGCTGGCCTGAGTTTCCTGTCTATCACATGCTTTGAATGGGATCCATTTGTTCTCATCAGAATTGTGGCTTTATATTTCAACATTCAATCATAACTACTCATAGCAATGTGCTACAACGTAATAACAGGCATCAAATTGATATACACATTAATCTGGTTGCTTTAATACCAAACACGACATGTCCATCTTGCTTCGTTCCAATGATACACATACATGACGTTACTCCATTATATAATTTGAAACTTTATGATGTCTGGCGCTTGATATGTTATAATTATGTGCTGTATGAAATATGTGTTGAATCTATCTTTGTGGCATGTCTGTGTAAATGCGTATGTTACCATATATTGCTATGCTCGATGCGCGTATTTGCATGCTTAGCGACTCATAATGTGTGGAGTCTGTATGTTCTCTCTATGTAATATTTTTGACTTAGACAGTCCACCCTTTGGCAGTAAACAATAACTGCCATCAATTATTAACATAAGAAAACATATTTCAGACAGTAATCGGTGACCTAGACACACGTATGTATTCATTTCGCAAATCAGACACTTGACTATATTTGGGGAAGACAGGGAGGAGGACTAGACATCCTCTAAATGCACTCGGCGGTCACGGGACCACTGGATAGGTGTGGCACAACATTCAACCTATAGAGTATGCTGGGACAGTGCTTTGGCCTATAATGTCTGATTTGAACGAACATTTCACACATACCTACGTCTTTGTACACTGATGTTCGGATTTGATTGAGGTTCTGCTGGGTAGAGGGAGAAGACACAAACAAATCGTTAAAGTGACATAAAATTTTCATGATTTACATATTCCTATCATTTTCTGAACATTGTTTCCATTTCTGGAACGTATGCTAGGTCTGTTTAATCATTGAACAAGGGTTATAAGTAGTGTCCTTCCTAGATAACATAAACCTTCGGAGTTCAGGGAGAGCCACTCATAAGCCTTTCTTTCACACATATTAATGAGCTCTTTATCTGCAATGTGTGAATAGCCATTGTCTGATTGTTCCTGATTACCTCCCAATTTCCTGAAATTGGTGAGATTTAAACATACCAAGGATTTATCTATAGTACTGGTGGATCTTAAGACTAGGGGGTCTAGTTATATTATATTCTTTGTCCACCAGTCCCCTCCCCCTTCCGTGTAATTCAAGTACCTCAGCTAACTCTAAAAAAAAATGGCACTAATCCTGCATCTTTTCGTCTTAGAGGTACCTGTGAGCACATCTAACATTCCGTTTGGTTTAAGACCTTACCCACTAGTGAGTGGTAATCACTCAAGGGATGTCTGTCACCTTATTGCTAGACTGACATCTCTGGATGCTCTCATCTTCAAATATGGGGTCACAATAACTACAAAATACAGTATTCCTTAGACAATAGCCTATCACATTACCTCCGAACTCCGTAACTACTAGACCTTTGATTTTTCTCTGGCTTTAACAAACTGATCGGCTAATCCTGGGATCCTATGAGGAAATCACTCCTTCCTCCAGAACCAGTTCCAGTCCCAGTCCCACACTCGACTCCTCATGAAAAACCTCGCAAAAATAGAATGTCCTGAAAAAAATGTTTGTCAGCGGGAAAGGGAGAAAAGAGAAATAGAACAAAAAAACTCTTGTTCATAGCAAATCAGTTACAACGACTGGTCTTTCTGTGGTCCTTTAGCACGCTCAGGTAGTGTTCAACAGTGCCGCCTCTCAGTCTTCACGGAACAGACTCTCTGGTGATACTTTTGCAATCTCACCCCATTTACGAGTTCCTTCCGGACTACCGACTTTCCTGCAATGGGAATCGTGGACCCAAGTCTCCCTCTCAGCTACTTTCACTGGGATAGTTCTGTCAACAAAACTTCCCACCTGTCTATTAGCAAAGAAAAAGATAGAGAAGATTGTCTCTTGGTTGGCGCACAAAGAGGAGAGAAAATATGATGAATCTAAAATTTAACTTTTATTATCAGTCAATTAAAATGATGTGAAATATACATGGAAAAATATTTACTAATAAAAGATACTGTATCTATTAAAAAAGTTCACTGTATGTCATTATTTATTCTCATTTGTAATGGTGTTGTTGTTGTAAGGACCTGGACCATTCGTATCGGTCTAACTATACCCGGTACATCTGTATAGGTGAGGGTCTGACAGATTGCTGCAATTTTTAATTTTTAATATCCTCAATAATATCCTCAAAATTCTATATCGTTAAGGTTTAAGTTTTGCCCTGACGAAGCTGATGTGAAACGTGCACGTTGGGTGGCGTTTCAGAGCGGCATGAATTTGCCTGCTATGTTCACTGTATAAAATGTATAAAATGTTGAAATCAAATTAATGTAATAGGAAAGGTGCTAACAATTAAGTGTAATAGGACCAGGATCACTCGTACTGAAGGATCATTAGTCTAGCTATCTATGGGAGAGTAGATGGAAAGCATTTGTGGAGAGAGTAAAACGTGTGGGCAGCATTACGTGTGTGTATAGACACTCCTTATGCCGGGCTTCACCAGATCTCATGTGACAATATAATCAATTGGGACTTCATATAACAAACCCTACGATTCTCTATCTTTGTAATAGATGCTGAACGTGTGGAGACTGATATATGAGCCCGTGTGAATCAGTGTAACATATGATGTATATGCACTAGAGACTATAATGTGGATATGCTAATTGATATAGAATTCTGTGCACATGCTCCAACGGTTTCTCATTCCTATCCTTTAAGAATCATATGAGGAACTTATCACGCTATTAAAGAAAACTAACGTGCCATATATAGACTGGACACATGTGAATGAGATGGTATATGTGTAAATCAGTAGCGGCAAGTGAATATCCTTTACGATCAATCCCGATAATCTTATTGGGCTGATTGTCTTAATGTGATAACCTGGGACAGGTGATCTGACTGCATTTGTCAGTTACCTTGTTTAAACTAGTTTTGTAGCAGCACCCAATAACAGCAACCGTATATAAATACTCTCTACGATAAGCTCCCGCAACTAGGTGTAACTGATCACTCTCGATACAACAGAGACACTATATGCAATTGTTAACCCAGTGGTACAATAAATGAATTGAAATTTTATTTGCCATAAATGATATGAAATCTGGCATTGGAATACTGTGGTAGGCAGACCGGGGTCCATAACATGTATTAGCGGTTTCTTATTAAGGACGTTACAGTAGGATCGTTATATAGAGTCAATCGTAGCAATTGATTTGAAGACAGAGGATAACATGCATATGATAATGAGTTGCATTTAATGACATTAATGACACTTTTGTATAGCTGACAATACGAGATCATCACGCATGTCAGCCTGACCTATCCTATCTGTAAACCTTTAGGTAACAGACGAGACCTAACTAAACGAACAGTTATAGGGTTGCGACATTGGATAATAGAACTGCAACAGTGCATGGTCCAACATGTTACAGTGTGATCTCTCTCAATAAATAAATAAACCACTACAGTAACGTTAATAGGGGATCTGAATGGATTAACCCCATACAAGCAACTGTAGTATCACCGCATTAGGTAATAGAACCTCAACAGTGCATGACTTAACATGTTATGGGGTGGTTCTCTCTAACAAATTAATTATTACACTAATGTGGATAGGGGGTTTAATGGACCGATCCGTTATATTGCCAACTGCCCTACTCTGCTATGAATGACTAATAGGGTGTGAACACAACACTGCCTAACGGCAGCCTGTGCCAGTATCATACATAGGCAATTTAATTAGGGCTAGACAGAGTTACAAGAAACTCATGACAACTAAGTTTAAATTATTACCTATACCTTAAAGATATAGAATTTTGAGGATATTAAAAATTACAAATTGCAGCAATCTGTCAGACCCTCACCTATACAGATATACCGGGTATAGTTAGACCGATACGAACGGTCCAGGTCCTTACAACAACAACAACACCATTACAAATGAGAATAAATAATGACATACAGTGAACTTTTTTAATAGATACAGTATCTTTTATTAGTAAATATTTTTCCATGTATATTTCACATCATTTTAATTGACTGATAATAAAAGTTAAATTTTAGATTTATCATATTTTCTCTCCTCTTTGTGCACCAACCAAGAGACAATCTTCTCTATCTTTTTCTTTGCTAATAGACAGGTGGGAAGTTTTATTGACAGCACTATCCCAGTGAAAGTAGCTGAGAGAGAGACTTGGGTCCACGATTCCCATTGCAGGAAAGTCGGTAGCCCGGAAGGAACTCGTAAATGGAGTGAGATTGCAAAAGTATCACCAGAGAGTCTGTTCCATGAAGACTGAGAGGCGGCACTGAGGAACACTACCTGAGCGTGCTAAAGGATCACAGAAAGACCAGTCGTTGTAATTGATTTGCTATGAACAAGAGTTGTTTTGTTCTATTTCTCTTTTCTCTCTTTCCCGCTGACAAACATTTTTTTCAGGACATTCTATTTTTGCGAGGTTTTTCATGAGGAGTCGGGACTGGGACTGGAACTGGTTCTGGAGGAAGGAGTGATTTCCTCATAGGATCCCAGGATTAGCCGATCAGTTTGTTAAAGCCAGAGAAAAATCAAAGGTCTAGTAGTTACGGAGTTCGGAGGTAATGTGATAGGCTATTGTCTGAGGAATACTGTATTTTGTAGTTATTGTGACCCCATATTTGAAGATGAGAGCATCCAGAGATGTCAGTCTAGCAATAAGGTGACAGACATCCCTTGAGTGATTACCACTCACTAGTGGGTAAGGTCTTAAACCAAACGGAATGTTGGATGTGCTCACAGGTACCTCTAAGATGAAAAGATGCAGGATTAGTGCCATTTTTTTTTAGAGTTAGCTGAGGTACTTGAATTACACGGAAGGTGGAGGGGACTGGTGGACAAAGAATATAATATAACTAGACCCCCTAGTCTTAAGATCCACCAGTACTATAGATAAATCCTTGGTATGTTTAAATCTCACCAATTTCAGGAAATTGGGAGGTAATCAGGAACAATCAGACAATGGCTATTCACACATTGCAGATAAAGAGCTCATTAATATGTGTGAAAGAAAGGCTTATGAGTGGCTCTCCCCGAACTCCGAAGGTTTATGTTATCTAGGAAGGACACTACTTATAACCCTTGTTCAATGATTAAACAGACCTAGCATACGTTCCAGAAATGGAAACAATGTTCAGAAAATGATAGGAATATGTAAATCATGAAAATTTTATATGTCACTTTAACGATTTGTTTGTGTCTTCTCCCTCTACCCAGCTGAACCTCAATCAAATCAGAACATCAGTGTACAAAGACGTAGGTATGTGTGAAATGTTCGTTCAAATCAGACATTATAGGCCAAAGCACTGTCCCAGCATACTCTATAGGTTGAATGTTGTCCCACACCCAACCAGTGGTCCTGTGACCGCCGAGTGCATTTAGAGGATGTATCGTCCTCCTCCCTGTCTTCCCCAAATATAGTCAAGTGTCTGATTTGCGAAATGAATACATACGTGTGTCTAGGTCACCGATTACTGTCTGAAAAATGTTTTCTTATGTTAATAATTGATGGCAGGCAATAAGTTGCTACACAGTGCCTTTCTCCCCTTTTCTTGTTGTGGTAGCTACTATATAAAGTGTGTATATCCACCAGTACTGTATCCTGTGGTATTCTGCCCACTACTACACACAATAATATATGTTGCTTGTAGTCTGTCTTTGTTCATGTTTACCGGTAATAGGTTGTTCATATATAGTCTATTTTTAATGCATGATTCATACCAATACTTTATTTATTTTTATTAATAAAACATTCATTGGACAATCAAAGTCTTTTTAGTTTCCATTATCCTTTTTTGCGCTGGGGACACTCTGTTTTTTATTCCTTGAAGTTATTGTTTACTGCCAAAGGGTGGACTGTCGAAGTCAAAAATATTACATAGAGAGAACATACAGACTCCACACATTATGAGTCGCTAAGCATGCAAATACGCGCATCGAGCATAGCAATATATGGTAACATACGCATTTACACAGACATGCCACAAAGATAGATTCAACACATATTTCATACAGCACATAATTATAACATATCAAGCGCCAGACATCATAAAGTTTCAAATTATATAATGGAGTAACGTCATGTATGTGTATCATTGGAACGAAGCAAGATGGACATGTCGTGTTTGGTATTAAAGCAACCAGATTAATGTGTATATCAATTTGATGCCTGTTATTACTTTGTAGCACATTGCTATGAGTAGTTATGATTGAATGTAGAAATATAAAGCCACAATTCTGATGAGAACAAAAGGATCCCATTCAAAGCATGTGATAGACAGG
This sequence comes from Pseudophryne corroboree, assembly GCF_028390025.1. Taxonomy (NCBI): domain Eukaryota; kingdom Metazoa; phylum Chordata; class Amphibia; order Anura; family Myobatrachidae; genus Pseudophryne; species Pseudophryne corroboree. The sequence continues at coordinate 608,690,014 of NC_086449.1, read as the reverse complement.
AAACTCAGGCCAGCCCTTTTGATATCTTCAAGGCTTGCATATGAACTGACCAGTGACTCATCATGAATGAGAAAGTTCCCTCCCCTAGACTAGTCTGTGCACTCCCCCAAACTACATAGTATATAGCTGATTGCAGACACAAGAGCTGGCTGTTCTCTTTGTCCCAGATGATGATGGAGATGCTGTCTGTCCAGTGGATGCATGATTTCACAGAGAGAGAGAGAGAGAGAGAGAGAGAGAGAGAGTGATATGGAATAGAGACTTTATTTAAGAACAACACCATTACAAATGAGAATAAATAATGACATACAGTGAACTTTTTTAATAGATACAGTATCTTTTATTAGTTAATATTTTTCCATGTATATTTCACATCATTTTAATTGACTGATAATAAAAGTTAAATATTAGATTCATCATATTTTCTCTCCTCTTTGTGCGCCAACCAAGAGACAATCTTCTCTATCTTTTTCTTTTGCTCTCAATCTCATTGTCTATGGCTGCACCCCCAACATATGAATGTGAATTAATATTACAATATATGTATTAATGGGACACTTACTATATCCAAAAGAACATTAATCAATCTTGACTAGTGCAGAAGTCCCCCCCCCCCTCCCCCTGTCCCCATTGATCACCTGTCTATTAGGCAACCTGAGCATAAGAACAATCACACAGTCTCTTGGTTCACAATCAAGACAGTATTTGGCATACCAGGAATCAACAGTTTCAAGTTCTTTTGTCAAGTTCTCAAATGCTGGCTCATCTCGATAAGGTACTGTACTGTCACCTCATTTGTGTATTTCTGATCATTGTGCGAATCAGTCATGCCATGAGGTTGTCTTCCAAAAAAAAAAAAAAAAAAAAAAGATACAAAAACCAAAACAAATTTTTTTTGAAGAGGGTGATTCGTTAAGTGAAGATCTGGGAGTGGTTCCGATGCTACATAATACTAGTGGCAGTGTCTATAATCACAATAGTCCAATTTCAAGCTTTGCTCCTACTCCTAGGTGTAACATTATCTACACACAAATTTCTGCGCAATTTTTCTTTGCGGTAAACACAGCAGCATCCGTGGTGGCATGAAATGCCTCTACCCAGTTTGAGAAAACATCAGTGCACACCAATACATAACAATAATTCCTAAAGGGTGTTAACTGTACGAAGTCGATTTGTATTACCTGAAAAGGTCCGTCTGCAGGAGGGATATGGGATGGTTCTGTTGGTATTGCCTTTCCAATATTCTTCCTCAAGCAAGTAAGACATGTCATTGCTTTCTTACCTGCATGAGAAGAGTACCCTACCCTGGTGCACTCCAGTAGGCTCTTACCAGCTTGCACATACCTTCCTTACCCCAGGTGAGTCAGACCATATGCCGCCTCAGCTAGGCTTGGGAGATATGCTCTGGGGGCCACTGGCTTACCGTGTCCATCTGTCCAAAGTCCTGAGGACTCCTGACCATATCCCTTCACCTTCCAGACCTCCTTTTTCTGTAGGGAACACAAATTTGTATCTTAATTTAACTGTTGTGTGTTTGCAATGTAGAGCATCATGAGCATAACTCAAAAAAAAAAAGAAACAAGAAAAAAACATCTCTAGAGGGGAGAAAGAAGGAGAAAATGAAAAAGAAAATGTCAGGTTTGCCATTTACCAACAGGCATATAAGTGTCTATACAAAATTTCCCTTCACCAGTATTCTCATCCTTCCTTCACCCTTTGTGCATGACAAGGCACACTGCAGTAATACTGGTATTATCGTGCTGGTGAGTTATACTGGGTTCGGCCAGAACTCTAAAGGACCAATTAGGCATGTAGTGTTTGAACTGTAATCGGGTCCATGTATTGTACCACCCTGTGTGAACGCAACAGATGAAGAGGAAACTGTGGAGAAACAGAATAGAGGTTGGTGACAGATAAGTTTGTAGGGTAAAGAAGATTTTATAAAAATTTGACAACTGGATTGGGCACTACGGGGAAATGATTCTCTACTTGGTCTACTCCCCTTAAAAAAAATTCTGTGTTTGTTGTATCGCTATTGGGACTATCCCAGCCATCAATCCAGTGTCCTGTCCATCCTAAGTTCATAGGGAACCCGGTATCTGTGAGATAATTTCATCTACCTGTGATTGACATGAATCTAGAACAGTGAAACATAACATTAGTCTTCGTGGGTGTCTAACATACTTTGTACTTCCTGAGCGGGAGCACATTATATGTATATTATATCTAACAAAGCTCCTGTTAAGTTAATCAGGGGCCATTTCTGCTAGGAAAAAGAAACAAAAGTTTAGAGGCCCCATCTTAACCCCAGCAAGTTTTGTCAAAGGGTAATGTTGCATTTATTTTGTTCTTCCCATTAGCCAAATCTGTGTTTTCTGTATGGCTTGTGATTCCTTACTATATGTCCCTTGGTCCCATCTATGTGTTTAATAATGTGGCTTGTGTTTTCTGTCTAGGGGGTCTATATTGACTATGTGTCCTACTACTCCTACAATCTCTGGCAAAATGCCCTTCCATCCTACAAGTGTAACATATTATTGACCTTCACTTACCATTAGGGATCTGGGGTTTGGACTGATGGGTCTTTCCTGTATGTGCCTGTATACTTACCGTCCTTAAGCTCTCCTCCTGTTCTCTGTGCCTAGCAATATTCTTGTGATGTTCAATAGCGCACTCTCTAAGATTAGCTACTGTGACCCCTTTCCAATTTGGCAAAGAAATCTGCACCCTGACCCTCAATGCCTTATTGAGCCCGTCCATTAGCACAGAGACAGCCACCTCCCATTTGCTGAATTAGTGTTTACCAGTGATCTTATCCAGATGGAGAGTTTTATATTACTGCAAAATACCCAAAAAATTTTTAACAAGCTTCTAGGTCATGCAAAGTATTCATTCAATCCTTCTCATCCCGTATTAAGGGTCTGTACATGGTCCAACAAACATTTCCGAGCTCATCTTGACTAGGGGCATTACTAGGAATAAATACTTCTTATATGGTAACTAAAATAAATACCCGGGGGTTACCCTGTCTCTGTCCGCTTTCTTACTGGCAAATACTAATGTGCGGATGGGTTTTTCTCGATTTCTGACGTTACTTTCTTGATTTTTTTTGTTTTTTTGTTTTACTATATATGTACACGAATGACACCATACTTACCAGTTCCACTGGTCTCAGCCACTTCCCCGCAGGCTACTGCTCTTCTTTTACCAGTTGGATACTCCTCTGAGTGCATGAGAAATGGCTGAAACCAGTCAGGTCACCTTCTCTTCCTATATAAAACTTCGACATTCATTAGTACATATATAGGTTACATTCATATTTTTCATATTTTCATATTTTCTATAGTTTGTCTGCTGGCCGTAATTGCTTCCACATCTACATATGGCGGTGTACTTTCTCTTTTTTTTCCTACTTGTTTATTGTTGCTACAAGTTCAAACAGTTCTTATATTTCCGTACTTGTCTTATATGACTTTGGTTAGACATACCACCTGCAATACCTTAGGATCAAACTCACCAACCACAGGGAACGATGCCCTATCATCAGCAGTCATACGTACCCATTCAGAACAAAAAGTCTCTGCGTGTGGACCACATTTCTCACACATTATAAACCTCGCTGACCCCCTGGGCCACAGCTCTTCAGCCTGAACCCTGGTTACCATACGCCCACCGCTTGTGCAATTGGATCTCATCGCAGACTTTTTCCTTTTACGCAATCCCCAATGCACGACATGAATAGACGGTGAAAGTTCTCAGAGCGCTTTCACCCACTCCTTCTCTGCTGATGTACCACGACTCACTCCAGTAGTGACCACCGTGTACCCAGTGAGGACCCTACCTGGTGTCAGGAATCGGCGGTCAGCTGCGTCTCACCTACCAGCGCGCTGGTGTGCAGGCCTCCGGAGGTCATGGCCCCAATCGCGGCAGTATGGAAGCGCTGACCGCGAGCGTCATCTCCCGTGTCGCTGAGTACCCCTGAGTCTGGTCCTGCGTTTGTGTTCCGCTGTGTGCCGGCATCCGGTCCGTGTGGATGCTGCTATGACTCCTGCACTCAGCTAATCCCAGCATCTAATCCAGCCCTGTGTTTCCAGCCAGAACACTGCGACCAATCACTGCAGAGCAAGGGGTATAAGTTCCTGTCCGGGGCTCACTCTCATGGCCTCGGACAACGAGTCACATACCCTGTGTCTAGTACTCCCAGTTCCTGCGTTCCTGTTTCCAGCGTTCCCCTGTGGATACTTCATTTGTTCCAGCTTCCATTTCTACAGCTCTCCTGTTACTCCGGACTTCAGCTACATCCAGCTTCAAACCCATCAGCAGTAAGAGACTCTCCTCAGGTGTTCTTTCTCATTACTTACATGTGCACTAATTGTCAGCATACCATCTGTGCAACTCAGCCTCGTAACATCTACTGGCTTAGAGACTGTCTCCTGCTTTAGCCTTAGTGTGGCTATATGGACTTGTGCTTTACAGAGACTGTGAGTTATTCATATATTCCGGAGTTCTGCTTTCCTAATCATTATCAGTTTACCCTGTGTTACTCAGAGACTGTGTATTTCCAAATACTACTGGAGTTCTGTTATTTCACCTGCATTCATTATCAAGTTATTTTACGTTCTGCTGCAAGAGACTTTTATGTTGTTTGGATTCAGTTGCCTGTCAGTTTTCCACATTACCGGTTTCCATTATATTCAGTATTATACCATCTGCTTTGCATTAATAAATATCAGCGCTTATGCGCAGGACTTTCATACTGCCTCCCCGCTTTGTACATTGCACCAACACTGACCCACTAGCGCCCCCGCCGGCAGAGCCGGCCTTAGCTATAGGCAGGCTAGGCATTTGCCTAGGGCATTCAAGCATGTCTAGGGGCATCCAAGCATGTCCCTGCAGCATCTCATGCTGAGAGGGACAGTCCGCAAACTAACTGTTACTTTCCAAATGTATTCAATCAGTACTTGTATACACTGCTGTTTACATTTGTCAAAAAAAATGCACACTGTGCCTTAAACTTCCTCTGACATGCTTGAATGCCCCTGACTTGTGAGACCTCAGACAGACAGCAGAAGCCCAGTAAATGCAATTCCTGGACCTGTGACATTTTTACTGACTATATAAGGTTATTACTGGATGGCTTCTTATGATAACACGTGTATTTTGGAAGACTGCTTCACAGAAACCTGACATCACCTATACTGCTTGTGCACATGGGGGAGGGGGACCCTGCCATCCTGTGTCCCTTTTCCCTGTGCAAACCCCAGGTGTCTGCAGGGACATAACATGGGCAGTGTTCTCCCCACACTTTATTTCATAGTCAGTCCATACCGTAAAATTCCCCTGCCATCTAGCACTGTAACGTGGTCAGTAAGTTGCGTTGTGCTATTTCTATATGAAACATCAGTGCAGCGTGACTTTTGGACACATCAGACTGGAGGGCAGAGCATTTAGCTCCCACAGTATAAAGTAAAGTGCATGCAGTTAACGGGAGTAACAGACACCAGCAAACACACTGAATAGTGAAGAGAATGGACAGTTTCTACATGTTTGATACTGATCTTTTTGTATAACCAGCAAGTGTGGCAGTATCTGTGGCAGTATATGTGTATTATGGGCATTACTAATGTGGGGCATATGTGTAAGGTGCATTACTGTGTGGCATTATGTGTATTATGGGCATTACTAATGTGGGGCATATGTGTAAGGTTCCTTTACTGTGTGGAATTATATGTATTATGGTCATTACTGTGTGGCATTGTGCAGAGTTGAACTGGCCCACAGGGTAACCCCCCGGTGGGCCCCACTACCTGAGCGTTGCAGGTACAGATGCAGAACTAGCGGCGGAGCTAGGGGGCACCAGACAAAATTTTGCCTAGGGCATCAAATTGGCTAGGGCCGGCTCTGCCCGCCGGGGACAGACAAAACCAGAGACCTGACAGTTTGTCCGAGGCCCATGGACTCGTACGGTGGTCAGAGTGTGGGGTCAGGGACACTCCAAGGCTTAGTGTCACGACTAGATGGTCAAGAGGCTGCGCAGCAGCAGATTCTACAATACCTGCAGGAAATGTCTTCTCGCTTAGATACTCTGCAACAGTCATTTCCAACTTCAGCTCCTCCAGTGTCCCCATCAGTTTCTGCTCCTGTTCCTAGTTCTATAGTTTCTAGCTCTCCAGTTGCTTCTATTCCAATGTCTCACATCCATCTTCCTACACCAAGTAAATTTGATGGTAATCCTAAAATGTGTCGTGGATTTTTGAATCAATGCGAAGTCCACTTTGAATTGCAACCACAGAACTTTCCAACACCTAGAGCAAAGGTTGCATATATTGTCTCTCTTTTAGCTGGTTCTGCTCTGAATTGGGTCTCTCCGCTGTGGGAGCGAGCAGATGCATTGCTGAATAATTATACAGAGTTTGTTGCCGCATTCCGACGCATCTTTGACGAGCCTGGGCGCACGACTTCTGCTTCCTCAGACCTCCTTCAGATCCGCCAGGGAACACGTACTGTGGGTCAGTACGTCATTCAGTTCCAGACATTGGCATCAGAGGTGAAGTGGAACAACCAGGCATTGGTTGCCGCCTTCTGGCATGGTCTGTCTGACCGCATAAAGGATGAATTGACTACTCGAGATCTACCAGAGCAACTGGAGGCCCTAATCTCTCTATGTGTCAAGTTGGATCTACGTTTACGCGAGCGAGCCTGTGAACACTCTCGAGGTGATCTTCGCAAGCACCGAATTATGCCTCCTGTACAGTCTCCACCTATTACTGCTGACGAACCTATGCAGGTAAACAAATTTCGTTTAACACCTGAGGAGCGGTCCAGAAGATTAAAGGGAAGACTGTGTCTCTATTGTGCTGCTGATGGTCATCTGATTGGTTCCTGCCCTGCTCGGTCGGGAAACGCCAGGTCCTAACTTGCAAAGGAGGAGTCAAGTTAGGGACCTTGAATAAAGCTCCTTCATCTCAAGACCTAATATTGCCTGTCACTTTGGAAATGCCAGATGGACTCCAGTCTTTGTCCGCTTTAGTGGATTGTGGTGCTGCTGGGAATTTTATCACACAAGCTGCAGTGGATAGACTTTCTCTCCCAGTGTCAAAGCTGTCTCATCCGGTTTATCTTACTGCCGTAGACGGAAGCCGTATTGCTGAAGGATCCATCACTCAGCAGACCAAGTCGGTAGTTCTGGGAGTGGGCTACCTGCATTCTGAGCTCATCAAATTCCTGGTCATACCAAAAGCTACCTATGAGATTGTACTGGGTATGCCTTGGCTTCAATTGCACAATCCACAATTTGACTGGTCTACCTTACAGTTGACGGCGTGGAGTCCCTCCTGTCTCCATTCATGCTTAGCTCAAGTATGTCCAATAAAATCCATAAGTGTAAAACCTCAGTCTGGCCTTCCAGAGGCCTATCAGGAATTCACTGACGTCTTCAGTGAGAAAGCTGCTGATGTCTTACCGCCTCATCGAGAATGGGACTGTCCCATTGATTTGGTCCCAGGGAGCAAGCCACCTAGAGGGCGAACATACCCTCTTTCAGTTCCAGAGACTCTAGCAATGAGCGAATATATAAAGGAGAATTTACAAAAAGGGTTTATCCGTCAATCTTCTTCCCCGGCCGGTGCGGGATTCTTCTTTGTTAAGAAGAAGGATGGAGGACTACGCCCCTGTATTGATTATCGGGGTTTAAATGACATCACGATTAAAAACAGCTACCCGTTACCTCTCATCACAGAGCTGTTTGACAGAGTCAGAGGTGCCCCCTCTTCACGAAACTGGATCTTCGCGGGGCTTACAATTTATTCAGAATTCGAAGTGGTGATGAGTGGAAAACCGCCTTCAATACTCGTGATGGCCACTACGAATATCTAGTGATGCCCTTCGGCTTGAGTAATGCCCCGGCTGTGTTTCAAAACTTTGTCAACGTAGTATTTAGAGATCTCCTGTATAAGTGTGTGGTAGTTTACCTCGATGACATCCTGATATTTTCCCGCGATTTAGTTACTCATCGCCAACAGGTAAAAGAGGTTCTTCGACGTCTTCGACAGAATCATCTATATGGCAAACTATCTAAATGCACGTTTGAAGCTTCTTCAATATCTTTCCTGGGATACATCATTTCCGGAACAGACCTTCAAATGGACCCAGCTAAACTAGAAGCCATAGAGAACTGGTCTCTTCCAACAACACTCAAGTCAGTTCAACGTTTTATTGGCTTCGCTAACTACTACAGGAAGTTTATTAAGGGCTTTTCCACATTAATAGCCCCAATTACCAGCCTAACCCGAAAAGGGGGAAATCCTTCCCAATGGTCTGATGAAGCGCTGTCTGCTTTTCATAAAATAAAACAGGCTTTTATTTCAGCTCCCGTGTTACAACAGCCAGATGTCAACAAGGCCTTCATCTTGGAAGTAGACGCCTCAACGGTTGGCGTGGGCGCAGTCCTGTCCCAGGTGGGCGTTGATGGTAAGACTCACCCTTGCGGGTTTTTCTCTCGTAGATTCTTGCCCGCAGAAATGAACTATACCATCGGTGACCAGGAGCTGTTGGCAATCAAATTGGCCCTTGAAGAATGGAGATATCTGCTGGAGGGTGCGAGATTCCCTATTGCCATCTACACGGATCACAAGAACCTTCTTTACTTGAAGGCAGCGCAGTGTCTGAATCCCCGACAAGCAAGGTGGGCCTTATTCTTTTCTTGTTTTGATTTTAAGTTGATGTTTAGACCTGGCTCACAAAATGTTAAGGCAGATGCATTATCTCGCTCTATGAGTTCAACTGAGGAATCATCAGAACAAGCTGCTCGACCCATATTAAATCCTGTGGTGTTCGCAGCTACAGGGGTATCCCAAGTTCCACCTCCAGGCAAGATGTTTGTCTCTCCTGAGCTTCGTCCAAATCTCCTGTCGGGCTCATACGTTTACATTTACTGGTCACCCTGGAGTCCTAAAAACTTTCAAGTTTCTGTCCCAAACTTATTGGTGGCCTCATATGAAAGTAGATGATCAAGAATTCATAGCTTCATGTCCCAAATGTGCTCAGCACAAAGTTCCTCGTCAGGCTCCTGCAGGCCAATTGCTACCAAATTCCATTCCCAAGCGCCCCTGGTCTCATTTATCAATGGACTTTATTTCAGACCTTCCTCCCTCTAATGGATATGATACCATCTGGGTAGTGGTTGATAGGTTTTCAAAAATGGCACACTTCATCCCACTCATGGGGTTACCCTCTGCTCCAAAGCTGGCACAGTTATTTATTCGTGAAATCTTTAGGTTACATGGACTTCCAACAGAAAGTTTGTGGCAAAGTTTTGGAGGGCTCTGTGTTCTGCGCTACAAGTCAAACTTAAGTTCTCCACGGCCTATCACCCTCAAACAAATGGGCAGACGGAGAGGGTAAATCAAGAGCTTGAGACCTATCTAAGACTGTATATTTCCTCTTCACAGGATGACTGGGTAGATTTATTGCCTTGGGCGGAGTTTGCTCATAACTTCCGTTATCATACTTCTACAGATACAACTCCTTTTTTCGCAGTTTATGGTCAACATCCTAGAGTACCGAATCTTCAAGATTTACCCGTCATAGACGTGCCTGCAGCTGCTTCTGCTCTTCAGTGATTCTCTCACATTTGGAAGAAGATTCATCTATCTCTTAAAAAGGTTTCTCAGCGGTATAAAATGTTTGCTGATCGAAAGAGACGAGCAGTTCCTAGTTTAAAGCCAGGCGACAAAGTCTGGTTATCTACTCGGAATCTCCGTCTCAGAGTTCCTTTGATGAAATTTGCTCCACGGTTTATTGGACCATTTCCAGTAGAAAGTGTTATTAATCCAGTGGCTTATAAGTTAAAACTGCCTTCCTATTTGAAAATTCCCAACTCATTCCATATTTCTCTCCTCAGACCACTAATTCTCAATCGTTTCCAGAGAGCGCTTCCAGTAGGCCCAAAGGTACAAACTCATCGGGGCGTGGAATACGAAGTGGAAAAGATCTTGGACTCTCGTCATCGCTACGGTCATTTGCAATACCTAATTGACTGGTCTGGATATGGTCCTGAAGAGAGGAGTTGGGTCAACGCTACGGATGTGCACGCTCCACGGTTGGTACAAGCCTTCCACAGACTCTTCCCTGCCAAGCCTCGTGGGCTTTCGGAGCCCACTCATAAAGGAGGGGGTACTGTCAGGAATCCGCGGTCAGCTGCGTCTCACCTACCAGCGCGCTGGTGTGCAGGCCTCCGGAGGTCATGGCCCCAGTCGCGGCTGTATGGATGCGCTGACTGCGAGCGTCATCTCCCGTGTCGCTGAGTACCCCTGAGTCTGGTCCTGCGTTTGTGTTCCGCTGTGTGCCGGCATCCGGTCCGTGTGGATGCTGCTATGACTCCTGCACTCAGCTAATCCCGGCATCTAATCCAGCCCTGTGTTTCCAGCCAGAACACTGCAACCAATCACTGCAGAGCAAGGGGTATAAATTCCTGTCCGGGGCTCACTCTCATGGCCTCGGACAACGAGTCACATACCCTGTATCTAGTTCTCCTAGTTCCTGCGTTCCTGTTTCCAGCGTTCCCCTGTGGATACTTCATTTGTTCCAGCTTCCATTTCTATAGCTCTCCTGTTACTCCGGACTTCAGCTACATCCAGCTTCAAACCCATCAGCAGTAAGAGACTCTCCTCAGGTGTTCTTTCTCATTACTTACCTGTGCACTAATTGTCAGCATACCATCTGTGCAACTCAGCCGTATAACATCTACTGGCTTAGAGACTGTCTCCTGCTTTAGCCTAAGTGTGGCTATATTCCGGAGTTCTGCTTTCCTAACCATTATCAGTTTACCCTGTGTTATTCAGAGACTGTATTTCCAAATACTACTGGAGTTCTGTTATTTCACCTGCATTCATTATCAAGTTATTTTACGTTCTGCTGCAAGAGACTTTTATGTTGTTTGGATTCAGTTGCCTGTCACAGTTTTCCACATTACCGGTTTCCATTGTATTCAGTATTATACCATCTGCTTTGCATTAATAAATATCAGCGCTTATGCGCAGGACTTTCATACTGCCTCCCCGCTTTGTACATCGCACCAACACTGACCCACTAGCGCCCCCGCCGGGGACAGACAAAACCAGAGACCTGACACCTGGCTTTTATTCACTGGATATTTTTAAAAGTGACTTACCTTTTCCAGTGAATATCTACCGTTGGAGATTTTCCTGAGAGAGACCAGCGAAAACTCCCTATACTTTTATACACAAATCATGCTTGCGTATGCTCTACACGGCGCTAATGATACCACAGTTTTGCGCAAAAAGTTTGCACAATGGTGTCAAGTTGCACCACGTATCGCAGCCACAAACGCGCGGTCCAATCGCACAGCGTATAGGTACTTGTTACCTATCCGCTCTACGACCACTGGAGTCGAATATACAAGCTGCGCTCCTCAGCCGGAGCGTAACAAAAAACCTTTACTTAATTCCACAATTCTTTACTACACAATGCACAATTCCCTATTATGCTCCTCTGCAAATCTCCTCATGATTTGCGTACTTCACTATCTGTATTAACGTGAGTCAGCCGCCTCACGCCGCCAAGCCTCCACTTGGTGTCACTGACGGGATCCCAAATTCTCGGGGTTTAATACACTCACTCCTCTTTCACTCACTCAAATACACCTTGTTTTTCTTTTCTGTACAGAAAATAACACTCCCTTCGATTTGATGGTTTTAACCCAAAGGCAATACCGTCTAAACAATGCCTTACACTAATCTGCTTTTGAAATCGGATAGTTATGTGCTATTTGTATTAAAAGTGTACTATCCCACCTTATTTGATCAATTATCGTGTGATTCTATTATGCGCACACAACACTATGCAAGCTTGCGTAAACATGCGACCGTGCGTGCCTTTTACGCCGCGTGTGCAACCTTGTACTTTGTCCGGACCACATGTACAAATGTGCGTCCGCAATAAAACCAACCACACAATCTCTATAAATGTGAGCAATACAAACTATTATCGCTCACAAACACAACCCACACTTGTTCTGTATAAACCTTTATGACTAGGCCAGAACTGCATTTTGTGTCTTTATAATTACTCCCTTAATACACTTATTTCAAATTTATCTATATAGCAAACAAATGTATCCAATTTCACACAGATCTATAATAACCAATAATTTAAATGCTATGATTCAGATTGGATAACTATCTTGCAGAACATACACTGATATATTTATACACATAATTATAATAATATTATATATATACTATTCACTGGCCTCCTATGAGACACCTCACCTCTTCACTTCCTCTAATTTGCATAGAAAAGATATTTGCTTTTCACTACTAAAAAAAAGTAGTTACACAGGTTAATTTACATGTCAATGCCTATACTCCACAAGTCTTGGAAGAAAAGAAAGAAAAAAGAAAAAAACTTTTTTTTTTCTTTTTTCTATCTGTGTGCAACCCCCCACTTGATGTAAGGTTATTACACACAGACAAGAAAGGGAAAAAAAACATTCACTTATCTCACCATTTACTCTCACTAGGCCCAATTGAAACTATTTGTAATTGATTATGGCATGGGTTAAATAAATTAATTGTTAACTCATAAATGGTGCTGGATTTGTAGATATGTGGAAACTTTGTGACAAAGGAAACTGATTGTTCTGAGCAGACTGAAAATCAGCTATTTAGAAAGTGACCTTCCTAAAATGGCCACTGCTCCTCCCCCTTCCACATCCATGAGGTTTACACAAGATGTGGACACGCCATGTGGCTCCTTTGTCACAAATAAATCACACTCCACACAGGCACCAATGTTACTTTAGGCCTGAGTTTAAAAATATACACATTTTCTCACCATGCTAACACAGCTATATCATGACTATTCAGCAACTTTTAAATGTACTTTAAATTTACTTAACAGATAAACAATCCAATCTGAATCAGACACAATACGACTTATTTGAACTTTGTTTTGCAACAATAAAAATACGTTTTAGTATTTTAAATATTGTGAGAAACACATTGTCCCTTGAATTTCATATCAGCGGCTTACTGGTAACACAACAATACACGTGGATGTGATTCATCGGCATGTCGCGATGCGTCCATCGTTAACCGGTCGATCACGGCCGCGGTTGTAATGTACAGTGCATCATTAAGAACGTGATATCGCAGATGCAGCCTCCATCTGTAAATGTCAAATTGCTTTCTAACAAATATTTAAAATGGCCGCTCTAATATATACTGTGGACGCCTGCGCATCTTATTACCATGTGCTATGAATGTGCGCAATACATCGCAAAACACTGCATCCCATAAGAGAAAACAATACACCCACACATTATCTGAGTTCCAAAGCTCAGTGATGTATATATTTGTTATTAAAAGGATATGTATTCAATATATCACTATGTACAGTGTATATATATATATATATATATATATATATATATACTGTGTGTATATATATATATATATATATATATATATGTTTAGAATGAAAAAAATTGCGCCACTTGTGAGGATAATATCACCTATGTGTTTATCTGGCAATTAAAAATAATAAATAGTTCAATATATATATATATATTATATAAAATAACACTCCACAAATCTATGGGCGTCAGCTGTTCCCCAGGAGTACAGGGGTGGTAAATCCCTGAAGATAGTTTAAAATAGAAAAATGTTGAGGGGTTCTAAGCGACCAACGGTGTTTATACAGCTATTTAAAAGAATAGTACCCAGTGTATAAAGAATATATATACAATTTATTATAATCACAGGAGCCAATAAAAAAGAAAAAAATGTTTCTAAAAATATTCACATCTGATATATACCAAAATAATTGGTTTCATAGGAACACAAAAACAATAAATAAATAAATAAATAAATTCAAGATATAAAAAGTATTAGAATAAAAGCACATAGATATAGATAAAAGATATGTGTATATCTTATCTTGGATAGAGGTCATCAAGGGTTAGCCCAACGCATTTCGTCTATGATAGACTTCATCAAGGGGTAGGGACAGACTAAAATTAAACATCTATTTATACCAGGAATCCTTAACTTCCTGGTTATGACCTCATAGCATGTCATGTGACCTAATTATATATATGTATCTCTGTATTAGACTGCTATAGTGCATATAAAATCCATTCACATAGGGGAATTAGTTAGATATACTATCTGTCAAAAAAGCGCTTTGTTTAGACAAGTAGAAACAGTTTAAAACTTGTAAAAACTGTGTAATTGTGGCACTTCCGCCACACTTCCGGTATCGGAGGACGGATCCGTGACGCACTTCCGGTCTTCATTGAGCATGCGCCCACAGTCAGATTACAGTGGAGAGGCAACTTTAAAGTTCAGGAAAGTCCTCATGCGGTGGCCATTTTGTTATGGTCTATTCATAGTGTTCTTAGTGCGGAAGACATTTTTAAGGAGCCCGCTGTATAGGACATGTCTCAAAATAAAGAAAAAAGAGAAATAAGAAAAAAATGAAATTAATATTATTATAACTGGTTTTCCTTCACAATGTAGGCAGCAACAAATGAAAGGACTAATGGTCACTGGAGTAGTACTGATAGTTTATAGGTCACAAAGTGCAAGTGCTTGTGATGATTTGTTATTTTGTGCTAAAAAACGTATATATAAATATAAATGAGATAATAAAAATAATAATAATAGGAAGAAGAATAAGAATAAAAGTTTTAAATTATTCAGTGTTTAGTATAAGGGTGAATTAAGGTTTATGAAAATATATAAAGTGTATATATATATATATATATATATATATATATATATATTATTTGTGACTATATAGAGATATACAACTACATAGTATACCATAGTGATAATGTGAGTGTGATATTTATTTTTATTTTATTTATCACTTACATTCGGTTCTTACAGTACCTGATATTCCCAGATGGTCCCCCCTCTGGTACTGATCAGGCCCAACACTGCTTGGCTTCCAAGATCGGACGGATTTGGGCATTCCCAGTGTGGTTTGACTGTAGGTATTACCTTACTGTATGTGCCATATACTCTTAATCTTTATTATTCATAATTTTATTGCGAATCGTGATACATTATACATATATAAGTGACTACGGAGGGAATAAAAATAGAAATAGAGAATGAGTGAATAAATAATAAGAAAATTACGATACGGGATCTTCACATGAGTGACATCTTTAAAGGAAAGGCGCAATTTCATAATTGTCATTGAAGCCAGCTGGATATAAGGTCTGTAGCTGGAAAATCCAGAACATCTCCCGACATGATAATTTATTCGCAAGGTCACCTCCTCTTTCTCCAAGTGTAACAAGTTCAATAGCTTTAAAAGTAAGTGCATCAGGATCCGAATTATGTTCTGTAATAAAATGCTTGGATACTGCATGGCTTTCCACCTTGTTCTTAATGTTCCTGATATGTTCTTGTATCCTCAACTTTAATGTCCTTTTTGTTTTGCCGACGTATTGCTTTCCACACTTGCACTGTAGCAAATATATAACCAAAGATGAGTTGCAATTCAAGAATTCTTTAATTTTATATTCCTTTGTATTCTTACTGTCGGTGAAGGTTTTCCTATTGGGATGTAGAAACTTACAGATATTACACCGTCCACACTTATACGAACCCACGCATTTTGGCATACTTCAGTTATTGTCTATCTCCTGGGTCAGCATACTCGGTGCTACCAGATCCTTAAGATTCTTGGACTTTCTGAAGATAATCTCTGGATGAGGGGGGAGTATGTTTTTCAATATAGGGTCCATGAGCAAAATTCCCCAGTGGGTCCTTAGTGAATTTCGTATATGTTTTTCATGGCGATTGAATGTTGTTATGAATGCTACCGAGTGTTTGTTCAATTCCTTCTTCTTATATTCCAGTATACTTCCCCTCTACAGGTTTCTGGTTTTTTCAACAGCTTCCTCAAGGATTTTCTCCGGGTACTTTTTTTCTTTAAATCTGTTTTTATATAATTGTACCTGTTCTTCATAGTCTTCCTGCTTACTACAGTTCCTTTTTATTCTGTGAAACTGGGAAAAGGGATATTGTCTTTCCACTTTTTGAGATGATTACTTTGATAATGAAGATAGCTATTAGTATCGACTTGTTTTACAAAATTTTTGGTGTGTATTCTTCCATTTTCCCCAATCAATATTAGGTCAAGGTATTCTATTTGTTCTTTGTTGGTTTTGGCCGTAAAGGAAAGATTGAAGTTATTATTCTCCAGATGATTTAGAAATTGGTAAAAATGATCGTCTGTGCCGTCCCAAATAAAAAGTAAATCATCTATATACCGTCGATAAAAAACAATCTGATGGTTAAAATCATGTGGACCATAGATAAAAGTATTCTCCCAGCAACCCATAAACAGATTTGCGAAGCTTGGTGCAAATATAGTACCCATCGCTGTCCCGCAGCGCTGTAAATAAAACTGATCCAGAAACTTAAAATAATTATGTCCAAGAATAAAATACATGATGTCGCAGATAAAATTCTTATGATCCTTGGTTAATGTGGAGTCCTCATCCAGGAAGCTTCTACATGCAGACACCCCTTGTGTATGTTCAATGCAGGTATACAATGATTGGACATCCACCGTTGCCCATCTATACGTGTCTTTCCACTCTACGTCTTTCAATAGATTTAGGACTGATGTAGTGTCCTTTAGGTATGATGGTAGTTGTTTTACGTATTCATTTAAGAAGATGTCAGCATACTCAGACAGATTTGAGGTTAAAGAGTCAATCCCTGCCACAATCGGTCTTCCGGGCGGGTTTAAGGCATTTTTATGCATTTTGGGCAAAAAGTAAAATATGGGGGTAGTGGGGTTAGTTTTCATCATGAATTGAAATTCTTCTTTGTTTATTGCTTCTGAGCGTAGACCATGTAGGAGCATAACTCTGAGTTCTTCCACATATAGGTCTTTAGGGTCATTAGACAATTTCTCATATGAGTTTGTATCCCCCAAAAGTCTCAATGCTTCTCCTATATATGCATCACAGTC
The DNA here is from genome assembly GCF_028390025.1 of Pseudophryne corroboree. Lineage (NCBI taxonomy): Eukaryota > Metazoa > Chordata > Amphibia > Anura > Myobatrachidae > Pseudophryne > Pseudophryne corroboree. The sequence continues at coordinate 608,672,995 of NC_086449.1, read as the reverse complement.
CATAACAACTAACCCCCCCCCCCCCCCTTTTGTCAGCTTGTTTTATAACAATCCCTTTGTTTTTCTGTAGATCTTTAAGTGCTTGGCTTTCTCTGTTTGACATGTTTCTTTCTAGCACAGGTTTCTGGTCTTTTTCACAAAGGTCCTTTTTGACCAACTCATAAAACATGCTGATGTTGCTTCCTTTGGACTCTAGTGGATAAAATTTGGACGGTGGTTTAAGGCCAGATTTGGATCGATTCTCATAGTTGGAAATGACAGCGTCTTCTTTTTTTAGGAAATGTCTCTTTAGCGTCATTTTCCTGACAAATTTATTGAGGTCGATAAAAGTCTCAAATTTGTTCAAGCCTCCTGTCGGAGCGAATGTAAGGCCTTTTTCCAACAGTGAGATTTCTGGTTTAGATAGTGTGTGTTTTGATAAATTAAATATCCCTTTTTCTTTAAGATTTACTGGTGTAGTGTTCTCTTCTTGTTTCCTCTTTCTTCTTCCACTCCGTTTTCCTCTTCTTCTGTATAACGTCTTTTGAGGGGGGAGGCCCGTCTGATGTCTTCTCTTATGGTATTTCTTGCCACCTGATGCACTTACTTTTAAAGCTATTGAACTTGTTACACTTGGAGAAAGAGGAGGTGACCTTGTGAATAAATTATCACGTCGGGAGATGTTCTGGATTTTCCAGCTACAGACCTTATATCCAGCTGGCTTCAATGACAATTATGAAATTGCGCCTTTCCTTTAAAGATGTCACTCATGTGAAGATCCCGTATCGTAATTTTCTTATTATTTATTCACTCATTCTCTATTTCTATTTTTATTCCCTCCGTAGTCACTTATATATGTATAATGTATCACGATTCACAATAAAATTATGAATAATAAAGATTAAGAGTATATGGCACATACAGTAAGGTAATACCTACAGTCAAACCACACTGGGAATGCCCAAATCCGTCCGATCTTGGAAGCCAAGCAGTGTTGGGCCTGATCAGTACCAGAGGGGGGACCATCTGGGAATATCAGGTACTGTAAGAACCGAATGTAAGTGATAAATAAATAAATATCACACTCACATTATCACTATGGTATACTATGTAGTTGTATATCTCTATATAGTCACAAATAATATATATATATATATATATATACACTTTATATATTTTCATAAACCTTAATTCACCCTTATACTAAACACTGAATAATTTAAAACTTTTATTCTTATTCTTCTTCCTATTATTATTATTTTTATTATCTCATTTATATTTATATATACGTTTTTTAGCACAAAATAACAAATCATCACAAGCACTTGCACTTTGTGACCTATAAACTATCAGTACTACTCCAGTGACCATTAGTCCTTTCATTTGTTGCTGCCTACATTGTGAAGGAAAACCAGTTATAATAATATTAATTTCATTTTTTTCTTATTTCTCTTTTTTCTTTATTTTGAGACATGTCCTATACAGCGGGCTCCTTAAAAATGTCTTCCGCACTAAGAACACTATGAATAGACCATAACAAAATGGCCGCCGCATGAGGACTTTCCTGAACTTTAAAGTTGCCTCTCCACTGTAATCTGACTGTGGGCGCATGCTCAATGAAGACCGGAAGTGGGGCGGAAGTGCGTCACGGATCCGTCCTCCGATACCGGAAGTGTGGCGGAAGTGCCACAATTACACAGTTTTTACAAGTTTTAAACTGTTTCTACTTGTCTAAACAAAGCGCTTTTTTGACAGATAGTATATCTAACTAATTCCCCTATGTGAATGGATTTTATATGCACTATAGCAGTCTAATACAGAGATACATATATATAATTAGGTCACATGACATGCTATGAGGTCATAACCAGGAAGTTAAGGATTCCTGGTATAAATAGATGTTTAATTTTAGTCTGTCCCTACCCCTTGATGAAGTCTATCATAGACGAAACGCGTTGGGCTAACCTTTGATGACCTCTATCCAAGATAAGATATACACATATCTTTTATCTATATCTATGTGCTTTTATTCTAATACTTTTTATATCTTGAATTTATTTATTTATTTATTGTTTTTGTGTACCTATGAAACCAATTATTTTGGTATATGTCAGATGTGAATATTTTTAGAAACATTTTTTTCTTTTTTATTGGCTCCTGTGATTATAATAAATTGTATATATATTCTTTATACACTGGGTACTATTCTTTTAAATAGCTGTATAAACACCGTTGGTCGCTTAGAACCCCTCAACATTTTTATATATATATATATATATATATATATATAGTTACATGGTTAAAATTTACACAGTAAGCAGTTAATACAAACTAATTCAAATACATACATGGCCAGCGATACAATTACCATATTTTTCTTAAATAAAGTCTCCATTCCATATCTCTCTCTCTCTCTCTCTGTGAAATCATGCATCCACTGGACAGACAGCATCTCCATCATCATCTGGGACAAAGAGAACAGCCAGCTCTTGTGTCTGCAATCAGCTATATACTATGTAGTTTGGGGGAGTGCACAGACTAGTCTAGGGGAGGGAACTTTCTCATTCATGATGAGTCACTGGTCAGTTCATATGCAAGCCTTGAAGATATCAAAAGGGCTGGCATGAGTTTCCTGTCTATGTATGGTTTTTGTTGTTTCGGATCCTATTCTCTGTACTGTATGTATACATACTTTTTGCAATGCTGATGCATACTGCGTTATACACATGTACAAACTGCTGTGAAGAACTTTGTATTTCAATAAAAAAATTTGGGGGAAAAAAATATGTGACAAAAGGTAGGACCTTTATAGAACACAAATTCATCATGCTCTTGATATATGCCAGCAAACAAGAATGAGGAGATTTACGGGTTGTCTTGTCTTAGGACACATATCGCTGCAAGATGAGAGAAGAACGCCCTTTTCTTTGGCAGAGTCCACAGGATAACATTGTGATATGATGAAGCAACATCGGATTTGGTCAAAGCTTTTCGGCCTACCAGCGTGCAACGGGCCCGTCCATATATCCCTACCTCCTGGCCCAGGTAAATCAGTTTTTTGTTTGGTGTGGCAGGAGCCGGACCGTGGTGTCGAAGTCAAAAATATTACATACAGACAACATACAAACTCCAAACAAAGAGGTCTCTGTTCGTGCGCATACACGCAGCGTGCTCAGGATATACGGTAACATACGCATCCACACAGACAAGCCACAAAGATATATTCAACACATATTTCATACAACACATAAATTACACATAGACAAAACATGACAAACACCAGACATTATAATGTATTTATATAATAGAGTGTAACATCAGATATATATGTATTATTGGAACGGAACAAGTTAAATATATCATGCTTAGTGTCAAAATGATCAGGAGAATGTGTGTATTAATTTGATAGCTATGGGTAGATTGTAGCACATTGCAACGATTAGTTATGACCAAATGTATGAATACAAAGGACTTCCTGAAGACTTGAAACTGGATTCACAGTCATGGCCCTGGGGGCAGACATGTGTTTGCAACATAGGACAAAAGCCCTCACACTGACCTATGAGCCATCGAGTTCTTGAGAGGTCTAGCCTCTGGGCCAATGGAAGATGAAACCCACCCATTATTTTACAGTATAAACATGACCCAGAAGCAGGGAACTCTCTGATACCCACTCACTCACACATACGCACACACACACCCTTATCAGACGTCTCCTACCTGATTGGCTGCCTGGGACCAGTGAAACTAAGCGTATGTATATTGGCTGTAACTGATTCATATGTAACTACAACTGCTTCTTGTGTAATTGTAACGCTGCAACCATTTACATGTTATACTTAATGATATACTGTACATATGTTATTTTGTATGCATACCCTTTTAATATCAAATATATATATATCTCTGAGCATTGGACCTCAGCTTACAATGAGTGTGACTGCTTGTTTTCTCTTAAGGGATATAGTGTTGCGACGTTCAGCGCACTTTTATCACATATGGTTATAAGATGCGCCTTGCGTCCGCAGTATATATTAACGCTGGCATTGAAATGTTTATTTAGAAATACTTTGAAATTTACAGTGGTCAGAGGGCTGCTGGTTTTTAGCAGCCCTAAGCGTTCTTATTTTATTTTTATAGTCTTACTATTTTTTCTTGCGTGATCTTTCTGAAAAGCATCTTATACATACCTTAGAAAGAGTCGCTCCAACAACTCTCTGCCGGGTCCCGACAACGCTTACCCATGAGTACAGTGCTGTTTCGGTGGGCATCTGTGTCAGATATACTAGCAGGTCCAGCAGATGTTACCAGGCTGTGGCCGGAGCACGGGGAGAAGGTAAGGCATCGGTTCCACTTAATAGGGAATACGGCCACAGCTGCACTGTTTTGGGAGGAGACTATGAAACAGTCACTGACTCGGCTGCCACCTCGGGTGCACCAGCGCTAGGCCTTAGGGATCAGAGGCTCCAGGAATAATATGAGGCCGCGATCTTTAGGGTTGATGTCAGCAGTGGGGTGTCAGACGCTCTTCTGGTCGCCCCTCCCCCCAGTTCATGAACTGTTTCCTCCAAGTCTCCTGCCATGAACTGTTTCTTGCTTCCGTCTCAGACGCTGTACACGAAGGGGACCCAGTCCCAGCGGCTGCGTGATGGGTGCGTCTGTGTTCACTGAACGTCTGTGTTCACTATAGGTTCATGGAGCGTCGGTGTACACTAGTAGCGTCTGGATCCACTCAGCGTTCGCAAACGTATTGATCAGTCCTGGAAGCAAGGTGATTCTCCCTGTATCCCACTCTACTGAGTACGGGTAATACAGCACTAAGTATCTACCTTTTTGAGTATGAATAGTTAGATAAGTGCCTATTGCATATGAGTCTGTATACTATTACTACTGTTTCTTTCGCTATGCGTCTGAATACAGTAGATCTGTTTAAACATGATTCAGTAATATGTTTCTCCTACATACTTTAAATGTAGTTATAGTTGATGATGTGCTCATATTGCTTATTATACTAATGTATAACATGTGACTGCTAGTGTAATTGCTGACTTTACTATATATTCTGTCAGGTTTCTTTCTATTCCGATCTTCAATGCTGGTGTATGGGTAGGGTTAGATTTTAGGTCACTTTGAAAAAGCTTAAAGTGATTACAGTCACAAATTGTGTAGTACATTGTGGAAGTGTTGATTATTTATCATGTCTAAGAGCGGCAAAGGTGAGGAATATACACTCACAGCAACACCAACACTCATATCATGTTTGTCTTGCAAAGCTGTGTTAACCTCTCAGAATTTTGATCAGGATGGTTTGTGTGCAAATTTTTTAGCTTTCACCAGGGTCTCTTGAAAAATACAAGGCAGATACAGGTGCAGGTTGATCCACCTTGGGCTATGTTTGCACAGACATTATCCAGTGTAGCTGAACTGATAATTCCTCCAACTCCTGTACCAGGGATAGGTTACATAATTAACCTTTACATGCAGCTTCCCACCTGTGGTTTAACACTTCCAGCAGCAGCCTATCAAAAGAAACAGGCTGATAAGCAAGTGGTAAGTAAATCTTCATCCTCACAGGCTACACATGTTTCAGATGAGGAGTTATCGAAGGATTAAAGCTCAATAAATTCTACTTCGGCATACGAAGAGGAGGAGGAAGGTCTCAGCTCAGTGGATATAGCTGAGTTAATTAAAGCATTGAAAGCCATTCTATCCTTAGAGGATTCAGCAGAGCCTGTGTTAAAAAATAAGGCACCAGTGTTTAAACGTGCCAAAACAGTTAAGACTGAGTTTCCAGGGTCAGATCAGCTGACAGAAATCATGGAAGAGGCTTGGGTGACGCCCAATAAGAAGTTTAGAATTCCTAAGAAATGGAATTCCAATTATCCTCTGCCAGCTGGGGATTGTTTAAAAAGGGAGGTGGCTCCTAAAGTAGATACGCATGTGATTCGATTAGTGCGAAAATCTACATTACCTTTGCCTTCAACATCATTAAATGATGTCACGGATAGGAGAGTGGATGGTTTTCTAAAAAACATTTTTTCCCTATCGGGGGCAGTCAGTAAGGCCAACCATGGCTTCAGCTTGGATGGCAAAGGCAGTGGCTGCCTGGGCTGATGCATTGGAGGGAGATTTTTCAATAGCATCTAGAGAGCAAAAATTCCATATAGCACATATTAAACAAGCTGCAATGTTCTTAGAAGAAACAGCATTGGATATGGGTACCATTGCCTCCAGGGTATCAGCTTCAACAATAGCTGCTCGCTGAGCAGTTTGGCTACGTACGTGGAAAGCTGATTCAGAATCTAAGAAGGTTTTGGAATCTTTGCCTTTTTCTGGAGATATTCTTTTTGGCAAAGAATTGACAGATATTTTGGAGTCAGAAGCAGATTCCAAGAAGGTAAAATTTCCTTCCGCATACAATTTCAATCCTAAAGTTCCGGCTTTTCGTCCCTTTCGGTCTCAAGGAAAAGCTAAAGAAAAAAAGTGATGGCAGGCAGTTCCAATACAACAAGTCTGGTAAGACTAAAAAGCATTGGGCTACCAGAGGACCGGTTGGTAAAACAGATAATAGGCCATCAGCCTGATGGTACGGGCCTCCACCTGGGGGATCCCAGGGTGGTAAGCTGACTTCTTCAGTTTGCACAGATCTGGCAGCATATATAAGAATACAAATTCAAACACAACTGCGCAACTATTGAATGCTGCAGCCTGATGGTTACATTTACAGGAATCTTCACAACAATCCCACAAAGATCAAATACAAAAAATATTCACCACCCTGGCGCACGCTCGTATGCATAAATGGTAAAGAAAAAAGTGCTCACACAATAATTAAATCGTTTGTCCCCAATTCTTATTTATCTGTGTTCTTTCCAACTCATAAATTTTGTCCGCAAGAAGAAATATCTCTGAGCAAGAGAAAAGATCATCATGCAATATTGTAACACATAAAGAAAAGGGATAGAACACAATGCAAATACTCAAATGAGGCGCTCAGTGTTGTTTCATACAAAATAAATAAACGAAATCATATACTCATAGTCCATGAATGAGATAAGGGCAAAAATGTCCAACTCCACTGAAAACTTCATGTAGCGGTGTAGGGATATCTTCTAATCCACAAGTATCTCACGATGATATAAAATGGAAAAGGAACAAGATATCATGGTATAGTACGTCCAATCAGATGGAATAATGCAGACAAAACTTTTGCCGATGTAACAAGAGGGTAGCGTACCCCACTCACACAAAATAGAGCTATACTCCACACATCAAGGTATCTTTGTATGTTGAACTGTAGACAAATTCCATAACATCAAATGCGTACCATTACTCACTCAGAATCACGTGTGCATCCTCCCATAGCAGTTTCTTTAGTGTCCTGCTCCGAAAAACGGACGAGGGAGTGGTAATGTAAAAACTAATTTATTAAAAAATTATTAAATTATTAAGAGTGAACACATATGACTCAGGGGTGGTAATAGAAAACCAGTATTAAGCCGCATTTTCAGTCACATAAAGAAAAGGGGTTTATTAATACATCACATTCACAATAAAAAACAGAATAAAAGCATGTAACCACATATCAGTGGATGGGGCTTGCATCAGGGATCATCAGTTACTCTCCTAGGTGTAATAAGGTTAGGAAGTCCAGAACGTTCCGGGCCCCTTCAACTCCCTCAGCAAACGATGTCCCCAGCAAGAGTCCCACAGAAAGTCACTGGCTTAACGCGTTTTGGACTTAATTGTCCTTCCTCAGAAGCATCTACGCTTCTGAGGACTATCAGTGCTATCTCAGGATCGCTATCCTCCAACAGCATTTTCAGTTTCATGACCTTCCTTTTGGGTTAGCCACAGCCCCCAGAATATTTACCAAGAGTATGATGGTAACGGCAGCTTATCTCCGCCAGCAGGGGATAAGAAGTTTTCCATACCTCAATGATCTTTTAATCCTGGCACAGTCACAGGAATTGCTACTACTGTATGTCATCTGCAACAGACAATAACGTGTCCGCAAAGGCATGGGTGGCTCATGAATTGGGCAAAATCGTATCTGGTTCCGTCACAGCGGATGACTCACTTGGGGGCTGTATTGGATTCCAGTCTTCAGAGAGTAAATTTACCTCTGAATAAGATATCTAAGGTTCAGTCAAGGATTCAGGACTTGCTACACAGTCAAAAGGTATCCAGTCACACAGCAATGCGTGTGATGGGATTGATGGTGTCAACATTGTGGAGTATGCACAGTTTCACTCGAGGCCTCTGCAGCATCTGATTCTTGCCAAATGGAATGGGTTGCATCAGATGATGAAAATGCAGACTATGGTTCTTACGATAGAAGTAAGAAGGTCATTAGCCTGGTGGCTACAGACATCCCATCTGGACAAGGGGAGACCCTTTTTGATACCAGATTGGGAAATTCTGATGACACTCTCCAGGGCTGGGGAGCAGTGTCAGGAAGGTTGTGTTTCCAGGGGAAATGGACCAAGGAAGAAGTTTGCCTGCCAATAAATATATTGGAACTTCGGGCCATATACATGGCACTGATTCAGGTAAAGGACATTATTTGGGGAAAACCAGTTCAGATCCGCTCAGATAATGCGACGGCAGTAGCATACCTCAAACATCAGGGAGGAACTCGCAGCCAAAACGTGATGAAGGAGGTAAGTCACATACTAAAGTGGGCAGAACTTCATAATCCAGCCTTGTCCGTAGTGTTCGTGTCGGGTGTCCTAAACTGGGAAGCAGATTTTCTCAGTCGACACGCCATTCAGGCATGCGAATGGGCTCTACACCTGGAGGTCTTTCAGACTCTAGTAGACAAGTGGGGGTTGCCAGAGATAGATCTTATGGCGTCCTGTCAGAACAACAAAGTTCTCGAATACGGGTCAAGATCAAATAATCCAAGAGTGATATTTGTGGATGCCCTGTCGGTGAGATGGGACTTTCATCTGGCTTATGTGTTTCCTCCAATCACCCTATTACCCAGGGTGGTGAGAAAGATAAAGCAAGGAATGGGTGCCGTGATACTAATAGCTCCGGCTTGGCCCAGAAGGCATTGGTACACAGATCTGCAGAGAATGTCAATGGATGCTCCACTCCTGCTCCCTCAATGTCCAGATCTACTGATGCAGGGTCCTTGTTATCACAGATATCTGGATCGACTGGAAAAAGAACCCTAAGTCTTTCAGAGTTTCCAGGATCTTAGTATTCCTTCAGGCAGGAATGGATAAAGGTTTGAAGTTGGCTTCCTTGAGAGTGCAAGTGTCAGCATTGGCTGTATGGTTCCAAAAGAAAATTGCCAACTTACAGGATGTGCATACTTTTTTCCAGGGATTGCTGCACATTTAACCTCTTTGTTCCTCCTACAGTGCCTTGGGACTTAAATTTAGTCCTAAAGGCCCTTCAAGTTACCCCATTTGAATCACTTAATAAAGTGAATCTTAAATGGTTGATAGCTAAAGTTCTCTTTCTACTGGCCATGGTGTCAGATTTAGGGGGATTGTCATGTTGCTCCCCATTTCTGATTTCTGCTGGCAACAGCCTTCCTGCTTCGTGGGTCTTAGGGGGGGAGTAGTGTCCAACCCTAAGAGGTTAATGGCCACTATCTCCGCTGACAGGACACTGAGCTCCTGAGGGTGATGATCGTTAGCCGCCTCAGGCGACCGCTCACTCCTGCAGCATGCCGCCACCCCCTAACAGAGCCAGAAGATTCAGGTGGCGAGCGAGTCACCGTCATCCAGACAAGCGGGGAGCCGGTGTGAAGATGGTGGCAGCAAGGTAGGAGCGCAGTACTAACTGCGCGCCAGAGGCTCCGCGGTACATCAGTGCGGCGGCGTGAGGGATGCCCTGAGCCAGCGACGAAATACCCTACATTGGTCACTACTGGGCTTTCAGGGACCTCGGTAATGCTGATTGCCACAAAACCTCCGGCCAGTATAAAATTCAAAAGTGCGGGAAGATGCGCCATCAGCAAGGGGCCAGAGCATCTCCTCAGAGCGGACCCAGCGGCGTTCAGCGCCATTTTCCCCCCTGCAGTTCCAGTGACAGAGACGCTGACAGGGGAGTGCTGTCCCTCCACATGGCTCCAGCTACCACGTGCGGTACTAGGGGGTTGTAGAAGGGGGGGAGGCTGTGTATATTACTGTGTAGTCATTTAGGTACACAGTTAGTGCCATGTATTTCTGTTATAATTACCTAAGTGATACATGCAGTGGCGTTGTCCGCAATATTCATTCCAGGAGTGGAGAATTGGGAAGCGGACTTCATCAGCAGGCACGATCTTCATCCAGGAGAATGGGGCCTCCACAGACTCACCAGTCGCTGGGGCGTGCCTCAAATAGACCTGATGGCCTCACGTCTCAACAAGAAACTTTGGAGGTACTGTTCCAGGTCGAGAGACCCACAAGCAGTGGATGTGGATGCCCTGGTAACTCTGTGGGTGTTCAGGTCAGTGTATGTGTTCCCTCTACTTCCACTTATTCCAAGAATTCTAAAACTTATAAAGAGAACAAGGGTTTAGGCAATTCTGATTGCTCCGGACTGGCCAAGGTGAACTTGGTACGTGGATCTTCTGGCTTTACTGATGGAGGATCCACTGCCCCTTCCTCTTTGCGAGGATCTTCTGCAACAGGGGCCATTCGCTTATCAAGACTTACCGCGGCTACGTTTGACGGCATGGAGGTTGATCTTACCCAGAAGGGTATTCCGAACAAGGTTATTATTCCTACCCTGATACAGGCTAGGAAAGGAGTAAAATCTAAACATTATCATCGCATTTGGAAAAAATGTGTCTTGGTGTGAATCCAAGATGTTTCCTACGGTGGAGTTTAAACTTGGGTGGTTTCTCCTCTTCCTGCAAACAGGTGTGGATATGTGCCTGCAGTTGGGATCCCCTAAGGTCCAGATTTCGGCTTAATCCATTTTTTTCCAGAAACAATTGGCTACCCTCCCTGAGTTTCAGACTTTTCTGAAAGGGGTTCTGCACATCCAACCTCCCTTTGTGGTGCTGACGGCACCCTGGGATCTTAACGTGGTGTTGCATTTCCTGCAATCGGATTGGTTTGAGCCTCTACAGGAGTCTGAGGTCAAGTTTCTCACATGGAAGGCTGTCTCTTTGTTGGCCTTAGCTCGACGGGTGTCAGAATTGGGGGCTTTGTCCTGTAGAAGGTCTATGTGAAGGGGACTGCTCGTCACAGAAAATCGGACTCTTTGTCCTGTATGATTCCAAAAGACTTGGGTGTCCTGCTTCTAAGCAGACGATCTCTCGCTGGATCAGGTTCACTATCCAGCATGCATATTCTACGTCAAGATTGTTGTGTCCAACATCTGTAAAGGCCCACTCTACTTGTAAGGTGGGTTCTTCCTGGGCGACTGCCCGTTGGTGTCTCGGCTTTGCAGCTTTGCCGAGCGGCTACTTGGTCTGGGTCGAACACGTTTGCTAAGTTTTACAAGTTCAATACTTTGACCAAACTTCAGGTCCTCAGAGGCCAATCTGCAGGAACCTCCGCGCTCTCCCTCCCATTCTGGAAGCTTTGGTACATCCCCATGGTACTAATGTGGACCCCAGCATCCTCTAGGACGTAAGAGAAAATAGGATTTTAATTACTTACCGGTAAATCTTTTTCTCGCAGTCCGTAGAGGATGCTGGGCGCCCGCCCAACGCTTCGTGATCCTGCAGTGGTTACTTAGTTCAGTACTGCTTAGGTCTTGGTTAAGTAATCAGCCGTTGCTGAGTTTTCAAGCTGGTTAGCTTGGTTTGTCTTGTATGTGTGAGCTGGTGTGAATCTCACCACTATCTGTATAAAATCCTTCTCTCGAAGTTGTCCGTCTCCTCGGGCACAGTTTCTAGACTGTCTGTTAGGAGGGGCATAGAGCGATGAGCCAGCCCACGCTCTCAAACTCTTAAAGTGCTCCCATGGTACTAATGTGGACCCCAGCATCCTCTACGGACTACAAGAAAAGGATTTACCGGTAGGTAATTGAAATTCTATTTTTACCCACCTTTAGTGCCTTGGGTCTTAAGTCTGTTACACTGGCCTGCAGAAACAACAACACACTGCATTCTAGAATACTTCTTTACTGCCTATTACTATGACTAAGCCTACTGACATTTACAGCTATAAAAAAAATAGAATCCCCCTGGAGAAGAGGAAACTATCTTAACATGATGTTCCAGGAAGAGAGCAAATGGATACAGAAACTGTATAGCCACGTTCATCTAGCTTTCCTTTGCTGTATTCACGGCAAGCCAAACACAACAGGTGTGCCCGTGACTATGATGCGCGTGTGCATCTCAGTACGTGCACCCATAGGAATACATGGGTGCTGTACTAAGACGCAGCTCGGTGTACTAAGGCGTGGCTTGTGTTCCGCAGGCTGGACGAGCATGGCTACGTTTGTACACTCTCAAGACACACAAGGGCCTTAACGTAGACTTTGAGTTACTGTGACAAGTTACTAATTTTTATAATCTAAGACAGGAAAACATACAGTATGCAGGCAGTCGCCAAGTGATGGGGATTGCTGATAAGTTCCCGTTTGAGTGAAACTTACAGTCACAACCTTCTGGAAACACCCAACCATGAGCAACCTTGTAAGCTAGGCCAGTAATGGCCTGGAAATTACTAAAATGGGATACCCCTCAGGAACACACATGTAGACCACATGTGGAGGAATTGGATGGTATCGCACACGTGTGTAGACGTACAGTATGTATAGTTGGCAGAGATTTATTTGTATGAGACAATGCTCTAAAACAACAGGTGTAATCCTTCAGGCAGAACCTTTAAAATATAACAGTAGGAAACTGCTACACCTCCCACTGCAAGCCTATATGTCTAGATATTATGCTTAATGAGGTGGAAGGAGTAGTCGGAGGTGGATACCTTTAGGGAACACCCTTCAATATGTATAGTAGCAGGGAGCTGCTATACTTCCCTTATGGTAAAGCACCCATGCACTCATAGCACAGATATGAAGAGAAAAGGCAGATGTACTGTATATGCTGATCTTTGTGCTGGATAGGGGTGTGCAGGGGTCACCTACTGTAGATAAAGTCAATGTAAATTGCACCCTATTACAGCATGTGTACTTGTATTAGAGAGTCAGACCTCTACTGGTGGAACAGCAGCTCTCATTCTCACATGCATTAGAATGCTGGTCAACCCCCCTCCCCCCATTTTACAAGACAGTAAACAACATCAAGGGAAATAAGACAGCACCCTGTCACAGGTAGCCACCTGTACCCTCCAAGGTCTTTAATAATTCCAAATATAAGACCTCAAGATTCTGAAATGAAGATACAGGAAGGAAATAATTAAAATATTGTTCAACATGTTAAACCATAAATAACCACTGGCAGCTATCATCTCTTCTTTAATCTTCAACATTCACCATTTTCTTGCAAAACAATGCATCATACATAAGTTATCATGCTCTGCATTACAATATGTCCCCCGTCTCTCATCTCTGTCTCCCTCATTTCCTCCTGTCTTCCTGTCTGTCATCTCTGCCCGCCATTTCCCTGTCTCTCATTTCTATCCCTATCATTAAACTGGCTCTCTGTACCTCTGTCTTCCTCACCTTTCCTCCTTGTCACTCATCTCCTTCCCATCTCTTATCTCTGTCACCCTCCCCATCTATCACCTCTGTCCCATCACCCCCATCTTGCTGTCTCTCATCACTGCCCCCTCACATCCCCCAATACCTCTCATTTCTGTCCCCCTCACCTCATCTCATCTTTCATTTGTGTACCTGTCACCCTCATGTCTCCATCTCTCTCATCTCTGTCCCCCTTGCCTCCACCCCACTTTCCTCTCTCTCATCTCTGTACTCGCATCCAACATCTCCCTATATCTTTTCTCTGTCTTAATGTCAGTCTTTTCCATCTCACTGGCCTGGAGCATGGAGAGCAGGGTGACTTCAGGTGCTGACAGGAAAGAACAGTCCTGTCCTACCAATAATAATAGGACTTATTTTTATAATCACCAACATATTACACAATGTAAATTGATGGGACCATGGTACAAACAGCATTTGCTCAAGTAACACAAGATAGCTTACAGACTATGAGGAGGAAAACTTACTTAGTTCTAAATATGCTACAGTACATGAACACAGATATACACTGTCTGATGTTTTTACATTACTTTTCCAAAAAGCACTGTACTGTACACCAGTGTTTCCCAACGCCACTCCTCAGGAACCCCTAAAAGTGCATGTTTTCCAGAATTCCTAGTTTGCACACAGGTGTATTCATTATTGGCTGGCACATTTAAAAATGTCCACAGGTGGCGTAAATATTCATTGTTAAGGGTTCCTGTAGTCGGGAACACTAATAAGTGCAAAATTAAGTTGTAAAAAATTTTTTATTGCACAACTTGTAGAGGTAATTATACTTGTATTTATTTAACTAACCAAATAGTCCTTAAAAGCATACACTTGTGTTAAAAAGATATTTTAAATCACACGTTCATATAAGACAATTCAATACAACCAACCTGCAACTTTAATCACTACTTCAACCTGAAATAATGAAACATTGTCAATATGTATTGCTTCACAGGCAGGGGTTCAGATGCTACACTAACATTTGCTGGAACACCCATGGAATGGTGCCCACTGAATTCAAAGCTCAGTCAGACCACTGTCCAACAGGCTTTTTGCTGGCCACAGGAAATTAAAGGGGAATAAAAGCCCTTGATGGCTCAGATTAAAGAACTGGATGACATCATGTCTTCCACTGCATAAAATAAATAGACACAGCTGAGCTCACTCATTAGGTTGGCATAAAACAGCCTTTAACCCCTTTGCATCAGTACATTGCTCTATTTAGCAAGTATAAAAACACGGAAAGCCAACACATGTGAACTGCTTTAGGATCTTTTAAACATTTTATTTAAAAATTTAATATTTTAATGAAGTGAACTATTTATTGGGACAGTGTAAAGTTTAAGTAATTTATTTTACTGACAATAATGTATTAATCCGGGAAATGTATTGTCTGCTGTATGTGACGTATTAAATCCCCATACGTTACTGAGAGGGCATTGCTTGACAAATGCTTCACAATGGTGGCTCCATGCACAGCAGGTGGCTGATTATATGTACTAAATAGATGCAGTGACATTTTCAAACCAAATTCCCACACATGTATGCAAATACAGCCTGCAACACACACCCCTTGTAAGAATGAGGTTATAAAGAAACTCACTATAATGTACAAGTACAACACTACTGGGGCAATGTAGCAGGAAAATCTTGGATCTACACCAGCTCTGATAAGTGTAGCTCCTGTGCCAGCAAAGCAACAAAAAAAAAATAGTGATAGGTAGCAAAATATCTTTACTTCTAGGTTCAGACCTGGCAGAGTTAACGCTTACTTGTGGCCATCTAAAGATGGACTGGAGAAATACAAGTTTAGTATGAAGGGAAACCTAACCAAGAACTTCTTAAAACGGAGAGTGAATAGAATTTCAAATTGGCGTCTTTAACGCCATACAGACTCAATAAATAAATCAACTATGATACATTCATTTCAGATTTATTGAACATCTTCTCAGCTCTTCTCTTACTACTTGATTTTTTCATTTTTTTTCTTGTAATCTACACATATAGTGCAACCTAGAAATCACAGTGGGGCCATCTATATTTTATATACACCTTGTATGTCCTATACACTACTCTCCCACCACCACATTGAAGCTTGTACCTGTATACATCATTCTATACTGTTGCAAATTCCCATTTTAATTTAGATTTGAAATTTAGATTTTTTTAAATTTATTTCGGATCTGCAGGATAACATGTTAAAGGCACTTTAACTTTTTGTTTCAAATCTCATACTCTTTAATACTCTTAGGTCAGTATGTAATGGGAGCCGATAACGACAAAATGGCCGATGTTTGCTGCATACATCAGGCATTTTGCAAAAACGGCTAATGTATTATTGGCCACAAAATGGATTTTTCGGACGTTTTTGCTCTAAAGTAGAGCGCCCGATATAAAGTCGGATCCAGATGTTTTGCCCATGTTAAGTATACAACTCGGCTGCTGTAATGGAGTCTGATATTGCATGCCGGATACAAAACAGCTCTAAAACTCTCAAAGAATTTAGAGGTGTTTTTTTTAAGCCGAGTTGCTTATGAAAATGTTGGAAATAAATTATAAGTATGCTTTTCAAGCACATTTGCAATAAATAAACACTTTTCAATACATTTAATCACAAAATAAAACAAAAAAAGTTGATTTCTAGAAATAGTTTGTGTAGTGTACATGTCATTTAGCAGGTTTTGCACAGGGAAATGCAACTGATACACAAAGGAATGTATCTGGATGCAGAAAACGATGCAAATAGGATGCACAAGCAGTTACTGCTGTTTAAAATATACTTGCATACAAAATGTTATGCTACAATGTATTCCAGCCAAACACTAACATAATTAGGTACAGTCACAATTACACACAGAATGTAGCCATGCCGCATATCATTTAAATCAGCATAAGCTGCTTGTGCATCCTAGAGGACTGGGGCTTACTGTATTTAGTATGTGTAATGCTTTAATCATGAGACTTTTGGGGGCTAATGGGTGACTTTCTCTGATACTGTGGTCCTCCTATACTAAAATATACATTCAGGTTAGTTTGAAAATATCAGATGTTTTCTAGTCTAAATACTGCAATACATCGGATCTGATACACTGAAGCCAGGAAATAGATGCACACCAGTACATTGCCCAAGTTCCGGGAAATAGAGGAACATCTGTAATGTCTGATGTGGTACGATAAGTTCTAAGGTGGCATTATCGACTCCGATTACATCCCGGCCTTAGTCTGGATGTCTATGAGCTAGTGGCTCGTTTTGCATTCTATTAGCTATTCATGGACAAGATAATCTTCCTCTAATGGAACAGACCTCCAGCTGGTCCACAACACTCCAACACCACTAAGCTGCATATGAATGTATAATTGAGGCATCTTCCTGCACTGATCAGCCTGATAGCTGGATGCCACTATGAAAATAGTTTTCCAAAATGGCTACTGTTGGGGCTGGTTATGGAATCTAGATAGAGGTGGGTATGTTGTTTGTTGATTTTAAATATATTTAACAATTAAATTCCAATAGCACTTAAATGGCTGACAATCCAAAATTAACACTGAGAAGTAGATTTGCTAATGCTTGTAAAAAAAATGAAATGTGGAGATGTTGCCCAAAGCAACCAATCAGATTTTAGCTATAGTTTTTCTACAGTAGTCTAGAAAATGATAGGAAGACTTGATTTGTTGCTTTGGTGAATAACACCATTTGTCTGTTTTAGACGTTCTAGTAAATCTACTCCCAAGGTGCAGGGGCTAATTTTACCAAGAACTGGCCTATTATGGTTGGAGGACCAATACCATATATTATAATGAATTTCACCTTCAATAATAACACTGGCCTGATTCAGAGATTCACGCAAATGCATTCACAGCTGAAAATTTGTACATAGCAACTGGGTGAAAATATGCACATTTTGCGGACACCTGGATTTGCACTGAGGCACCCACTGACGGCTTTGCAAATCTGAGCGGATGCAGACAAAAATGCAGCATCTGTTGCAGATCAGACTATTATCAATGTTCTGATGGCCATGAAGCATAGATCATAGTTGCTGCCTCAACCATGCCCCCAAAACTGATGTGACGCGCCTGTGTCCCCGTTACCTCACTCCAATAATCCCTGACTGTCAATAACTTTGCAAATAAAATCCCTCTGCGACCGACTTTGCAAGGCCAGCTCAGTACATGCACAGACTGTCAATAATTGCGTAAAAATCAGGTTTGCGTACTCTCTAAATCAGACATACAGTCATTTTATTATCTAATAAGCGAGATAAATAAGGGGCACGCTACCATAAACATTGCAGTGTAATACAGTGCATCCGAAAAGTATTCACAGCGTTTTACTTCGTAATTTTGTTATGTTACAGCCTTATTCCAAACTGGAATAAATTCATTTTTCCCCTCAAAATTCTAAACACAATACACAATGACAACGTGAAAACAGGTTTTTTTTTTAGATTTTTGCAAATTTATTTTAAAAAAAAAACACACCAAAGAAATCACATGTACATAAGTATTCACAGCCTTTGCACAATACTCTGTTGATGCACCTTTGACAGCAATTACAGCCTTAAGTCTTTTTGAATATAATGTTACAAGCTTGGCACACCTATCTTTGGGCAGTGTCGCCCATTCCTCTTTGCAGCACCTCTCAAGCTCCATCAGGTTGGATGGGAAGTGTCGGTACACAGCCATTTTCAGATCTCTCCAGAGATGTTTAATCGAAATTCAAGTCTGGGCTCTGGTTGGGCCACTCAAGGATATTCACAGAATTGTCCTGAAGCCACTCCTTTAAAATCTTGGCTGTTTGCTTAGGGTCGTTGTCCTGCTGAAAGATGAACCGTCACCCCAATCTGAGGTCAAGAGCGCTCTGGAGCGGGTTTTCATCCAATATGTCTCTGTACATTGCTGCATTCATCTTTCCCTTTATCCTGACTAGTCTTCCAATACCTGCTGCTGAAAAACATCCCCACAGCATGATGCTCACACCACCATGCTTCACTGTAGGGTTGGTATTGGCCTGGTGATGAGCGGTGCATGGTTTCCTCCAAACATGATGTCTGGTATTCATGCCAAAGAGTTCAATGTGTATCTCATTAGACCAGATAATTTTGTTTCTCATGGTCTGAGAGTCCTTCAGGTGCATTTTGGCAAACTCCAGACGGGCTGCCATGTGCTTTTTACTAAGGAGTGGCTTCCATCTGGCCACTCTACCATACAGGTCTGATTGGTGTATTGTTGCAGAGATGGTTGTCCTTCTGGAAGGTTCTCCTCTCTCCACAGAGGAATGCTGTAGCTCTGACAGAGTGACCAATGGGTTCTTGGTCACCTCCTTGACTGGGGCCCTTCATCCCTGATCACTCAGTTTAGACGGCCGGCCAGCTCTAGGAAGAGTCCTGGTGGTTCCAAACTTTTTCCATTTATGGATGATGGAGGCCACTGTGTTCATTGGGACCTTCAAAGCAGCAGACATTTTTCTGTACCCTTCCCCAGATTTGTGCCTCGAGACAATCCTGTCTCTGAGGTCTACAGACAATGCATTTGACTTCATGCTTGGTTTGTGCAAGACATGCACTGTCAAGTGTGTGACCTTATATAGACAGGTGTTTGAATTTCCAAATCATGTCCAATCAACTGAATTTACCACAGGTGGACTCCAATTAAGCTGTAGGACCATCTCAAGGATGATCTGTGGAAACAGTATGCACCTGAGCTCAATTTTGAGCTTCATGGCAAACGCTGTGAATACTTATGTACATGTAATTTCTTAGTTTTTTATTTTTAATAAATTTGCCAAAAACTAAAAAAACAAACATTTTCACATTGTCATTATGGGGTACTGTGTATAGAATTTTGAGGGGGAAAATGAATGTATTCCATTAACATAACAAGGTGGAAAAAGTGAAGCGCTGTGAATACTTTCCGGATGCACTGTATGTGTAACTCGACTTGAAGCGCATGGAGCAAAGATGTAAGAGGACACATCTGTATATCAATGGTTTCATTGCTACAGGCTTCATGCTACAGCTATGCTTAGTGGGAGATCTGCTTGCCTTAATTATTCTGAGTCCCAAGGGCGTAGCTACCATAGGTGCGGGCAGTGCAGCTGCTATGGGGCCCAGAGCTGATAGGGGCCCACCTTCCCTGTCAAAGTTACATGTATTATATAAAGTTTTCGCCATTGGGTGGTATGTAGGGGTCCTTTCAAACTTTTTCCTTGGGGCCTGCAATATATCTAGGTATGCCCTCAGACCTGCTCATTGTAGTGTGGTATAAAATGAACTGGAGGGCATTTTAAGGTTATACAATATGAACCGGGGCACTGTAATGAGGCACAATATGAATTGGTAGCACTACATATCATAATGTGAATTTGGGGTACTGTGTGGCGTAATGTGTACTGGCAGCTCTGAAATGTGACAATGTGAACTTAAGCACTACGGCGATTCAAAAAAGAAACTAGGGCACTACTATGAGGTATAACATTAAATAAGGCTCTGCTATGGTTCAGAAAACGAACTATGGCACTATTATAGGGCATAAAATTAACAACTACTGCAAAGAAGTGTGTCTCTAGAAGCATTGGGATGGGGGCCCCTTTAAAATGTTGCTATAGGGCCCACAAAGTTCTGGCTACGCCCCTGCTGGGTCCCACAATTTCTGACAGCCACATTGTTTTTCTAAGCTAGTACTAGAAAACATTTTAAACATATGTAATAGCTTCATGGCAAAGGCTGTAAATACTTATGTACATGTGATTTCTTAGTTTAAAATGTGTTGTTTTTTTTAGCAAAAATCATATACACTACATCTATATTTAAATTAACTAAATGTGCTGATTTTTCATTAGGGCTATATGAAAAATAACACCATCTATCATTGTGGACATACTGTAGTGTGTGCCAGTAGAAATGACATTGTTTGACTTTACTTTCTGTTGTTTATTACAATAGAATTTCCTCTTGGAGTGTAGGTTACTATGGCAATAGATTATGTGTGATCAGATAGCCAACTGTAGCTACATTTCAAAGCACAGAACTAGAATCATTGGAATCCTTAAATTGCAGTTTATGATATACATTTTTGGACATACTTGATAATGAACAAATCCCAAATAACTCATTGCAATGCTGTTTTTAGAAATGTGCATACAGTATTTCTTAAAGCAAAGGTGCATTGCCGTCTGACTAAAGAATTGTTAGCAAATTCATACTAACTAAATTAATAATTGTATCCCTGCTCCTGACCATCATTTTCCTTACAAAACATTGGCAAGATTGTTGATGAGGTACCATAGAAAATGAGTTTGTAATCCCAGCAGTCATGATGCCGGCAATCATGTGACTGATGCCGGAATACCGACACCACTCAGGAGAACGGTGCCAAAACACTGACAGCCGACATCACAAAAGGTATTGGGTACAGGTTATGGCTCTTAAGGTTAGGCACTAGAGGGGTGGTAGTAAGCCATAGCCGCCACACCACGAGGGTTAACCATAGCCCACACCCCCTCAGGGTTAGCCATAACGGCCACCCCCAGAAGGTTAGGCTTAGGGGTAGGGAATGGCCAGAATATTTACCATGTCCGGTGTCGGGACCACCAGTGTCAGGATGCCACTGTCGGTCATGTGACCGTCGGCATCCAACTGCCAGATCACATACCGAGACCATAGAAAAATACAGAACTACTCCAATATTGTGCTTTCTGACAGATATAGACCACTAAAATGTCTCAAAACAAATATGCTGTAGTCATGTGACAGTCTCTCATGTTTCTGTCTTTCTGACATTTATTCCTGGATGTCCAAGAACTTTCCCAAAACCAATATGTCTAATCCAACCTCAGTGTTGTTCTCCCATCAAGGACGCACTCACTTCCTTTTCTCATCTGTTGCTATTATTATCATCTTCTCTTTAACCAAAATCCACTGCCTAACTTCTGGTTCCTCCTTCTCCTTTAAGAAAGGAAGGAAAGGAAAGTCCTAGGGAAAAACTTGAATTATTGTATAATGGTATGAGAGGACTAGGAGAGGGCGCTAAGCCATAGGTGCGATTGCCAAAGATCCAAATTGCAAGAGAAAGCTTAATAACCGAGTGTGGTAAGAAAGATTTCAGTCGGTGGCATTGAGCAATCCACAGGAGGGAGGAGGCGGAACATTATTCAAGACAGTCAGCTTCAATCACAGTCCAGACCCTATCTGCGGTAGTACAGTTCCATAATACACACTGGGCGAGTAGGGGCACTAATAGTAGCATTTGAAGTCAGGAATGCCTAGTCCCCCAACCCGCGCTGGTCTCTGATGAATCTGCAACTGAACTCTAGGGAGCATTCCAGGCCAAATAAGTTGATGAGTGTGATGTTTTAAAATATTAAAACATGGGAAGGGACACGTACCAATATAGTATTTATTTATACCAGAAGAGTCAGGTATAAAGAAATTTAGGGAATCATTTTGACAGCATTAACCCAGTCAATCCAGAAGATATAATGACCTGTCCAATCGCCTAGGTCAGACTTAATGAGAGAGAAGATGTGGAAAGTTGGCTTGAAATAATTAATATATAATTTTGTGATGTAAATGCTGGTGCTTAATCTTAGAGTAGTGCCACTATAAATAGAAATCAATGCAGTCCGGATAGCAGGGAAAAGGTAAAAGTCTTAGACTTCCATTCTCTGGGATTTATTTTATAGCATGAGAATGAGCCATATTCATGAATAGTCTCAAGAAGGGGAGGGAGAAAAGTGGGTGGGTCTGTGATAGTCAAAAGAACGTCATCTGCATAGAGGTTAATTTTATGACAATGAGACCCCATGTATAGCTGGGATTGGAGCGAATCTTGTCATCCAAGGGATCATTTATTAGCACAAAGATAAGGGAAGAGATGGAGTAACCCTGCCTAGTGCCATTGAAGATAGTTAATGGCAGAGAGCACACCCCATTGGCCAAGATCATTGCTCTAGGATTAAAGAGCTGTAAGATCTTTGGCCCTCATTCCGAGTTGTTCGCTCGCAAGCTGCTTTTAGCAGCATTGCCAGAGCTGGCCCTAGGTATAGGCAAACTAGGCAATTGCCTAGGGCATCTGGTATGCCTAGGGGCATCAGCAGCTTCAGCTGATTAAAATGATATGCGGCATGCCTATATTCTGTGTGTAGCATTTCGTATGCAGATACAGCCACAGTCGCACACAGTATATAGGCATGCTGCATATCAGTTTAATCAGCAGAAGCTGCTTGTGTATCCTAGCCACATAGCAATGCAAATAAGATGTATTTTCATAAAAAATAGGCACTTGACGTTAGCAGAGCTGCCAGTTGACTCACGCTGGGAACTACATGTGTCATTATGTGTATAAGGGCAATAATAATGTGTAACATATGTGTAAGGGGCACTATGTGTGTCATTATGTGTATAAGGGCACTAATAATGTGCGGCATATGTGTAAGGCCAAATGTGCACACTGTTCTTATTTAAATTACAGGGGGTAGGAAAAAAAAAAAAGGACTGCTATGGGTGGGGGGTGATGGTGCTGGGAAAGGGGTGCAGGGTCAGAGGCGGAACTAGCGGTGGTGCTAGGGGGCACCAGCCAAAATCTTGCCTAGGGCATCATATTGGTTAGGGCCGGCTCTGAGCATTGCACACGCTAAGCCGCCGCCTACTGGGAGTGAATCTTAGCTTAGCAAAATTGCGAACGAAAGATAATAAAAATTGCAAATAGAAATTTCTTTGCAGTTTCTGAGTAGCTCGGGACTTACTCTGCCACTGCGATCAGTTCAGTCAGTTTCGTTCCTGGTTTGACGTCACAAACACACCCAGCATTCGCCCAGACACTCCCCCGTTTCTCCAGCCACTCCCGCGTTTTTCCCAGAAACGGTAGCGTTTTTCACACACTCCCATAAAACGGCCAGTTTCCGCCCAAAAACACCCACTTCCTGTCAATCACATTACGATCACCAGAACGAAGAAAAAACCTCGTAATGCCATGAGTAAAATACCAAACTTCTTAGCAAATTTACTTGGCGCAGTCGCAGTGCGAACATTGCGCATGCGCAATTAGCGGAAAATCGCTGCGATGCGAAGAAAATTACCGAGCGAACAACTCGGAATGACCACCTTTGTTTCTTATTTTTTAATGAATGTATCTACATTTTAACATTTCGCAAAACGTTAGAATCAAAGGAACCTGCACTTGGAAAATGTTTATCATAATTGTTAGTAGAGATGAGTAGGCTCGGTTCTCCAAGAACAGAACCCACCAGAGCATTGAGATCCGAGCCGAGATCCGAGCACTACTCGAGTTTTCCCGCCAGCCTTGCATCTGAAAGTGTGGCAAAAGGTCATCATCTCGCTGTTGGATTATCACGGTGTTTTGGATTCTATATAAGTCCCCATGCATCGGTGCCATCTTCACTCCAGCATTGGAGATTGTATAGTGTACATGTGCTGCCTGTCTGTACTGTGCTGTGTGCTACAGGGACGTGCAGTCAGGGAAGGCAGGGGAGGCAGTGCCTCCCCTGTCATAATGATTACAATAATACAAAGAAGATACTAAACACTACTTTGTATTATTTTAATTATTTTTAAACTGACACTGAAGCAAAATCTCTATGGGAGGCAGCGAGAGCGCTGCCTCCCAGTGACAATAATAAAGTGTCTGAAGAGGGGGGCGGGGCGAAATCGCGGGCTGGAAAAGCCCATTGAAATACTAGTGGAAAGCGGCACCACCACAATTGCCTCATTGACATGGGCTGTGCCTTTAGCTCACATCAAGGCACACCCCTGTCAATAATTGGACAGCGGCAGGGGGTGGGCTAGAACGAACGGCAGCCCTCCTCCCACCACTTCCTAGTTTGATGCACAACACAGCAGCAGCCAACGGACAGCATAATCATTCAAAAGAGCTGTTCACTCTCTCCACAATCCTGCACTGAACTGGCTTGGCTTAGGTCGCGTCCTTTCCCTTATCTTTATTTTACTTCCAGCGATCAGCTCTTTTGAATGATTGATTAGGCTGTCGTGATAACGCTGTGTTGTGCACGGAACTCGGAAGTGGAGGGAGGACGGCTGCACTTGTCTGGTCACATGCACCAGAGGACTACAGAACAGGTGATTGCAGGGTTGCTAGGAGCAAAAAAAACATATTGCCCTATAGGTTACTTCTTTACCCTGCACATTGAGGGTACCTATCTATATCTATCTATCTATCTATCTATCCTGTCTGTCTGCCACAATGTGTAAAAAGGGGGACCGTCTGCCTTAATGTATAAAAAGGGGAAGCTGTCTGCCGTAATGTGTAAAATGGGGACGCTGTCTGTCGTAATGTGTAAAAAAGGGGGACCGGCTGCCTTAATGTATAAAAAGGGGATGCTGTCTGCCGTAATATGTAAAAAGGGGGACGCTGTCTGCCGTTATGTGTAAAAAGGGGGACGCTGTCTGCCGTTATGTGTAAAAATGGGACGCTGTCTGCCGTTATGTGTAAAAATGGGACGCTGTCTGCCGTTATGTGTAAAAAAGGGGACGCTGTCTGCCGTAATGTGTAAAAAGGGGACACTGTCTGCCGTAATGTGTAAAAAAAGGGGGACTGTCTGCTGTAATGTGTAAAAAAGGTACGCTATCTGCTGTAATGTGTAAAAAAAGGGGACGCTGTCTGCCGTAATGTGTAAAAAGGAAACGCTGTCTGCCGTAACGTGTAAAAAGGGGAATCTGTCCACCGTAATGGGTAAAAGGGGCTCTACCTGGTGTAGTGGTGCTACTGTGCGCCGTAATTTGAATAATGGAGACTACTGTGCACCGTTATATGAATTGGTATTATTTTGTGGCCACGCCCATATATTTTTTGCGCGCACCTGCGACGCGCACTGCCCCTGTTTTGCCTAGAGGGGTGGGGGTCTCCGATGCCATTTCTTGCACACACCGCTAAAATGTCTAGTTACGGCACTGTTGCTAGGTATCCATTTCTCTGGGGTACAATGGTACTGTGTCTCTTTACATTGAAGTGGGTGATAGTGATATATCCATCTACTGCTACAAGTACAGTAAGTGCAGGGACATGTGAACAAACTGTACAGAGGGTGCAATAAATGAAACAATAGTAGATGTAGATTAATATAATACTTTAGTATGATGGCCTTTTTTTTTTAATTGCCAAGACCCTAAAAGAGTCATAAAAATTAAACATTACTATTAATGCCCCATTAATTCCACAAATAGTGCTGTCATTCTGTCATGGTTTTATATTTATCGCACATGGTTTTTTTTTTATGGCTCCTGCACAAGCCAGGCACTGATTCCGGGAGAAGGGCAGAGGGCTTGGGAGCTGCTGCAAGTTCAGCTCGTAGAGCATTTGCAGCCATGTGGAGGCAGGGTGGTTTCACGTATTCAGAGTTGCATTCTTCACAATTGAATTGCGATCACATCAGTGCCCGCCATTAGCATGTTGGGTGGCCTTGACCTGTGCTGGGCGGCCCCCAGCATTGAAGTGATAGCAGTTGCAGTATTGCTATTTTAGCAAAACTGCAACAATGCTGAATAAGGCCCCTAGTATAACACCTCCTGTCATAGCTTCTAGGAAACCTCTGGCTGTAACGGAAAATAACTTCCCCATCGCTGTTTATATACATGTGCTGCTGCTCAGTTTAGCCAGTGCCTCCCCAGCCATTTACCTCACCGCACGTCACTGGTGTGCTATTCGTTAGGAGGTGGGGGGCTGTCTGAATGTAAAGAATGGGCTGCTGTGGTACTCTGGTGTACACAAGGGGCTGCTGCAGGGGTGCTCTGTCCATAAATTGGGGCTTTCTGACTGAAAGGGGCTACTATGTCTGTCCATCAAGGGCTGTGTCCTCCAGGGGTGCAGTGTGTGAAATAAAAAAAAAGTTAAAAATAATAGTACATATTTCTGACTCATTTGTGCGACATGGCAGGTGAAGCTAAACCCTATAATAATATATACTTTTGACTCAGTTGTGTGACACTCTAACTGCCGGAGTGTGCGATTCATTCAAATTAATAATAATTATAAATGAACTAACTTTAAATTAAATTAATATAACTAAACTCTCCACACTTGAATAGCAAACCGTCTGCATTTCAGAAATTTCCTTCAGCAACAGAAGAACTTAGAAACATAACATAGAAACATAGAATTTGACGGCAGATAAGAACCACTTGGCCCATCTAGTCTGCCCCTTTTTTATTTTATCCTTTAGGCAATCTCAACCCTTTTTTAACCTTAATTCTTTGTAAGGATATTCATATGCCTGTCCCAAGCATGTTTAAATTGTCCTACAGTCTTAGCCTCTACCACCTCTGATGGGAGGCTATTCCACTTATCCACTACCCTTTCTGTGAAGTAATTTTACTTAAATTTCCCCTGAATCTCCCCCCCTCCAGTCTCAATGTATGCCCTCGAGTTCTAATACTTCTTTTCCTTTGAAGAATGTTTCCCTCCTGAACTTTGTTAAGACCCTTGATATATTTGAAAGTTTCTATCATGTCCCCCCTTTCCCTTCTCTCCTCCAAACTATACATGTTAAGATCTTTTAGCCTTTCCGGGTAAGTTTTGTGATGTAGGCCATGCACCATTTTAGTTGCCCTTCTTTGTACACTCTCTAATGTATTTATATCCTTCTGGAGATAGGGTCTCCAGAACTGGACACAGTATTCCAGATGGGGCCGTACCAATGACCTACACAGTGGCATTATCACATCTTCTTTCCTGCTACTGATTCCTCTCCCTATGCAACCAAGCATCTG
This sequence comes from Pseudophryne corroboree, assembly GCF_028390025.1. Classification (NCBI taxonomy): domain Eukaryota; kingdom Metazoa; phylum Chordata; class Amphibia; order Anura; family Myobatrachidae; genus Pseudophryne; species Pseudophryne corroboree. The sequence goes on along the minus strand of NC_086449.1, from coordinate 608,645,663 downwards.
ACTTGCCTTTCTCATTGCTTTGTTGCATTGCTTTCCTGCCTTCAAGTCACTTGTAATAGTGACTCCTAAGTCTCTTTCCTCCTCAGTAGTTTCCATTATAGTACCCTTGATACTATACTTAGCCTTTGGGTTTTTGAGACCCAAGTGCATGATTTTGCATTTTTTAGCATTAAACTGTAGTTGCCACGTTCTTGACCATTTCTCAAGCCTACCTAGGTCATTAATCATTTGTTTGACCCCTCCCGGTGTGTCTACCCTGTTGCATATCTTTGTATCATCTGCAAAAAGGCATATCTTCCCTTCAATACCATCTGCAATGTCACCAACAAAGATATTAAAGAGAACTGGACCAAGTACAGATCCCTGGGGTACTCCACTGGTAACATTTCCCTCCATAGATTGCACTCCATTAACTACGACTGTCTGTTTCCTATCCTGCAACCAGGTTCTTATCCATTCAACTGATTTATAATCCACCCCAGGCTTTCAAGTTTATTTAGCAGTCTGCGATGTGGGACAGTGTCAAATGCCTTACTAAAGTCTAGATATGCTACATCTACAGCTCCCCCTTGATCTATTATTTTCATCACAGAGTCAAAAAAGTCAATAAGATTTGTTTGGCATGATCTCCCACCAGTAAATCCATGCTGTTTTTGATCCTGTAAGTTGTTTGATTTAAGATATTCCACTACTCTTTCTTTTAATAGTTTTTCCATTACTTTCCCTACTACTGATGTAAGGCTTACTGGTCTGTAGTTACTTGCTTCTTCCTTGCTTCCACTTTTGTGCAGTGGAACTACATTTGCTCTTTTCCAGTCCTCTGGAATAGCACCTGTATTTAGTGACTGGTTAAATAATTCTGTTAAAAGTGTAACCAGCACATCTTTTAGCTCTTTGAGTATCCTTGGGTGTATCCCATCTGGTCTCATTGATTTATCCACTTTTAGTTTTGAAAGTTCTGTTAGGACCTTCTCCTCTGTAAATGTATTTTCATCTAGCTTATTTTTATGAATGTCCTTGCAACTTAACTGTGGCCCCATCACTTCTTCTGTAGTAAATACTGAGCAAAAATAATTATTTAGGTGATCTGCTATTGCCTTGTCTCCCTCCACCAAATGCCCACTCTCTGTCTTAAGTCTTATTATTCCTCCATTTGATTTTCTCCTTTCACTTATATACTTAAAAAAAGTTTTGCCCTCTTTATCTACTGACTGGGCCATTTTCTCCTCAGCTTCTCCAAAATAAATGAAAATCATACTTACAGCATATTGTAATTATTATTCTTTGCCTAATTCAACTTTTTGTGAACTGAAATCTTGAGCCTTGCCTAATGCGTCATTTTTTAGAATACATTCTTTTTTTAAATATTTTGTGCTGTGTCCGTCCTCCTAGTATATACATCCAAGGGCTGCTGCTGCTATGTCCATCTAGGGGCGTTCTGTCCATACATCCTGGGACTTTGGCCCAGTATTAAAAAAAGAAATAAAATATTTGTGCTTGTGAAGATACCGGGTTCAAAATCACTCAGGCACGGTGGTAGATGAAAAACCAACAGTGGTTTATAGAACAGAATGGGTTATAAACAGAGCAGCACACTTCTATAATCCAATTCCATATGACAATTCCCACCACATACTCCTGACAGAGCATTGAGTCTTAGTCAAGGAGCAAAGAATCTCTCCTTCAGTTCTCTGGGTAGCTCTACTTATGCCCCCAGAAGCTTCATATTGCAGTGGTGTTTGTGACTTCTTTGTCTTAGGATCTTACAGCATTGGAATACAATACATATTCTAATCAAGGTGATTACATCAGCCAGAGAGCCACCATGTCTGGTCAGCTCGCTGTTGGACAATAGGGAGTAAACAAAAAGTTAAATGTATATGGACATGGATATAAAAAGTACATATTTGACATGGGAAATAAGGCATAGCTATATTAATTGTCACAGACCTCTCATTTCCTCACAGTGCTGTACCCCAGTATACTATACATCCAGGGGCTGCTGCTTCACCTTCCAGTAACAAGGGCTGTTCTGTGTTCTGTCCATCCATCCATCCATCTAGGCTCTGCCCCAGTGTTTAAAAAAATTAAACATATTTTTATTAATAATATATATATACAGGTTGAGTATCCCTTATCCAAATTGTTTGGGACCAGAGGAATTTTGGATTTCGGATTTCTCCGTATTTTGGAATAATTAGATACCATAATGAGATATTATGGTGATGGGACCTAAATCTAAGCACAGAATGCATTTATGTTACATATACACCTTATACACACAGCCTGAAGGTAATTTTAGCCAATATTTTTTATAACTTTGTGCATTAAACAAAGTGTCTCTACATTCACACAATTCATTTATGTTTCACATACACCTTATACACACAGCATGAAGGTCATTTAATAGAATATTTTTAATAACTTTGTGTATTAAACAAAGTTTGTGTACATTGAGCCATCAAAAAACAAAAAGGTTTCACTATCTCAGTCTCACTCAAAAAAGTCCGTATTTCTGAATATTCCGTAATTCGGAATATTTGGATATGGGATACTCAACCTGTATATATATATATAAAACAAAACAGATACTCTCCCTTTTGCGCTATTAAACAGAAAGTGAGAAAGGATTGGGTTTGGGCTGCCAAATTCCACTAAGTCCCTTGTAAGGAGGGACTAAAAAGATACAAATATGTGCCAGTAGAGGAATGGGTGCACTTGGGTTGTTTTTCCACCCAATATTCATTGGGGAAAAACAGCAGTCTCCCTAAGATATTTACTCCTAATTCGTGAGCATAAAATCACATTTAACATGTTCCATGTAAAAATTTATTACAACATAAAAGCAATGATACAAAACGGCATAGTATCTCTTCTTGCAGATAACACCATATAGTACAGAGGACCAGTTGAAATAACTTTGATAGATTCCTCCTTCTCCTTTGACAATTCGGAGATTTGATGTTTATGAACAAATAACCCGACGCGTTTCGTCTTACTCTAAGACTTCATCAGGGGTATGTCTCTAGTGCTTGATAAATACTGTTAGTGCAACAATGAAATGGCAATTACGTATTCTGGATACTTGAAAAAACCACACACCGGTGGGGTACACAGGTGAAAGTTAGATTAAGCCTTATGGTTAAGTGCTTGAATAACAAGTTCAAATGCATAGGCCTGAACGCAAGTTCATATAGGTATGCGACATTATGATTCAGGGATTTGGATAACAAGTTCAAATACACAGGTCTACCACAATTTCATATGCATGTGTAACCTTACCAGTAGCTACAATAGCTTCAAGTCACTGGTTGTGACGCAGACGCTAGGCCGTGGTCGAGACGCACGAGCGGCACGTTCGCTCACGGCTTACGCTTGGTATCGAGCACACTATAGGCGGCCCGAGTACCGTAATGCTACGCTATTAGCGTAGCGGACGCTGTACCGCGAGAGCGGGATACGAGCGGCGCTGACGCTCACTGATCTACACACAGACAACCTTGTAACAACACACTGTAAGGGTATGCTTATACTGTAAACCTTAGTACTGCAATATTACCACAATGTAACGCTGATTAACCTTTATGATATTAAAGCTGTTTGAGCGACTGAGATGCTCAGAAACCCTTTATACTAACTAGTGAAACACACACTCCTTGCTAAGGTTCCAACACCTTTACTGACGATATTTAGTACGTAAAAAGGGGAAAATAGATACAGTTCATACACTACAGACCTGACATTAATACCTAAACACAATAACTAAGCAGAAATACAAACATTAGCAAACGATTGCAAATACAAATAAACAGAAAGAGGATAAATGGCAAACACTTATAGGTTAGCTACAAAAGAACAATTGCATACATACATAGTAACGAAATGGCTGCAGAGAAAAACTTACACACGTGGGAATGAATCGCAGGCGCAATCTGGAAACCAGCTCTAAGTTAATCAATGATGAAAACCTTTGTAGAGAGTGTCTGCTGCCCCAGCAATGGTGATCCTTATATTTACAGCCTACATTCACAATACAATGGTCCCTACAATCTCATTGTTCATTGGACACAGGAATGTCTCTTTGCACTATAACAAAAGGTCATAGGTGGGTTCGTATGGGGGGGGGGATGTGTCTCTCTCCAACTGCTCATGTGGGAGGCATCCTCTGGATTCCCCCTGCATGTGTAATGAACTGCAAATACTGTAAATGTCCATAAACTACTTTTACATATAACTATACGCTGGAGCGACCGATCTCTTCCTAACCAACACCGGAATGTTTCTAATAAAATACTCTTCAGTTAGGTTGAACAGTGGTGTCTGGTACCTTTGTCAGACCCTTTGTATCATGAAAAGAGGAATTCCCAAGTCCCTGAAACCGTTTAAACTAAACAAACTTACTGACATTGTTAAGGGGAATATTATCTACAAAACACGCTATATGGGTTAACTATGCTATAAACGAGTCGCCCGCTACAAGCTCATAAACTCTACCGTAAATACGCATGTCACGAGCGTAATCGCCGGAGTGAGTGTACGCAATTTGCGGACATGTGCACGTACGGCAGACTGCATGCACGAGCAGCGGGCGTGCGCATTGGGGTTAGTATAAGGCAATGTGAAGCATGATATTTTTCGACTTTGACAGTCCACCCTTTGGCAGTCACCAATAACTGCCACTTTCTAAACAATTCAAACAGAAAAATATATGTCATCATGTAAATACCTTTTTATGATTGGGTAAAGGGAGGAGAGGAGAAGGTGGGAAAGATATGACCTAGTGAGATAGTAAAGCATGTGTGTATGAATCCATGTCTGAGGGGGTCATGTATCATCGTGCCGTACGTGTTCTAAATCAAGCTTCGAGGTATTGCGAAGTATACATTTGAATCCTTCTTATCCCGTATTAAGGGTCTGTGGATGGGCTGTCAAACTCTACCGAGCTCTTTTCGGCTTTTGGTTGCAACAAATGGGGTGCACATTAGTTGATGATACATGAAGGGGGAGAGTATGTGGATGCTAATATGTGAGAATCACCTGTTGACTATGTGAGATACTACCTGGAGGGTGTAGAGATGAAGATAAGAAACAAGCGTTATAAATGCAGTCATATAACTATGTGAGTTTTAGTGTACAGTCGCCGATTGAGGTCTTGTTGATGTCTTGTCTGATGTACATGTTGTCTGATGTCTCGCGGTGCTTTTGCTGTAAGTGGTGAACAAAAGCTTTTCCAATGTCCATAAAATTACAGTCTCTAAAGTATTGGGTTTCCAGTAGATAGTTAAAGCCACTAAAAGTATTGGGTGTCTGTGACACAGTTCATCAATGGTCTGTATAAAAGAGGTTGTCAAATTCTTCTTCCAAGTGGATGTCCTTATACCTTGGAGGAAAACAAAGGAGAAACGGGTGAAAGAAACGGACCGTGGAATCACATTTTCATCACAACATTGTCTCTATTTACGGATCATAAATTAAATTAGTTGTTGTTATTACAGTGTCCTCGCTCCTCAGACTCATCACTCTGGTACTACGTTTACACTTCATTAAAGTCCGAACGCATCTAAATATCAGACCAATCAATATGACGATTCCCAGAATACGCAAGAGAAATTTCCCTACATCCATGATAATGCCTTGGGCCCATTCTCCTAAACCAGAGAACCAATTTCGTGGGTTCAACCATGACACCCAGCCGGTCAGCTCATTACCCACTGCAGCGAGTGTAAGGTTGTGTCTCCTTTGGAACTCCAACTTCAATTGCAAAATGTCATCCATCTTTTGGTCTATGACCTCGGTCGGGTCCTCAGTGCCGTTTGTAATATACGTGCAGCACTTTACACCATACTGAGTTGCTAGGGTAACACAATACCCGCCTGTCACTGCTGTGAGGTGATTGAGAATCATCCTATGCTGAACCAGCTCTGTTTTGTAGGCTTGTAGCTCTCTCCTAGTATACCTGAACGTGTCGTCATACATTTCGGTGACATTGTCCAACAGATTCGCTAGCGCAGATATATACCTATAATTTATCACTCCTCTGGCGGTACGAGTGATATCTAACGTGAGTAGGAATTGAATCCCGGTGGATTCATGGATCAGATCAGAGGCCGGATGCTCTATCCTCTCTATCAGGTGCCTTTTAACGACGTGCTCGTAATGAGTGTGAGTATAAGGAGCTTGGGCACCACGGTGAATATCTTTCATATTGTTATGGGATACAGTCATTACTTCAGGCAGTACTTTTCCAATGTAACACAATCCCTCTGAGTTTGGGGCAAGCCCCTTATACGCCTACCTCCCGCATATGAAATATGCATCATCGGGGAGAACATATGAGACGGAGTATGACATAACCATGTTACAAACTTTCCATGTGAAATCTCCTAACCCTAATTCTCCCATCTGTCTAGTACACGTATCCGGTTGTACGATTTGTGCACAGTATCCTGGTGATACTTCTCCAACTCGCATGGTCCTACTTCCTAGAGTGTACCTATACCGGAAATATTTTCCACTGTTGGCTATCTGGCATATAAGCTCTGAATCTATGGGCATTCTATCGGCTCTATGTGAAAATGTCATGGTTTGATTACTCCATGACACTTCCCAATTTCCCGGCTTTCTGGGATTGGAAATGTTAAAGCATACTAAGGACCTATCTACATGATATTGGTGGAGCTTCAAACTAGGAGGACTAGAGATATTAAACCTCTTGTCCACCGGCCTCCCACCACTTAACTCAAGTACCTCTCCTGTCGTTAAAGGGAATGGTACTAGTCCTGATTTGCTATGACCTTGAGGTACTTGAGAGCACACCCAACAGTCTGTCTGGTTTAACACTTTACCCACTAGGGAGTGATAGTCACTCAATGGATGCCGGTCCATATTGATATTAAAACTGGACTGACATTTCTTGATGCACCCATCCTCGACTACACTGTCACAATGCCTACAGATGCAGTTCTCTTCAGCTAACAATCCTTCACAATGTCTATCAATAACATGGCTACTAGATCGTTTTCTGGTACTCGCCTTTGCTCGGTGATTGTGTTGCAATTGGAATTCTATGAATCCATCCTGATCATCAGAACCCATTCCAGATCCTTTCTCGACCTCACTGGTACTCTCACCGAAACAGACTGCTCTGGTCAACATCAGGGTCAACAGGAAAACACGGACTGCAGTCTCTTGGGGCGAGTCCATCTTACAGGAGGAGAAAGAGAAATTTGTAATGGGGGTACAGAAAATAATTGAGGGGAAAGAAAAATTTTACGATGTCTTCTAGTCTTGTTGTTCTTCTTGCTCTGTCGTCATCTCAAAGGTGCTGTCTCTCAGTCTTCCAAACGAACATTCCGGTGATGCAATATTCTTTCCGACTCAGCGATCTTTCTGTAAGGAGAATAAATCTTGCATTACCATTTGTCTAACTGATGTGTGACACACCATCTGTAAAGCATGAAAACATGTGAAAAAAAACTAAAGAGAGAGAGAACAATATATATATGTTATATAAGCCACAACAAAAAAACATTGTCAGATCTTCATCAACAGGCTGTCACATCAACATGTCCACCAGTATCTCTGCATAATCTACCCCCCCACCAGTATTTCCCCTCTCCACCCTTTGTGTCTGGCCAAACACAACGATGCTGGTAAGACATACTGGGGTTAGGTAGACTTCTGCAAAGACCAAGTAGCTATGTGATGTTTGAGTTCTGCCGATGAAAGTTACAGATGAGAAGAAAACATTCAAAGATAAATTACAAAGTTGACCCGGCCGTTCCTGTGTCTACAAGGAACTGACCTCCCAATTTCATTAGCTGTAACCTCAGGCTTACTGTCACGACTAATGATCAACTTTACTGACTGCACATTACAGGTGCGGCCCAAACTTCTTCCTAGGTGATTCCTGATTACAATTTCGTGTATCATGACTTTGCTCGTGTTTTTGTCTAGGGGGTTTATCTACCTTGTGTGTATCTTCAAAACCTACAATTTCGTGCAAAATGACCTTCCCTCTGGCAATTATGACATCTTATCACCTTTGACTTACCCACAGGGATCTGAGGCTTCTTACCTCCCTGTGCCTCCCTGTGCTTGCTGATGTTTTGATCATGCCCAACAGCGGACTTTCTTAATGCAGCCACCGAGATATTTCTCCAGTTTGGGTTGGTGGTCTGTACCCTTGTTCTCAATACTACCTTTAAACCATCCATTAATACTTTACCCGCTATCTCTCTATGCTGTGCATTTTCCTAAATGTCCGTGATCCCAATGTCTCTAGCCATTTCTTGCAGTGCTCGATTGAAATAATCAGAAGTACTTTCCCCTTCTCTTTGTCTTATGGAGAAGATTTTGTTCCACTCGACAACGGCTGGGAAATATACTCCTAACTGTAGGTTGATCTGCTTAATATTTTCCTGATTGTATTCCTCCATTTGAGGTACTTCTGCGTTTAACTTACAATCAGTTATAAATTTCGCAAGGTCAACATAGGAGGGCAAACATGCCCTCAGCACTGTCCGCCAACCTTTGTTGGTGGGTTCTGTGGAGTTTCCTAGTTCTTTAATAAACCTCTGACATGCAAGTAGATCTTTCCTAGGATCAGGGAATTCAGACATAATTGCTCTCAATTCTGTCCGGGACCAGGGACGGTGCATTGCACCGTTCCTGGCGGGAGTGATTCCCAGAGCATCAGTCTGTCCATTTGGGACTGTGATCACCCTGACAGGATTAAATTCAACCACATCATCTTGTGTTGGCTCTACAATATGAGGTACATTTGTTTGTGCATGATATATAACACCGTACTTACCTGTGGACACGACCTCACCTGACCCTCCGTTAGGGGGTTTGACTACTGCCTTTACCGATTGGGTCGCGTCCACCTGGATGTCTTGTATGATGGCTGCTGGAAAAGGTGCCGACATCGTGCTGGGCTCACTTTCTTGCTTGTAATCCTGAGGGAAGTTTAACATGGAGTGCAACTTGCACGGTTTAGAATTTGTACATTTATCAGTTTTCCTTCTATCATTATTACATTTGTTACAATTATTCTTATCATTAATAATACAGTTGCTAAGTGCACAATTATCACATACCAGTGTGTCATTCTCTGCAGCCATTTGTTCTCTATTTGCCATGTTTTTCTTACCAAAGTGAGAGTCAGCGGTGTAAGCTAATCCTCCTTGTATCTCACCTTCCTGTTGCCATAAATGTAAATAATCATTATGTCTAATCCTCTGTTTTGCAGATTTTATTAGACCTATCCTTTTTCTTAGATTTTGCAATACCTCAGGATTCAAACTACCCACCCTGGGAAACTGTTCCCCATCATCCTCAGTCATTCATTCCCATTCTTTGCATAATACCTGTGTGTGTGATTTCTCACACATTATATACCGTGCTGACCCTTTGGGCCAACAAACACCAACGTGAGCCCTTGTTGGACGTCCCTTCTTTGAGCAACTGGCCCCCATTGTTTGCAGATATTGCTGTTTCAGCAAATTCTTACAAAACAAACCAAGTTCCCCTCGGTAAGGCGACGGTGAAAGTTCAACGAGTGCCTTCACTCACTCACGCCCCTATTGGCCAATACGAATTCCAGCAATGTGCCCACCACTGGTCGTACCAAATCTCGGGATCTTTTTGTAACCTCTATTTACTGGGGCGTGTGGGAGTATGCTACCCTCCCCAGATTGTTGGAGATTTCCTGAGTGAACAGCGAAACTCCCTTAAAATAACAAAAACCTACACAAATCACGTTAGAATGTATAAATAGCGTTTATGATCCCACAGTAAATGTTTACTGGGTATCAAGGTAACAAACTAATGCACACAATTACGTGCGGTACAGTCGCCCTGCGTATAAGTATATTTTACTTATTCGCCTTGCGACCAACGGAATCGGTTGTTTAGGCTGCTAAACCTTCAGCCGGAGCTTTTTACTATATGGGTATTATGCCAACCCCCTGGGCTGCGCTTTAACTTTCGCAGTTCTTTTTGTCTGCGAATACTACTTGCTCCTTTTTACCTTATATAATGTTAACGCGGGCAAGCCAGTCCCACGCCACCAAGTGTCCACTCACCTGATGTGGTCTCCGACGGGATCCCGATTTCTGGGTTCACAAAAGAATACCTTTATTTGCACACACACTCCTATTCACTCATATGCACACTGATTTTTCTGTACAGAAATTCCTTTCATTCAGGCAGTAGTTCAATCCCCGGGTTTTGCAATAGAAAAAGGTTCTCTTTAAACTACAACTTTTGGAAACTGAACAAACTTGTGCTATTATCACGTGGCTCCCGTATCGCCTTACTAAAACAATGTTATTGTGTGATTTGTGTTTAGCGGGCGCATCCGTACACTTGTTGCGTAATACACGCTACTTGCGTAGGCCTTTGCATCGCGTACCTTTGACTCGCACTCGGTGAGAGACACGTGTACACAGCCTAGATACATCCGCAGTAACACAAGTAACACGCTTCTATAAATGTAAACGATATTTAACTATAATCGCTTGCTGCACATCACACAGTATTCCACTGTATCAACCTTTGATTAGGCCAGGCTATGTGTGTGCCTTACAATTACTCCCTTTAAGTATTTCTATTTATAATATCAACTAAATAGCACCAAATTTCCTCAGAACGTGTCTACCAATCAATTCTTATGGCAACAAGAGAGTGACTATGCGAAAATACACAAATAAAAACACAGGTGTGTGTGCAAGTATTGTGTGTGCAATTGGCGCCAAACAGAGAGAGAGAGAGAGGGGACAAAAAAAAACAGATTTAAAACAATAGCTGTATGTTCTTACCTTCCTCGGATTCCACCAGCATCCCTACAAACCAAGAGAAGCAGACACAGACGCACATCCGATCAGCACTACAAGATACTACCTATCCGCCCTTTGCTGATCGATAAAGTCTGCGTGTTTTCGCCTGACTGCGGATATGAGGTGGACCGGACGAGCCGCCAATTGATAAAGCTAAATATTTATCTTGAACCTAAGCTATATTCTTATTAAAGACAACATACGCAATAGGCGCACGAGGTGCCGTAATGGTACGCACTTAGCGTAGCAGACGCTAGGCCGTGGTCGAGACGCACGTTCGCTCACGGCTTACGCTTGGTATCGAGCACACTATAGGCGGCCCGAGTACCGTAATGCTACGCTATTAGCGTAGCGGACGCTGTACCGCGAGAGCGGGATACGAGCGGCGCGGACGCTCACTGATCTACACACAGACAACCTTGTAACAACACACTGTAAGGGTATGCTTATACTGTAAACCTTAGTACTGTAATATTACCACAATGTAACGCTGATTAACCTTTATAATATTAAAGCTGTTTGAGCGACTGAGATGCTCAGAAACCCTTTATACTAACTAGTGAAACACACACTCCTTGCTAAGGTTCCAACACCTTTACTGACGATATTTAGTACGTAAAAACGGGGAAACAGATACAGTTCATACACTACAGACCTGACATTAATACCTAAACACAATAACTAAGCAGAAATACAAACATTAGCAAACGATTGCAAATACAAATAAACAGAAAGAGGATAAATGGCAAACACTTATAGGTTAGCTACAAAAGAACAATTGCATACATACAGAGTAACGAAATGGCCGCAGAGAAAAACTTACACACGTGGGAATGAAACGCAGGCGCAATCTGGAAACCAGCTCTAAGTTAATCAATGATGAAAACCTTTGTAGAGAGTGTCTGCTGCCCCAGCAATGGTGATCCTTATATTTACAGCCTACATTCACAATACAATGGTCCTTACAATCTCATTGTTCATTGGACACAGGAATGTCTCTTTGCACTATAACAAAAGGTCATAGGTGGGTTCGTACGGGGGGGATGTGTCTCTCTCCAACTGCTCATGTGGGAGGCATCCTCTGGATTCCCCCTGCATGTGTAATGAACTGCAAATACTGTAAATGTCCATAAACCTCTTTTACATATAACTATACGCTGGAGCGACCGATCTCTTCCTAACCAACACCGGAATGTTTCTAATAAAATACTCTTCAGTTAGGTACCAGACACCACTGTTCAACCTTTGTCAGACCCTTTGTATCATGAAAAGAGGAATTCCCAAGTCCCTGAAACCGTTTAAACTAAACAAACTTACTGACATTGTTAAGAGGAATATTATCTACAAAACACGCTATATGGGTTAACTATGCTATAAACGAGTCGCCCGCTACAGGCTCATAAACTCTACCGTAAATACACATGTCACGCGCGTAATCGCCGGAGTGAGTGTACGCAATTTGCGGACATGTGCACGTACGGCAGACTACATGCACGAGCAGCGGCCGTGCGCATTGGGGTTAGTATAAGGCAATGTGAAGCATAATATTTTTTGACTTTGACACCCTGCTGAAGTCTTAGAGTAAGATGAAACGCGTCGGTGTATTTGTTCATAAACATCAAATCTCTGAATTGTCAAAGGAGAAGGAGGAATCTATCAAAGTTATTTCAACTGGTCCTCTGTACTATATGGTGTTATCTGCAAGAAGAGATACTATACCGTTTTGTATCATTGCTTTTATGTTTTAATACATTTTTACATGGAACATGTTAAATGTGGGTTTAAGCTCACGAATTAGGAGTAAATATCTTAGGGAGACTGACGTTTTTCCCCATTGAATAATTGGGTGGAAAAACAACCCAAGTGCGCCCATTCCTCTACTGGCACACATATATATATATATATATATATATATATATATATATAGTGTCCATAGAGCGGCACTCATACGTCTTGTAAATCAGACACAGGATCCTATTTTTAGGTCAACCTTTCAGAATTTTTACTTCAATTCTTTCGTCAGGATACAGGTGAATCAAACAGTGTGTGCTTAAATACATCAAGTGGCTCCACCCCCGGAAACATAGTTCGGAAGTGCACAAAATGCAATTATACATATATTTTAAAAACCTGAATCAACAATCACATTTATAACAATATTAAGAACAAAGTTAAAAGACCTTGAAATACAAGGTTTTTTAACTTTGTTCTTAATATTGTTATAAATGTGATTGTTGATTAATTTTTTTTAAATATACGTATAATTGTATTTTGTGCACTTCCGGACTATGTTTCCGGGGGTGTAGCCACTTGATGTATTTAAGCACACACTGTTTGATTCACCTGTATCCTGATGAAAGAATTGAAGTAAAAATTCTAAAACTGACTTAAAAATGGGATCCTGTGTCTGATTTACAAGACATACAGTATGAGTGCTGCCCTATGAACACTGTATGAATTTTCGGCCACCTTCGGGGACCGGTAAATGGGAGGGCAGCAACGCAAAATACACTTATAGGCAAGGAGTGCCGGATTACTGCAGCCTATAATATATATATATATATATATATATATATACACTGCTCAAAAAAATATAGGGAACACTTAAATAAAACAATGTAACTCCAAGTCAGTCACACTTTTGTGAAATCAAACTGTCCACTTAGGAAGAAACACTGATTGACAATCAATTTCACATGCTGTTGTGCAAATGGAATAGACAACAGGTGGAAATTATAGGCAATTAGCAAGACACCCCCAATAAAGGAGTTGTTCTGCAGGTGGTGACCACAGACCACTTCTCAGCTCCTATGCTTTCTGGCTGATATTTTGGTCACTTTTGAAAGCTGGTGGTGCTTTCACTCTAGTGGTAGCATGAGTGAGGAGTCTACAACCCACACAAGTGGCTCAGGCAGTGAGAAAACAGACTCCATGAGGGTGGTATGAGGGCCCGATGTCCACAGGTGGGGGTTGTGCTTATAGCCCAACACCGTGCAGGTCATTTGGCATTTGCCAGAGAACACCAAGATTGGCAAATTCGCCACTGGCGCCCTGTGCTCTTCACAGATGAAAGCAGGTTCTTACTGAGCACATGTGACAGACGTGACAGAGTCTGGAGATGCCAAGGAGAACGTTCTGCTGCCTGCAACATCCTCCAGCATGACCGGTTTGGCAGTGGGTCAGTAATGGTGTGGGGTGGCATTTCTTTGGGGGGCCACACAGCCCTCCATGTGCTCGCCAGGGGTAGCCTGACTGCCATTAGGTACCGAGATGAGATCCTCAGACCCCTTGTGAGACCATATGATGGTCTGGTTGGCCCTGGGTTCCTCCTAATGCAAGACAATGCTAGACCTCATGTGGCTGGAGTGTATCAGCAGTTCCTGCAAGACGAAGGCATTGATGCTATGGACTGGCCCACCCATTCCCCAGACCTGAATCCAATTGAGCACATCTGGGACATCATGTCTCGCTCCATCCACCAACGCCACGTTGCACCACAGACTGTCCAGGAGTTGGCGGATGCTTTAGTCCAGGTCTGGGAGGAGATCCCTCAGGAGACCATCCGCCACCTCATCAGGAGCATGCACAGGCGTTGTAGGGAGGTCATACAGGCACCTGGAGGCCACACACACTACTGAGCCTCATTTTGACTTGTTTTAAGGACATTACATCAAAGTTGGATCAGCCTGTAGTATGTTTTTCCACTTTAATTTTGAGTGTGACTCCAAATCCAGACCTCCATGGGTTAATAAATTTGATTTCCATTGATAATTTTTGTGTGATTTTGTTGTCAGCACATTCAACTATGTAAAGAACAAAGTATTTGATAAGAATGTGAAAAGGATTTGAGTACACACTTTCAGTAGCGCTCCATATAACAGCAATACCGTAAATGATATAAATATAAAAATAAATATATGTATAAGTTCTTGTGTGATTCCAGAGGGGTTTTTTCATGAAATCTTCTACTGATGAGGTATTTTCCAGCCGTCTCCGTCAGTTCAGATCGTGGGAGGGAAAAGGGAAATTGGGAGAAGGAAAAAGAAAAAAGAAGAAAAAAAGTCTCTTAGTCCCTGTATCCTATACGGTTGGATATAAATATATCAAAGGGTGAATCCTAGATCTTCCTCCGTATGGGTGGTGTTTGTTGTTTACAGTTCATATAGGGTCACCCTTGTGATAAGCAGTCAATTGTGTGCTCACACTGTTCTTACACAGAACATAGAAGAAAATTCTTATAAAGGTTTCTTTTTCCGTCACTAGTAACCGTACAAAGACTAGGTGAATGCTCACATGTATGCTTACATCAGCTGGAGTGTGGAAAAACACATCAAGGTATCTTTTATTGATCCTCCCTGGTTCCTTCAGATAATTCCTTGTGATTTCCCAAATGGGGCCACAGAAAGTAAAGCAGAAGGAAGTGGTTAGTTGGAGAATATCTCAAATAGGTATACACCTGTTCGGGGTGCCCCTATATATGAAGGAAGTGGTGCAAAAATAGTATATATGGGACCACCTGTTCAGTGAAGTTCGATAGAAGGGATAGCTTACATGGAGGCTTACATATGAATAAACATGAAATCACACATAAAGGTATCTTTGTTTTCTGAGTTTAAATCTCACATAGGACAATCTGAAATGCTCACTTTATCTGCTTACATCAGCAGGAGTGGTTCAAGCTCATAAAGGTTTCTTTTCCCAATGACAGATGGGTTCAGACGGTACCAAAAAATATGATGAAATCCTCGTGATAAAAAACAGTTCTTTGCATTTATTCCAAAAAATAAAAAAAGTACAAATACCACAATAAAATATAAAAAAATATATACATAAAAAATGAGACCTCTGGGTTTGATGCCACTACTGGTCAGCGGGGTATCAGTCCCAAAGGCCAATCTTAGTATCCTATCAGCTCCTCACCAACGCGTTTCGACCGGATGTATGGTCTTTTTCAAGGTATGTGAGGAGGAGACTGAAAGGGCATCCTTAAATACTTTGACTCTATTAGATCATTTCCTGTGTGGGTGGAGTCGGTGGTGATCTCTAATATAGTGAATTCTTATAAATATAACTGTTAATTATACATGCTTTTAAATAACATTAAAATAATGCTTCCCTTACCAACAGGGATGTATATTTATAAAAGTGTGCCAGCTTTTTTGTGGCTAGATCACATAATTCTGCGTTCCACGTGCCGTGGAACGCACATACTTCCGGCGGATATCCGGTGCCAAGCCGCCGGACCCGGAAGTGATATGTATGTTATATCTAATGATTTCTTATTAGCCCCATTACTGATGCGTAGGGTAAGAAGATGTACTGGGGGGGAAGCTGGAGTTCTCTGTGTGGAGCGCATGCAGGACTGCATGCGCTCCACATCGCGGGTCCGATTCACGGAAATGTAAATGCGGGCCCGATACCGGAAGTGTAGATGGTCACGTGACCTAACCGGAAGCGTGGTTGAGTTCCATTCGCTCCTGGAACGCACTGACCACCAATAGGATGTACAGATTCCTACCAAGTGGAACTGTGAACAAAGTAGCTAGTGTATGTTTACAATGCATTAATCTAAAAATGACATACACATCCAAGGACCTCGTATCTTATCCTTTTCATAACATTATTAATCTACATAATGATGGATGATGTGCAATTAATATTAATTTATGTTCAGAGGGGGGAAAAATTATCAGGGGAGTATACAGTGAGTTTTTATAAAATTATACCAGTTTGTTTATAGAAATAATATTATATTCAAATAAAAAATAAATAAAATAAAAAATAAAAAACAAAGGAATATACTAATATAGAATGTTTGAACGGACGAAAAGATGGTCAACAATGGTAACTTATAAAAACCATTTTGTCTCGAAATCCAAATTTAAACCCGCAGGATGTAAAGTACCCATATTAAAGATACATTTCATTTCTGTCTTCGCCAACAGTTTTTCAGTGTCATTCTTTCGCCAGTTGTTATGAATGGTCTGAATTCCGCAGAAGAACACTAGTCCGGAGGGGTCACAACTATGTTTATCTTTAAAATGGGCGGAAACTCCATGTGTGGTTAGGCCTTTCTTTATATTTCTAATGTGTTCTGTGAGACGGTCCTTTAGTTTTCTAGTAGTTCTGCCTATATATTGCTTATCACATGAACATTGTAGCAGGTATACCACATTTTTGCTATTACACGTAATGAATTGGTTGATTTTTACACTGTTCTTCTTACTGGTTGATG
The DNA here is from genome assembly GCF_028390025.1 of Pseudophryne corroboree. Classification (NCBI taxonomy): domain Eukaryota; kingdom Metazoa; phylum Chordata; class Amphibia; order Anura; family Myobatrachidae; genus Pseudophryne; species Pseudophryne corroboree. Next base: position 608,628,587 of record NC_086449.1, on the reverse strand, counting down.
TGTAATCCACGATTTTAGAGGAGGTACTTTTACAATTCCTGCACATAACACAATTCCCACACCGATTAAATCCTTTCGTAAGTATCCTTCCCTTCTTTCCAATATCATGAGTACTGCTTTTAACTAATTGATTCTTTAAATTATCCGCTCTTCTATAGATGAATCTGGGTTTTTCAGCTAACACCTCCTTAAGAATAGGATCTCTAAGCAGTAGTTTCCAGTGTTTCTTGATGACTTGTTCTACTTGTGTGTGTTGCTTACTATATTTGGTTATGAAGGGTATGTTAGACATATCCGATTTTCCATCTGGTTGGTCTTCGTTTTCTTTTAGGAGTAATGTTCTTTCTATGTCTCTGCATTTATTGAACGGTCCTTCTACTATTTTAGGGTCATAACCTTTTGCTGAAAGTTGATTCTTAAGATGTGTACCCTGTTCCTCGTAGTCCTCCTTCTTTGAACAATTCTTCCTTATGCGGTGAAACTGGCTGTCTTTCTATTTGATAAGAATATTTCATTCATTCAGATCTAGGATGTGTTATTTTAGTGTTCCCTCTATTTTTTTGAGCAGCATATATATATATATATATATATATATATATATATATACTTTTTTTTTAATCCAAATTACCCAATATTCCTTAGATCAAATGATACAGCGTGTATCTCGTACGTGTGTGTGTGTGTGTGTGTGTGTGTGTGTGTATGTATATATATATATATGTTTTATGATTTTTTAAAATGTTATACCTCAGGGCTCCCCTGTCTTACGTTCACCGGGCCTCCCAAAGCCTTTTTCCAGCTCTGGCTCTCTGCATAGAGAATGTCAGGACGGTCGTGGGGGTGTGGGGGTGGGGTGGGGATGGGGGAAGCTGCTGGCTGTGCATGCTCAGCGACAGACACAGCAACTCCCTCTGTCCTCACAGTGACTGCTGCCAGTGTGCTCCTGCCTCCCAGACCCTGGTGCCTGGTATGTATAACATATACAGTATGTACAGTATACTGTATATGAAGTTTGTGTGTTTGTAGACATGTATTTATGTAAGTATGTGTGTTTGTGTGCTTGTTTATGTATGTGTATGTATGTATGTATGAATTTGTGTGCTATATATATACACACACACACACACACACACACACACACTTTTGCAAAAGAAAAGAAAAAAAGACCAGCACTCACGTTTTGATGATGAAAAGAAAAATGGGGTTTATTCCTTACAGAAGAAACATCTGGACATGATCCTAGTACTACAGCCTGACGGCCGTTTCAACTCTCCGTGGTTTGTAGACATGTATTTATGTAAGTATGTGTGTTTGTGTGCTTGTATATGTATATGTATGTGTATGTATGTATGTATGTATGAATTTGTGTGCTATATATATATATATATATATATATATAAATAAATATACATACATACACACACACACACACCGAAACCCCCCTGACTAAATCCTGCATTTGCCCCTGAGCGCTTCAGTCTCCATTGGTCGTCTGAAATCTACCTGCCACAGCGCCACATGTGAAAAGTGGTGGAAGGCGAAAGAAAAGAATAGACACACACAGAGCAGATAGACATGCGTACACAAAAAAGCAGAAAAGTGGGCAGTGGCCAACTACTTGTGGGATCTGGAGATTGGACTTGCAGAGACACAAATTGGGACACAGCTGCAAACATAAAGGAAAAGACAGAGACAGTGTGTAAAGGATAGAGACATGGGATGGGGGGATTGAAGGATGCAGATGATGACAATGAAAGGAGTAAAGGGGGGTACTCACGGATAGAGATGAGCGGGTTCGGTTTCTTTGAATCCGAACCCGCACGAACTTCACTTTTTTTTTCACGGGTCCGAGCGACTCGGATCTTCCCGCCTTGCTCGGTTAACCCGAGCGCGCCCGAACGTCATCATGACGCTGTCGGATTCTCGCGAGACTCGGATTCTATATAAGGAGCCGCGCGTCGCCGCCATTTTCACACGTGCATTGAGATTGATAGGGAGAGGACGTGGCTGGCGTCCTCTCCATTAGAATAGATTAGAAGAGAGAGAGAGAGAGAGAGATTGTGCAGACAGAGTTTACCACAGTGACCAGTGCAGTTGTTGTTAAGTTAACTTTTATTTAATATATCCGTTCTCTGCTATATCCGTTCTCTGCCTGAAAAAAACGATACACAGCAGTCACACAGTGTGACTCAGTCTGTGTGCACTCAGCTCAGCCCAGTGTGCTGCACATCAATGTATAAAAGCTTATAATAATTGTGGGGGAGACTGGGGAGCACTGCAGGTTGTTATAGCAGGAGCCAGGAGTACATAATATTATATTAATTTAAAATTAAACAGTGCACACTTTTGCTGCAGGAGTGCCACTGCCAGTGTGACTAGTGGTGACCAGTGCCTGACCACCAGTATAGTAGTATATTGTTGTATACTATCTCTTTATCAACCAGTCTATATTAGCAGCAGACACAGTACAGTGCGGTAGTTCACGGCTGTGGCTACCTCTGTGTCGGCAGTCGGCACTCGGCAGGCAGTCCGTCCATCCATAATTGTATAATTATATACCACCTAACCGTGGTATTTTTTTCTCTTTCTTTATACCGTCGTCATAGTCATACTAGTTGTTACGAGTATACTACTATCTCTTTATCAACCAGTGTACAGTGCGGTAGTTCACGGCTGTGGCTACCTCTGTGTCGGCAGTCGGCAGGCAGTCCGTCCATCCATAATTGTATTATTATAATATATACCACCTAACCGTGGTTTTTTTTTCATTCTTTATACCGTCATAGTGTCATACTAGTTGTTACGAGTATACTACTATCTCTTTATCAACCAGTGTACAGTGCGGTAGTTCACGGCTGTGGCTACCTCTGTGTCGGCAGTCGGCAGGCAGTCCGTCCATCCATAATTGTATCATAATATATACCACCTAACCGTGGTTTTTTTTTCATTCTTTATACCGTCATAGTCAGTCATACTAGTTGTTACGAGTATACTACTATCTCTTTATCAACCAGTGTACAGTGCGGTAGTTCACGGCTGTGGCTACCTCTGTGTCGGCACTCGGCAGGCAGTCCGTCCATCCATAATTGTATTACAATATATACCACCTAACCGTGGTTTTTTTATACCACCTAACCGTGGCAGTCCGTCCATAATTGTATACTAGTATCCAATCCATCCATCTCCATTGTTTACCTGAGGTGCCTTTTAGTTCTGCCTATAAAATATGGAGAACAAAAAAGTTGAGGTTCCAAAATTAGGGAAAGATCAAGATCCACTTCCACCTCGTGCTGAAGCTGCTGCCACTAGTCATGGCCGAGACGATGAAATGCCAGCAACGTCGTCTGCCAAGGCCGATGCCCAATGTCATAGTACAGAGCATGTCAAATCCAAAACACCAAATATCAGTAAAAAGCCTCTTTTTTTCTTTGCGTCATGTGCTGTTTGGGGAGGGTTTTTTGGAAGGGACATCCTGCGTGACACTGCAGTGCCTCTCCTAGATGGGCCCGGTGTTTGTGTCGGCCACTAGGGTCGCTAATCTTACTCACACAGCTACCTCATTGCGCCTCTTTTTTTCTTTGCGTCATGTGCTGTTTGGGGAGGGTTTTTTGGAAGGGACATCCTGCGTGACACTGCAGTGCCACTCCTAGATGGGTCCGGTGTTTGTGTCGGCCACTAGGGTCGCTTATCTTACTCACACAGCGACCTCGGTGCAAATTTTAGGACTAAAAATAATATTGTGAGGTGTGAGGTATTCAGAATAGACTGAAAATGAGTGTAAATTATGGTTTTTGAGGTTAATAATACTTTGGGATCAAAATGACCCCCAAATTCTATGATTTAAGCTGTTTTTTAGTGTTTTTGGAAAAAAACACCCGAATCCAAAACACACCCGAATCCGACAAAAATAATTCGGTGAGGTTTTGCCAAAACGCGTTCGAACCCAAAACACGGCCGCGGAACCGAACCCAAAACCAAAACACAAAACCCGAAAAATTTCAGGCGCTCATCTCTACTCACGGAGCGATATTCTAAGCAATCTGACTAGATTGCTTAGAATTTCAGCATGATCACTCCGTGTGTACCCCCTACAGCGATAGCGATGCGCAGCCCCCTGCATCGCTATCGCTGCTGCTAGATTGGCCTGCCATGCAGGCCAATCTAGCGGGTCGCTCACTTCACCCCCCGTCTCCCCCCGCACGCTCAGCACAGATCGCACTGTGCTGAGCGGTGGGAGAGATGTGTGCTGAGCGGTTCGCTCAGCACACATCTCTCCTGCATCGGCCCGTCTATATGGGCCTTTAGGGTAAATGCTCATGTATCATTTACATAAAGGAGGAGCAGCAGCAAAGCTGAGGTCAGGGGATGTTCTGAGGTATATGCAGTGTGCAGAAGAGATGGCACGCTCTAACTAAAGAGAGGCTGTACACTGCTTCTGTTTTGAAAATCAGTTCAATGTACAGAGCACGCATGAAACATCATTAGGAGGGATTGCTGCTCCAGGCTGACTTGGCCTTGTTGAGCCAAAGATGCAACTCAGTAAGTAAAATGCTGGTAGACCACTGACCTGGCCCAATGTGGGATTGGCCAAGCCAACCCTTTGCGCTACTGGATCAGAAACAAGGTGCAGATAATAGATGCTAGGAGATGCTGTGCAGACCAGCCACAAGGTAGTGACTTGAAGAGTTGAGCTGTATAGCAGTACAGTAATAGGAAATTGGAAAATTCTGTAATTAGAATTTTAATAAACCTCTCCTAAGGGGATGAAAAGGGGGTTGACATAATGACACCATTACCGATGCGTGGCTTGCGTTGCGTGAACGATAACGCCCAAACTGATCAAAATTTGGATTGCACCTCCAGTGTGTGTAATTTAATAAACTACAAAAATGGTGCTGTCACTTTTTATCGTATCTGCTACAGGTGCTCCCCGGGTAACGCCAAGAAACATGGATTAACATTTACTTACATTAAGACATCTCAAATTTACATCATCATAGATGTACCAAATTTTTAACATGCATTTATGTTTACAACCGTGAAAATAAGAAACTCCCATGCGAAGAATGGGTAGAACAGCTAGGCTACATATAAACAACTACAATCCTATGTTCTATCTAAAATGTCCAGAATGCTATCTATAAGGTGGAGAATTTGACCTTGGCATACCCATACCCAGGTTGCATTTGGGTCTTTGTGTGCACAAATTAGGGTTCTTACTTGGTATGTTTCTAACACTTTTAAATATAAACTTTGAACAAACATACACTCCTGGCTGATCTGAGGAGTGATGCTGCAAAATGCAACTAAAGGGAAGTAAGTGGGGTATTAGATAAGAGGATGTATGATAACTATAGGAAGGGGGCTGCAATCAAAACTATACAGGGGCCTACAATGAGAGCTAGAAGGCTGCAATGAGAGATGCATGGAGTTGGGCAAAGGAATTGACATGGGTGGGGCAAAGGGTGAGACACGGAAAGGAAGGGTAAAGGAAGAGACATGGAGGGGATGCAACGAGACATATGGAGGGGGCAAAGGCAGAAACATGGAGGCGGCTTCAATGAGACATGGAGAGGGGTAAATAGAGAAACTTGGAGGAGGCAAAGTGAGAGACATGTAGGTGTCACAAGTGGCTGAGTTTGTGAATCCGTTAGGTGTGTGCTAGCTGATGGAGTAGATGCTCCTGTTAGGAGGAAACGAGGAGGATGAATGTAGTTTCTTCTCATATACTTTTATTAAGAAATGGCATACAAGAATAAGTCCACAGTGAAGAACTAGGTATAGAATGCATGTGTCCAAAGGTACTGGAGGAACTTGAAGAATGAATCTAAGTGACTGAACAGGAAAAACTTGGAGATTGGTTGTTAATAGTGGATGAAGAACACTGAAAGAACTTGAGTAAAAGATGTTTGTTTGATGTAACTGAAAGACACTGGAAGAACTTGAATAATGGATGTTGACAGTTACACCTACACAGGAGGACCTGTCAGCTCACTCATGCCAGGTATCTCCTGCTGCATGGCATTTGAGGTTAGATGTGTGAGGACAGATCTGAGGCATACCTGTGTGATCTCTAACAAGCTGAATGCATTGAATCTCTCACTGCAGGGAATCAACACACACATTCTTAAACTCCAAGAGAAGTTATCAGCTTTTAGAAAAAAATACATTCTATGCATAAGAAAATTAAATGAAGATGGATACAATGGGGGGTATGCAAATGTTTGAAAAGTCAGTTGGGTGTTTGTTTTTTCCTATCTCATAGACAGGAAAAAAAAGACACCCAACCGACTTTAAAACAATTGAATTCCCCCAAATGACTGTTTGCCCATATTGCATCAGTTTGTTGCATCCAATGATGTTTATTGGACAGATGGGGGTATATTTACTAAGCTCCCGATTTTGACCGATTTTGTTTGTTTTTTTCAAAGTGTTATCTCGGGAATTTACTAAACTAAAATCTCGGCAGTGATGAGGGCATTCTGATTTTTTTTTAAGGAAAAGAAAAAAAAAATACGAATGAATACACCATCGGTCAAACACGCCTGTTATTTTATACATCTCGTTAATATACTAAAAATTTGTATTAACAATCACTACCGGCAATAGCCAAACAATGCCATGAAAAAGTACAAATTGTAAAAAAAAAGCAGTTTTCAAACAGACCTGCTTTTTTTTTTACCATTTTCTGATAGGCATGCATGGATCAGTGAGATCCGTGCATGTTTATCAGTGGAAAGGGGTATGAAAGAGTTAAAAATCAGATTATTTTTTTTGCGTGGGGTCCCCACTCCTAAGCATAACCGGCCTCGGGCTCTTTGATCCGGTCCTGGTTGTAAAAATACAGGGAAAAAACTGACTGGGGTTCCCCTATATTTAAACAACCAACACCAGGCTCTGCGCCTGGTGCAAAAAATATGGGGGACAAAAAACATAGGGGTCCCCCGTATTTTTAACACCAGCACCGGGCTCCACTAGTCAGAGAGATAATGCCACAGCCGGGGGACACTTTTATGTCGGTCCCTGCGGCCCTGGCATTAAATCCCGCGAGGTTAAGTGGGTCCAACCACAAGAGTGACCCCATTTGACCTTGCGGTCTACCGCAGACCGCAAAGTTCCCACCATTGGATATAATAGGGGAATCCCAGTCAGTTTTTTCCCTGTATTTTTACAACCAGGACCGGCTCAAAGAACCCGAGGCTGGTTATGCTTAGGAGGGGGGACCTCACGCAAATTTTTGGGGGGATTTTTAACTCTTTCATCACTTCTCAGATTTGACACAATGAAGCCCTGCACGGATCTCACAGATCCGGCTGGGATTCATTGTGTTAAGTCCGGCAGTGTTTTACTAATCACTCCTGTAAAACTCTGCCTGACATTACAAATGACATCGGCATCGGAAAAAACGAAAAATGCAGAATACGACAGCATAGTAAATGAGACGTAAAAAAAACAAAAAGTTGCAAATTCACACTACTGATGTCATTTGTGTTTAATCTCCCACCAAATCCCAACAATTACAAATCTTAATAAATAAACCCCCATAACTAAAATCAGTTTTTGAGCTGCATCTAGCAAATGGCCTGAATCAGAGATGTCCGCTAACCCGATGGTTAGAGCACTTCTCCGATGGTGAGAGGACTGTGCATGCATAAGATGTGTTCTGCACATGTGCAGCCCTCAACCTGCGAGTCTGCTCGCAGTGTCTCCCAGCCACAGCTTGATTGACAAGCTGCGGCATATGGAAACAAAGACATGTCACACCGTTTTCTGGGAGGGACGAGGCAAGGGTCTGCGTGGCTCCACGCTTACTTCCTGGCCTTACAAGCTGTCTGGAATGGGCCAGGCTAAGTAAGCCTCAGCTTACGCAGCCTGGCCAAAGTTGCAACCATCGTGACCATGATCCGAAGCAATGTCTACAGAAACTGCACTCGATTCGCAAATGCATTGCAGGAGATGCATATTTCATATACACACCTCCTGCTGCATTCGCATTTATATAGATGGACTTGCAAAGCCGCTTGTATGCAGCTCTGCAATTCCGTCCATCTCTGAATCGGGCCCAAAGCTCAGTGATTTGTTTGAAAAAATTGGATTTTGATAATGTACCGGTAAATCCTTTTCTCCTAGTCTGTAGAGGATGCTGGGGACGACATCAAGACCATGGTGTATAGACGGGATCGGTAAGAGACATGGGCACTCCAAAGACTTTTCATTGGTTGTGAACTGGCTCCTCCCTCTATGCCCCTCCTCCAGACCTCAGTTGTAGGAACTGTGCCCAGGGAGACTGACATTTCGAGGAAAGGAATTACTTAACTAGTGGTGAGATATCTACCAACTCACACCCTCAGCCATGCCGCACACATGCCATTCAACATAACACATGCCAACAGGCATGAACTAATTGCAGCAACATGCTGAAACCAAGATAACACAACTTGTGTAACTGTAATAACTAAACTGCAGGTAAAGTACGCACTGGGACGGGCGCCCAGCATCCTCTACGGACTAGGAGAAAAGGATTTACCAATAGGTTATCAAAATCCTATTTTCTCATACGTCCTAGAGGATGCTGGGGACGACATCAAGACCATGGGGTCTATACCAAAGCTCCAGTACGGGCGGGAGAGTGCGGAAGACCCTGCAGCACCGATTGACCAAATTTTAGGTCCTCATCGGCCAAGGTGTCAAATTTGTAGAACTTAGCAAATGTGTTTGACCCTGACCAATTAGCTGCTCGGCAAAGTTGTAATGCCGAGACCCCCCCGGGCAGCCGCCCAGGATAAGCCCACCTTCCTAGTGGAGTGGGCCTTTACAGACGTCGGTAACGGCAATCCTGCCGTAGTATGAGCTTGCTGAATCGTATTTCTAATCCAACGTGCAATAGTCTGCTTGGAAGCAGGACAGCCAATCTTGTTGTAATCATACAGGACAAACAGAGCCTCTGTTTTCTGTATACGAGCTGTTCTAGCAACATAGCTTTTCAAAGCTCTAACCACATCTAGAGACTTTGAATCAGTGAATGTGTCAGTAACTACTGGCACCAGAATAGGTTGGTTTATGTGAAAAGCAGAAACCACCTTTGGAAGAAAATGCTGGCGAGTTCGCAACTCTGCCCTATCTTCATGGAAAATCAGGTAAGGGCTCTTGTGAGACAAGGCCCCCAGTTCCGACACCTGCCTTGCGGATGCCAATGCCAAAGGCATCACCACTTTCCAAGTGAGAAACTTCAACTCTATCTTTTGTAGAGGCTCAAACCAATCTGATTGAAGGAACTGCAATACCACGTTAAAGTCCCATGGTGCCACTGGAGGCACGAATGGAGGCTGGATGTGCAGAACCCCTTTCACGAAGGTCTGAACCTCTGGAAGAGTGGTCAATTGTTTTTGAAAGAACACTGACAAGGCAGAAATCTGGACCTTGATTGATCAAAATCGTAGACCCGTCTCCACACCATCCTGCAAAAAAATGGAGAAAACGTCCTATGTGAAACTCTTCCATAGGAGCTTTCTTGGATTCACACCAAGACACATATTTTCTCCAATACGGTGGTAATGTTTTGACGTTACTCCCTTTCTGGCCTGAATAAGATTGGGGATGACCTCCTTAGGAATACCCTTCCTAGCTAGGATACGGCACTCAACAGCCATGCTGTCAAACGTAGCCGCGGTAAGTCTTGGTACACACACGGCCCCTGCTGCTGAAGATCTTGGCCAGCTTGGGGCAATGAAGATTGCTCAAACCCTTGTCTTTCTTATGAACCTGAGTACTTTTGGGATCAGCGGAAGTGGAGGGAAAACATACACAGACAGAAACACCCACTACCAGTGCATCCACTGCTACTGCTTGAGGGTCTCTCGACCTGGAACAGTATCTCTGAAGCTTCTTGTTGAGACGAGACGCCATCATGTCTATTTGAGGAACTCCTCAAAAACGTTTCACCTCTGCGAAGGCTTCTTGGTGGAGGCCCCACTCTCTTGATGGAGATCGTGTCTGCTGAAGAAGTCTGCTTCCCAGTTGTCTACTCCCGGAATGAATATTGCCGACAGAGCTTGTAGATGTTTTTCTGCCCAGCGGAGGATTTTTGTCACCTCTGCCATTGCCGCTCTGCTTTTCGTTACGCCCTGCCTGTTTATGTATGCGACTGCTGTTACATTGTCCACCTGGATCTGCTCGGGACGGTCTTCAAGAAGATGTACCGCTTGTTGAAGGCAGTACATCTAGTTGTAAATGGCTCTTAGCTCCAGAATGTTTATGTGAAGGCAGGCTTCCTGTTGTGACCAACGTCCCTGGAAGTTTTCTCCCTGAGATACTGCTCCCCAGCCTCGGAGACTTGCATCCGTGGTTACTAGGAAGTTGGAACCAGTCCTGAATCCCTCTAGCAGGTGAGAGCTGTGCAACCACCATAGGAGTGAAATCCTTGTTTTTGACGACAGGATTATCTTTCTGTGCATGTGTATGTGTGACCCCGACCACTTGTCTAACAGGTCCCACTGGAATACTCTGGCATGGAACCTGCCAAACTATATGGCCTCGTAGGCCACCACCATCTTCCCCAACAACCGAATGCACTGATGAATCGACACACTTGATGGTTTCAATATCTGTTTTACCATTTTCTAGATTTCCAGAGCCTTTTCCAGCGGAAGAAATACTCTCTGAACTTCTGTGTCCAGAATCATCCTGAGGAAAGACAACCTTGTCGTCGGTTCCAACTGTGACTTTGGGTAATTTATGATCCACCCGTGTTGTTGGAGTATTGACAGGGAGAGGGATATGTTTTGTAATAACTGCTCCCTGGATATCGCCTTTATCAGGAGGTCGTCCAGATAAAGGATTATATTGACTCCTTTCTGATGAAGGAGGACCATCATCTCTGCCATCACCTTGGTGCCGTGGAGAGACCGAAAGGTAACGTCTGGAATTGGTAATGGCAATTCTGAATCGCGAATCTCAGGTAAGCCTGGTGAGGAGGATAAATGGGAACATGCAGGTAAGCATCCTTTATGTCCACCGACACCAAGTAGTCCCCCTCCTCCAGACTGGCAATCACCACCCGAAGTGATTCCATCTTGAACTTGGTCCCTTTCAGGAAGAAATTCAGATCTTTTAGATTTAGGATCGGTCTGACCGAGCCATCCAGCTTCGGAACATCAAAGAGGCTTGAATAAAAACCCCACCCTTGTTGTGACAACGGTACCAGGACTATGACCTGGTCTCGACATAATTTTTGGATTGCCGCTTTTACTGCTTCTCTCTCTGGCGGAGAAGCTGGCAAGGTCGATTTGAAAAATCGCCAGGGGGGGACATCTTGAAACTCTAGTTTGTATCCCTCGGATACTATTTGCAACACCCAGGGGTCCAGGCCAGACAGAATCCAATCCTGGCTGAAGAGTTTGAGACGTGCCCCCACCCGAGCGGCCTCCCGCAAGGGAGTTTCAGTGTCATGCTGGGGATTTGGCAGAATTAGGGGTAGACTTTTGCTCTTGGGAACCTTGAGCCGGTGTGGGCTTTTTTCCCCTTCTCATACCCTTCTCATACCTGCAAAGAAGGGGGAACCTCTCGTCTTTTTGTATTTATTGGGCCGAAAGGACTGCATTTGCGAGTGATAGGTCTTTTTTGCCGATGCAGGCGCATAGGGCAAATATGTTGACCTTCCTGCGGATGCCACCGATATTAACGCATCCAGGCCATCGCCAAATAAGGCCTCACCTTTATATGGAAGAGCCTCCATGTTTCTTTTGGAATCTGCATCCACGTTCCACTGGCGAATCCATAACGCCCGCCTAGCCGAAACTGCCACGGTAGTGGCTTGTGAACTCAAGAGTCCAATATCCTTCATTGCTTCCAGCATGTAGGCGGCAGCATCCTTGATATTCCCTAACTTAAGGAGTATCTCATCTTTATCAATCGTGTCAATTTCTGATGACAAGCTTTCTGACCATTTTTCAATAGCGCAGGCAATAGTGGGCCCGAGCAGTGTACCATTGGTAACATAAATGTATTTCAATGTCGTTTCCATTTTGCAATCTGCCGACTCTTTAAGAGAAGCCGTGCCAGGAGCAGGGAGAATTACCTTCTTTGTCAACCTGGAAAGTGCACTGTCTAACACAGGGGGTGACTCCCATTTTTTCCTGTCTTCAACCGGGAAAGGATAAGCTATGTGAATCCTTTTGGGAATACAAATTTTTTTATCAGGATTCACCCACATCCCTTCAAACAGAGCATTTAGTTTGTGTGAAGGAGGGAACGTGAGTTTGGATTTCTTTTCCTTACATAAATAAGCTTTCTCCTGAGGTACAGGAGTGCTTTCTGTAACCTCCAACACGTCCCTTATAGCCACAATCATATATTGTATATTTTTTGCCAATTTATGATCTATCTCTCTGGATTCACTATTGTCGACACAAGAATCAGAATCCATGTTGGTATCAGTGTTTACAACATTTTCAAATGGTCTCTTATGTGACCCAGAGAGGCCGCCCGCATAAGGAATAACAGCATCCTGAAAAATCACATCTTCCACAGATTTTCTCCAGCATGCAGCCTTAGATTCAGACTTATCCAATCTACGGTTAATCAGATGCATACTGTCATGTAGCTCTTTCACACATGCAGGCTCTTGGTGTGCCGGTAGCGCCACCACATTACAACTCTGTGTCCCTAAAATGGCTTCCTCTGGGGAGAAACTCCCTGCCTCAGACATGCCTCATACATGTACACCACACTCACAGACACACTGGGACTTATTTTGGGGACAGACCCACAGTAAAATCTGTCAGAGGGACACAGGATAGGAGCAGCCAGTTCACAACCCCAGTGCCAGTATTGCCTGTGAACACAGTATGTCCACAGCCCAAAAGCACTTTTAAATAGTAATATACACTATCAAATGCACCACAATCGCTTTGTGCCCCCCCCTTTATAGCACCCTGTACTTGTCAGAAGTGGAGGAGAGGACCAGCATGTTCTCTGCAGCCTGAGGAGAGAGAGAGAAAATGGTGCTGAGTAGTGTGCTGGCTGCCTGAGGAAGAAGCTCCGCCCCCGCAATGGCGCATCCTTACACTCAGTATATTGACTTCTTATTTATACTGGCGGGGGTAGGGCTGTGCCAGCGGCACCTTATGCCCCCTTTTAGCCAGTTTGAGGTGTTTTTCCAGGGCGCCCCCCCCCCCCACGCCCTGCACCCTGCAGAGCCTGTGTGTGGGGGCAGCAATGGCGCACTGCGCTCCCGCCAGGTGCGCTGCACCTCAGCCGTCACTTACTTGATTGAAGATCATTCTTCTCATACTCATCTGTCTTCTGACTTCTGGCTCTGTGAGGGGGGTGACGGCGTGCTGTGGGAGTGAGCATCTAGACACGGCTTGCTTTCAGTTCCCTACAGGAGCTAATGGTGTCCTGTCAGCCAGAAGCAGAGCCATGAAACTCTGAGGAAGTTGGTTCTGCTACTGTCCCCTGAGTCCCACGAAGCACGGAGTCTGATGCCAGCAGATCTCCCTGAAAATAAAAAACCTAACATAAGTCTTTTCAGAGAAACTCAGTAGAGCTCCTCAGAGTGCATCCAGTTGACCTGGGCACATTTCTAAAATGGAGGTCTGGAGGAGGGGCATAGAGGGAGGAGCCAGTTCACACCCAATGAAAAGTCTTTAGAGTGCCCATGTCTCCTGCGGATCCCGTCTATACCCCATGGTCTTGATGTCGTCCCCAGCATCCTCTAGGACGTATGAGAAATATTTTCCATCATATGTGGAGAAATTTGTATGAATCCAAGACCCATCTGAATTTACTTCTAAAGAGGAAGAAAAACTCTTTGAGGTCTCCTGTGACAAGTAAAATGTAGCAGCATGGGACTTACAGAGTTTTAGATATCTACTAAAGTTGAATATCTGATGATAATTGCTAAAGCACAGCGAATCCTCTTTCCATTTGCGACAACATATTTCTGTGAAGCTGGGTTTTCGGCTGTTGCTGCAATAAACAGTAAGTACTGCGCAGAAATCAATGTGTCACACAAAATAAGGGTGGCAGTAATGGCGTATGTATAATGGGTGTGGGATGTCCATGGGTCCCTAGGTCCAGAAGAGCCCACACCACGCCCATATAATTATACTTACCCCTCCGGAGTTCCTTAGAGGCAGGCGCTGGTGATATAAATCACTGGGAAAATTGTGTGGTGCCCATTTTCCCAGTGATTCACGCATGTGCAGTAGATATGTTCCTGGGAATAAGGCGTGGGCCCCATTTACCCAGAGACCTTTGCATGCGCAGTAGACAGGCAGATTTAGACCTCACGGGGCCCTAAGCAAGACATTGGAAAGATATGTGGACAACTGGATCAGGGCAAACTAAGGACTGCATGACTGTGACAGCCCACCGCTCATCTCTAAATAAAACAATAATTAATATTAGTATTTCATTCTAGTAACATTCACACCGCCACATTTTCTTGCAAGTTTTTACCATTAGAGATGGTCGATAATTAAATTTGGATTAAATCCTGCATTGCCAAAAGTGATGCGAAAGTAACTTGAAACTATAGTATTATCATGTCTGTCACAGTCATGTAGTCCTTAGTTTGCCCTGATCCAGTTGTCCACATATCCGTGGTTAAGTGGACACTGGTTACAACTGAGGACACTTTTCTTAATGTCCCGGGAATCGCTTTCCTAGTGAAGTGGAATCTAGACAAGATTTGGTACCGGGGACACACTGCCTCCATCAATTGTCTAAATCCCACTGCGCTAATGGCGGATACCGGATGCACGTCTAACACTAACATAGCTGTCAAGGCCTCAGTTATCCGCTTTGCAACATATTTCATCTCCCTCACAAAGGACTGTTGGACAGTCAGTTGCTTAGTTGAAGTAGTAAAAGTGGTTTTCTGACTTCCCCTCTGGGATGACGATCGACTCCTGGCAGCAACAACAGCAGAAGCAACAGCAGAAGCCGTACCACTCAAGGATCCTCCGGAGGAATCCCGGTTAGAAAAGGACTCGTCAGTCATGCTAGTGACATGGCCTGCAGGACTACTGACTTTGCTGACTGAGGAGGAAATTGACATTGAGGGAGTTGGTGGTGTGGCTTGCAGGAGCTTGGGTACAAGAGGAAGAAGGGATTTACAGTAGGTGTCAGTGGACTGCTTACGCTCTTACCCAAAGTTTCTGAACTTGACAATGACTTCTGATGAATGCGCTGCACGTGACGTATAAGGGAGGATGTTCCTAGGTGGTTAATATCCTTACCCCTACTTATTACGGATTGACAGAGGCAACACATGGCTTGACACCTGTTGTCCGGATTTGTGGAGAAAAAATTCCACACTGAAGAGGTGGCTTTTTGGTATTTTGCCCAGGCATGACAATGTGCTTTCTCATCCCACGGGCAACAACTGTCTCCCACAGTGCCTGATGTAAACAAACCACATCACCATCAGATTCTTCCTCCTTGTCAACTTCCTCCTCAGTGCCAGCAACACCCATATCCTTATCCTGATGTACTTCAACGGTGACATCTTCAATTTGAATATCAGAAACTGGACTGTGGGTGCTCCTTCCAGCACTTGCAGATGGCATGTAAATGGTAGAAAGAGCCACCTCTTCCCGTCCAGTATTGGGAAGGTCAGGCATCACAACCGCCGACACACTTGGACTCTCCTTGGGGATTTGTGATGCCATCTTAAAACGCACAGTTCTTTGCTGTGCTTTTGCCAGCTTAACTCTTATCATTATTCTAGCGGGAGGATGAAGGCTTCCATCGTCATGTGAAGCTGAACCACTAGTCATGAACATAGGCCAGGGCCTTAGCCGTTCCTTGCCACTACGTGTCGTAAATGGCATATTGGCAAGTTTACGTTTCTCCTCAGACTATTTAAATTTATTTTTTTGGGTCATTTTATTGAACTTTGGCTTTTTGGATTTGACATGCCCTCTACTATGACATTGGGCATCGGCCTTGGCAGACAATGTTAAATGCATTTTATCGTCTATGTCATGACTAGTGGCAGCAGCTTCAGCACTAGGAGGAAGTGGTTCTTGAGCATTCCATATTTTATCTTCCTGATTTTTGTTCTACATTATTTTTCTGCAGTTATATAACAATGGGGGTAATTCTGAGTTGATCGCAGCTTCAAGTTTGTTAGCAATTGGGCAAAACCATGTGCACTGCAGGGGAGGCAGATGTAACATGTGCAGAGAGAGATAGATTTGGGTGGGGTGTGTTCAATCTGTAATCTAAATTGCAGTGTAAAAATAAAGCAGCCAGTATTTACCCTGCATAGAAACAAAATAACCCACCCAAATCTAACTCTCTCTGCAAATGTTATATCTGCCCCCCCTCCCCCCCCCCTGCAGTGCACATGGTTTTGCCCAACTGCTAAAAAATGTCCTGCTGTGATCAACTTGGAATTACTCCCAATATGTAGCACAGGAGAGTATACCTCTACACCCCACAGGGTAAGCCCTGTAAAAATTATTTAGATTAAATATTAATAAACCCTTTATTTGGCGTAAATAATATACAGCACAGGACAGCACCATTGAATTTATACGGCAGCACAACTGTACTGGATTTATACGGCAGTATCACTGGACTTATACAGCAGTACCACTGGATTTATACGGCAGTACCACTGGACTGGATTTATACGGCAGTACCACTGGACTGGATTATACAGCAGTTCCACTGGATTTATATGGCAGTACCACTGGACATATACGGCAGTACAACTGGACTTATACGCCAGTATTACTGGACTGGATTTATATGGCAGTACCACTGGATTTATACAGCAGTACCCCTGGAGATATATGGCAGTACCACTGGACTTATACGGAAGTACAACTGGACTGGATTTATATGGCAGTACCACTGGGCATATACAGCAGTATCACTGGAATTATATGGCAGTACCACTGGACTTATACAGCAGTACCACTGGACTGGATTTAAATGGCATTACCACTGGATGTATATGGCAGTACCACTGGACACATATGGCAGTATCACTGGAATTTTATGGCAGTACAACTGGATTTATATGGCAGTATCACTGGACCGGACTTATACGGCAGTATCACTGGATTTATACGGTAATACCACTGGACATATACGGCAGTACTATGGACTTATACGGCAGTACCACTAGACTAGATTTATACAGCACTACCAATGGATTTATACAGCAGTACCACAGGACATATGTGGCAGAATCACTGGAATTATACGGCAATACAACTGGACTTATACAGCAGTGTTACTGGACTGAATTTATATGGCAGTACCACTGGATTTATAGGGCAGTACCACTGGACATATACGGAAGTACCACTGGACTTATACAGCAGTACTACTGGACAGGATTTATATGGCAGGACCACTGGATTTTTATGACAGTACCACAGGACATATTCGGCAGTATCACTGGACTTATATGGCAGTACCACTGGACTAAATTTATGCGGCAGTACCACTGGATTTATATGGCAGTACTACTGGACATTTACAGCACTTTCACTAGAATTATATGGCAGTACAAATGGACTTATTTGGCAGTATCACTGGACTGGATTTATACGGCAGTAACACTGGATATATACGGCAGTACCACTGGACATATACGGCAGTACCACTGGACTTATATGGCAGTACCACTGGACTGGATTTATATGGCAGCACCACTGGATTTATATGGCAGTAACACTGGACATATACGGCAGTATCACTGGAATTATATGACAGTACCACTGTACTTATATGGCAGTACCACTGGACTGGATTTATACAGCAGTACCACTGGACTTATACAGCAGTACCACTTGACTTATACAGCGGTATCACTGGACTGGATTTAGACAGCAGTACCACTGAATTTATACGGCAGTACCACTGGACTGGATTTATATGGCAGCACTACTGGATTTATACGACAGTACCACTGGACATATACAGCAGTATCAATGGAATTATATGGCAGTACCAATGGACATATACGGCAGTACCAATGGACATATACGGCAGTACCACTGGACATATACGGCAGTACCACTGGAATTATATGGCAGTACCACTGGACATATATACGGCAGTATCACTGGATTTATATGGCAGTACCACTGGACATATACGGCAGTATCACTGGACTGGAATTATAGGGCAGTACCACTGGACTTATTCGGCAGTACCACTGGACTGGATTTATACGGCAGTATCACTGGATTTATACGGCAGTACCAATGGACATATACGGCAGTATCACTGGAATTATATGGCAGTACTACTGGACTTATACGGCAGTATCAGTGGACTAAATTTATATGACAGTACCACTTGATTTATATGGCAGTACTACTGGACATATATGGCAGTATCACTGGACTTATATAGAAGTATCACTGGACTGGATCTATACGGCTGTACCACTGGATTTATATGGCAGTACCACTGGACATATACGGCAGTACCACTGAACTTATTCTGCAGTACCACTGGACTGGATTTATACAGCAGTACCACTGGACATATACGGCAGTATCACTGGACATATACGGCAGTATCACTGGACATATACGGCAGTATCACTGGACATATACGGCAGTACCACTGGACTTATACGGCAGTACCACTGGACTTATACGGCAGTACCACTGGACTTATACGGCAGTACCACTGGACTTATACGGCAGTACCACTGGACTTATACAGCAGCACAGGGACACCACCACTGGACTGATGCAGGACAACACAGCACCACTGCAATGGACTGGACTTATACAGCAGCACTGGACATATGGCAGCAGAGGATACCATCACTGTGACTGGACTGTTGCAGCACAAGACACCACCACTGGACTGATGCAGCACATCACAGCACCACTGGACTGGATTTATACAGCAGCACTGGACATATGGCAGCAGAGGACACCACCACTGTGACTGGACTGATGCAGCACAAGACACCACCACTGGACTGATGCAGCACAACACAGCACTGGAATGACATACATAAGACAGAGCAGGTCGCCACACCACTTTCCCGCACAGACAGACACTGAGGAGAGAGACACGTCCTCTCGCTACACTCTCCAAGACTGGAGTGAAAATGGCGGCGATGCGCGGCTCCTTATATGGAATCCAAAACCCCCGAGAATCTGACAGTGGGTTGATGAAGTTTTGCCTCATTCTGGTTTCCGAGTCAGGTGGGAAAACCCGAGCCGGACTCGGATCCAGGCTCGAGATGTAATGTTCAGTAGGGTTCGGTTCTCAGAGAACTGAACCTGCTCATCACTAGAAAAGACATTGGCCCTCATTCCGAGTCGTTCGCTCGGTATTTTTCTTCGCATCGCAGCGTTTATCTGCTTAGTACGCATGCGCAATGTTCGCACTACGACTGCGCCAAGTAATTTTGCTATGAAGATAGTATTTTTACTCACGGCTTTTTCTTCGCTCCGGCGATCGTAGTGTGATTGACAGGAAATGGGTGTTACTGGGCGGAAACATGGCGTTTTATGGGCGTGTGGATAAAAACGCTACCGTTTCCGGAAAAAACGCGGGAGTGGCCGGAGAAACGGAGGAGTGTCTGGGCGAACGCTGGGTGTGTTTGTGACGTCAAACCAGGAACGTCAAGCACTGAACTGATCGCAGATGCCGAGTAAGGTTGAAGCTACTCTGAAACTGCTAAGTAGTTTGTAATCGCAATATTGAGAATACATCGTTCGCAATTTTAAGAAGCTAAGATTCACTCCCAGTAGGCGGCGGCTTAGCGTGTGTAACTCTGCTAAAATCGCCTTGCGAGCGAACAACTCGGAATGAGGGCCATTGTCAGTTAAGTGGTTAAACCATACCCTCCAACTGTACCTTTTTGGCAGCTACTATACCTTTTTTTATGGTCTGTACCGATTTTTGGCTCCCCAAACTTCCATTGAAAGTACAGGAAAGTGGGCGTGGTCACGCCACTGCACCCGTGGTCACGCCCCCTTTTTGGATTTGTACCAATTTTTATGTGTAAATTGTTGGAGGGTTTGGTTAAACTGGGAGTGTAGAGCTTTGCTGTGATGTTCTAGCTGATTTCCAGTCTAAGGAGCAGTGAAATGCTGCCCCCACTTCCTGTTTGCAAAGGTAAGAAACAGTGGAATAGGGTTGCTATGCCCAGAAGAAAGTTAGTCTATGGGAAGTACTATAAATCTAATTGCTCTGGTCTGAGAGGAACCAATGCATACTAACCACATGGATGCTATACTGTATATGTAACCCTATTTTAATAGCTTTCACCTCCCAAAAAGTTTTCTTGTATTGCATGTTCTATTTTTATCAATAACTGCTAGTAGATATCCTATATAGGAGCTGCAGAAAGGTATAATCAAACAGGAAGTCTTTATTTCTGTACAAAGAAGACCAGATTTCAAACCTAACAAACAGCATTGCTTTAAATATGGAGGAAAGGGAAGGCGGATTATCACACCCAAAGCTATCTTATTTTTTTATCTAACTTTGGGCTTGATTAGAATTTGTACACAATCCAATGGCAATTGGAGGTGGAGCAGGTGCAGTGTCCAGATCGACTCTACAAAACAGGGGCATTTCACCGCTGTGTTGTAGGCGTGGTGATCTGGACCCGGCAGAGGGGTTCCAACGGCCAGTCTGAGCAAGCTTCGGCTTACTCTGACTAGTCTGGTCAAAAGCTGCAATGGTTGTGATGGCGGTCTGATGCTTCATCTTCGGACATAGCAATCGGAATGCAATTGTTGGCAGGAGGCATCTTTTTCCTAAAGACACTTCCTGCAGCATTAGAATTCATGTATAACAATACAGTTGAGAACAGTGGTTGAAATATCAAAATGAAACGTTTGACAATGACACTAATTATTTTTTCCACTTAAAATATACATGGTCGAGTCACATTATTATGACCACCAGCTAATAGCCAGAGTTACCTCTTTGGAGCACCATACGCAGCAGGGTTCGCTGAACTGCCATTTTAGACACACGTCTGGTAGCCCCCAGGTTCATTCTGACGGTGAGCTGCTCCACTGTAGCGTGTCAGTTGGTCCTCATGAACCTTCATAGCCAACATTCACCTCTCACATCAATGGCACATGGAGCTCTGCAGTTTCCACGTCGGTTATTCGCATTGGTGCCATTTGTCCTGTCACGATACACCTTCACCACAGCAGCACGCAAACAGATTGCAAACTGTAGTTTCAGAAATACTGCCACCTGTGGCCCAAAAGCAGATGATCATCCATTTTTGCAGCTCAGATAAATTGCCCCTTTTACCCATGACAGCAACAATATTTGTGGAGACAGCCTTTCGCACACCTTACATACCCACCAATCCAGCACACGAACTGTGTAAAGTTTGATTATTTTACAAGGAAAAGCAATACCTTATCACACTGTAGTTCGGGCCGCTGCGCCCATTAAACATAAGTAAATAAACGCTAATATATGTATGCACGTTGCGTATACATGCCGACACGCTATGCACACAATGCAGCGACACGTCTGGCTGAATACATCTTATCCCCAGACAAGAATGGAATGCAACACCAGTAGTTAAATGTAATGTTGTGGTCCAACGCATCAACAGTATTTACTCAACAGATACAGGTAAAAGATACAACAATAATACATACGTTTGTTCACGAGTGCTCCTGGACCCATGACTCAGTCAGTCTTAGCAAGATGACCTTCAGAAAATAGACTGTGCCTGGTCAGGAAGCCTCACTTTTATACATTGGGACCAAATACAGTACAATGGGAAATGTAAGCTCTTCTTCCATAGGTCAAGGAGCAGGTCATTTACAGTACAGGAAGGGTCATAGGTTGGTTTGAATGAATGGGCAATGCTTGGTCCAGGTGTGCTTGCAGGTGTTCGCCACTGGATTCCCGACGTATATCCTGAGTACAGTATCATAACAGTTTGCTAATATTATATTTCTGCGTATATTTACATGCAAAAACATGCGATCGACGGCAAATAGCAACCGGAATGTAGATCACAAAATATTGCACATCTGGATACCAAACACTAAGTCCTAACCTTGCTCTGTCCCCTCACATCCTGTAAAGCTGAATAACTCTATTGTTCTATCCTTTGAGTATATGTAACTTGCTGGCAAAGTGTGTGGAGATGTAAGAATTTGGTTACCCGGGGGTACTCGGGCGCTCTGAGTATGGGATGCTACACCAAGCAGCGGCCTCAAAGATAAAAGGGAAGTCACTCCCACAGAGATAAACAAAAAACAAAATGGAGGCTGCGCTGGATTTGTTCAATATAACAACAATAATGATTTATCTAATAATTGCACAATTTAATAATAAAGAATGAATACACTAAAATGTTGTGGTGAATACACCATAAAAATGCATGCAACAATAATAAAGGTTAAAAAAAAACACAATAGAGATGATAAACGTTTTTAGGGTTACCCAAATTGCCAGGAATGGGAAGAAGATTTAAAGATGAGAAGTCCGTTCCAAAAGAATTCCCCAAATGTGTCTAAGTCCAGCGTAAGCGAATTTTAGGAGGTAAGCAGTGTCCAATGTAGTGGGAAGTTACCGCTAGAGAATGTAGTGCTCCGAGGTTTTGGATGGTGAGCTCCTCATGCAATACGGTAGATGAAGTTCATCGGTTCAGCTTGCTATTAAAGTCCTCCAAGTGCAAATGATGGTCTGGATTAAGTTGGGGATGGTCCGGTCTTCCAGCAATAAGTTCCTGGCATGGGTCCCTGTACACCTGACACGTTTCGCTGCAATCAGCTAGCAGCTTTTTCAAAGGTATCAATGGTTTGGATATGTGGGGTTTATATACCCCTTTCAATATGGTGGCTAATTAGCACCTGATGACAGTGTTGCATAATTACAAGGCAATATGCATATAAATACCATAAAATTATATAGAAGACAGACCTACTTCTCATATGATGGGAGAGATGTAACCATAATTCAGTTTTTGTTATAATTTACTGATGTACAAAGCATGCTTAACTTTGACAGCAAAGATAAACAGGAAGTATAAGTGTAGTTGATAGCCAATAATTACATCTGTTGTGGCTAGTATCACTATGGAAACACAATTGTGTGTAGTGTTATTGGTTAGGGACAGAGATAAGGGCAACACAGTATTTTCCCTCATGATCAGAGGCCCGGTTACGTGTCCACTGCTGCGTCACGTGACCGGAGCTCCGACCGCGCCCGCCAGTATGAAGGAAATTATCATAGAGCGGCCGCCGTGGGAGCCATTTCCACCCTCCAACGGCGGCCACCTATATACAGGAAGACATCCAAGGGCGGTGACAGACATGGCACTTCCGCCCTCACTGTGTGCAAGGAGACTTCCATGGGCGGTGTCTTTAAATCTTCTTCCAAAGTGTGTGGAGACTATGGGGTATATGCAATTGCGGTCGAATTCCCGAAATTGTCGAATTTCGGGTCATTTTCGACCAAAAAAAAAAATCGCCTATGCAATTCAGTGCTTTCCGACCAAAAAACGGACTTTCAAAATTCGACTTTTTGAAATTCGACTTTTTGCAAATTCGACTTTTCTGCAATGATACAAGTGCTGCAATTCGACCAAAGCATATTCAATTCAAGTTTGGAAATTCGACAGCAGTGCTTTTAGACAGCAAATTCGTCATTTTCAGTCCGCCACACTTTGGAGGGTGAAAACAAATAAAAAAATTTTAAACATGTTTTTTTTTTGTGTTTTTTTGGGGGGGAATATTTATATTATATTAGAATATTCTAATATTTATATTAGAAGGGATTAGGTACTTTTTTTTTTTTTTTTGGAGGCACAAATATTATTTATATATTTTTTAAAATATTATTTTTTTTTTTTATGCTGGAACGGTGAAATCATAAAAAAAAATGGCGTGGGGTCCCCCCTCCAAAGCATAACCAGCCTCGGGCTCTTCGAGCTGGTCCTGGTTCTAAAAATGCGGGGAAAAAATTGACAGGGGATCCCCCGTATTTTTAAAACCAGCACCGGGCTCTGCGCCTGGTGCTGGTGCCAAAAATACGGGGGACAAAAAGAGTAGGGGTCCCCCGTATTTTTAACACCAGCATCGGGCTCCACTAGCTGGACAGATAATGCCACAGCCGGGGGTCACTTTTATGCCGTGCCCTGCGGCCGTGGCATTAAATATCCAACTAGTCACCCCTGGCCGGGGTACCCTGGGGGAGTGGGGACCCCTTCAATCAAGGGGTCCCCCCCCCCCAGCCACCCAAGGGCCAGGGGTGAAGCCCGAGGCTGTCCCCCCCATCCAATGGGCTGCAGATGGGGGGGCTGATAGCCTTTTGTGATAATAAAAAGATATTGTTTTTTCCAGTAGTACTACAAGTCCCAGCAAGCCTCCCCCGCAAGCTGGTACTTGGAGAACCACAAGTACCAGCATGCGGGAGAAAAACGGGCCCGCTGGTACCTGTAGTACTACTGGGAAAAAAATACCCAAATAAAAACAGGACACACACACCGTCGACAGTAAAACTTTATTTCATATGTCGACACACACATACTTACCTATGTTCACACGCCGACATCGGTCCTCTTCTCCATGTAGAATCCACGGATACCTGAAAAGAAAAGATCAATATACTCACCTCAGCCATGGTCCAGAGATAAATCCACGTACTTGGCAAAAAAACAAACCGAACACCCGCTCCATGCCGGACTGAAAGGGGTCCCATGCTGACACATGGGACACCTTTCCACGAATGAGACCTGTCAGTGACAGCTGTCACAGAAAGGTCTCTAAGCCAATCACCGCTACCCGCAAAGTTCCCACCATTGAAAGTAATGGAGCGGCTTTGCGATGTGCTGTCACAGTACAGACAGCGCACAGCCAATCAGGTGAGCGCCACGGAAGTAGCGCTTCCTGATTGGCTGAAGGGACGTCAGTGACAGGAGTCACGTGATGTCCCGGCATTCGGGAGAAAGGGGTATGATGTGAAAGCATTGGACCCCTTTCTAGTCCGGTATGGAGCGGGTTTTTGCGTGTTTTTTTTTTTAAACAAGTACGTGGATTTTACTCTCTGGACGTGGATTTATCTCTGGACGCTGGAAGGTGAGTATAATTTTTTCACAGGTACCCTCGGATCGTCGGAGATCGTGGCAGTCGGCGTGTCAACATAGGTAAGTATGTGTGTGTCGGTAGTGTGTAATAAAGTTTTACTATCAAGGTGTGTGTGGATCCCTGGCCAATTTTTCCCCTGCATTTTTAGAACCAGGACCAGCTCGATGAGCCCGAGGCTGGTTATGCTTTGGAGGGGGGACTCCACGCCATTTTTTTTCCGGGTTTTTCACGTTTTTTTACCGTTTTTTAAAATCGCGGCAAAATCCGCCAAATCGGCCGATTTTCGCCCGCGACTCTGGCGAATCCGTTTTTCATTGAATATGGTGAATTCCGGAAGCCACCTTCCGGGATTCACCTGTCGAATTGAGTCGAATTAAAAAACGGCGAAAATTGCCGCGAATTCGACCGCAATTGCATATACCCCTATGTGTAAATTATGCGCTGTAGGAATAGAATATTGAATATGTCTCTGTGGCTTTCCTGTGCGAATGCATATGCTACTGTATATACTCATACCACGCGCCAATACGCAAGGCTCGTGAACCAGTGTACGTAGTGTGCGTGTATGCGCACGCCCTGGCGACTACGCGCACAGAGGTCACTCTGTTTGGTGTTTGCATGTGGTGTGTGTGTGTGCAATATTTTCGCCTTCGACAACTGTGACTTACTTCATGGGCTACACGTTGCCGACATCAAATGTAGAAGGTGGTCATAATAATGTGACTTGACCCTATATAACTTGCATTGCTCAAGCAGATTTTAGCCTGCTGTGATACACTATACATTCTGATTAGTAGACATGGTTTCTAAAACTACTTACAATATTTGTTATTCCAAGAAAATACTGGAGGCTGTTATGTACTAAGTAAAAGTTCATAACAAAAGCTTCTTGTTTTCCAGAAAAACATCAAGTTTTATTAGTACATATTCCAGTCATATTAACAGTCATGCGGGGAAAATTCTTGTCTGGTATTTCATGCTTTTTAAAAGCACACTAACTCTATCCTTTAGTTT
Organism: Pseudophryne corroboree; assembly: GCF_028390025.1. Lineage (NCBI taxonomy): Eukaryota > Metazoa > Chordata > Amphibia > Anura > Myobatrachidae > Pseudophryne > Pseudophryne corroboree. Next base: position 608,602,503 of record NC_086449.1, on the reverse strand, counting down.
CCCTTTGTGTTTATCTTATGTAAATATTTATGTGTAATAATATTCATATTCCAGGAATTTTATTAGCTTCTATAAAGGTATTAGTTATTTTTGTCATAATACTCTGAAAAATAAGAATTTACTTACCCATAATTCTATTTCTCGTAGTCCGTAGTGGATGCTGGGGACTCCGTCGGGACCATGGGGAATAGCGGCTCCGCAGGAGACAGGGCACAAAAGCAAGCTTTTAGGATCACATGGTGTGTACTGGCTCCTCCCCCTATGACCCTCCTCCAAGCCTCAGTTAGGTACTGTGCCCGGACGAGCGTTCACAATAAGGAAGGATCTTGAATCCCGGGTAAGACTCATACCAGCCACACCAATCACACCGTACAACTTGTGATCTGAACCCAGTTAACAGTATGATAACAAAGAAGTAGCCTCTTAAAAAAGATGGCTCACAACAATAATAACCCGATTTTTGTAACAATAACTATGTACAAGTAATGCAGACAATCCGCACTTGGGATGGGCGCCCAGCATCCACTACGGACTACGAGAAATAGAATTATCGGTAAGTAAATTCTTATTTTCTCTAACGTCCTAGTGGATGCTGGGGACTCCGTCAGGACCATGGGGATTATACCAAAGCTCCCAAACGGGCGGGAGAGTGCGGATGACTCTGCAGCACCGAATGAGAGAACTCCAAGTCCTCTTTAGCCAGAGTATCAAATTTGTAAAATTTTACAAACGTGTTCTCCCCTGACCACGTAGCTGCTCGGCAAAGTTGTAATGCCGAGACCCCTCGGGCAGCCGCCCAAGATGAGCCCACCTTCCTTGTGGAGTGGGCTTTTACAGTTTTAGGCTGTGGCAGGCCTGCCACAGAATGTGCAAGTTGAATTGTGCTACAGATCCAACGAGCAATCGTCTGCTTAGACGCAGGAGCACCCATCTTGTTGGGTGCATACAAGATAAACAACGAGTCAGATTTTCTGACTCCAGCTGTCCTTGAAATATATATTTTCAATGCTCTGACAACGTCCAGTAACTTGGAGTCCTCCAAGTCGCTAGTAGCCGCAGGCACCACAATAGGCTGGTTCAAGTGAAAAGCCGAAAACACCTTAGGGAGAAAATGAGGACGTGTCCGCAGTTCTGCCCTGTCCGAATGGAAAATCAGATATGGGCTTTTGTACGATAAAGCCGCCAACTCTGAAACTCTCCTGGCTGAAGCCAGGGCCAATAGCATGGTTACTTTCCATGTAAGATACTTCAAATCTACCGATTTGAGAGGCTCAACCAATGAGATTTGAGAAATTCCAAAACTACGTTTAGATCCCACGGTGCCACTGGAGGCACAATTGGGGGTTGTATATGTAGTACACCCTTGACAAAAGTTTGTACTTCAGGCACTGAAGCCAATTCTTTCTGGAAGAAGATTGATAAGGCCGAAATTTGAACTTTAATAGACCCCAATTTGAGGCCCATAGACAATCCTGCCTGCAGGAAATGTAGGAATCGACCCAATTGAAATTCTTCCGTTGGGGCCTTCTTGGCCTCACACCACGCAACATATTTTCTCCAAATGCGGTGATAATGTTGTGCGGTCACTTCCTTCCTAGCTTTAATCAAGGTAGGAATAACTTCCTCTGGAATGCCCTTTTCTTTTAGAATCCGGCGTTCAACCGCCATGCCGTCAAACGCAGTCGCGGTAAGTCTTGGAACATACAAGGTCCCTGCTGAAGCAGATCCCTTCTTAGAGGTAGAGGCCACGGATCTTCCGTGAGCATCTCTTGAAGTTCCGGATACCAAGTTCTTCTTGGCCAATCCGGAGCCACTAGTATTGTTCTTACTCCCCTTTTCCGTATAATTCTCAGTACCTTTGGTATGAGAGGCAGAGGAGGAAACACATACACTGACTGGTACACCCACGGTGTTACCAGAGCGTCCACAGCTATTGCCTGAGGGTCTCTTGACCTGGCGCAATATCTGTCCAGTTTTTTGTTGAGGCGAGACGCCATCATGTCCACCTTTGGTTTTTCCCAATGGTTCACAATCATGTGGAAAACTTCCGGATGAAGTCCCCACTCTCCCGGGTGAAGGTCGTGTCTGCTGAGGAAGTCTGCTTCCCAGTTGTCCACTCCCGGGATGAACACTGCTGACAGTGCTATGACATGATTTTCCGCCCAGCGAAGAATCCTTGCAGCTTCTGTCATTGCTCTTCTGCTTCTCGTGCCGCCTTGTCTGTTTACGTGGGCGACTGCCGTGATGTTGTCCGACTGGATCAACACCGGCTGACCCTGAAGCAGCGGTTTCGCCAAGCTTAGAGCATTGTAGATCGCTCTTAGCTCTAGTATATTTATGTGAAGAGACGTCTCCAGGTTTGACCATACACCCTGGAAGTTTCTTCCCTGTGTGACTGCTCCCCAGCCCCGTAGGCTGGCATCCGTAGTCACCAGGACCCAGTCCTGTATGCCGAACCTGCGGCCCTCTAACAGATGGGCACTCTGCAACCACCACAGGAGAGACAACCTTGTCCTTGGTGACAGTGTTATCCGCTGATGCATGTGCAGATGCGATCCGGACCATTTGTCCAGCAGATCCCACTGAAATATTCGTGCATGGAATCTGCCGAATGGAATTGCTTCGTAAGAAGCCACCATCTTTCCCAGGACTCTTGTGCATTGATGTACTGACACATTTCCTGGTTTTAGGAGGTTCCTGACAAGTTCGGATAACTCCCTTGCTTTCTCCTCCGGGAGAAACACCTTTTTCTGAACCGTGTCCAGAATCATTCCCAGGAACAGCAGACGTGTTGTCGGGGACAATTGAGATTTTGGAAGATTCAGAATCCACCCGTGTTGTTGAAGCACTACTTGGGTTAGTGCTACACCGACTTCCAGCTGTTCTCTGGACTTTGCCCTTATCAGGAGATCGTCCAAGTAAGGGATAATTAATACGCCTTTTCTTCGTAGAAGAACCATCATTTCGGTCATTACCTTGGTAAAGACCCGAGGTGCCGTGGACAAACCAAACGGCAGCGTTTGAAACTGATAATGACAGTCTTGTATCACGAACCTGAGATACCCTTGGTGTGAGGGGTAAATTGGGACATGCAGATAAGCATCTTTTATGTCCAGGGACTCCATGAAGTCCCCTTCTTCCAGATTCGCTATCACTGCTCTTAGTGACTCCATCTTGAACTTGAATTTCTGTATGTACAGGTTCAAGGATTTCAGATTTAGAATAGGTCTTACCGAACCGTCCGGCTTCGGTACCACAAATAGTGTAGAATAATACCCCTTTCCCTGTTGTAGGAGGGGTACCTTGACTATCACCTGCTGAGAATACAGCTTGTGAATGGCTTCCAATACCGTCGCCCTTTCTGAGGGAGACGTTGGTAAAGCAGACTTTAGGAAACGGCGAGGGGGAGATCTTTCGAATTCCAACATGTAACCCTGAGATACTATCTGCAGGATCCACGGGTCCACCTGTGAGCGAGCCCACTGATTGCTGAAAATCTTTAGTCGACCCCCCACCGCTCCTGAGTCCGCTTGTAAAGCCCCAGCGTCATGCTGATGGCTTTGTAGAACCCGGGGCGGGCTTCTGGTCCTGGGCAGGGGCTGCTTGCTGCCCTCTCTTACCCTTTCCTCTGCCTCATGGCAGATAAGACTGTCCTTTTGCCCGCTTGTTTTTATAGGAGCGAAAGGACTGCGGCTGAAAAGACGGTGTCTTTTTCTGTTGGGAGGGGGTCTGAGGTAAAAAAGTGGATTTGCCGGCAGTTGCCGTGGCCACCAGATCCGATAGACCAACCCCAAATAATTCCTCTCCTTTATATGGCAATACTTCCATATGCCTTTTGGAATCCGCATCACCTGACCACTGTCGCGTCCATAAACTTCTTCTGGCAGATATGGACATCGCACTTACTCTCGATGCCAGAGTGCAAACATCCCTCTGAGCATCTCGCATATAAAGAAACGCATCCTTTAATTGCTCTAGAGTCAATAAAATACTGTCCCTATCCAGGGTATCAATATTTTCAGTCAGGGAATCCAACCACACTACCCCAGCACTGCACATCCAGGCTGAGGCTATTGCTGGTCGGAGTATAACACCAGTATGCGTGTATATACTCTTCAGGGTAGTTTCCAGCCTCCTATCTGCTGGATCCTTGAGGGCGGCCGTATCTGGAGACGGCAACGCCACTTGTTTTGATAAACGTGTGAGCGCTTTATCCACCCTAGGGGGTGTTTCCCAGCGCGCCCTAACCTCTGGTGGGAAAGGGTATAATGCCAATAACTTCTTAGAAATTAGCAGTTTTCTATCTGGGTTAACCCACGCTTCTTCACACACGTCATTCAATTCCTCTGATTCTGGAAAAGCTACAGGTAGTTTTTTCACCCTCCACATAATACCCCTTTTTGAGGTACCTGCAGTATCAGAGATCTGCAAAGCCTCCTTCATTGCCGTGATCATATAACGTGTGGCCCTATTGGAAAATACGTTTGTTTCTTCACCGTCGACACTAGATTCATCTGTGTCGGTACCTGTGTCGACTGACTGAGGTAAGGGACGTTTTACAGCCCCTGACGGTGTCTGAGACGCCTGAGCAGGTACTAACTGGTTTTCCGGCCGTCTCATTTCGTCAACTGACTTTTGTAATGTACTAACATTATCACGTAATTCCATAATTAAAGCCATCCATTCCGGTGTCGACTCCCTAGGGGGTGACATCACCATTACCGGCAATTGCTCCGCCTCCACACCAACATCGTCCTCATACATGTCGACACACACGTACCGACACACAGCAGACACACAGGGAATGCTCTTATCGAAGACAGGACCCCACTAGCCCTTTGGGGAGACAGAGGGAGAGTTTGCCAGCACACACCAAAAGCGCTATAAAATGTATATAAACAACCCTAAAAGGTGTTGTTTTTGTTATATGCGCTTTAAATATATAAATATCGCCAAAATATGCCCCCCTTCTCTTTGTTACCCTGTTTCTGTAGTGCAGTGCAGGGGAGAGTCCTGGGAGCCTTCCTCACAGCGGAGCTGAGCAGGAAAATGGCGCTGTGTGCTGAGGAGAATAAGCCCCGCCCCCTATCCGGCGGGCTTTTCTCCCGGGTTTTGAGATATCTGGCCTGGGTTAAATACATACATATAGCCTCAATGGCTATATGTGATGTATTCTTTGCCATCAAAGGTATTAAATATTGCTGCCCAGGGCGCCCCCAGCAGCGCCCTGCACCCTCCGTGACCGTTCAGTGTGAAGTGTGTAGCAACAATGGCGCACAGCTGCAGTGCTGTGCGCTACCTTCATGAAGGCTGAAGAGCCTTCTGCCGCCTGTTTCCGGACCCTCGATCTTCAGCATCTGTAAGGGGGATCGGCGGCGCGGCTCCGGGACGAACCCCAGGGTGACCTGTGTTCCGACTCCCTCTGAAGCTATGTCCAGTAGCCTAAGACTCCAATCCATCCTGCACGCAGGTGAGTTGAAAATCTCTCCCCTAAGTCCCTCGATGCAGTGAGCCTGTTGCCAGCAGGACTCACTGAAAATAATAAACCTAAAAACTTTTTCTAAGCAGCTCTTTAGGAGAGCCACCTAGATTGCACCCTGCTCGGACGGACACAAAAACCTAACTGAGGCTTGGAGGAGGGTCATAGGGGGAGGAGCCAGTACACACCATGTGATCCTAAAAGCTTGCTTTTGTGCCCTGTCTCCTGCGGAGCCGCTATTCCCCATGGTCCTGACGGAGTCCCCAGCATCCACTAGGACGTTAGAGAAATGTTTTATTTCAATCTTACATGTGGATTAATCCTGATACAATACAACAATTTAGGGCCATGACCTTGTGGCAGGTTTGACATCAGTGGGGATCTGGTCAGCTTGGCAGAGAGCGGTTGAATTGAAGGAAGAAACAAATCTTGCATATAACTGTGCATAGGAAGAGCATAATAATATGGTATATCTGCATTTCACTCTCTTGCACCGTTAATAAAAAATATATTCTGGTCTCATATGGCTTGATTCTGAAATGCTATCGTTCACATAGATGAGCGAATCTTTTCTACTAAGTGTGAGCTAAAATACCTAAAAACTCCCATGGCACATGCATTATACAGTGTGTACGCACAAAGGCACTGTTGTGTTTGAGGCTTGCAGAATCAGAAGTGTCATGTAAAAGTGCCGGGCATTCCTGGGCGTTTGATAAATAGACACATGGAGACGGTCCATCTTATGGCCATGCTATGGGAGTGTCACTGAAGTGTTTGTGTACAGACGCTCCAGAGGCCATACTCAGATGGAAAATCTGCATCTACCATAGGAATGGTGCAAGTTTTAAAGGTGAAACCAATAAATGAGTCTATCAGGCGATATTACAGCGTCTACAGATGCTGAAAGCGGGAGCCTCAGTCATTTCACATTCATACACAAATGTACACCAGGGAAAGCCTTTGTAGAATTTACATAAATTTGCCAATGGGCGAGCCGTAGTTGGTTTATGGACGGCCCCAAAATAAGAAAGGCCTCCGCTTCTTTGGATTAGCCGCAAGTCCACAAGCTGCAATTGGCTCAAAGGCAGCGCCAAGTTTAAACTGCTGCTGCATCTGCCCTGGTGGTGGAACCCAATCAGAGATGTGTCTGCAGTGCTCTTGCTGTCCACTACAAATGAAATTGCAACTGTGCATACAACTCAAGATACCTCTGAATCAGACTCAATGGGGGTCATTCTGAGTTGATCGCTCGCTAGCAGTTTTTAGCAGCCGTGCAAATGCTATGCTGCCTCCCACTGGGAGTGTATTTTAGCTTAGCAGAAGTGCGAACGAAAGGATCGCAGAGCGGCGAAAAAATAATTTTGTGCAGTTTCAGAGTAGCTTCAGACCTACTCAACGCTTGCGATCACTTTAGACCATTCAATTCCGGATTTGATATCACAAACACGCCCTGCGTTCACCCAGCCATGCCTGCGTTTTTCCTGGCACGCCTGCGTTTTTTTGAACACTCCCTGAAAACGGTCAGTTGACACCCAGAAACGCCCACTTCATGTCAATCACTCTGCGGCAGCCAGTGCTACTGAAATGCATTGCTAGACCTTGTGTGAAACTACATCGGCCTTTGTGAAAGTACATAGCGCATGCGCATTGCGCCGCATGCGCAGAAGTGCCTTTTTTTGCATCATCGCTGCACAGCCAACATTTTCAGCTCGCGATCAACTCGGAATGACCCCCAATGTTCTTTGGGCCTGATTCCAGTTTGTACTCTAAAGACAATGCACCTGCAATTATACATCCTGTGGACTAGACAAACAAATCAAAAAGTTGCACAAAAATGAATAGAGATGCCCACCAGAGTAATCACAACATCTCAGCAACTGCGTACATATTTGCAGTATCAACACAAATATGAGGAACACTGATCGCCTTAGTAAGTCTATAGTCTCACAGAATGGCCGCAAGAGCTGCAATGCTGACTCCATGTTTGGTGCATTCGTGATTGCAGATAAATGCAAAGACACATCCGGAATATGGTAAAAAAAATAGAACCATATAGTGTGCTGTGATTATATCACCTGAGCACACAGAGTGAAATTAGCTTGTATAACAAAATCGTGTAAAATAAACCGTACTTTCCTTATGACTCCTTAGATCTCTCAACATATGTACTCGTGATATTCGTCACCTGTTGCAGCTAGCCTTCGCATCAGAACAGTTTCTGGTAATTGCAGCATCAAGGGCGTTAAATCAGTAGGACTGAACATCATGATCCTCAGCCCAAGTTACATGAATACATTGCAAAGACCTTTAATAGCTGCAGCCTTTTGCAACTCCCCAAACATGGTTGTGACTAGAGATGAGCGCCTGAAATTTTTCGGGTTTTGTGTTTTGGTTTTGGGTTCGGTTCCGCGGCCGTGTTTTGGGTTCGACCGCGTTTTGGCAAAACCTCACCGAATTTTTTTTGTCGGATTCGGGTGTGTTTTGGATTCGGGTGGTTTTTTCAAAAAACCCTAAAAAACATCTTAAAACATTGAATTTGGGGGTCATTTTGATCCCATAGTATTATTAACCTCAATAACCATAATTAACACTCATTTTCAGTCTATTCTGAACACCTTACACCTCACAATATTATTTTTAGTCCTAAAATTTGCACCGAGGTCGCTGGATGACTAAGCTCAGCGACCCTAGTGGCCGACACAAACACCGGGCCCATCTAGGAGTGGCACTGCAGTGTCACGCAGGATGTCCCTTCCAAAAAACCCTCCCCAAACAGCACATGACGCAAAGAAAAAAAGAGGCGCAATGAGGTAGCTGTGTGAGTAAGATTAGCGACCCTAGTGGCCGACACAAACACCGGGCCCATCTAGGAGTGGCACTGCAGTGTCACGCAGGATGTCCCTTCCAAAAAACCCTCCCCAAACAGCACATGACGCAAAGAAAAAAAGAGGCGCAATGAGGTAGCTGACTGTGTGAGAAAGATAAGCGACCCTAGTGGCCGACACAAACACCGGGCCCATCTAGGAGTGGCACTGCAGTGTCACGCAGGATGTCCCTTCCAAAAAACCCTCCCCAAACAGCACATGACGCAAAGAAAAAAAGAGGCGCAATGAGGTAGCTGTGTGAGTAAGATTAGCGACCCTAGTGGCCGACACAAACACCTGGCCCATCTAGGAGTGGCACTGCAGTGTCACGCAGGATGTCCCTTCCAAAAAACCCTCCCCAAACAGCACATGACGCAAAGAAAAAAAGAGGCGCAATGAGGTAGCTGACTGTGTGAGAAAGATAAGCGACCCTAGTGGCCGACACAAACACCGGGCCCATCTAGGAGTGGCACTGCAGTGTCACGCAGGATGTCCCTTCCAAAAAACCCTCCCCAAACAGCACATGACGCAAAGAAAAAAAGAGGCGCAATGAGGTAGCTGACTGTGTGAGAAAGATAAGCGACCCTAGTGGCCGACACAAACACCGGGCCCATCTAGGAGTGGCACTGCAGTGTCACGCAGGATGTCCCTTCCAAAAAACCCTCCCCAAACAGCACATGACGCAAAGAAAAATAAAAGAAAAAAGAGGTGCAAGATGGAATTGTCCTTGGGCCCTTCCCACCCACCCTTATGTTGTATAAACAAAACAGGACATGCACACTTTAACCAACCCATCATTTCAGTGACAGGGTCTGCCACACGACTGTGACTGAAATGACGGGTTGGTTTGGACCCCCACCAAAAAAGAAGCAATTAATCTCTCCTTGCACAAACTGGCTCTACAGAGGCAAGATGTCCACCTCATCATCATCCTCCGATATATCACCGTGTACATCCCCCTCCTCACAGATTATCAATTCGTCCCCACTGGAATCCACCATGTCAGCTCCCTGTGTACTTTGTGGAGGCAATTGCTGCTGGTCAATGTCTCCGCGGAGGAATTGATTATAATTCATTTTAATGAACATCATCTTCTCCACATTTTCTGGATGTAACCTCGTACGCCGATTGCTGACAAGGTGAGCGGCGGCACTAAACACTCTTTCGGAGTACACACTTGTGGGAGGGCAACTTAGGTAGAATAAAGCCAGTTTGTGCAAGGGCCTCCAAATTGCCTCTTTTTCCTGCCAGTATAAGTACGGACTGTGTGACGTGCCTACTTGGATGCGGTCACTCATATAATCCTCCACCATTCTATCAATGGTGAGAGAATCATATGCAGTGACAGTAGACGACATGTCCGTAATGGTTGTCAGGTCCTTCAGTCCGGACCAGATGTCAGCATCAGCAGTCGCTCCAGACTGCCCTGCATCACCGCCAGCGGGTGGGCTCGGAATTCGGATTTGGGATTTCGAAGAATGCACAGTTCTTTGCTGTGCTGCTTTTGCCAGCTTGAGTCTTTTCATTTTTCTAGCGAGAGGCTGAGTGCTTCCATCCTCATGTGAAGCTGAACCACTAGCCATGAACATAGGCCAGGGCCTCAGCCGTTCCTTGCCACTCCGTGTGGTAAATGGCATATTGGCAAGTTTACGCTTCTCCTCCGACAATTTTATTTTAGGTTTTGGAGTCCTTTTTTTTCTGATATTTGGTGTTTTGGATTTGACATGCTCTGTACTATGACATTGGGCATCGGCCTTGGCAGACGACGTTGCTGGCATTTCATCGTCTCGGCCATGACTAGTGGCAGCAGCTTCAGCACGAGGTGGAAGTGGATCTTGATCTTTCCCTAATTTTGGAACCTCAACTTTTTTGTTCTCCATATTTTATAGGCAGAACTAAAAGGCACCTCAGGTAAACAATGGAGATGGATGGATTGGATACTAGTATACAATTATGGACGGACTGCCACGGTTAGGTGGTATAAAAAAACCACGGTTAGGTGGTATATAATACAATTATGGATGGACGGACTGCCTGCCGAGTTCCGACACAGAGGTAGCCACAGCCGTGAACTACCGCACTGTACACTGGTTGATAAAGAGATAGTAGTATACTCGTAACAACTAGTATGACACTATGACGACGGTATAAAGAATGAAAAAAAAACCACGGTTAGGTGGTATATATTATAATAATAATACAATTATGGATGGACGGACTGCCTGCCGACTGCCGACACAGAGGTAGCCACAGCCGTGAACTACCGCACTGTACACTGGTTGATAAAGAGATAGTAGTATACTCGTAACAACTAGTATGACACTATGACGACGGTATAAAGAATGAAAAAAAAACCACGGTTAGGTGGTATATATTATAATAATAATACAATTATGGATGGACGGACTGCCTGCCGACTGCCGACACAGAGGTAGCCACAGCCGTGAACTACCGCACTGTACACTGGTTGATAAAGAGATAGTAGTATACTCGTAACAACTAGTATGACACTATGACGACGGTATAAAGAATGAAAAAAAAACCACGGTTAGGTGGTATATATTATAATAATAATACAATTATGGATGGACGGACTGCCTGCCGACTGCCGACACAGAGGTAGCCACAGCCGTGAACTACCGCACTGTACACTGGTTGATAAAGAGATAGTAGTATACTCGTAACAACTAGTATGACACTATGACGACGGTATAAAGAATGAAAAAAAAACCACGGTTAGGTGGTATATATTATAATAATAATACAATTATGGATGGACGGACTGCCTGCCGACTGCCGACACAGAGGTAGCCACAGCCGTGAACTACCGCACTGTACACTGGTTGATAAAGAGATAGTAGTATACTCGTAACAACTAGTATGACACTATGACGACGGTATAAAGAATGAAAAAAAAACCACGGTTAGGTGGTATATATTATAATAATAATACAATTATGGATGGACGGACTGCCTGCCGACTGCCGACACAGAGGTAGCCACAGCCGTGAACTACCGCACTGTACACTGGTTGATAAAGAGATAGTAGTATACTCGTAACAACTAGTATGACACTATGACGACGGTATAAAGAAAGAAAAAAAAATACCACAGTTAGGTGGTATATATTATAATAATAATACAATTATGGATGGACGGACTGCCTGCCGACTGCCGACACAGAGGTAGCCACAGCCGTGAACTACCGCACTGTACACTGGTTGATAAAGAGATAGTAGTATACTCGTAACAACTAGTATGACACTATGACGGTATAAAGAATGAAAAAAAAACCACGGTTAGGTGGTATATATTATAATAATAATACAATTATGGATGGACGGACTGCCTGCCGACTGCCGACACAGAGGTAGCCACAGCCGTGAACTACCGCACTGTACACTGGTTGATAAAGAGATAGTAGTATACTCGTAACAACTAGTATGACACTATGACGACGGTATAAAGAAAGAAAAAAAAATACCACGGTTAGGTGGTATATATTGTAATACAATTATGGATGGACGGACTGCCTGCCGAGTTCCGACTGCCGACACAGAGGTAGCCACAGCCGTGAACTACCGCACTGTACTGTGTCTGCTGCTAATATAGACTGGTTGATAAAGAGATAGTATACAATACATACAACAATATACTACTATACTGGTGGTCAGGCACTGGTCACCACTAGTCACACTGGCAGTGGCACTCCTGCAGCAAAAGTGTGCACTGTTTAATTTTAAATTAATATAATATTATGTACTCCTGGGGGCTCCTGCTATAACAACCTGCAGTGCTCCCCAGTCTCCCCCACAATTATTATAAGCTTTGCCTTTTATACATTGATGTGCAGCACACTGGGCTGAGCTGAGTGCACACAGACTGAGTCACACTGTGTGACTGGCTGCTGCTGTGTATCGTTTTTTTTCAGGCAGAGAACGGATATAGCAGAGAACGGATATATTATATTAAAATAAATAAAAGTTAACTAACAACAACTGCACTGGTCACTGTGGTAAACTCTGTCTGACTCTGCACAATCTCTCTCTCTCTTCTAATCTAATTTCTAATGGAGAGGACGCCAGCCACGTCCTCTCCCTATCAATCTCAATGCACGTGTGAAAATGGCGGCGACGCGCGGCTCCTTATATAGAATCCGAGTCTCGCGAGAATCCGACAGCGTCATGATGACGTTCGGGCGCGCTCGGGTTAACCGAGCAAGGCGGGAGGATCCGAGTCTGCTCGGACCCGTGAAAAAAACATGAAGTTCGTGCGGGTTCGGTTTCAGAGAAACCGAACCCGCTCATCTCTAGTTGTGACGTGCTTACATTTTTGCTGACATTCCCCATTACATCCCCCAAATAGTCTGTCATCATTGAGAATACTGTAAATCCTCACTGCATGCAGCATCACAAAGGTACTTTGTCATATGCGCAGTGCGACCACAACGCATGCTCAGTCATCCGATAATTTCTCCACTGCGTAAATATCAGCACTGCGTGCAATTCAGAGTCAAGCCCTTAGTATGTTTATACAGAGAATGAAAATCTCAGGCATCACTAAATCTAAAACACATTGGGCCTAATTCAGATCTGATTGCAGCAGCAAATTTGTTAGCTAATGGGCAAAACTATGGGGTCATTCTGACCCATTCGCTCGCTGCTTTTTATCGCAGCCGAGTGAACGGGTACCCTTTGTGCATGCGCCAGCGCAGTAGTGCGCCGGTGCATGCCAGATGGCCGAAGGCAGAGGCGGGAGGGGGCTGAACGGCGGCATTTGGCCGCTGTTTCGTGGGCGAGGTCTGGCCAACGCAGGCGTGCCCGGACCGTGCGGGGAGCGGCCAGCAGCGACTGCGTGACATCATACGCTGCCGATGCGGGCCGGGGAGCGACGAGTAGCTCCTGGCGAGCACGCTAAAGCTGCGCTGGACAGGAGCTACTCTTGAAGTGCAAAGGCATCGCTGCTGTGCAATGCCTTTGCACTTCTGTGGGGAAGGGGGGGGGGGGGCGGCACTGACATGAGGGGCAGACTAGCCCTGTGCTGGGTGTCCACCCGCATGTCAGTGTGAATGATCATAAGAATGAGGGCCTACGTGCATTGCAAGTGGGGCAGATGTAAGATGTGCAGAGAGAGTTAGATTTGGGTGGGGTGTGTTCAAACTGAAATCTAAATTGCAGTGTAAAAATAAAGCAGCCAGTATTTACCCTGCACAGAAACAATATAACCCACCCAAATCTAACTCTCTCTGCACGATACATCTGCCCCGCTGCAGTGCACATGGTTTTGCCCATTAGCTAACAAATTTGCTGCTGCGATCAGGTCTGAATTATGCCCATAGATCCGTGTCCAATTAGCCCCTATCGGTTTTCGGCCAATAAAAACAGCCGGATACTGCGTTTAATGACCAATGATCATTATCGTGGTATCTAATTAGAAGCCGTTTTCTTAGTCCAAAAAATGGACCCGTGATCATGAGCTAACACATAAGTCCCTGATAACCTCTGGCAGCTCACTTCAGTAGTGCACGCAGGGGGGGTTTCCGAGAACCTGGAAACCCCCCCCCCCCCTGATGAGCCAAATGTTTATTTTTGAGACGGAGTGTCTCCGTCTCAGCAAAAGCCGCGATTGCGACCACGGAGGTACAGCAGCAGCAGAGAGCTACGTAGCTCTCTGCATAGAGAAAGTCCGGGGAGAGCTGCTGGCTGCGCATGCTCAGCCGCAGCCGCTCTCTCCCACCTCACAGAACCGATACTCTGCTCCTGCCTCCCACTGCTCGCAGCTCCTGGTGGTATGTAAACCACCAATACTGTATATGAAGTGTGTTTGTGTGTGTGTATGTGTTTACGGGGATGTATGTGTATTTGTGTATGTATGCATGTGTGTTTGTATATGTATGAATGTGCATGGTATGTGTAATATATATATATATATATATATATATATATATATATACATACACACACACACACACACCAGTTCCAGAAGATCGCACCCAACGGACTTCATACAGGATAAGTGAATGACACCAACTCAATATGTATATGTCTATATATGTGTATATATATATATATATATATATATGTATATATATAAAACGAGATTTATAGCAAGAACTTACCTTTGTTAAATCTCTTTCTGCGAGGTACACTGGGCTCCACAGGGAATGACATTAGGGGATGTAGAGTAGGATCTTGATCCGAGGCACCAACAGGCTCAAAGCTTTGACTGTTCCCAGAATGCCTAGCGCCGCCTCCTCTATAGCCCCGCCTCCGTGCACAGGAGCTCAGTTTTTGTTAACCAGTCCAATGCAGTAGCAGGCAAAAGAGATGACAACTGTTAGTAGCCACATACACCACACACTCACGACAGGAGAGGGTGTCAGCGGCTATTGCCATACCAACCCACAGAAGCTAAGTGCATCAGGGTGGGCACCCTGTGGAGCCCAGTGTACTTTACAGAAAGAGATTTAACAAAGGTAAGTTCTTTCCATAAATCTTGTCTGCTGCGGGGTACACTGGGCTCCACAGGGAATGACATTGGGGATGTCCTAAAGCAGTTCCTTATGGGAGGGGACGCATTGTAGCATCCTGGGAGGCGGATATATCAAAGGCATAGAACCTTATGAACGTGTTCACTGAGGACCACGTAGCCGCCTTGCACAATTGTTCAACGGTCGCACCACGGCGGGCCGCCCAAGAAGGTCCAACAGACCGAGTACAATAGGCCTTTATAGTAGCAGGAGCTGGAAGGCCAGCCTGTACATAAGCATGCGCAATCACATTCTAATCCATCTGGCCAGAGTCTGCTTGTGAGCAGGCCAGCCACTTTTGTGAAAACCAAACAGAACAAAGAGAGAATCCGACTTCCGGATGGAGGCAGTTCTCTTCACGTAGATACGGAGAGCCCGTACCAAATCCAAAGACCTTTCTTTGGAAGACACATCAGGAGAGACAAAGGCCGGAACCACAATCTCCTAATTAAGGTGGAAAGAAGACACCACCTTAGGTAAATACCCGGGACGTGTTCTAAGAACCGCCCGATCACGGTGAAAAATCAGATAAGGTGACCTACAAGACAAGGCACACAAATCCGATATCCGTCTAGTGGAAGCAATAGCTAGCAGAAACAATAACTTAAGAGTAAGCCACTTAAGGTCAGCAGATTCAAGAGGCGCAAATGGAGACATTTGCAATGCCTCCAAAACCACCGACAAGTCCCAAGGAGCCACAGGAGGTTGAATCCGCAACACACCCTGAGTGAACGTATGCACATCAGGTAAGGTAGGAATTTTTTTCTGAAACCAAACCGACAAGGCTGAAATATGAATCTTGATGGAGGCCAGACGAAGGCCCAAGTCCAGGCCTTGTTGTAGAAAGGCCAAAAGTTTGGCCGTACTAAACTTGTAAGTGTCATGATTGTTAGATGCGCACCAAGCAAAGTAAGAATTCCAGACCCTATGATAAATCCGAGCAGAAGCCGGCTTCCGGGCCTTTACCATGGTTTGAATGACCGCCTCAGAAAATCCTTTGGCCCTTAAGACGGAAGCTTCAAGAGCCACGCCGTCAAAGCCAATCAGGCTAAATCTTGATATACACAGGGGCCCTGAACGAGGAGATCTGGGCGCTGCGGAAGTAGAAGGGGACGCTCTATCGAGAGACCCTGAAGGTCTGAGGACCAATGCCGTCTGGGCCACGCAGGAGCGATCAGAAGTAGGATTCCTCCTTCTTGCTTGAACTTCCTTATTACTCTGGGCAGGAGTGACACCGGAGGGAACACGTATGGCAGCTGAAAGTTCCATGGAATTGCCAGTGCGTCCATGAACACTGCTTGAGGATCCCTTGTCCTTGCTCCCGAAAACCGGAACCTTGTGATTGTGTCGAGACGCCATCAGGTCCACATCTGGAAGGCCCCACTTGTCCATGAGGAGGTGAAACATTTCTGGATGAAGGCTCCACTCTCCGGCATGTACGTCCTGATGACTGAGAAAGTCCGCTTCCCAGTTTAGGAGCCCCGGAATGAATACTGCCGATATGGCTGGCAGATGACGTACCGCCCACTGAAGAATCCGTGATACTTCCCTCATTGCCATGCGGCTTCGAGTGCCGCCTTGATGATTGATGTACGCCAGTGGTGGCGTTGTCCGACTGTACTTGAACAGGTTCTGTTCTGTATTAAATGCTGGGCCAAGTTCAATGAGTTGAACACCGCCCGCAATTCCAGAATGTTTATAAGGAGGAGAGACTCCTCCTTGGTCCACCGACCCTGTTGCTCCAACACCGCGCCCCACCCCCTCAAACTGGCGTCCGTCGTCAAAAGGACCCAGTTGGAGATCCAGAAGGGACGACCCCTGCTCAATCGTTGGTCCTGAAGCCACCAGCTCAGTGACAGATGAACCTAAGGAGACAATGAGATCATTTGAGACCTGAGGCAGTCCGTCCCACTTGGCAAGAATCAGCCTCTGGAATTGAGCGTACTCCACCAATGTCGAAAGCCGACACCATGAGACCTAACACTTGCATAGCCGAATGTATCGACACTTGCGGACGAGATAGGACGAATCGAATCCTATCCTGAAGCTTCAGGACTTTCTCCTGAGACAAGAACAGCCGCTGGTTGTGAGTGTCCAACAACGCCCCCAGGTGCACCGTGCTCTGAGCAGGGACCAGGGAGGATTTTTTCCAGTTGATGAGCCACCCATGGGCTTGCAGAAACTGGATAGTCAGATCCAGATGGCGTAGGAGAATCTCTGGGGAATTTGCCAGGATCAACAAGTCGTCCAAGTTGACGTATGTCAACTAAATGTTCAGAGTGAGGTAAAACTTGTTTAACCACCTTCTGACGTTTAAACCTGTCTGGTTTCTTAGGGGCAGCGTCAGGCTCCGGTTCATCATCAACCTGAAGAATATCCTAATAGCCTCTAAAAAGTCAGGAACATCCACCTGCGAAACCACTTCCCCATCAGAAGCATCAGGATCAGAGTCTGTGGGGTCCGTATAAGCGCCATCCTCATCAGACGAAGTGTCTGGGATGTTGGTGGATTGTGAGGAAGTAATGGCCCGCTTAGAGGACCTTTTGGTCTTAGGCGAATGAGGGTTAGACTTTTGAGCAGTCAGTGATTGGTTCAATTGCTGTAACTAATTGGACAGGAGATCTGCCCATGGTGGGTTAACCGTGGGGACCATAAGAAGTTGTACCGGCACAGGAGGTCCCATAGGGGGTGTTAATCTTGTTACCAGCATATTTAGTAGCGTGGAAAAGGTAGCCCAAGGTGGGTCATCTTTCACCCCCGTTGCTACAGTCCCACTGGGGGGTAAGGAACCCGCTGAACCCGAACCCTCAGCTGCTATGTTATCCTCAAAAGCATCTGCAGCGTCAACACCACGCAGTGTGGGATCAGCCCCAGCTCTGTTGCCCTTTGTAGCTGACATAATCAAAAGCTCAATGCAAGGCAATACAGCACAATGGGGGTAATTCCAAGTTGATCGCAGCAGGAAATTGTTTAGCAGTTGGGCAAAACCATGTGCACTGCAGGGGAGGCAGATATAACATGTGCAGAGAGAGTTAGATTTGGGTGGGTTATTTTATTTCTGTGCATTGTAAATACTGGCTGCTTTATTTTTACACTGCAATTTAGATTGCAGATTGAACTCACCACACCCAAATCTCTCTCTCTCTGCACATGTTATATCTGCCCCACCTGCAGTGCACATGGTTTTGCCCAACTGCTAAAAAATTTCCTGCTGCGATCAACTTGGAATTACCCCCAATATCAGCAGCACAATACCTAACATGAATCCCCTGTGCAGTGTATTAGCACAAACAGGGAATTCAAGAGGTATATGGTGACTAAAAATCACAGAGAAAAATACACACTGTTAGGCGCCGGGGTCCGCTCGTCGGTGCGGCCCGGCGCCTAGCAACCAGGGATGCCGTACGCGTACAGCCGCCGGCTCCCTGGCAACGCTAGACGCCGGGCGCACGGAGCTGCACGGACCCTAGCAACGGGGACGCCACTGGCGGACCGCGTTCCCCGTTGCTGGGTCCATTTAAATTAAGTAGGGCACCTGTTTCCTGGCCGTGCAGCAAGGCAGCTGCACGGCATCCACGCAATTAGCCCTGTCAGCAGTTGATTGGAGGGCTTCAGTTTATATGCTCTTGCAGTGCCTCACACAGACGCCGGTAATAGCTTCCTGCATGCTGTCTCTGTTTGCTGAGAGTGTTTCCAGTCTTGCTGTATCCGGTCGTTCCAGTCCTCAGTTATCCTGCACTCGGAAGTCGTCATCTTGTTCCTGGAGTCCTGACTGAGCACCGTTTAAACATCCAGTGGTGTTCGTGAGTCGCGGCATTGCCGTGTGTTGCGGCTTGGCCGCTTTATTATTTATTACTTATTATTTGTGTTTCGGAGCATTTTGCGGAGGATTCCGCTCCCACAGATCCACTCTGGTATCCAGCGGTGCTGGGTAGGAGTTATGGACTAGTGGATTTTGGTTGTCCTTTTACCTGGCGGTTTTTCCGCACATACTTCAGGTTTGGTTAGTTAGCTTGTTGCCCTTGGTCTGTTGTTAGTCAGAGGTCCTCTTGTCATCATCCTGCCTCGGATTTTCCTTTGTCTCTCACTAAGACCGGGGGGCACCGGAGTTGGGCAGACATAATCCGCCTTTCAAACGTGGCTGCCAGGGGCTCAAGAAACCATAGTCTCGCAAGGGATTTCCGATAGCACGGGTGAGACAATAGAGTTAGGGCGCCAGGGGCAACTAGTTTTTCCTGCTCCCGTAACCAGCATTCCCTTCCAGTACTCTGGCCATTGTCATAAGATCTCCTCCGGTCAGGAGTACTGGAATCATAACATTATTACCGGCCATACCAAAACTTAAAATTAAAACAGAGTTTAATTTTTTCCTTATTCAGTTTTGTAAGAGTTATCGGCCTCATGAATCCCACAGGTTTAGGGCCAAATCCTGGTCAGCTCCTAGTCAGCCAGATTCAAGAACTTACTCAGATGGTTCAGGATATTTCCCTTCGGGTGAAGTCGCAGGAAGATCTTTTACGAACTTTCCCGAGGGTAGTCCCTGAACCAAAAATGCACTTGCCTGACCGTTTTTCTGGTGATAGGAAAGAGTTTTTTAATTTTAAAGAATCCTGTAAACTTTATTTTCGTTTAAGACCGATCTCCTCAGGTACTGAATCTCAGCGGGTCGGGATTATTATTTCTTTGCTCCAGGGGGATCCTCAGACCTGGGCATTTGGTTTAAAAGCAGAGGATCCGGTGTTGTTGTCAGTAGACGCTTTTTTTGGGTCTTTAGGGCTTTTGTATGATGACCCTGATAGAGAGGCATCCGCTGAGAGTCAGTTGCGCGCTCTCAGACAGGGTAGAAATCCTGCAGAGGTTTATTGTACGGAGTTTCGCCGTTGGTCGAACGACTGTGGCTGGAATGACCCAGCCCTGCGCAGTCAGTTTCGCCTCGGCTTATCAGAGTCTATAAAAGACAGTCTCCTTCAGTATCCCGCTCCTGAGACTCTCGATAAACTCATGGAGCTTTCTATTAAGATTGATCGTCGTCTCAGAGAGCGGAGGGCTGAAAAAGGAGCACCTGTCAGGTCTACTCCATGTGTATATTCCATTCCTGAGGATGTAGAGGAGCCCATGCAGATGGGTCTCTCCCGGCTGTCTCCAGAAGAAAGAGCCAGAAGGCAAAACTCTGGTCTTTGTTTGTACTGTGGGGGTAAGGGACATTTTGCCCGTAATTGTCCGAACAAGTCGGGAAACGCCTCGACCAAGTGAAGTGTGAGGGGGTTCACTTCGGTCTGCAGCTTATCTCCTCGAATAACTCCCTTTTAGTCCCAGCTAAAGTTTCCTTTGGCAGCCTCAGTTCTTCGGTGTCGGCTTTTGTTGACAGTGGAGCTGCAGGGAACTTTATGGACTTAACTTGGGCCAAGGCCTTAGGCATTCCTCAGTTAGCCTTGGGTAGGTGTGTCACCATGCATGGTTTAGATGGGAGTCCTTTGTCCAATGGGGTTATTTCCCTCTGTACACCCCCTGTACTACTTACGGTAGGAGCTCTTCATTCCGAAAAGATCGAGTTCTTCCTTACCCATTGCCCAGCAGTTCCAGTGGTTCTGGGTCACCCTTGGCTGGCCTTTCATAATCCCACCATTGATTGGCGGTCGGGGGAGATTTCACAATGGGGTACCATCTGTAATAAGGAATGTATTACGTTTCCCGTCAGAATAGCAACTGCCATTCCTGAACTCATTCCCGTGGAATACCAGGACTTTGTTGATGTGTTTTCCAAGGGCAATGCGGACATTCTGCCTCCCCATCGGCCTTATGATTGTGCTATTGAGCTAATTCCTGGTGCCACATTGCCAAAGGGAAGGTTATATGCTTTATCTGGGCCAGAAACTGCGGCCATGAATGAGTATGTTAAGGAGAGCCTAGGGAAAGGATTTATTAGGCCATCTAAATCCCCTTTAAGTGCAGGCTTCTTCTTTGTGGATAAAAAAGATGGATCACTCTGACCTTGCATTGACTTTAGAGCCCTGAATAAGATCTCAGTTAAAAATACTTATCCTCTGCCGCTGATTTCTGTCCTCTTTGATCAGCTGCGTTCGGCTGTGATTTTTTTCTAAAATTGACCTAAGGGGAGCGTATAACCTCATCCGAATCAAGTCTGGAGATGAGTGGAAGACGGCATTCAGTACTCAGTCGGGTCACTACGAGTATCTGGTGATGCCGTTCGGCTTGTCTAACGCTCCAGCAGTTTTCCAGGATCTCATTAACGATGTGCTCCGTGACTTCCTAGGAAGATTTGTGGTCGTTTACTTAGACGACATCCTGATTTATTCTGACTCAATTGAACAACATGTTACCCAGGTGCGTCAGGTTCTTCAAAAATTACGTGAAAATCATCTATATGCCAAGCTGGAGAAGTGTGAGTTTCATGTCACGGAGGTATCCTTTTTACGGTACATTATTTCCCCTCGGGGATTCTGCATGGAACCTAAGAAGCTCCAAGCCATCCTTAGTTGGGCGCAACCCACCAATTTAAAGGCAATTCAGCGCTTTTTAGGGTTTGCGAATTATTATAGAAGATTTATTCATTCTTTTTCCGACCTGGTTGCTCCCCTTGTGGCACTGACTAAGAAGGGAGCGGATCCTACCAACTGGTCACGTGAAGCTGAGTTGTCCTTTCAGGCCTTGAAACAAGCTTTTGTCTCGGCTCCAGTCCTCAGACTTCCCAACCCAGAATTGCCCTTCGTTGTTGAGGTTGATGCCTCGGAGGTTGGAGTGGGGGCTATCCTATCTCAAAAGGATCCGGAGTCTCTGGAACTACATCCTTGTGCCTTTATGTCCAGGAAATTCTCATCCGCTGAATCCAACTACGATGTTGGTAACCGGGAGTTACTGGCTATTAAATGGGCTTTCGAGGAGTGGAGGCATTGGCTTGAGGGAGCAACACATACCATTTCAGTATTGACTGACCACAAAAATCTTCAGTACATCGAATCAGCTAAGCGGCTGAATGCCCGGCAGGCTCGTTGGGCTTTATTTTTTACTCGTTTCAAGTTTATTATCACTTTCAGGCCAGGTTCCAAGAATACCAAGGCGGATGCCCTGTCACGCAGTTTTCTTCCAGTTCATAATAACAGTCCTGTTACTCCCATACTTCCGTCTTCAGTCATTCGGGCAGGCCTCACACAAGATTTATTTACCCAGTTAAAGCAGCTTCAACATCAAGCTCCTGGAAATACTCCTGCTGGTCGTCTTTACGTCCCTGAGTTTTTGAGAGCTACTGTTTTGACTGAGTTTCATGATAGCAAAGTTGCTGGGCATCCGGGGATCTCTAAGACTTTGGAATTAGTCTCCCGCTCAGTATGGTGGCCTGGTCTTTCTAAAGACATTAAGGAGTTTTTTTTTTCTTGTCAGGTCTGTGCACAGCATAAGGTTCCCCGTTCCTTGCCTATCGGGCAACTTATGCCCTTAAATGTTCCTCTCAGGCCATGGTCTCATATTTCCATGGATTTTGTGGTAGACCTCCCTCTGTCAGCCGGATTCCGAGTCATATGGGTGGTAGTGGACCGTTTTAGCAAGATGGCTCATTTCATTGCTCTTCCCCGACTGCCATCTGCCCAGGGATTGGCTGTTTTGTTTCTCCGCCATGTTTTCAGACTTCATGGGTTGCCCACTGATATTGTTTCTGATCGGGGTCCACAATTCATTGCACAATTCTGGAGGTCTTTTTGTGCTTCATTAAAGATGAAATTGTCTTTAACATCCGGCTACCATCCCCAGTCCAACGGGCAAACCGAGCGAGTTAACCAATCATTGAAACAGTATTTGCGTTTGTACTCAGCCAAACTCCAGAATGATTGGTCCGAGTTTCTTCCTTTGGCGGAGTTTGCTTACAATAATTCTTGTCATTCCTCCATTAATGTGTCTCCATTCTTTTCAGTTTTTGGTTTTCACCCCAGAGCTAATTCTTTTTTTCAACATTCTTCAGTTTCCTCGCTAACCTTAACCTCTCATCTCAGAGTCATTTGGAAAAAAGTGCACCTTGCTCTCAGAAAAGCGGCCTTTCGAGAGAAAAAAATTTCTGACAGGCTCCGACGTCCTTGCACTTTTAAGGTGGGAGATAGGGTATGGTTGTCGACTCGTAACATTAGACTTCGACAATCCTCAGCTAGATTGGGCCCCAAATTTATTGGACCATTTCATATTATTAAAAAAATCAACCCAGTTGCTTTCCGGTTACGTTTACCAAGAGCTCTCCGGATCGGAAATACGTTCCATTGTTCCCTGTTGAAACCATACGTTTCTTCCAGTAGATTTCCTCGGAAGATCTCTCAGGGGAAATCTCCAGTAGATGTACAGGGACAACAGGAGTTCTTGGTGGAGAAGGTTCTCGATTCCAAATTGTCCCGGGGTCGGCTTTATTTTCTGGTGCACTGGAGAGGCTATGGTCCAGAGGAAAGGTCTTGGGTCCTGGATAAGGATCTCCATGCCCCGAGGCTCAAGAGGGCATTTTTTCGGGAATTTCCTCAGAAACCTGGCTTTAGGGGTTCCTTGACCCCTCCTCAAGGGGGGGGTACTGTTAGGCGCCGGGGTCCGCTCGTCGGTGCGGCCCGGCGCCTAGCAACCAGGGACGCCGTACGCGTACAGCCGCCGGCTCCCTGGCAACGCTAGACGCCGGGCGCACGGAGCCGCACGGACCCTAGCAACGGGGACGCCACTGGCGGACCGCGTTCCCCATTGCTGGGTCCATTTAAATTAAGTAGGGCACCTGTTTCCTGGCCGTGCAGCAAGGCAGCTGCACGGCATCCACGCAATTAGCCCTGTCAGCAGTTGATTGGAGGGCTTCAGTTTATATGCTCTTGCAGTGCCTCACACAGACGCCGGTAATAGCTTCCTGCATGCTGTCTCTGTTTGCTGAGAGTGTTTCCAGTCTTGCTGTATCCGGTCGTTCCAGTCCTCAGTTATCCTGCACTCGGAAGTCGTCATCTTGTTCCTGGAGTCCTGACTGAGCACCGTTTAAACATCCAGTGGTGTTCGTGAGTCGCGGCGTTGCCGTGTGTTGCGGCTTGGCCGCTTTATTATTTATTACTTATTATTTGTGTTTCGGAGCATTTTGCGGAGGATTCCGCTCCCACAGATCCACTCTGGTATCCAGCGGTGCTGGGTAGGAGTTATGGACTAGTGGATTTTGGTTGTCCTTTTACCTGGCGGTTTTTCCGCACATACTTCAGGTTTGGTTAGTTAGCTTGTTGCCCTTGGCCTGTTGTTAGTCAGAGGTCCTCTTGTCATCATCCTGCCTCGGATTTCCCTTTGTCTCTCACTAAGACCGGGGGGCACCGGAGTTGGGCAGACATAATCCGCCTTTCAAACGTGGCTGCCAGGGGCTCAAGAAACCATAGTCTCGCAAGGGATTTCCGATAGCACGGGTGAGACAATAGAGTTAGGGCGCCAGGGGCAACTAGTTTTTCCTGCTCCCATAACCAGCATTCCCTTCCAGTACTCTGGCCATTGTCATAAGATCTCCTCCGGTCAGGAGTACTGGAATCATAACACACACTAAGTATATCCTGTGAACTGCCTATATTATGATAAACCTGACACACTTAGCACCTCAGGTTATAGAATATAGGGATAGCAATCTGAGTGAGATACACGAATTGGAGGGCACACAGCAGCTATATGCACACACATAGAGTCACTGTTTGTACAATGCAGAAATTATGACATGCAATAAAACTGCACTAGACTAGCAATACAGAGTAGTACTATGTAGAGCTATACACTTAGGGGGTAATTCTGAAATGATCGCAGCAACAAGTTTGTTAGCAATTGGGCAAAACCATGGCCCTCATTCCGAGTTGTTCGCTCGTTGACGATTTTCTCTATATTGCGATTAGTCGCTTACTGCTCATGCGCATGGTTCGCAGAGCGCATGCGCTTAGTTATTTTACTCAAAAGTTAGGTATTTTACTCACGGCATTACGAGGATTTTTCTTTGTTCTGGTGATCGGAGTGTGATTGACAGGAAGTGGGTGTTTCTGGGCGGAAACTGGCCGTTTTATGGGTGTGTGTGAAAAAACGCTGCCGTTTCTGGGAAAAACGCGGGAGTGGCTGGAGAAACGGGGGAGTGCCTGGGCGAACGCTGGGTGTGTTTGTGACGTCAAACCAGGAACGAAACTGACTGAACAGATCGCAGTGGCAGAGTAAGTGTCGAGCTACTCAGAAACTGCTAAGAAATTTCTATTCGCAATTTTGCGAATCTTTCGTTCGCAATTCTGCTAAGCTAAGATACACTACCAGAGGGCGGCGGCTTAGCGTGTGCAATGCTGTCAAAAGCAGCTAGCAAGCGGACAACTCGGAATGAGGGCCTATGTGCACTGCAGGGGGGGCAGATATAACATTTGCAGAGAGAGTTAGATTTGGGTGGGTTATTTTGTTTCTGTTCAGGGTAAATACTGGCTGCTTTATTCTTACACTGCAATATAGATTCCAGTTTGAGCACACCCCACCCAAACCTAACTCTCTCTGCACATGTTATATCTGCCCCTCCTGCAGTGCACATGGTTTTGCCCAACTGCTAACAAAATTGCTGCTGCGATCAACTCGGAATGACCACCTTAATTAGATATAACAATGCACAGAAAGACTGGATGTACATCACAGAGTACTTGTACTAAATAACCCTGACTGAATGCACTTTTTCTTAACCAACACTGTCAGCAGACATGTAGCAGCAGCCTCCCTGCTTTCTTCTGCCTGTGCGGGTGTGTAGGGGGGAGCGATCACACTGATCGCTCTCCCCCCCTCTGGATTTACACCTAGCTGAGGGGCCAAAATCCCATAAAAAAAAAAAATCCCGAAATTCGCATAAGGGGGCGTGGCCACGTGGGCACGATTAGGCCATGCCCCTGAACCTGCAGCAGGCACAGCAATGAGATAGGGCCCCTCTGTCTTAAGTGCCCTGGGCTCCCCGGACTCATAATCCGCCCCTGGGTACTGGGGCTTAATAAAGCAGGTTTATGAGAGAAAACTGACCTGTGCCCATGCCCTTGTGGTCTAGTGGGGTCCCTGTACTATCACACTGTCCACACCAGCACGCGCAGCCCGCCTCCCACTGGCCGCGTGGGATCCCGATTTACAGCGGGTCCCGACGAGGGGACCCCTTACCTACTCCCTGAGTGCGGCCACGCGATCTGGGAGAACAGCGGTCACGTGTGTGACTAACGTGGAAGAAAACTGGAGCCTCCGCTGTAGGTACCCGGCAACCAGGGCGCGGGAGTGTACAGCGCCGCAGGGGGAGGTGATGGAGCTGCAGCAGGAGATGTCTCACTGACATCTAACACTTCCAGTGTCTCTGCTGCAACCCTTGAAGTCTTCAATTTTCTTTAAAAGCTTCTCTCAGGGCTGCTGGAGCAGCCCCCCTGTTATGTGCCTGCTTACTGCATGGCACCAACAACAAAACTGAGCTCCTGTGCACAGAGGCGGGGCTATAGAGGAGGCGGCGCTAGGCATTCTGAGAACAGTCAAAGCTGTGAGCCTGTTGGTGCCTCGGATCAAGATCCTACTCTACACCCACTAATGTCATTCCCTGTGGAGCCCAGTGTACCCCGCAGCACAAATATATATTATAATATATATTTAAATGTATATATATAATATCAGTATGTTTTACCAGCACACGGGATGCCGGCTGTCAGTATTCCGACAGTGGCATCCCATCTGCCGGAAATGAGGCGGCGAGACCCCTCGCGGGCTCGCTGTGGGCCTGGTTGCTCGCTTCGCTCGCCACAGGTATATTCCCACTCAGTTGGTGGCGTGGAGCAACTAACCGAGTGGGAATACCCTGCGGATATTGGGATTCCGTTCGTTGATATTTCACCGGCTGTCGGGATTCTGGCATGTCAGTCTCTCGAACACCGGGATCCCGACAGCCGGCATTTTAAATATATATATATATATAATATACAGTATATACATTCACAGATACACACGCACGGAAACTCCCCTAAATAAATCCTGCGTTTGCCCCTGCACTTATCGCGGATTATCCTTCAGGTGCCCAAGACGCAAACAGTATGTGCTGGCATCGGGGGGAGGAGCGTGTTTTTAAACATTTGGACGTTACTTAAGAATTCACTGATTATTTTCACAGAATGTGTAGGCATGTTATAGGAAAAACGAGTTTTATGGTAAGAACTTACCTTTGTTAAAACTCTTTCTGCGAGGTACACTAGGCTCCACAAGGATAGACATAGGGGTGTAGAGTAGGATCTTGATCTGAGGCACCAACAGGCTCAAAAGCTTTGACTGTTCCCAAGATGCATAGCGCCGCCTCCTCTATAACCCCGTCTCCCAGCACAGGAGCTCAGTTTTTCGTTAACCAGCCCAATGCAGTAGCAGGAAAAGAGACGACAACGGTTAGTAGCCACATACACCACACTCTCATGACAGGAGAAGTGTTCGCAGCAAATGCTATACCAACCCAAAGAAGCTAAGTGCGTCAGGGTGGGCGCCTTGTGGAGCCTAGTGTACCTCGCAGAAAGAGTTTTAACAAAGGTAAGTTCTTACCATAAAACTCGTTTTCTGCTGCGGGGTACACTGGGCTCCACAAGGAAAGACATTGGGATGTCCTAAAGCAGTTCCTTATGGGAGGGGACGCACTGTTGCGGGCACAAGAACCCGGCGTCCAAAGGAAGCATCCTGGGAAGCGGCAGTATCGAAGGCATAGAACCTAAAGAACGTGTTCACTGAGGACCACGTAGCCACCTTACACAATTGTTCAAGGGTCGCACCACATCGGGCCGCCCAAGAAGGTCCAACAGACTGAGTAGAATGGGCCGTAATGTGAGCAGGAGCTGACAGACCAGCCCTCACATAAGCATGTGCAATCACCATTCTAATCCATCTGGCAAAAGTCTGCTTGTGAGCAGGCCAGCCCCGTTTGTGAAACCCAAACAGAATAAAGAGAGAATCAGATTTCCTAACAGAAGCAGTTCTCTTCACATAGATACGGAGAGCCCGTACCACATCCAAAGACCGCTCTTTGGGAGACAGATCAGGAGAGACAAAGGCCGGTACCACAATCTCCTGATTCAGGTGGAACGAAGAAACCACCTTAGGCAAATAACCGGGACGAGTTCTAAGAACCGCCCGGTCACGGTGAAATATCAGATATGGGGAACTACAAGACAAGGCACCCAAATCCGACACTCTTCTAGCTGAAGCAATAGCCAGCAGAAACACCATCTTAAGGGAAAGCCACTTACAATCAGCTGAACCAAGAGGTTCAAGCGGAGACTCTTGTAACGCCTCCAAAACCCATTTGGTTTCGGGACTAGAAACAGCGGAGAATAGTACCCCCGACCCCTCTGAGCAAGAGGCACCTGTACTACCACTCCTGTATCCAGGAGGGTCTGTACCACCGAATGTAGAGTTTTTGCCTTTGTCTGGTCCAAAGGGATGTCTGTCAGGCAAAATCAATGAGGGGGTTGGTATTTGAAGGCTATGGCGTATCCTCGAGTGACGACTTCCCGTACCCAGGCATCTGAAGTGGTCTTCAACCATTTCTGGGTATACCCTAGAAGCCGTCCCCCCACCCTGGGAGGCCCGCCCCGTCATGCTTATCCATCTTGGAAGCTGGCTGACGGGCAGCCCAGGCTCTTTTGGGCTTCGGCTTACCAGAATTGGAAGTGTGGGCCTGCTTGTGGTACGCCTGACCTTTTGCTTTACCTGAAGGATGAAAGGGGCGAAAGGAAGTACCTTTAGCCTTCGACACAGAAGGAGCGGTACTTGGCAGACAGGCAGTTTTGGCAGTAGCCAAGTCAGCCACTATCATATTTAAGTCCTCCCCAAACAGAATATCTCCCTTGAAAGGGAGTACCTCCAGGGTTTTTCTAGAGTCCTGATCAACAGATCAGGATCTCAGCCACAATATCCGGCGAGCCAGGACTGACATAGTAGAGGCCTTGGCTGCTAGAATACTGGCATCAGAAACCGCCTCTTTAATATAGTGAGAATCTGTGACAATATATGACAAGCATTGTCTAGCATGGTCAGAAGAGGTTTCAGCTTCCAACTCTAGGGCCCATGCTTCAATAGCCTCTGCAGCCCATGTTGCTGCAATAGTGGGCCTTTGTGCAGCACCCATGAGGGTGTAAATCGCTTTCAGACAACCCTCCACACGTTTATCCGTAGGCTCTTTTAGAGATGTGACGGTAGTGACAGGTAGAGCTGAGGAAACCACCATCCTAGCCACATGCGAGTCTACTGGAGGAGGCGTTTCCCAATTTTTAGACAGCTCTGGCACGACGGGATAGCGAGCCAGCATCTTCTTTTGAGGCACAAACTTATTTCCCGGGTTTCCCGACGTATATCCAATAGGTGGTCAGAGTGAGGTAAAACTTGTTTAACCATCTTCAAACGCTTGAACCTATCTGATTTCTTAGGAGGGATGGATGGCTCAGGATCATCCGTAATCTGTAGAATCAACTTAATAGCCTCCAAAAGATCAGGAACATCCACATGTGAACTACCCTCCCCATCAGCAGTATCTGTGTCAGAATCTGTGGGGTCAGTGTAAGCGCCATCTTCATCAGACGAGGTGTCAGTGACAGCAGTGGATTGTGAGGAGGTAAGAGCTCGCTTAGAGGACCCCTTGGTCTTGGGCGAGCAAAGGTCAGACAGTGAATGTCTCCAGACATGTACACACAGCTGCAGCCCTGGAAGTCTTCACTTTTCTTCTAAAAAAGCTCTTCTTAGGGCTGCCCAGAGCAGCCCCTCTGTTATGTGCCTGCTATCTGCGGCACCAACTACAAAACTGAGCTCCTGTGCAGGGAGGCGGGGTTATAGAGGAGATGGCGCTATGCATCTTGGGAACAGTCAAAGCTTTTGAACCTGTTGGTGCCTCGGATCAAGATCCTACTCTACACCTCTATGTCTATCCTTGTGGAGCCCAGTGTACCCCGCAGCAGAAATGAAATTGTAAAGATAGTAGAAGAATCCAAGATTGATATATTGTATGTTTCTTCATCCCCATTTACATTACTATCGAACCCTTGAGGCACAATATAAATAAAATATAGTAATAAAATAAATGTATTCATTTGCTAGTTTTTTTACACTAAATAATTCACAGTTTAGCCTGTTATCCAGCTGAAGCATTACAGTCTTCCTGTTAGGCTTTTAAAAAACCACTATATATTATAGCTATAAATGAGCATATAGCACACATAATGGAGCTGGGACCATGATGGTCATTTCACTCATCTGTATGGTGTACTGTAGCTGGAGAAGGTTTTCTTTTTTTTTTTTTCTTTCCAAATATGCTTATTAAATACCTCCAAAACACAGTACAGAAATAAGAAAAGAACAGCATGTATATCAGACATATCAACATCAAAATAATCAGGAAAAGGAAATAAAAGTATGAGTGATGTGCACCGGAAATTTTTCGGGTTTTGGTTTTGGGTTCGGTTCCGCGGCCTTGTTTTGGATTTGGACGGGTTTTGGCAAAACCTTACCGAAAATTTTTTGTCGGATTCGGGTGTGTTTTGGATTCGGGTGTTTTTTTCAAAAAACCCTCAAAAACAGCTTAAATCATTTTGATCCCATAGTATTATTAACCTCAATAACCATAATTTCCACTCATTTTCAGTCTATTCTGAACACCTCACACCTCACAATATTATTTTTAGTCCTAAAATTTGCACCGAGGTCGCTGGATGACTAAGCTCAGCGACCCAAGTGGCCGACACAAACACCTGGCCCATCTAGGAGTGGCACTGCAGTGTCAGACAGGATGGCACTTCAAAAAAATAGTCCCCAAACAGCACATGATGCGAAGAAAAAAAGAGGCGCACCAAGGTGGCTGTGTGACTAAGCTAAGCGACACAAGTGGCCGACACAAACACCTGGCCCATCTAGGAGTGGCACTGCAGTGTCAGACAGGATGGCCCTTCAAAAAAATAGTCCCCAAACAGCACATGATGCAAAGAAAAAAAGAGGCGCACCAAGGTGGCTGTGTGACTAAGCTAAGCGCCACAAGTGGCCGACACAAACACCTGGCCCATCTAGGAGTGGCACTGCAGTGTCAATCAAGACAGGATGGCCCTTCCAAAAAATACTCCCCAAACAGCACATGATGCAAAGAAAAAAAGAGGCGCACCAAGGTCACTGTGTGACTAAGCTAAGCGACACAAGTGGCCGACACAAACACCTGGCCCATCTAGGAGTGGCACTGCAGTGTCAATCAAGACAGGATGGCCCTTCAAAAAAATACTCCCCAAACAGCACATGATGCAAAGAAAAAAAAGAGGCGCACAAAGGTGGCTGTGTGACTAAGCTAAGCGACCCAAGTGGCCGACACAAACACCTGGCCCATCTAGGAGTGGCACTGCAGTGTCAGACAGGATGGCACTTCAAAAAAATAGTCCCCAAACAGCACATGATGCAAAGAAAAAAAGAGGCGCACCAAGGTGGCTGTGTGACTAAGCTAAGTGACACAAGTGGCCGACACAAATACCTGGCCCATCTAGGAGTGGCACTGCAGTGTCAGACAGGATGGCCCTTCAAAAAAATAGTCCCCAAACAGCACATGATGCAAAGAAAAAAAGAGGCGCACCAAGGTGGCTGTGTGACTAAGCTAAGCGACACAAGTGGCCGACACAAACACCTGGCCCATCTAGGAGTGGCACTGCAGTGTCAATCAAAACAGGATGGCCCTTCCAAAAAATACTCCCCAAACAGCACATGATGCAAAGAAAAAAAAGAGGTGCACCAAGGTCGCTGTGTGACTAAGCTAAGCGACACAAGTGGCCGACACAAACACCTGGCCCCTCTAGGAGTGGCACTGCAGTGTCAATCAAGACAGGATGGCCCTTCAAAAAAATACTCCCCAAACAGCACATGATGCAAAGAAAAAAAGAGGCACACCAAGGTGGCTGTGTGACTAAGCTAAGCGACACAAGTGGCCGACACAAACACCTGGCCCATCTAGGAGTGGCACTGCAGTGTCAATCAAGACAGGATGGCCCTTCCAAAAAATTGTCCCCAAACAGCACATGATGCAAAGAAAAAAAGAGGCGCACCAAGGTCGCTGTGTGACTAAGCTAATCGACACAAGTGGCCGACACAAACACCTGGCCCATCTAGGAGTGGCACTGCAGTGTCAGGCAGGATGGCCCTTCCAAAAAATTGTCCCCAAACAGCACATGATGCAAAGAAAAAAAGAGGCGCACCAAGGTGGCTGTGTGACTAAGCTAAGCGACACAAGTGGCCGACACAAACACCTGGCCCATCTAGGAGTGGCACTGCAGTGTCAGGCAGGATGGCCCTTCAAAATAATTGTCCCCAAACAGCACATGATGCAAAGAAAAATGAAAGAAAAAAGAGGTGCAAGATGGAATTGTCCTTGGGCCCTCCCACCCACCCTTATGCTGTATAAACAGGACATGCACACTTTAACGAACCCATCATTTCAGTGACAGGGTCTGCCACACGACTGTGACTGAAATGACTGGTTGGTTTGGGCCCCCACCAAAAAAGAAGCAATCAATCTCTCCTTGCACAAACTGGCTCTACAGAGGCAAGATGTCCACCTCATCATCATCCTCCGATTCCTCACCCCTTTCACTGTGTACATCCCCCTCCTCACAGATTATTAATTCGTCCCCACTGGAATCCACCATCTCAGGTCCCCGTGTACTTTCTGGAGGCAATTGCTGCTGGTGAATGTCTCCACAGAGGAATTGATTATAATTCATTTTAATGAACATCATCTTCTCCACATTTTCTGGAAGTAACCTCGTACGCCGATTGCTGACAAGGTGAGCGGCTGCACTAAACACTCTTTCGGAGTACACAC
Organism: Pseudophryne corroboree; assembly: GCF_028390025.1. Lineage (NCBI taxonomy): Eukaryota > Metazoa > Chordata > Amphibia > Anura > Myobatrachidae > Pseudophryne > Pseudophryne corroboree. The sequence continues at coordinate 608,569,786 of NC_086449.1, read as the reverse complement.
TGGAGGGAGGGCAACTTAGGTAGAATAAAGCCAGTTTCTGCAAGGGCCTCCAAATTGCCTCTTTTTCCTGCCAGTATACGTACGGACTGTCTGACGTGCCTACTTGGATGCGGTCACTCATATAATCCTCCACCATTCTTTCAATGGTGAGAGAATCATATGCAGTGACAGTAGACGACATGTCAGTAATCGTTAGCAGGTCCTTCAGTCCGGACCAGATGTCAGCACTCGCTCCAGACTGCCCTGCATCACCACCAGCGGGTGGGCTCGGAATTCTTAGCCTTTTCCTCGCATCCCCAGTTGCGGGAGAATGTGAAGGAGGAGATGGTGACGGGTCACGTTCCGCTTGACTTGACAATTTTCTCACCAGCAGGTCTTTGAACTTCTGCAGACTTGTGTCTGCCGGAAAGAGAGATACAACGTAGGTTTTAAATCTAGGATCGAGCACAGTGGCCAAAATGTAGTGCTCTGATTTCAACAGATTGACCACCCGTGAATCCTGGTTAAGCGAATTATGGGCTCCATCCACAAGTCCCACATGCCTAGCGGAATCGCTCTGTTTTAGCTCCTACTTCAATGTCTCCAGCTTCTTCTGCAAAAGCCTGATGAGGGGAATGACCTGACTCAGGCTGGCAGTGTCTGAACTGACTTCACGTGTGGCAAGTTCAAAGGGTTGCAGAACCTTGCACAACGTTGAAATCATTCTCCACTGCGCTTGAGTCAGGTGCATTCCACCTCCTTTGCCTATATCGTGGCCAGATGTATAGGCTTGAATGGCCTTTTGCTGCTCCTCCATCCTCTGAAGCATATAGAGGGTTGAATTCCACCTCGTTACCACCTCTTGCTTCAGATGATGGCAGGGCAGGTTCAGGAATGTTTGGTGGTGCTCCAGTCTTCGGTACGCGGTGCCTGAACGCTGAAAGTGGCCCGCAATTCTTCGGGCCACCGACAGCATCTCTTGCACGCCCCTGTAATTTTTTAAATAATTATGCACCACCAAATTCAAGGTATGTGCAAAACATGGGACGTGATGGAATTTGCCCAGATGTAATGCACGCACAATATTGCTGGCGTTGTCCGATGTCACAAATCCCCAGGAGAGTCCAATTGGGGTAAGCCATTCTGCGATGATCTTCCTCAGTTGCCGTAAGAGGTTTTCAGCTGTGTGGCTATTCTGGAAAGCGGTGATACAAAGCGTAGCCTGCCTAGGAACGAGTTGGCGTTTGCGAGATGCTGCTACTGGTGCTGCCGCTGCTGTTCTTGCTGCGGGAGGCAATACATCTACCCAGTGGGCTGTCACAGTCATATAGTCCTGAGTCTGCCCTGCTCCACTTGTCCACATGTCCGTGGTTAAGTGGACATTGGGTACAACTGCATTTTTTAGGACACTGGTGAGTCTTTTTCTGAGGTCTGTGTACATTTTCGGTATCGCCTGCCTAGAGAAATGGAACCTAGATGGTATTTGGTACCGGGGACACAGTACCTCAATCAAGTCTCTAGTTGGCTCTGAATTAACGATGGATACCGGAACCACGTTTCTCACCGCCCAGGCTGCCAAGGCCTCAGTTATCCGCTTTGCAGCAGGATGACTGCTGTGATATTTCATCTTCCTCGCAAAGGACTGTTGGACAGTCAATTGCTTACTGGAAGTAGTACAAGTGGTCTTCCGACTTCCCCTCTGGGATGACGATCGACTCCCAGCAGCAACAACAGCAGCGCCAGCAGCAGTAGGCGTTACACGCAAGGATGCATCGGAGGAATCCCAGGCAGGAGAGTACTCGTCAGACTTGCCAGTGACATGGCCTGCAGGACTATTGGCTTTCCTGGGTAAGGAGGAAATTGACACTGAGGGAGTTGGTGGTGTGGTTTGCAGGAGCTTGGTTACAAGAGGAAGGGATTTAGTGGTCAGTGGACTGCTTCCGCTGTCACCCAAAGTTTTTGAACTTGTCACTGACTTATGATGAATGCGCTGCAGGTGACGTATAAGGGAGGATGTTCCGAGTTGGTTAACGTCCTTACCCCTACTTATTACAGCTTGACAAAGGCAACACACGGCTTGACACCTGTTGTCCGCATTTGTGTTGAAATAATTCCACACCGAAGAGCTGATTTTTTTAGTATTTTGACCAGGCATGTCAAGGGCCATATTCCTCCCACGGACAACAGGTGTCTCCCCGGGTGCCTGACTTAAACAAACCACCTCACCATCAGAATCCTCCTTGTCAATTTCTTCCCCAGCGCCAGCAACACCCATATCCTTATCCTGGTGTACTTCAACAGTGACATCTTCAATTTGACTATCAGGAACTGGACTGCGGGTGCTCCTTCCAGCACTTGCAGGGGGCGTGCAAATGGTGGAAGGCGCAAGCTCTTCCCGTCCAGTGTTGGGAAGGTCAGGCATCGCAACCGACACAATTGGACTCTCCTTGGGGATTTGTGATTTTGAAGAACGCACAGTTCTTTGCTGTGCTTTTGCCAGCTTAAGTCTTTTCTTTTTTCTAGCGAGAGGATGAGTGCTTCCATCCTCATTTGAAGCTGAACCACTAGCCATGAACATAGGCCAGGGCCTCAGCCGTTCCTTGCCACTCCGTGTCGTAAATGGCATATTGGCAAGTTTACGCTTCTCCTCAGACGCTTTTAATTTTAATTTTTGGGTAATTTTACTGAACTTTTGTGTTTTGGATTTTACATGCTCTCTACTATGACATTGGGCATCGGCCTTGGCAGACGACGTTGATGGCATTTCATCGTCTCGGCCATGACTAGTGGCAGCAGCTTCAGCACGAGGTGGAAGTGGATCTTGATCTTTCCCTTTAACCTCCACATTTTTGTTCTCCATTTTTTAATGTGTGGAATTATATGCCAGTATCAATAGCAATGGCCTACTACTATATTTACTGCGCACAACTAAAATGCACCACAGGTATAGAATGTAGATGGATAGTATACTTAATGGATGATGAGTGACGACACAGAGGTAGGTACACAGCAGTGGCCTACCGTACTGCTATATACAGTATACTGGACCTGGTGGACACTGTCAGCAAACTGCTAAACTAGTCTAAAAAAAAGGCACCACAGGTATAAAATGTAGATGGATAGTATACTTAATGGATGATGAGTGACGACACAGAGGTAGGTACACAGCAGTGGCCTACCGTACTGCTATATACACAGTATACTGGACCTGGTGGACACTGTCAGCAAACTGCTAAACTAGTCTAAAAAAAAGGCACCAAAGGTATACAATGTAGATGGATGGATAGTATACTTAATGGATGACGAGTGACGACACAGAGGTAGGTACAGCAGTGGCCTACCGTACTGCTATATACAGTATACTGGACCTGGTGGACACTGTCAGCAAACTGCTAAACTAGTCTAAAAAAAAGGCACCACAGGTATACAATGTAGATGGATGGATAGTATACTTAATGGATGACGAGTGACGACACAGAGGTAGGTACAGCAGTGGCCTACCGTACTGCTATATACAGTATACTGGACCTGGTGGACACTGTCAGCAAACTGCTAAACTAGTCTAAAAAAAGCCACCACAGGTATACAATGTAGATGGATGGATAGTATACTTAATGGATGACGAGTGACGACACAGAGGTAGGTACACAGCAGTGGCCTACCGTACTGCTATATACAGTATACTGGACCTGGTGGACACTGTCAGCAAACTGCTAAACTAGTCTAAAAAAAGGCACCACAGGTATACAATGTAGATGGATAGATAGTATACTTAATGGATGACGAGTGACGACACAGAGGTAGGTACACAGCAGTGGCCTACCGTACTGCTATATACAGTATACTGGACCTGGTGGACACTGTCAGCAAACTGCTAAACTAGTCTAAAAAAAAGGCACCACAGGTATACAATGTAGATGGATGGATAGTATACTTAATGGATGACGAGTGACGACACAGAGGTAGGTACAGCAGTGGCCTACCGTACTGCTATATACAGTATACTGGACCTGGTGGACACTGTCAGCAAACTGCTAAACTAGTCTAAAAAAAAGGCACCACAGGTATACAATGTAGATGGATGGATAGTATACTTAATGGATGACGAGTGACGACACAGAGGTAGGTACAGCAGTGGCCTACCGTACTGCTATATACAGTATACTGGACCTGGTGGACACTGTCAGCATACTGCTAAACTAGTCTAAAAAAAAGGCACCACAGGTATACAATGTAGATGGATGGATAGTATACTTAATGGATGACGAGTGACGACACAGAGGTAGGTACAGCAGTGGCCTACCGTACTGCTATATACAGTATACTGGACCTGGTGGACACTGTCAGCAAACTGCTTAACTAGTCTAAAAAAAAGGCACCACAGGTATACAATGTAGATGGATGGATAGTATACTTAATGGATGACGAGTGACGACACAGAGGTAGGTACAGCAGTGGCCTACCGTACTGCTATATACAGTATACTGGACCTGGTGGACACTGTCAGCAAACTGCTAAACTAGTCTAAAAAAAAGGCACCACAGGTATACAATGTAGATGGATGGATAGTATACTTAATGGATGACGAGTGACGCACAGAGGTAGGTACAGCAGTGGCCTACCGTACTGCTATATATAGTATACTGGACCTGGTGGACACTGTCAGCAAACTGCTAAACTAAAATGCACCACAGGTATAGGAATGTAGATGGATAGTATACTTAATGGATGACGACACAGAGGTAGGTACAGCAGTGCACTCTGCACTGTACTCCTCCTATTATAATATTAATTATACTGGTGGTCCCCAGTCCCCACAATAAAGCAGCACACTGTGAGCACAGCTATGGAGTGTTTTTCAGGCAGACAAACGTATACTGGTGGTCACTGTCAGCAAAACTCTGCACTGTACTCCTGCTATAGCTGCTCCCCAGTCCCCACAATTAAGCAGTGTGAGCACTCAGCACAGATATATCATGCAGCACACTGAGCACATATATGGTATGGAGCGTTTTTTTCAGGCAGAGAACGGATAAAAACTAAACTCTGCACTGTACTCCTCCTAACAGCTGCTCCCCAATCCTCCCCACAATTATAGTAATAAACAAGCACAAGCAATCAAATCAACTGTCTTCTACTAAACGGAGAGGACGCCAGCCACGTCCTCTCCCTATCATCTCCAATGCACGTGTGAAAATGGCGGCGACGCGCGGCTGCTTATAGAATCCGAATCTCGCGAGAATCCGACAGCGGGATGATGACGTTCGGGCGCGCTCGGGTTAGCTGAGCAAGGCGGGAAGGTTCGAACCTGCCTCGGACCCGTGTAAAATGGGTGAAGTTCGGGGGGGTTCGGTTTCTCGGAAACCGAACCCGCTCATCACTAAAAAGTATACAGCATATGTAAGTAAGCGGACAAAATTTTCCAATTTTCTAAGATAATCAACAAAAACAAACTGTAAACCACCAGAAGAGCGGCAACTAGGCTGTATTATATTAAGAATGGAACTGAATATGACTAACTAAAAATTGACACTCAATTCTGACAGTACAAATAAAAAAAGGGGGGGGGGGGAGAATATCACAAGAACATTAGAACAAAGTGAACCAAAGCACCTACCAAGAGCTACAGGCCACCGATCCGTCCATAGAAGTGTCCATCCAATCCGCCGGGGAAGAAACAAAAGAAATAAAGAGAGAAGGGAAAAAAAAAAGAAGAAGCGTGTGGAGAGGGGAGCACGAATGAAGAAGAAGGGGAGGGGGAAGAGAGGAGGCTCAGTTAGTCAGAGAAATTTGGCTATCAAGTTGTCGGAGAGAGTACCAAAAGTTAGATTGGAAACATTTATGTATTGCTACCCTAGTGTGGGGAGGAAGGGTACAAATGTATTTATCCCAGCACTTAAAGAGTTCAGGAGTCAGGGTTTCCTTATGGATAGAGGCCTCCAACCAGTCCATATTAAATAAAAAGAGTAACCTAGAAGTAGCCATAGAAAGAGTAGGAGAGGTAGGATGGATCCACTGTTGCAATATCGCTTTTTTCCCCACTGCTGAAAGTAACACTATCAATTTTTTATCAGTGCGTGGAATTCCAGGTTGGTCCGACAGATGACCAAAGAGGGCCCAGGGAACAGTACATTGAAAGGGGTGGAGAAGGTTTTCTAATGGCTCTTATAATGTTTAAGACAAAACTCTGTGCAGTAAATTTCACAGACAATTGCGTCACAAATACAAATATTTGGAGCAAAAGTTTTAAAAATCTCACTCATATACAGTGATGTTTACTGCTATAGGTAATGGTTTCATTTCAATTTAATGGAACTTTTGTTGAAATAGTATTTAGAGCATCTAGATCAGGGGCGGCCAACCAGTCAGTGACAAAGAGCCAAAAAACCTTGTTAGGTACGTCAAAGAGCTGACATCGAGCCGAAGGCCCGCATGCAAAAATGGAATGTGGCCTTGTGCCTGCTAGACCACACCCCTGGTATAAAATACATTGAAAAAGCCAGAACGACATAAAATTTAATTTTTTTAAGTCAGATCCATTGAAAAAGCCACTTTCACATAAAATAATTGAAAAGGCCAGATTCACATAATAAACTTAAGTTCCTTAATGTGTCACTCCAGCCAGCTCCCCATGTGACACTCCTGCTAGAACCCTCCTATGTCACTCCAGCCAGCTCCCATGTGACACTCCTGCTAGCACCCTCCTATGTCACTCCAGCCAGCTCCCCATGTGACACTCCTGCTAGCACCCTCCTATGTCACTCCAGCCAGCTCCCCATGTGACACTCCTGCTAGCACCCTCCTATGTCACTCCAGCCAGCTCCCCATGTCACTCCAGCCAGCTCTTCCATGTGTCACTCCTGCTACCACCCTCCTATGTCACCCCTGCCAGCACCCCCCATGTCACTCCAGCCAGCTCTTCCATGTGTCACTCCTGCTACCACCCTCCTTTTGTCTCTCGAGCCAGCTTTCCCATGTGTCAGTACTTCCAGCACCCTCCTTCATCACTCCAGTCAGCTCCTCCATGTGTCACTCCTGCCAGGACCCTTCTGTGTCACTCCAGCCAGCTCCGCCTTGTGTCACTCTAGCCCACCCTCATGTGTCACTGAAGTTCCCCCACCAAGTCGTGCCATTGCTGCAGCCCCTAATGTGTTCTCTGTTTGCCAGTGGGTGTCTCGCCTCTAGTGTCTGGCTCCTTCAAATTTCAGTCCCTGTAATGCTGCTGCATGTCTGGCTGTAGTGTAGCAGTTTCTGTATCTGTTGTGGTCATATGATTTAGAGTGTTGGGAGCCACATTTAAATAAATAAAGAGCCTCATGAGGCTCAAGAGCCACTGGTTGGCCACCGCTGATCTAGATGTTGGTCATACATATATAACCATCTTTATCACACCCGCCACTATTCGCAGGTGGGACTACTTTGCCGTGGATATTGTGCCTGCCGGTGGGAATGTCCGAATGGTTGAGCCATGATCCATAAATACACTGTCATTAGTGAGATTATTCACACCAGTGCACGTGTAATCACTACTACAATGTGTGCGCACATACGAACGTATCGCGGAAACAACAACAGCGGCTACCTCTGTACATATACCAAGCCACATACTAAAGCTGGCCATACAATTAAGATTATCGTTCCAACCAGCCAACTAGTAATACCCCTTTCACACCTCTGCAACAACCCAGGTTATTGCCGGGTTAACTCAGATTGCTACACAGTGTCAAAGGGTTAACCAAGATCCAGTGACCGGGTATCCAACCAGGGTAGCGAACTGGGTTGGTCTGAGAAGGACCCAGATTACAGAGCAGTGTGGACAGATTACCCTGGGTTGTTCAACCCAGGTCCCGTTCACTCCATCTTTAAGAGCCCACAGAGAAGCGTTGTGAATGGGTTTCAAGCCACTGTGACATGGCTTGAAACCTGTATTCTATGACCTGGACATGTGGTGTGAAAGGGGGATAAGAAATATAGGGGTCTATTTACTAAGCCTTGGATGGAGAGAAAGTTGCTAGAGAAAAAGTACCAGCCAATCGGCTCCTAACTGCCATGTCTGGGTTGAAAAATGACAGTTAGGAGCCGATTGGTTGATATTTTATATCCAGCAACTTTATCTCCATCCAAGGGGTATATTTACTAAGCTCCCGATTTTGACCGAGATGCCGTTTTTTCTTCAAAGTGTCATCTCGGTTAATCTCGGTCATTTACTAAACACTAATCACGGCAGTGATGAGGGCATTCGTAATTTTTTGCTAGTTCAGGTAAAAAATTACGAATGAATACACCATCGGTCATATTACGCCTGTTTAGATATGAATCTCGGTCATTTACTAAGAAGTGCAAAGCAAAAAAACACAAAACACTGCCGTGAAAAATTACAACTCGTAAAAAAGTCCTAAAAAAAAACAGACCTGCTTTTTTTTTCCGTGATTTGAGATGCATGCAGGGATCCATGAGATCCGTGCATGTATATCAGTGGGAAGGGGTGGGAAAGTGCTTATTTTTGCCAAAAAAATTGCGTGGGGTCCCCCCTCCTAAGCATAACCAGCCTCGGGCTCTTTGAGCCGATCCTGGTTGCAGAAATATGGGGAAAAAAATGACAGGGGTTCCCCCATATTTAAGCAACCAGCATCGGGCTCTGCGCCTGGTCCTGGTCCCAAAAATACGGGGGACAAAAAGAGTAGGGGTCAGCCGTATTTTTAAAACCAGCACCGGGCTCCACTAGCTGGACAGATAATGCCACAGCCGGGGGTCACTTTTATACAGCGCCCTGCGGCATCAAAAATCCAACTAGTCACCCCTGGCCGGGGTACCCTGGGGGAGTGGGAACCCCTTCAATCAAGGGGTCCCCCCCCCCCAGCCACCCAAGGGCCAGGGGTGAAGCCCGAGGCTGTCCCCCCCCATCCAATGGGCTGCGGATGGGAGGGCTGATAGCCTTTGTTGTAAAATAAAAGATATTGTTTTTAGTAGCAGTACTACAAGTCCCAGCAAGCCTCCCCCGCATGCTGGTACTTGGAGAACCACAAGTACCAGCATGCGGCGGAAAAACGGGCCCGCTGGTACCTGTAGTACTACCACTAAAAAAATACCCAAAAAAACACAAGACACACACACCGTGAAAGTATAATTTTATTACATACATACACACATACATACATACTTACCTTATGTTCTCACGCAGGTCGGTCCTCTTCTCCAGTAGAATCCAAGGGCTACCTGTTGAAGAAATTCTACTCACCAGATCCATGGGTCCAGGCTCCTCGGCAAATCCAGGGTTAATCCACGTACTTGAATAAAAAAAAAAAAACGGTGTCCCGACCACGAACTGAAAGGGGACCCATGTTTGCACATGGGTCACCTTCCCACGAATGCCAGAAACCCACTTTGACTTCTGTCTAAGTGGGTTTCTTCAGCCAATCAGGGAGTGCCACGTTGTAGCACTCTCCTGATCAGCTGTGTGCTGCTGTCCTCACTGACAGGCGGCACACGGCAGTGTTACAATGTAGCGCCTATGCGCTCCATTGTAACCAATGCTGGGAACTTTCTGCTCAGCGGTGACGTCACTTTAGGTCAACCGCAGGGCAGAAAGTTCCCATCATTGGTTACAATGTAGCGCATAGGCGCTACATTGTAACACTGCCGCGTGCTGCCTGTCAGTGAGGACAGCAGCACACAGCTGATCAGGAGAGTGCTACAACGTGGCACTCCCTGATTGGCTGAAGAAACCCACTTAGACAGAAGTCAAAGTGGGTTTCTGGCATTCGTGGGAAGGTGACCCATGTGCAAACATGGGTCCCCTTTCAGTTCGTGGTCGGGACACCGTTTTTTTTTATTTATTCAAGTACGTGGATTAACCCTGGATTTGCCGAGGAGCCTGGACCCATGGATCTGGTGAGTAGAATTTCTTCAACAGGTAGCCCTTGGATTCTACTGGAGAAGAGGACCGACCTGCGTGAGAACATAAGGTAAGTATGTATGTATGTGTGTATGTATGTAATAAAATTATACTTTCACGGTGTGTGTGTCTTGTGTTTTTTTGGGTATTTTTTTAGTGGTAGTACTACAGGTACCAGCGGGCCCGTTTTTTCGCCGCATGCTGGTACTTGTGGTTCTCCAAGTACCAGCATGCGGGGGAGGCTTGCTGGGACTTGTAGTACTGCTACTAAAAACAATATCTTTTCATTATCACAAATGGCTATCAGCCTCCCCATCCGCAGCCCATTGGATGGGGGGGGGACAGCCTCGGGCTTCACCCCTGGCCCTTGGGTGGCTGGGGGGGGGGACCCCTTGATTGAAGGGGTCCCCACTCCCCCAGGGTACCCCGGCCAGGGGTGACTAGTTGGATTTTTGATGCCACGGCCGCAGGGCACTGTATAAAAGTGACCCCCGGCTGTGGCATTATCTGTCCAGCTAGTGGAGCCCGGTGCTGGTTTTAAAAATACGGGGGACCCCTACTCTTTTTGTCCCCCGTATTTTTGGAACCAGGACCAGGCGCAGAGCCCGATGCTGGTTGCTTAAATATGGGGGAACCCCTGTCAATTTTTTCCCCATATTTCTGCAACCAGGATCGGCTCAAAGAGCCCGAGGCTGGTTATGCTTAGGAGGGGGGACCCCACGCATTTTTTTTTGTGATTTTACATTGTTTAATTAAAAAAAAAAAAAATAAGAACCCCAGCACGGATCACACAGATCCGGCCGAGATTGATTGTAAAAAAAAACGGCAGTGTTTTGCTAATCACTGCCGTAAAAATAGGTTAAAAAAAACGAATGACATCGACATCGGAAGCAAAGAAAAATACGAATACGACAGCTTAGTAAATCCATCGTAATCAATTCAAAAAGTTGCAGTTTTACACTGTCGATGTCATTCGTGATTGAACTTTGACCTATTTTCGGAAATTACGAATCTTAGTAAATATACCCCCAAGTATTAGTAAATAAACCCCTGTGTTGGATGAAAGTTGGTCTAGTGTATAGTCATCTTTACATTTAGAATTAAATGATATCTTTGGTACCACAGATGTAATTGCCCTTTATGTACTTTTTGTTGCCTTTGTACAACAGAGATACACATGCACTATACCTGCCAGAAGGCCTCTGTCTGCAGATGCTCAACCCCTGGTGCAAAATATGCACTAATGATGACCATTTGCTCTTGATTCACTGGGGTAAATTTACTAAGATTCGTATTTTCCCGTTTCAGGTCAAAGTTCAATCACGAATGACATCGAAAGTGTAAAACTGCAACTTTTTGAATTTATTACGACTAATTTACTAAGCTGCCGTATTTTGCCTTTTCGGGTTTTCCGATGTCGATGTCATTCGTTTTTTTTTCCAGTTTTTTACGGCAGTGATTAGCAAAACACTGCCGACTTTTTAAAAATGAATCTCGGCCGGATCTGTGTGATCCGTGCTGGGGTTCCTTTTTTTTTTTTTTTTAATTAAACAGTGTAAAATCATAAAAAAAATTGCGTGGGGTCCCCCCTCCTAAGCATAACCAGCCTCGGGCTCTTTGAGCCGATCCTGGTTGCAGAAATATGGGGAAAAAAATGACAGGGGTTCCCCCATATTTAAGCAACCAGCATCGGGCTCTGCGCCTGGTCCTGGTTCCAAAAATACGGGGGACAAAAAGAGTAGGGGTCCCCCGTATTTTTAAAACCAGCACCGGGCTCCACTAGCTGGACAGATAATGCCACAGCCGGGGGTCACTTTTATATAGTGCCCTGCGGCCGTGGCATCAAAAATCCAACTAGTCACCCCTGGCCGGGGTACCCTGGGGGAGTGGGGACCCCTTCAATCAAGGGTTCCCCCCCCCCAGCCACCCAAGGGCCAGGGGTGAAGCCCGAGGCTGTCCCCCCCCATCCAATGGGCTGCGGATGGGGGGGCTGATAGCCTTTTGTGATAATGAAAAGATATTGTTTTTAGTAGCAGTACTACAAGGCCCAGCAAGCCTCCCCCGCATGCTGGTACTTGGAGAACCACAAGTACCAGCATGCGGCGGAAAAACGGGCCCGCTGGTACCTGTAGTACTATTACTAAAAAAATACCCAAAAAAAGACAAGACACACACACCGTGAAAGTAAAGATTTATTACATACATGCACACAAACATACATACATACTTACCTTATGTTCACACGAGGGTCTGTCCTCTTCTCCAGTAGAATCCAAAGGGTACCTGTTGAATAAATTCTACTCACCAGATCCCGGGTCCCAGGGTCCTCGGGGCAACCATTTGTAATCCAGGTACTTGAATAAAATAACAAAACGGAGAGCCGAGCCACGAACTGAAAGGGGCCCCATGTTTTCACATGGAACTCCTTTCCCCGAATGCCAGAAACCCACTCTGACTGATGTCTAAGTGGGTTTCTTCAGCCAATCAGGGAGCGCTACGTTGTAGCACCCTCCTGATGTGCTCCTGTACTGAGTGACAGGCGGCACACGGCAGTGTTACAATGTAGCGCCTATGCGCTCCATTGTAACCAATGGTGGGAACTTTCTGCCCTGCGGTTGACCTAAGGTGACGTCACAGCTGAGCAGAAAGTTCCCACCATTGGTTACAATGGAGTGCATAGGCGCTACATTGTAACACTGCCGTGTGCCGCCTGTCACTCAGTACAGGAGCACACAGCCGATCAGGAGGGTGCTACAACGTAGCGCTCCCTGATTGGCTGAAGAAACCCACTTAGACATCAGTCAGAGTGGGTTTCTGGCATTCGGGGAAAGGAGTCCCATGTGAAAACATGGGGCCCCTTTCAGTTCGTGGCTCGGCTCTCCGTTTTGTTATTTTATTCAAGTACCTGGATTACAAATGGTTGCCCCGAGGACCCTGGGACCCGGGATCTGGTGAGTAGAATTTATTCAACAGGTACCCCTTGGATTCTACTGGAGAAGAGGACAGACCCTCGTGTGAACATAAGGTAAGTATGTATGTATGTTTGTGTGCATGTATGTAATAAATCTTTACTTTCACGGTGTGTGTGTCTTGTCTTTTTTTGGGTATTTTTTTAGTAATAGTACTACAGGTACCAGCGGGCCCGTTTTTCCGCCGCATGCTGGTACTTGTGGTTCTCCAAGTACCAGCATGCGGGGGAGGCTTGCTGGGCCTTGTAGTACTGCTACTAAAAACAATATCTTTTCATTATCACAAAAGGCTATCAGCCCCCCCATCCGCAGCCCATTGGATGGGGGGGGACAGCCTCGGGCTTCACCCCTGGCCCTTGGGTGGCTGGGGGGGGGACCCCTTGATTGAAGGGGTCCCCACTCCCCCAGGGTACCCCGGCCAGGGGTGACTAGTTGGATTTTTGATGCCACGGCCGCAGGGCACTATATAAAAGTGACCCCCGGCTGTGGCATTATCTGTCCAGCTAGTGGAGCCCGGTGCTGGTTTTAAAAATACGGGGGACCCCTACTCTTTTTGTCCCCCGTATTTTTGGAACCAGGACCAGACGCAGAGCCCGATGCTGGTTGCTTAAATATGGGGGAACCCCTGTCATTTTTTCCCCCATATTTCTGCAACCAGGATTGGCTCAAAGAGCCCGAGGCTGGTTATGCTTAGGAGGGGGGACCCCACGCAATTTTTTTTGAGAAAATAATCACTTTCCCACCCCTTCCCACTGATATACATGCACGGATCTCATGGATCCGTGCATGCCTATCCAATCACGAATAAAAAGAGCAGGTCTGTTTTTTTAAGCACTTTTTTACGAGTTGTAATTTTTCACGGCAGTGTTTTGTTTTTTTTTGCTTTGCACTTCTTAGTAAATGACCGAGATTCATACTTAAACAGCCGCGTTTTGACCGATGGTGTATTCATTCGTGATTTTTTTCCTAGGACTTCCAAATATTATGAATGCCCTCATCACTGCCGTGATTTGAGTTTAGTAAATTACCGAGATGACACTTTGATGAAAAAATGGCATCTCGGTCAAAATCGGGACCTTAGTAAATTTACCCCACTGAGTGCATACTGGTCTCTCCCACTGATAGTATTACTAAATATGTTCCATTATTTATTGATATTTTCAATCCATCTGCGGCAGGAAAGATTTCCATTTGATGGATTTGAAAGTGGAACACAACAGGTGATTGCCTTTGAGTTTTTTTATTTTGAATATGCACATGTATTTACTTTTTATATGGTGAATGCAACTAAGTATTGCTTAATCACACTGTTCATACAGACAGAATATAATAGCCTCTGCATTGCCATAAGAGCCGATGATTCAGTGATTTAGCTACAGTATAAGGTTTAAACCAGCATTTAAAAAAAAAAAAAGTAGGCAAAACCAGGTAGAGCATATACACTCCTGACATAAAACTGTTTGGAAAAAAAACAGGCATATGACACATAGAAAGCTCAGCAAAGAATCTTCTAGGCCTCTCTTACACAAACTAAGCCAACATTAATTCAACTGCACAGCATTTATAATGTCTCCTACCCATTAATTAGCAGGTTGAATACAAAATCCCCAGTCACTATCCCGATGGTCAGGATGCCAACAATGGTATCCCGAAAGTCCAAATCCAGACGGATACCAGTAAATATTTTAACCCTACCCTTATCCACCCTCCTGCAGCCTATCAGTCTCCTCCTGCAGCCTAACTTCCCCTCCCCTGGTGCCTAACCCAAACCCCAGTACTTACCGTCTGGATTCTGCTGACGGTTTTCTGACTACCAGAATCCCAACTGCGGGGATCCTGACCGCATCCCTAATTAGCACATTAAATTAGTGTATCAACATTTCATAAATAGAATATTTTCCCTTAAATAGGACTATCAATTGTATACACATTCAATAAATAAATGTAAGATTAAATTTTTGACCTCATCACACCAGTAGGCCAGCCCACATCATCACTACAAGATGAGGCTCCATAGGAATGCACAGATCATTTTATTAGGGAGTGCACCATTGGAGGGGTGTGCTTAGCCCCATCTACTGGGCATTTCTAGAACCGTCTATTGGCACTCATATACAAGGCGCATGGCCACTGCAAATGGGGGCATGTCAACATGACATGATACCTATTTCTCATCACTCTGGGAGCATTCATTTTTACATATGCACCTATATGGTAGTTTCTCACAATGGGGAACCTCTAAAGAAATGTCCTCCCTGGGCAGACAGTGTCTTCAGTCGGTAATCACTATTCACGTAGGAAATTACATGGTCCAGAAGGTGCCTGTTTGTGTAGGAACTTAACCATAATCATCATCATACAACAGAGGTTCAACCAGACACGTGTCACCGCCTGCATCTCTCAGCCACACCCTCATATCTCAGCTACACCATCTCCTCCCCTCCCTCTGGCATTTCTCATTCCAACCATCATCCCCTCCCTGGGTGAGTAAAGTATTTAATACACACACTACACAAAAAAAAAATCCTTAATGGGCGTCAAGGACAGGAGTAGTCAGAACTCTCTGCAATCACTGCAGCAGCACACTACTGCAGGCGTGGAGTGTGTGAAGGGGTGCTGGACATTAGATGGTGCCTGTGCCCCTGTGCACACGCCTATGTGAGGCTCCTTTCCCACATCCCCTCTGCGCTTCTTCTTTCACATTACAAATTTCAGCAAGCCACCATGGAGTACTGACAATGGATTCTTTCTGGCTGCGACAAACAGCTTAGGATAGCTGGAATACAGTAGATCACTGTGCATTGGCCAGCAGCTTTTGGAGTTATTGCAATTAAGCTCTACAACCGTTCCCATCATTAAACAGTAAAAAGATCTTTTTATTCTTTAAACAGTAAAAGATCTTTTCAGTCTTAGTTGTGAGTGACGTGGCCATATAGACTGCAGGGGTGACCTGTGGCCGCATGAAATAGTACATGGCTGGCCGAATACTGGCCCAAAGCACTCAATCCCGGTGTGGCCTTGGGGGAACATGTCCATACCTTGCTGATCTGTGTTTGGTTACAGTAATGCAATGTTCTGTTTACCCCGTAATGTCCTACTGTTTGTCGTATGTAATGTGCTGCATACCACCTGCGGTACCATATGAATAAAAATAAGAATTTACTTACCGATAATTCTATTTCTCGTAGTCCGTAGTGGATGCTGGGAACTCCGTAAGGACCATGGGGAATAGCGGCTCCGCAGGAGACTGGGCACATCTAAAGAAAGCTTTAGGACTATCTGGTGTGCACTGGCTCCTCCCCCTATGACCCTCCTCCAAGCCTCAGTTAGGATACTGTGCCCGGACGAGCGTACACAATAAGGAAAGATTTTGAATCCCGGGTAAGACTCATACCAGCCACACCAATCACACCATATAACTTGTGATCTGAACCCAGTTAACAGTATGATAACAGATGAGCCTCTAGAAAAGATGGCTCACTACAACAATAACCCGATTTAGTTAACAATAACTATGTACAAGTATTGCAGACAATCCACACTTGGGATGGGCGCCCAGCATCCACTACGGACTACGAGAAATGGAATTATCGGTAAGTAAATTCTTATTTTCTCTGACGTCCTAGTGGATGCTGGGAACTCCGTAAGGACCATGGGGATTATACCAAAGCTCCCAAACGGGCGGGAGAGTGCGGATGACTCTGCAGCACCGAATGAGAGAACTCCAGGTCCTCCTCAGCCAGGGTATTAAATTTGTAGAAATTAGCAAACGTGTTTGCCCCTGACCAAGTAGCTGCTCGGCAAAGTTGTAAAGCCGAGACCCCTCGGGCAGCCGCCCAAGATGAGCCCACCTTCCTTGTGGAATGGGCTTTTACAGATTTTGGTTGTGGCAGGCCTGCCACAGAATGTGCAAGCTGAATTGTACTACAAATCCAACGAGCAATAGTCTGCTTAAAAGCAGGAGCACCCAGCTTGTTTGGTGCATACAGGATAAACAGCGAGTCAGATTTTCTGACTCCAGCCGTCCTGGAAACATATATTTTCAGGGCCCTGACTACGTCCAGCAACTTGGAGTCCTCCAAGTCCCTAGTAGCCACAGGTACCACAATAGGTTGGTTCACATGAAAAACTGCTACCACCTTAGGAAGGAATTGGGAACGAGTCCTCAATTCCGCCTTATCCATATAAAATACAGATAAGAGCTTTTGACAAAGCCGCCAATTCTGATACACGCCTGGCCGACGCCAAGGCCAACAGCATGAACCCTTTCCACGTGAGGTATTATAGCTCCACGGATTTAAGTGGCTCAACTCAATGCGACTTCAGGAAATCCAACACTACGTTGAGATCCCACGGTGCCACTGGAGGCACAAACGGGGGCCGACTATGCAGCACTCCCTTAACAAAAATCTGAACTTCAGGCAGTGAAGCCAGTTCTATTTTGGAAGAAAATCGATAGAGCCGAAATCAGGACCTTAATGGAACCCAATTTTAGGCCCATAGTCACCTCTGACTTGTAGGAAGTGCAGAAATTGACCTAGCTGAAATTCCTCCTTTGGGCCGTACTGGCCTCACAGCACGCAACATTTTTTCGCCATATGCGGTGATAATGGTTTGCGTTCACTTCTTTCCCAGCTTTAAATAGCATAAGGATAACTTCCTCCGGAATGCCTTTTTCCTTCAGGATCCGGCGTTCCAACCGCCATGCCGTCAAATGCAGGCGCGGTAAGTCTTGGAACAGACAGGACCCCTGCTTCAGCAGGTCCTGTCTGAGCTGCAGAGGCCATGGGTCCTCTGAGATCATTTCTTGGAGTTCTGGGTACCAAGCTCTTCTTGGCCCCCCGGAACAATGAGTATAGTTCTTATTCCTCTCCTTCTTATTATTCTCATTACCCTAGGTATGAGAGGCAGAGAAGGGAACACATACACCGACTGGTACACCCACGGTGTTACCAGAGCGTCCACAGCTATCGCCTGAGGGTCCCTTGACCTGGCGCAATATCTTTGTAGCTTTTTGTTGAGGCGGGACGCCCTCCTGTCCACCTGTGGCCTTTCCCCACGGTGTACAATCATTTGGAAAACTTCTGGATGAAGTCCCCACTCTCCCGGGTGGAGGTTATATCTGCTGAGAAAGTCTGCTTCTCAGTTGTCCACTCCAGGAATGAACACTGCTGACAGTGCTAACACATGATTTTCCGCCCATCGGCGAATCCTTGTGGCTTCTGTCATCGCCATCCTGCTTCTTGTGCCGCCCTGTCGGTTTACATGAGCGACCGCCGTGATGTTGTCTGACTGGATCAGCACCGGCCGGTGTTGAAGCAGGGGTCTAGCCTGACTTAGGGCATTGTAAATGGCCCATAGTTCCAGAACATTTATGTGTAGGGAAGTCTCCTGACTTTTCCATAGGCCTTGGAAGTTTCTTCCCTGTGTGACTGCCCCCCAGCCTATGAGCACTCTGCAGTCACCACCACAGCGACACCCTGGCCCTTGGAGACAGGATTATCCGCCGATGCATCTGAGGATGCGACCCGGACCACTTGTCCAACAGATCCCTTGCATGGGAATTGACGAAAGGAAATTCTTCGTAAAAAGCTACCATCTTTTCCAAGGCTCGCGTGCATTGATGCACCGATACCTGTATTTGTATTAGGAGGTCTCCGTCTAGAGACGCCAACTCCTTGGACTTCTCCTCCGGGAGAAACCCATTTTAACCTGTTCTGTGTCCAGAACCATATCCAGGAACAGTAGACGCGTCGTAGGAACCAGCTGCGACTTTGGAATATTCAGAATCCAGCCGTGCTGTTGTAGCACTTCCCGAGATAGTGCTACTCCGACGAACAACTGCTCCCTGGACCTCGCCTTTATAAGGAGATCGTCCAAGTACGGGATAAGTACTTCGGCCATTACCTTGGTAAATACCCTCAGTGCCAGGGACAGACCAACGGCAACGTCTGGAATTGGTAATGACAATCCTGTACCACAATTTTGAGGTACACCTGGTGAAGAGGGTAAATAGGGACATGCAGGTAAGTATCCTTGATGTCCAGTGATACCCTGAAATTTTCCAGGCTTGCAATAATCGCCCTGAGCGATTCCATTTTGAACTTGAACCTTCTTATATAAGTGTTCAAGGATTTCAATTTTAGAATGGGTCTCACCGAACCGTCTGGTTTCGGTACCACAACATTTTGGAATAGTAACCCCGGCCTTGTTTAAGGAGGGGTACCCTGATTTCACCTGCTGGAAGTACAGCTTGTGAATTTCCGCCAGTACTACCTTTCCGAGGGCAGCAGGCAAGGCTGATGTGAAGGAAACGGCGAGGGGGAGTCGTCTCGAACTCCAGCCTGTATCCCTGTGATACTACTTGCAGAACCCAGGGATCCATCTGTGGGCAAGCCCACTGGTCCCTGCAGTTCCCGAGACGCGCCCCCACCGCACCTGTCTCCACCTGTGGAGCCCCAGCGTCATGCGGTGGACTCAGAGGAAGCGAGGGAAGAGATTTGATCCTGGGAACTGGCTGACTGGTGCAGCTTTTTCCTTCTTCCCTTGTCTCTGTGTAGAAAGGAAGCGCCTTTGATCCGCTTGCTTTTCTGAAGCCGAAAGGACTGTACCTGAAAATACGGTGCTTTCTTAGGCTTTTGTGAGGAAACCTGAGGTAAAAAATTTTCTTCCCAGCTGTTGCTGTGGATACGAGGTCCCAGAGACCATCCCCAAACAATTCCTCACCCTTATAAGGCAGAATCTCCATGTGCCTTTTAAATGCAGCATCACCTGTCCACTGCCAGGTTTCTATTACCCTCCTGGCAGAATGGACATTGCATTAATTCTGGATGCCAGCCGGCAAATATCCCTCTGTGCATCCTTTATATATATGACAACGTCTTAAATATGCTCAATGTTAGCAAATATTATCCCTGTCTTAGCTATTATCTGACAGGGTATCAGACCACGCTGCAGCAGCACTATTTATGCTGAGGTAATAGCAGGCTTCAGTGTATAACCTGAGTGTGTAATTACAGACTTCAGGATCGCCTCCTGCTTTTTATCAGCAGGTTCCTTCAAGGTGACCGTATCCGAAGACGGCAGTGCCACCTTTTGACAAACGTGTGAGCGCCTTATCCACCCCAAGGGATATCTCCCAACGTGACCTATCCTCTGGCGGGAAAGGGTACGCCATCAGTAACTTTTTAGAAATCACCAGTTTCTTATCGGGGGAAACCACGCTTCTTTTCACACTTCATTCATTCATCTGATGGGGGAACAAAACACTGGCTGCTTTTTCTCCCCAAAAATAAAACCCTTTTTATGTGGTACTTGGGTTCATGTCAGAAAATGCGTAACACATTTTTAATTGCCGAAATCATGTAACGGATGTTCCTAGTGGATTGTGTATATGTCTCAACCTCGTCGACACTGGAGTCAGACTCCGTGTCGACATCTGTGTCTGCCATCTGAGGTAACGGGCGTTGTTTGAGCCCCTGATGGCCTTTGAGACGCCTGGGCAGGCGCGGACTGAGCAGCCGGCTGTCCCACAGCTGTTACGTCATCCAGCCTTTTATGTAAGGAGTTGACACTGTCGGTTAATATCTTCCACCTATCCATCCACTCTGGTGTCGGCCCCACAGGGGGTGACATCCCATTTATCGGCCTCCGCTCCGCCTCCACGTATCCAACATGTCGACACAGCCGTACCGACACACAGCACACACACAGGGAATGCTCTGATAGAGGACAGGACCCCACTAGACCTTTGGGGAGACAGAGGGAGAGTATGCCAGCACACACCAGAGCGCTATATATATATATATACAGGGATAACCTTATATAAGTGTTTTTCCCTTTATAGCTGCTGTATTGTTATACTGTGCCTAATTAGTGCCCCCCTCTCTTTTTTAACCCCTTTCTGTAGTGTAGTAACTGCAGGGTAGATCCAGGGAGCTTCCCTCCAACGGAGCTGTGAGAGAAAATGGCGCCAGTGTGCTGAGGAGATAGGCTCCGCCCCCTTCTCGGCGGCCTTTCTCCCGCTTTTTGTGAAAATCTGGCAGGGGTTAAAATTCATCCATATAGCCCAGGAGCTATATGTGATGTATTTTTAGCCAGCCAAGGTGTTTCTATTGCTGCTCAGGGCGCCCCCCCCTAGCGCCCTGCACCCTCAGTGACCGGAGTGTGAAGTGTGCTGAGAAGCAATGGCGCACAGCTGCAGTGCTGTGCGCTACCTTGTGGAAGACAGGATGTCTTCTGCCGCCGATTTGCCGGACTCTTCTTGCTTCTGGCTCTGTAAGGGGGCCGGCGGCGCGGCTCTGGGACCGAGCTCCAAGGCTGGGCCTGTGAGCGGTCCCTCTGGAGCTAATGGTGTCCAGTAGCCAAGAAGCCCAATCCACTCTGCACGCAGGTGAATTCGCTTCTTCTCCCCTTAGTCCCTCGATGCAGTGAGCCTGTTGCCAGCAGGTCTCACTGAAAATAAAAAACCTAAACTAAAACTTTCACTAAGAAGCTCAGGAGAGCCCCTAGTGTGCACCCTTCTCGTTCGGGCACAAAAATCTAACTGAGGCTTGGAGGAGGGTCATAGGGGGAGGAGCCAGTGCACACCAGATAGTCCTAAAGCTTTCTTTAGATGTGCCCAGTCTCCTGCGGAGCCGCTATTCCCCATGGTCCTTACGGAGTTCCCAGCATCCACTAGGACGTCAGAGAAATGTAAAAATAATAATAATTATTATTATTGTTTGGGTTTAGAAAGAAAGAAAGAAAGAAAGAAAGAAAGAAAGAAAGAATTAATTCTGAAAATGTCACTAAATTTTAATCAGGATTCTTTTTACCTATAACATTGTGTTCTAAACAGATTTTAAAAAGCAGCTATCAGGTGAGGGGAAATCTGCAGACAATTCAAACTAAAAATATTTTAGGTTTTTGTGGAGACCCAAACAGTGGAACTCTTACTTATCATCCAATCCCCAGGTGTACTGTCAATTCCTTATTGGTAAAATCTGTATTTCCCCATTCATAAATAGTTCTAGCTGCTCTAGTTACTTTCCTTTTAGTCATATTTTTGCACACTGATAACACCGTTAGGGGGTATGTTGAGGATATTAAAATAAATGTTATTTACTAAAAACTGTTATAATAAGGGAGACCTTTTTGTGGATATGCCTACCTGCTACCTGAAGAGATCCTAGGGTAGGTCTACATTAGCAAATGTAAGTTGTGCAAGTCCATACTATAGTATCAGTTAACATTAGCAATATTAGACTGTTGTGCAAGTCAAATAACTGTAAAATATTATATCCCGGACGAGCACCCAATTGTTAAAGTTGATTAACATACAGGATAGAAAAAGCAATACCTTTTACACTGAAATTCGAGCAGCTGTGGCTGCTGGATGTAATCTTTAACCTACGTACTTTTTACTCACTTAGCGTACACACACACCGACACGCTGTAAGCACAATGCAGCTACACGTGTGGCTGAAATACACTTTAAACCTTAGCAGGAAAGAGACACGACACCAATTGTATTTAAAATGCTGGGATCCAACCCACCAACATATAACCGCAAAAAGGGGGTTTCAATAACAATACAATCACAATAAGAGAAAAGAGGCTACAATCAATGATACATATGTTTGTTTCGCCAGTGCACACGAACCCGGTGCTCAGTCAATCAAGCAAGATAACCTTCAGAAAGAGAGAGAGAGAGAGAGAGAGACCGGCCAGGCAGCTTGCTTTTTATACATTTGGCTAAAACATAATACAATAGAAACTGTAATCTCTTCACCTATAGGTCAAAGTGCTGGTCATTTACAGTACAGGAGGGGTCATAGGTTGGTTTGAATTGGTGGGCGATGCCTGGTCCAGGTGCACTTGCAGTTGGTCTCCACTGGGTTCCCTCCGAATATCAGAGTACAGTAAATACAGTATAATAGTAATAATAAGATTTTACTTACCGATAAATCTATTTCTCGTAGTCCGTAGTGGATGCTGGGGACTCCGTCAGGACCATGGGGATTAGCGGCTCCGCAGGAGACAGGGCACAAAAATAAAGCTTTAGGATCAGGTGGTGTGCACTGGCTCCTCCCCCTATGACCCTCCTCCAAGCCTCAGTTAGGATACTGTGCCCGGACGAGCGTACACAATAAGGAAGGATTTTGAATCCCGGGTAAGACTCATACCAGCCACACCAATCACACCGTACAACTTGTGATCTGAACCCAGTTAACAGTATGACAAACGTAGGAGCCTCTGAACAGACGGCTCACAACAATAACAACCCGATTTTTTTGTAATAATAACTATGTACAAGTATTGCAGACAATCCGCACTTGGGATGGGCGCCCAGCATCCACTACGGACTACGAGAAATAGATTTATCGGTAAGTAAAATCTTATTTTCTCTGACGTCCTAGTGGATGCTGGGGACTCCGTCAGGACCATGGGGATTATACCAAAGCTCCCAAACGGGCGGGAGAGTGCGGATGACTCTGCAGCACCGAATGAGAGAACTCCAGGTCCTCTTTAGCCAGGGTATCAAATTTGTAGAATTTTACAAACGTGTTCTCCCCCGACCACGTAGCTGCTCGGCAGAGTTGTAATGCCGAGACCCCTCGAGCAGCCGCCCAGGATGAGCCCACCTTCCTTGTGGAATGGGCCTTGACAGATTTAGGCTGTGGCAGGCCTGCCACAGAATGTGCAAGTTGAATTGTGCTACAAATCCAACGAGCAATCGTCTGCTTAGAAGCAGGAGCACCCAGCTTGTTGGGTGCATACAGTATAAACAGCGAGTCAGATTTTCTGACTCCAGCCGTCCTTGAAATATATATTTTCAATGCCCTGACAACGTCCAGCAACTTGGAGTCCTCCAAATCGCTAGTAGCCGCAGGCACCACAATAGGCTGGTTCAGGTGAAACGCTGACACCACCTTAGGCAGAAACTGAGGACGCTTCCGCAGTTCTGCCCTGTCCGAATGGAAAATCAGATATGGGCTTTTATACGATAAAGCCGCCAATTCTGACACTCTCCTGGCTGAAGCCAGGGCCAGTAGCATGGTTACTTTCCATGTAAGATATTTCAAATCCACCGATTTGAGTGGCTCAAACCAATGGGATTTGAGAAAATCCAAAACTACATTAAGGTCCCACGGAGCCACTGGGGGCACAACCGGGGCTGTATATGTAGTACTCCTTTTACAAAAGTCTGGACTTCAGGAACTGAAGCCAATTCTTTCTGGAAGAAAATCGACAGGGCCGAAATTTGAACCTTAATGGACCCCAATTTTAGGCCCATAGACAATCCTGTTTGCAGGAAATGTAGGAATCGACCCAATTGAAATTCCTCCGTGGGGGCCTTCCTGGCCTCACACCACGCAACATATTTTCTCCAAATGCGGTGATAATGTTGTGCAGTCACCTCCTTCCTGGTTTTTACCAGTGTAGGAATGACCTCTTCCGGAATGCCTTTTTCCCTTAGAATTCGGCGTTCAACCGCCATGCCGTCAAACGCAGCCGCGGTAAGTCTTGGAATAGACACGGTCCCTGCTGAAGCAGGTCCCGTCTTAGAGGTAGAGGCCACGGATCTACCGTGAGCATCTCCTGAAGTTCCGGGTACCAAGTTCTTCTTGGCCAATCCGGAGCCACGAGTATCGTTCTTACTCCCCTTTGCCGTATAATTCTCAGTACTTTTGGTATGAGAGGCAGAGGAGGAAACACATACACTGACTGGAACACCCACGGTGTTACCAGAGCGTCCACAGCTATTGCCTGAGGGTCTCTTGACCTGGCGCAATACCTGTCCAGTTTTTTGTTGAGGCGAGACGCCATCATATCCACCTTTGGTTTTTCCCAACGGTTCACAATCATGTGGAAGACTTCTGGATGAAGTCCCCACTCTCCCGGGTGTAGATCGTGTCTGCTGAGGAAGTCTGCTTCCCAGTTGTCCACTCCCGGAATGAACACTGCTGACAGTGCTATCACATGATCTTCCGCCCAGCGAAGAATCCTTGCAGCTTCTGCCATTGCTCTCCTGCTTCTTGTGCCGCCCTGTCTGTTTACGTGGGCGACTGCCGTGATGTTGTCCGACTGGATCAACACCGGCTGACCCTGAAGCAGGGGTTTTGCCAGGCTTAGAGCATTGTAAATCGCTCTTAGCTCCAGTATATTTATGTGAAGAGACATCTCCAGGCTTGACCATACTCCCTGGAAGTTTCTTCCCTGTGTGACCGCTCCCCAGCCTCTCAGACTGGCATCCGTGGTCACCAGGACCCAGTCCTGTATGCCGAATCTGCGGCCCTCTAACAGATGAGCACTCTGCAACCACCACAGAAGAGACACCCTTGTCCGTGGCGATAAGGTTATCCGCTGATGCATCTGCAGATGCGATCCGGACCATTTGTCCAGCAGATCCCACTGAAAAGTTCTTGCGTGAAATCTGCCGAATGGAATCGCTTCGTAAGAAGCCACCATTTTTCCCAGGACCCTTGTGCAATGATGCACTGACACTTTTCCTGGTTTTAGGAGGTTCCTGACTAGCTCGGATAACTCCCTGGCTTTCTTCTCCGGGAGAAACACCTTTTTCTGGACTGTGTCCAGAATCATCCCTAGGAACAGCAGACGTGTCGTCGGAAACAGCTGCGGTTTTGAAATATTTAGAATCCACCCGTGCTGTCGTAGAACTACTTGAGATAGTGCTACTCCGACCTCCAACTGTTCTCTGGACCTTGCCCTTATCAGGAGATCGTCCATTTTCTTTGAAGAAGAATCATCATTTCGGCCATTACCTTGGTAAGGACCCGGGGTGCCGTGGACAATCCAACCGGCAGCGTCTGAAACTGATAGTGACAGTTCTGTACCACGAACCTGAGGTACCCTTGGGGAGAAGGGCAAATTGGGACATGGAGGTAAGCATCTGTCCCGGGACACCATATAGTCCCCTTTTTCCTGGTTCGCTATCACTGCTCTGAGTGACTCCATCTTGATTTGAACCTTTTTATGTAAGTGTTCAAATATTTCAGATTTAGAATAGGTCTCACCGAGCCGTCTGGCTTCAGTACCACAATATAGTGTGGAATAATACCCCTTTCCTTGTTGTAGGAGGGGTACTTTGATTATCACCTGCTGGGAATACAGCTTGTGAATTGTTTCCACTACTGCCTCCCTGTCGGAGGGAGACGTTGGTAAAGCAGACTTCAGGAACCTGCGAGGGGGAGACGTCTCGAACTTCCAATCTGTACCCCTGGGATACTACTTGTAGGATCCAGGGGTCCACTTGCGAGTGAGCCCACTGCGTGCTGAAACTCTTGAGACGACCCCCCACCGCACCTGAGTCCGCTTGTACGGCCCCAGCGTCATGCTGAGGACTTGGCAGAAGCGGTGGAGGGCTTCTGTTCCTGGGAATGGGCTGCCTGCTGCAGTCTTCTTCCCTTTCCTCTATCCCATGGCAGATATGACTGGCCTTTTGACCGCTTGCCCTTATGGGGACGAAAGGACTGAGGCTGAAAAGACGTTGTCTTTTTCTCCTTTATACGGCAATACTTCCATGTGCCGTTTGGAATCTGCATCACCTGACCACTGTCGTGTCCATAAACAACTTCTGGCAGATATGGACATCGCACTTACTCTTGATGCCAGAGTGCAAATATCCCTCTGTGCATCTCGCATATATAGAAATGCATCCTTTAAATGCTCTATAGTCAGTAAAATACTGTCCCTGTCAAGGGTATCAATATTTTCAGTCAGGGAATCCGACCAAGCCACCCCAGCGCTGCACATCCAGGCTGAGGCGATCGCTGGTCGCAGTATAACACCAGTATGTGTGTATATACTTTTTAGGATATTTTCCAGCCTCCTATCAGCTGGCTCCTTGAGGGCGGCCCTATCTGGAGACGGTACCGCCACTTGTTTTGATAAGCGTGTGAGCGCCTTATCCACCCTAAGGGGTGTTTCCCAACGCGCCCTAACTTCTGGCGGGAAAGGGTATACCGCCAATAATTTTCTATCGGGGGAACCCCACGCATCATCACACACTTCATTTAATTTATCTGATTCAGGAAAAACTACAGGTAGTTTTTTCACACTCCACAAAATACCCTTTTTTGTGGTACTTGTAGTATCAGAAATATGTAACACCTCCTTCATTGCCCTTAACAAGTAACGTGTGGCCCTAAAAGAAAAATACGTTTGTTTCTTCACCGTCGACACTGGAGTCAGTGTCCGTGTCTGTGTCTGTGTCGACCGACTGAGGTAAAAAGACGTTTTAACGCCCCTGACGGTGTTTGAGACGCCTGGACGGGTACTAATTGGTTTGCCGGCCGTCTCATGTCGTCAACCGACCTTGCAGCGTGTTGACATTATCACATAATTCCTTAAATAAGCCATCCATTCCGGTGTCGACTCCCTAGAGAGTGACATCACCATTACAGGCAATTGCTCCGCCTCCTCACCAACATCGTCCTCATACATGTCGACACACACGTACCGACACACAGCACACACACAGGGAATGCTCTGATAGAGGACAGGACCCCACTAGCCCTTTGGAGAGACAGAGGGAGAGTTTGCCAGCACACACCAAAACGCTATAATTATACAGGGACAACCTTTATATAAGTGTTTTTCCCTTATAGCATCTTAATATATATAATCATATCGCCAAATAAGTGCCCCCCCTCTCTGTTTTAACCCTGTTTCTGTAGTGCAGTGCAGGGGAGAGCCTGGGAGCCTTCCCACCAGCATTTCTGTGAGGGAAAATGGCGCTGTGTGCTGAGGAGAATAGGCCCCGCCCCCTTTTTGGCGGGCTTCTTCTCCCGTTTTTCTGAGACCTGGCAGGGGTTAAATACATCCATATAGCCCCAGGGGCTATATGTGATATATCTTTTAGCCAGTATAGGTATTTCATTGCTGCCCAGGGCGCCCCCCACAGCGCCCTGCACCCTCAGTGACCGCTGGTGTGAAGTGTGTGACAACAATGGCGCACAGCTGCAGTGCTGTGCGCTACCTCATGAAGACTGAAAAGTCTTCTGCCGCCGGTTTCTGGACCTCTTCACTTTTCGGCATCTGCAAGGGGGTCGGCGGCGCGGCTCCGTGACCGGACTCCATGGCTGGGCCTGTGTTCGATCCCTCTGGAGCTAATGGTGTCCAGTAGCCTAAGAAGCCAATCCATCCTGCACGCAGGTGAGTTCACTTCTTCTCCCCTAAGTCCCTCGTTGCAGTGAGCCTGTTGCCAGCAGGACTCACTGTAAAATAAAAAACCTAAAAACTTTTTCTAAGCAGCTCTTTAGGAGAGCCACCTAGATTGCACCCTGCTCGGACGGGCACAAAAACCTAACTGAGGCTTGGAGGAGGGTCATAGGGGGAGGAGCCAGTGCACACCACCTGATCCTAAAGCTTTATTTTTGTGCCCTGTCTCCTGCGGAGCCGCTAATCCCCATGGTCCTGACGGAGTCCCCAGCATCCACTAGGACGTCAGAGAAAATAAGAATTTACTTACCGATAATTCTATTTCTCGTAGTCCGTAGTGGATGCTGGGGACTCCGTAAGGACCATGGGGAATAGCGGCTCCGCAGGAGACTGGGCACAAAAGTAAAGCTTTAGAACTACCTGGTGTGCACTGGCTCCTCCCCCTATGACCCTCCTCCAAGCCTCAGTTAGGATACTGTGCCCGGACGAGCGTACACAATAAGGAAGGATTTTGAATCCCGGGTAAGACTCATACCAGCCACACCAATCACACCATATAACTTGTGATCTAAACCCAGTTAACAGCATGATAACAGAGGAGCCTCTAGAAAAGATGGCTCACTACAGCAATAACCCGATTTTTTGGTAACAATAACTATGTACCAGTATTGCAGACAATCCACACTTGGGATGGGCGCCCAGCATCCACTACGGACTACGAGAAATAGAATTATCGGTAAGTAAATTCTTATTTTCTGTAACGTCCTAAGTGGATGCTGGGGACTCCGTAAGGACCATGGGGATTATACCAAAGCTCCCAAACGGGCGGGAGAGTGCGGATGACTCTGCAGCACCAAATGAGAGAACTCCAGGTCCTCCTCAGCCAGGGTATTAAATTTGTAGAATTTTACAAACGTATTTGCTCCTGACCAAGTAGCTGCTCGGCAAAGTTGTAAAGCCGAGACCCCTCGGGCAGCCGCCCAAGATGAGCCCACCTTCCTTGTGGAATGGGCTTTTACAGATTTTGGCTGTGGCAGGCCTGCCACAGAATGTGCAAGCTGAATTGTACTACAAATCCAACGAGCAATAGTCTGCTTAGAAGCAGGAGCACCCAGCTTGTTGGGTGCATACAGAATAAACAACGAGTCAGATTTTCTGACTCCAGCCGTCCTGGAAACCTATATTTCCAGGGCTCTGACAACGTCTAGCAACTTGGAGTCCTCCAAGTCCCTAGTAGCCGCAGGCACCACAATAGGTTTATTCAGGTGAAACGCTGAAAACCACCTTAGGGAGAAACTGAGGACAAGTCCTCAATTCCGCCCTGTCCGAATGGAAAATCAGATGAGGGCTTTTACAGGATAAAGCCGCCAATTCTGACACGCACCTAGCCCAGGCCAGGGCCAACAGCATGACCACTTTCCATGTGAGATATTTTAACTCCACATATTTAAGTGGTTCAAACCAATGTGACTTTTGGAACCCAACAACTACATTTAGATCCCAAGGTGCCACTGGAGGCACAAAAGGAGGCTGTATATACAGTACCCCTTTCACAAACGTCTGAACTTCAGGGACTGAAGCTAGTTCTTTTTGGAAGAAAATTGACAGGGCCGAAATTTGAACCTTAATGGACCCCCATTTCAGGCCCATAGACACTCCTGTTTGCAGGAAATGTAGGAATCGACCTGGTTGAAAATTCCTCCGTCGGGGCCTTACTGGCCTCGCACCATGCAACATATTTTCGCCAAATGCGGTGATAATGTTTTGCGGTTATATCTTTCCTGGCTTTGATCAGGATAGGAATGACTTCATTCGGAATGCCTTTCTCCTTCAGGATCCGGCGTTCAACCGCCATGCCGTCAAACGCAGCCGCGGTAAGTCTTGGAACAGACAGGGTCCTTGCTGGAGCAGGTCCCTTCTTAGAGGTAGAGGCCACGGATCCTCCGTGAGCATCTCTTGAAGTTCCGGTTACCAAGTCCTTCTTGGCCAATCCGGAGCCACGAATATAGTGCTTACTCCTCTCCATCTTATAATTTTCAGTACCTTGGGTATGAGAGGCAGAGGAGGGAACACATACACTGACTGGTACACCCACTGTGTTACCAGAGCATCTACAGCTATTGCCTGAGGGTCCCTTGACCTGGCGCAATACTTGTCGAGTTTTATAAACATGTGGAAGACTTCTGGGTGAAGTCCCCACTCTCCCGGGTGGAGGTCGTGTCTGCTGAGGAAGTCTGCTTCACAGTTGTCCACTCCCGGAATGAATACTGCTGACAGTGCTATCACATGATTTTCCGCCCAGCGAAGAATCCTTGCAGCTTCTGCCATTGCCCTCCTGCTTCTTGTGTCACCCTGTCTGTTTACGTGGGTGACTGCCGTGATGTTGTCCGAATGGATCAACTCCGGGTGGCCTTGAAGCAGAGGTCTTGCTGAGCTTAGAGCATTGTAAATGGCCCTTAGCTTCAGGATATTTATGTGAAGTGATGTCTCCAGGCTTGACCATAAGCTCTGGAAATTCCTTCCCTGTGTGACTGCTCCCCAGCCTCGCAGGCTGGCATCCGTGGTCACCAGGACCCAGTCCTGAATGTGCGGCCCTCTAGAAGATGAGCACTCTGCAACCACCACAGGAGAGACACCCTTGTGCTTGGTGACAGGGTTATCCGCTGATGCATCTGAAGATGCGACCCGGACCATTTGTCCAGCAGGTCCCACTGGAAAGTTCTTGCGTGGAATCTGCCGAATGGGATTGCTTCGTAGGAAGCCACCATTTTTCCCAGAACCATTTCATTGATGTACTGAGACTTGGCTCGGTTATAGGAGGTTCCCGACTAGCTCGGATAACTCCCTGACTTTCTCCTCCGGGAAAAACACCTTTTTCTGGACTGTGTCCAGGATCATCCCTAAGAACAGAAGACGAGTCGTCGGAATCAGCTGCGATTTTGGAATATTGAGAATCCAATCGTGCTGCCGCAACACTACCTGAGATAGTGCTACACCGACCTCCAACTGTTCCCTGGATCTTACCCTTATCAGGGAATCGTCCAAGTAAGGGATAACTAAAATTCCCTTCCTTCGAAGGAGTATCATCATTTCGGCCATTACCTTGGTAAAGACCCGGGGTGCCGTGGACCATCCATACGGCAGCGTCTGAAACTGATAGTGACA
Source organism: Pseudophryne corroboree (assembly GCF_028390025.1). NCBI lineage: Eukaryota > Metazoa > Chordata > Amphibia > Anura > Myobatrachidae > Pseudophryne > Pseudophryne corroboree. The sequence goes on along the minus strand of NC_086449.1, from coordinate 608,538,613 downwards.
GTTCTGTACCATAAACCTGAGGTACCCTTGGTGAGAAGGGTAAATTGGGACATGAAGGTAAGCATCCTTGATGTCCCAAGACATCATGTAGTCCCCTTCTTCCAGGTTCGCAATCACTGCTCTGAGTGACTCAATCTTGAATTTGAACCTCCGTATGTAAGTGTTCAAGATTTTAGATTTAGAATCGGTCTCACCGAACCGTCCGGCTTCGGTACCACAACAGTGTGGAATAATACCCCGTTCCCTGTTGCAGGAGGGGTACCTTGATTATCACCTGCTGGGAATACAGCTTGTGAATGGCTTCCAAAACTGCCTCCCTGTCAGAAGGAGACATCGTTAAAGCCGACTTTAGGAAACGGCGAGGGGGAGACGTCTCGAATTCCAATTTGTACCCCTGAGATATCACCTGAAGGATCCAGGGGTCTACTTGCGAGTGAGCCCACTGCGCGCTGAAATTCATTGAGACGGGCCCCCACCGTGCCTGATTCTGCTTGTAAAGCCCCAGCGTCATACTGAGGGCTTGGCAGAGGCGGGAGAGGGTTTCTGTTCCTGGGAACTGGCTGATTTCTGCAGCCTTTTTCCTCTCCCTCTGTCACGGGGCAGAAATGAGGAACCTTTTGCCCGCTTGCCCACGAAAAGACTGCGCCTGATAATACGGCGTCTTCTTATGTTGAGAGGCGACCTGGGGTACAAACGTGGATTTCCCAGCTGTTGCCGTGGCCACCAGGTCTGAAAGACCGACCCCAAATAACTCCTCCCCTTAATAAGGCAATACTTCCAAATGCCGTTTGGAATCCGCATCACCTGACCACTGTCGTGTCCATAACCCTCTACTGGCAGAAATGGACAACGCACTTAGACTTGATGCCAGTCGGCAAATATTCCGCTGTGCATCACGCATATATAGAAATGCATCTTTTAAATGCTCTATAGGCAATAATATACTGTCCCTATCTAGGGTATCAATATTTTTAGTCAGGGAATCCGACCACGCCAACCCAGCACTGCACATCCAGGCTGAGGCGATTGCTGGTCGCAGTATAACACCAGTATGTGTGTAAATACATTTTAGGATACCCTCCTGCTTTCTATCAGCAGGATCCTTAAGGGCGGCCATCTCAGGAGAGGGTAGAGCCCTTGTTCTTACAAGCGTGTGAGCGCTTTATCCACCCTAGGGGGTGTTTCCCAACGCACCCTAACCTCTGGCGGGAAAGGATATAATGCCAATAACATTTTAGAAATTATCAGTTGTTATCGGGGGAAACCCACGCATCATCACACACCTCATTTAATTTCTCAGATTCAGGAAAACTACAGGTAGTTTTTCCTCACCGAACATAATACCCCTTTTTGGTGGTACTCGTATTATCAGAAATGTGTAAAACATTTTTCATTGCCTCAATCATGTAACGTGTGGCCCTACTGGAAGTCACATTTGTCTCTTCACCGTCGACACTGGAGTCAGTATCCGTGTCGGCGTCTATATCTGCCATCTGAGGTAACGGGCGCTTTAGAGCCCCTGACGGCCTATGAGACGTCTGGACAGGCACAAGCTGAGTAGCCGGCTGTCTCATGTCAACCACTGTCTTTTATACAGAGCTGACACTGTTACGTAATGCCTTCCAACAGTTCATCCACTCAGGTGTCGACCCCCTAGGGGGTGACATCACTATTACAGGCAATCTGCTCCGTCTCCACATAATTTTTCTCCTCATACATGTCGACACAAACGTACCGACACACAGCACACACACAGGGAATGCTCTGATAGAGGACAGGACCCCACTAGCCCTTTGGGGAGACAGAGGGAGAGTTTGCCAGCACACACCAGAGCGCTATATATATACAGGGATAACCTTATATAAGTGTTTTTCCTCTTATAGCTGCTGTATTTTTAATACTGCGCGTAATTAGTGCCCCCCCTCTCTTTTTTAACCCTTTCTGTAGTGTAGTGACTGCAGGGGAGAGTCAGGGAGCTTCCCTCCAACGGAGCTGTGAGGGAAAATGGCGCCAGTGTGCTGAGGAGATAGGCTCCGCCCCCTTTTCGGCGGCCTTATCTCCCGTTTTTCTGTGTATTCTGGCAGGGGTTAAATTCATCCATATAGCCCAGGAGCTACATGTGATGCATTTTTTGCCATCCAAGGTGTTTTTATTGCGTCTCAGGGCGCCCCCCCCCCCCCAGCGCCCTGCACCCTCAGTGACCGGAGTGTGAAGTGTGCTGAGAGCAATGGCGCACAGCTGCAGTGCTGTGCGCTACCTTGTTGAAGACAGGACGTCTTCTGCCGCCGATTTTCCGGACCTCTTCTGTCTTCTGGCTCTGTAAGGGGGCCGGCGGCGCGGCTCTGGGACCTATCCATGGCTGGGCCTGTGATCGGTCCCTCTGGAGCTAATGTCCAGTAGCCTAAGAAGCCCAATCCACTCTGCATGCAGGTGAGTTCGCTTCTTCTCCCCTTAGTCCCTCGATGCAGTGAGCCTGTTGCCAGCAGGTCTCACTGAACATAAAAAACCTAAAACTAAACTTTTCACTAAGCAGCTCAGGAGAGCCACCTAGTGTGCACCCTTCTCGTTCGGGCACAAAAATCTAACTGAGGCTTGGAGGAGGGTCATAGGGGGAGGAGCCAGTGCACACCAGGTAGTTCTAAAGCTTTACTTTTGTGCCCAGTCTCCTGCGGAGCCGCTATTCCCCATGGTCCTTACGGAGTCCCCAGCATCCACTTAGGACGTTAGAGAAATTCTGTTCCTGCGCATATCTATGCACAGTAGCGTGCTATCTTCTGCAAACTGCTACCGGAATGTTGCTCTTAAAATACCCTACAGCTGGATACCAAAACACCATCTCCTAACCTAATGCTGTCCCCTCATATCCTGTAAAGGTGAATCCCTTTGTTATTGTACCCTTTAAACAAGTATAACTTGCTGGTGTGGTGCATGTGGGCTGTGTGTACATTTTGCACTATGTGGATTAAATATGAGATATGTCTTTGTGGCTTTTCCATGCGAATACAAATGCTACCGTAATTACTCATACCACGCGCTAATACGCACTACCGCGTGAGCGATTATACATAGATTGCGGGCATGTGCACGTACGGCGGAACAAGTACACGCACGGAGGCCATCTGTGTGGTGTTTGTACTTGGTGCATGTGACAATAATATTTTCAACTTCGACACTGTGTAGTTGGTTCCATATGGATACATTCTCCAATGCAATTGTTCTTATGCGATCAAATAACGAGTTTTATGGTAAGAACTTACCTTTGTTAAAACTCTTTCTGCAAGGTACACTGGGCTCCACAAGGCGACCACCCTGACGCACTTAGCTTATTTGGGTTGGTATGGCATTAGCCGCTGACACTTCTCCTGTCGGGAGAGTGTGGTGTTTGTGGCAACTGGCAGTTGTCGTCTTTTACTTGCTACTGCATTGGGCTGGTTAACAAAACTGAGCTCCTGTGCACGGAGGCGGCGCTATGCATCTTGGGAAGAAGGTCAAAGTTTTTGAGCCTGTTGGTGCTTCGGATCAAGATCCTACTCTACACCCCTATGTCTATCCTTGTGGAGCCCAGTGTACCTCGCAGAAAGAGTTTTTTCTGTTGCGGAGTACACTGGGCTCCACAAGGATAGACATAGGGATGTCCTAAAGCAGTTCCTTATGGGAGAGGATGCACTGTAGCGGGCACAAGAACCCTGTGTCCTAAGGAAGCATCCTGGGAAGCGGCAGTATCGAAGGCATAGAACCTTATGAACGTGTTCACAGAGGACCACTTAGCCGCCTTGCACAATTGTTCAAAGGTCGCACCACGTTTGGCCGCCCAAGAAGGTACAACAGACCGAGTAGAATGGGCCATAATGTGATCAGGAGCAGAGAGACCAGCCTTCACATAAGCATGTGCAATCACCATTATAATCCAGCTGGCCAGCGTTTGCTTGTGAGCAGGCCAGCCCCATTTGAGAAACCCAAACACAACAAAAAGAGAATCAGATTTCCTAATAGGAGCAGTTCTCTTCACATAGATACAGAGAGCCCGTACCACATCCAAAGACCGCTCTTTGGGAGACAGATCAGGAGAAACAAGTGCCGGAACTACAATCTCCTGATTAAGGTGGAACGAAGAAACCACCTTAGGTAGATAGCCAGGAAGAGTCCCAAGAACCGCCCAGTCACGGTGAAATATCAGATATGGGGAACTACAAGACAAGGCACCCAAATCCGACACTCTTCTAGCTGAAGCAAGAGCCAGCAGAAACACCACCTTAAGGGAAAGCCACTTAAGGTCAGCTGAACTAAGAGGTTCAAACGGAGACTCTTGTAACGCCTCCAAAACCACCGACAAGTCCCAAGGAGCCATAAGCAGGACATAGGGAGGTTGGATACGCAACACGCCCTGAGTAAAGGTATGCACATCAGGTAAGGTCGCATTTTTTCTCTGAAACCACACCAACAAGGCAGATATTTGAACCTTGAGGGAGGCCAGACGCAGGCCTAAGTCCAGGCCCCGCTGAAGAAAAGCCAACAACTTGGCTATACTAAACTTGGAAGCGTCATAATCGTTAGATGCGCACCAAACAAAGTAAGAATGCCAGACCCTATAGTAAATCCGAGCCGAAGCCTTTTTCCGGGCCCACAACATACTTTGAATGACCGCCTCAGAAAACCCTTTAGCCCTTAAGACGGAAGCTTCAAGAGCCACGCCGTCAAAGACAGCCGGGCTAGGTCCTGGTAGACACAGGGGCCCTGAATGAGGAGGTCTGGGCGTTGTGGAAGTAAAATTGGACGCTCTAACGATAGGCCTTGCAGGTCTGAGAACCAGTGCCGTCTGGGCCACGCTGGAGCTATGAGAAGCAGAATTCCTTTTTCTTGCTTGAACTTCCGAATTACCCTGGGCAGGAGTGACACCGGAGGGAACACGTACGGCAGCCAAAACCTCCACGGTACCGCCAGCGCATCCACGAATGCTGCTTGAGGATCCCTTGTCCTTGCTCCGAAGACCGGAACTTTGTGATTGTGTCGAGACGCCATCCGATCTACGTCTGGAAGGTCCCACCTTTCCACTATGAGTTGAAACACTTCTGGATGGAGGCCCCACTCGCTGGCATGCACGTCCTAATGACTGAGAAAGTCCGCTTCCCAATTCAGGACTCCCGGAATGAATATTGCCGATATGGCCGGTAGATGGCGTTCTGCCCACTGTAGAATCCGTAAGACTTCCTTTATTGCCAAACGGCTTCGAGTGCCGCCTTGATGATTTATGTAAACCACTGTGGTGGTGATGTCCGACTGTACTTGAACAGGACGGTTCTAAATGACATGCTGGGCTAGGTTCAAGGCATTGAAGACCACCCGCAATTCCAGAATGTTGATCGAGAGGAAAGATACCTCCTTGGTCCACCGACCCTGAAGGGCGTGTTGCTCCAGCACTGCGCTCCAACCTCTTAGACTGGCATCTGTCGTCAACAGGACCCAGTTGGATATCCAGCAGGGACGACCCCTGCACAATTGTTGGTCCCGGAGCCACCAGTGTGGGAGGACAGACGGACCTCCGGAGTCAAGAAGATCATTTGAGATCTGATCCGGTGAGGCAGGCCATCCCACTTGGCTAGAATCAGCCTCTGGAGGGGGCGAGAATGGAATTGAACATACTCCACCATGTCGAATGCTGATACCATGAGGCCCAGCACCTGCATTGCCGAATGTATCGACACTTGCGGACGAGAAAGGAAGCAACAAATTCTGTCCTGAATCTTCAGGACTTTCTCCTGAGACAAGAACAACCTCTGGTTGTGAGCGTCCAACAACTCTCCCAGGTGCACCATGCTCTGAGCAGGGACCAGGGAGGATTTCTTCCAGTTGATGAGCCACCCGAGGGCTTGTAGAAACTGGAACGTCATATCCAGATGACGCAGGAGAAGATCTGGGGAATTTGCCAGGATTAACAAGTCGTCCAGATACGGCAGTATCCTGACCCCTTGACGGCGGAGTACCACCGTCATCACCGCTAAACTTTGGTGAAGACTCGCGGAGCCGTTGTTAAACCAAAAGGTAACGCCCGAAACTAGTAATGTAGGTTGCCAATAGCGAACCTCAGGTATTGTCGATGTGACACTGCTATGGGAATATGCAGGTAAGCATCCTGTATATCCAGGGAGACCATGTAGTCCCCAGGTTCCAAGGCCAGAACTATAGAGCGAAGGGTTTCCATACGGAACTTGGAAACCTTCACAAACCTGTTCAATGCCTTGAGGTTGAGAATGGGCTGGGAGAACCCATTTGGTTTTGGGACTAGAAACAGCGGAGAATAGTACCCCCGGCCCCTCTGCGCAAGAGGCACCTGTACTATGACTCCTGTATCCAGGAGGGTCTGAACCACCGAGTGTAGAGTTTTTGCCTTTGTCTGCTCCAAAGGGACGTCTGTCTGGCAAAATCGATGAGGGGGTCGGTATTTGAAGGCTATGGCGTAACCTCGAGTGACGACTTCCCGTACCCAGGCATCTGAAGTGGTCTTCAACCATACCTGGGTATACACTAGAAGCCGGCCCCCCACCCTGGGATCCCCCAGGGGGAGGCCCGCCCCGTCATGCGGCAGGCTTTTCAGTCTTGGCAGCTGGCTGACGGGCAGCCCAGGCTCTTTTGGGCTTCGGATTACCAGGTTTGGAAGTGCGGGCCTGCTTATGGTACGCCTGACCTTTTGCTTTACCTGAAGGACGAAAGGGGCGAAAGGACGTACCTTTAGCCTTCGACACAGAAGGAGCGGTATTAGGCAGACAGGCAGTTTTGGCAGTAGCCAAGTCAGCCACAATCTTATTTAAAGACAAAAAAGTTTTTTGGGAGTGTGTAAACACTCCCACTCCTGGCGCACCTTAATTAGATAAATTAAAAGAAAGCTAGACAACAGCTGCAAGCACTGGAGGACTGCTAGTTCCCCCAAGAGACAGAAATAAGAATATATACACAAGTGCTGCGCTTGAAGTGAGCTTGGTTATTTGGTACTTAGTGAATAAAAATATATATAAATATATAGGTGTCTGCTTTAATCAATCAACAACTCACACGGAACTTGCTAATAGACAAATTTAATAACACACACAAGATAAATAAAAGAACAATTGTAAAAACAAATGTTTAAAACTGGCTCAAGCACACTGATATGTTTGCTGAATAAATCACTGAAATGAAAAGTTGGTAGATAGTGTCACTTCAATGTTGCCACATAGACCTGATTATGGTCTCTTTGTATCAATTGAAACTGATGAATGACAGTTAGTACAGCCTAATGGAGAATGAATGAGAGAAAGCTCTTGTACCTCTAAGCTACTGGCGTCCCAGTGCAGAGGAGAAGCCGCTGATTATAGTTACCCGTCCTGCGGGAAGATGCAATGACGCGGCACAAGAGGTACCGGAGCAGCTACCGTGCGTCCGCCGTTGGCACTAGCAAAGTGCAGATGGTAGGATCCTGGCGAGCCGGTAGTGACGCTGCAGTTGTACGCTGGGCTGGCGTTCCGGTCAAATGTTCTCCACGGCTGATTAAACAGGTTCAATTAACACCGCTGCGGGTGAAAGTGGCTGGCAACACTCAGTGCGTCCGTGAGCAATGCAAAGGAGTGACGTCAACGCGTTTCGTCCCGTATCCCGGGACTTCCTCAAGACGATTAAATCTTATTTAAGTCCTCCCCAAACAGAATATCTCCCTTGAAAGAGAGTACCTCCAGGGTTTTTCTAGAGTCCAGATCCACAGACCAGGATCTCAGCCACAATATCCGGCGAGCCAGGACTGACGTAGTAGAGGCCTTGGCTGCTAGGATACCGACATCAGAAGCCGCCTCTTTAATATATTGAGAAGCTGTGACAATATATGACAAGCATTGTCTAGCATGGTCAGAAGAGATTTCAGCTTTAACTCCAAGGCCCATGCTTCAATAGTCTCTGCAGCCCATGTAGCTGCAATAGTGAGCCTTTGTGCAGCACCCGTGAGGGTGTAAATCGCTTTCAGACAATCCTCCACACGTTTATCCGTAGGCTCTTTTAGAGACGTGACGGTAGTGACAGGTAGAGCTGAGGAAACCACCATCCTAGCCACATGTGAGTCTACTGGAGGAGGCGTATCCCAATTTTTAGACAGCTCTGGCGCGAGGGGATAGCGAGTAAGCATCTTCTTTTGAGGCACAAACTTCGTACCCGGGTTTTACCAGGGTTCCTGATGTATATCCACTAGGTGGTCAGAGTGAGGTAAAACTTGCTTAACCACCTTCTAACGCTTGAACCTGGTTTCTTAGAAGGGACGGATGGCTCGGGATAATCCGTAATCTGCAGAATTAACTCAATAGCCTCCAAAAGATCAGGAACATCCACATGTGAACTACCCTCCCCATCAGCAATATCTGAGTCAGAACCTGAGGGGTCAGTAAATGTGCCGTCTTCATCAGACGAGGTGTCAGTGACAGCAGTGGATTGTGAGGAGATAAGCGCTCGTTTAGAGGACCTCTTGGACTTAGGCGAGCGTTGGTCAGACTTTTTAGTAGTCAAGGACTGGTTCAACTTCTTCAATTGAGCAGATAAATCGTCCGCCCACGGCGGGTTAGCTGCAGGGACCACATACGGGTGTACCGGCATTGGGGGTCCCATAGGGGGTGTTAGTTTATGTACTAGCGTATGCAGAAGCATGGAAAAAGCGGCCCACGGTGGGTCAGTATGTGCCTCGTTGCCACAGTCCCACTGGGGGGCAAGGAGCCCCCGAAACCAGAGCCCATAGCTGCTATATTCTCCTCATATGGCCCTGTGGCGTCAGCAACACCAGCAGTGTGCTCAGTCCCAGAACCGTTACCCTCAGAAGCAGACATGATATAACTTGCAGTATGAGGTTAACACAGTACAATTATCAGCAGCACTATACCTCTGAACCCAAACCCCTGCGCAGTGTAGTCAGCACTAGCAGAGATAAAGAAGAGATATAGTGACTAAATCACAGAGAAAAATACATAATACAGTATATCTTTGTGAAAATCTTATATTAGATAACACCTGACGCACCAAGCCCCCTCAGGTTATGGAATATAGGGATAGCAGGTTGAGTGAAAGACACGAAATGGACACCACTCAGCTATCAAATGCACACACAGAAAGTCACAGTTTGTACAATGCAGAGGTTATTACTGACAATAATACTGCACTGGACTAACTTACACAGCTATATAACAATAGATATAACAGTACACAGTAAGAACTGGATGTATATCGCAGGGTAATTGTACTAGAAAACCCTAAGTGCACTCTTTCTTAACTATCACTGTCTAAAAAGGCAGGTAGAATACTTAAGTGTCATGTAAAGGCACAGCGCTGACAGCCAGGCGGCTTTACATAGGAGGATTTGCCCAAGCAGTCCCAGGAACAGTGAACTGAGGTATAATGGTGCCACAGACACTGACAGGGAGTGAGGAAAAGACAGATATGCAGCTCCAGGGCGGGAACACTTGCTAGAAATGGCGCCTTGGGGCTGGGGGAGGGGCTTCAGGTCTAAGCCTTATCCCCTCTGCTGGCAAACCCACCGGGTACTGTGGGCGATATAAGAATTGGTTTAGAGAGAAAACCTGATCTGCGCCCATGCCCTGGTGATCTAGTGGGATCGCCTGTACTGCCACAGTGTCCACCGCCAGCGCGCGGCCCACCTCCCACTGACCGCGCTGGATCGTGATAAAGACCGGGTCCCGCTAGCGGGACCCACTTACCACCTCCTGAAGCGCGGCCACGCGATCCTGGAGAGCCCCAGCCGTGTGTGTCTAACGTGAAGAAAACCGGAGCCTCCGCTGTAGGTACCCGGCAACCAGGGCTCGGGAGTGTACAGCGCTGCTGGGGTGAGCTGGAGCTGCAGCAGGCAATGTCTACTTACATCCAGCACAATCTGTGCCTCTGCTGCAGCCCTTGTAGTCTTCTTTTTTCCTCAGAAAAAGCTTTTTCTAGAGCTGCTGTGAGCAGCTCTTCCTGTCACATGCTTGCACTGCAAGCACCAACTACAAACTGAGCTCCTTGGCGCGGAGGCGGGGTGATATAGGAGGCGGCGCTATGCATCTTGGGAAGAAGGTCAAAGCTATTGAGCCTGTTGGTGCTTCGGATCAAGATCCTACTCTACACCCCTATGTCTATCCTTGTGGAGCCCAGTGTACCCCGCAGCAGAAATAATATTGAAATGATGTACAGTGGCCCTAACAGCCCTAGCCCATGTTAAATTCTCCCTACCACCATATCCAAACTGATTGCACTGACTGCCTGTAGTTGTCTCGCACTCAAATTGTAGTGTAAACATCAGCAAGCAGGTAGAGGTAGTACATCATCAATTATTAACAGAAGAAATAGATATGGCGTATGACTCCTGCATCGGCGCTAATGTTATCATCCAATAGTTCAGAATCAGATAAATGTGCTTTTCTTCACAGTTCCTGATAAAGGGAGTTGCTATTCTCCTACTTTTTTCTGTCTGTTCCCATTGCTTGTATTATATTACTATATTTCATATCTTCAAAGCAAATGTATAATTTTAACCCTTTAGTGATTTATAATAATTAATCACTAATTATAAACCTTTTAATAACATACTCGCAAAGGTTGTACCTAGACATATATCTGACAGGGTCGAGTGTTTTTGTGAATCTGTTAACCCTGGGCAGATCATTCAAAGGTGTAGGTGCTGGTGTATGATGAAAGCAGGGAGGACGAAGAAAGTTCCATTTCATATATTTATTAAAGGCAACAATTCCAGTAAGGCGTTAAATGACAGTTATTAGTAACCACATATATACTGATATATTGCAATGAATGGTATAATGATAAGCAGGAGCAGTCTTAAAGATGCATTGAAGATATGTTCATACAACTGAGTTTAAACAGGCTTGTGAAGAATTGTCCAAATGGAGCAATGACTGGTGCCAAACTGTAAGGAGTGTTAACTGGATATTGCAGACATAAATGAATAACTGTAGAGACTTGTACTGAAGCTTAAAGGTTAAACTGGAAGGCTGTGAAGAATTGTCCTTGATTGCAGCAACAATGGAAATGAAGAAGAGAGAAGAAAAGATCTGTTTCCGGTGCACGCAGGTTTAAAAATTAACTTTTATTATGACCTTAAAATTGTTCTACTATTTCATCCGGGTTTTCTCAGATGAACTGATGCGAAATATTAAAAACCATGTATAAAGTGGTGTGTGATTTGACAAGACTGTGTGATAGAAAGAATGAAAAAATAAATGTTAAAAACTCTCGGCTGGGTGTCTTTTTTATGTGTCTATTACCAGTGTGTATTGTCTCATATAGCTGATTTATAATATATTCTAATTCGACAGTACTACAATGGTATCTTTGATGTGATACAAAAGCGAAGCTTCTGCGAAACGTACGTAGGATGGACCGGCTGGGCGTCCTACGTGTCTATTCAAATGTTTAACTGATATATATTCAAATTATATATGCTCATCTTTGAAATTCAAAGCCGTGCACGGCACGTGTACATGCTGGGATTACCAGCGCTGCGCATTCTCATTCAGTGTGCATATAACTATTAATTAAATATCACACACTAAACACGTTTACTTGAACGCATGAGAGTGGTACTCAGTGAGATATCTCTCTGATAATCGGATGGCATCCATATATCAGATGCTGAATGTATTTGTATAAGTGAGTGAGCTATTCACAAAATATCCACTAATAGAGTGAGCTAAAGATATCTGTACATGTTTTTGGCTCATTTACACTAATATATGACAATCTAGAATGTGATGTATACATGTGGTAAAACGATTTAGGTGATGTCTCTTGGATACAGAGCCCTTGCTAGTTACCCACATTAATAAATATATATATGTGTCATAGATACTGAATAGTGATTAAAGGGTATATGCATGTACCTTAGGCACATATCAAAGTTTTTTACACACATCATCACTTCTAAGAAGTGGAAGTGACAATCAGCGACTATACACTAATTAAACAGATTCACGGCACTAATATGACACGTGCATCTGGAACGCTGCTCCCTGCTTAGCCACTCATGTGAATAGCCATAAACATTACAAGTCATACTACGGATTATAAGTTCATTGTCCACCCCCTCTCATCGGGGTGTTATGTATGTGGATATCGCTTTCTTTATATAAATATATTCCCCCGTAGATACAGTATAAACCAACCAACCCAGAGAGTGGGATATCAATCTATATATGGAAATTATATGATACCAACTAACTTAGACACATTATTATAATAGCGACCTATGTATACCCCTGTTTGTTGTGGATATTAGAATTCACACTAGATGAGCACCATTAGAAACTCATAGGGTAGCTCATCCTCATAATTATGACTATTTTGAGTTTAAAAGGGGTTTATCATTGAAAACCGTACTGTTTCCATTTGTAGGATGTACAAATATATGCTGGACTATAAGTAAGGTAGGATATATACTTATATACAAACGGAATATACCTGACACCAAGAGTGAGAGGTAAAATCACTCATATATTGGAAATCCTCTATAGTGTATTATCGTGCTGGTTATTATATTTTATATTTTACCAGGCACTATATATGGAAGACAGATGAAACACTAACAGGATAAAAGCTCTTAGAAATATTGTTAAAAATCTTTATTCTCAAATAGAGAACACTTTGACTGCTATGCGGTATTAATACGTCTGACACTATATGTGAGAGATAAATATAGCATTCAAGGAATAGATGCTCTCAATATTTGGAAGGACATTTTCATCTTCCTTTTACAAGAGCGTATCTACCATATTGTGGGGTGGACCAATCCTGTCTGTTTCGGGGATCTGACCATCCATCTAAAGAGGACATATAATACTTCATGTGAGAGATGATTATATGGGGACATTGAGATATAACTCATTAAACCATTAACACATATAAGTATGTACCAGTAATTTCAGCTTTTGATAAAGCATATTTATGCTGTCGCATCACTGCTAATATGGGAACATACTGTACGAGATATTATTTCCCTGCAACTCTCTGGAAGGAGACCATCAGTCATTTCTGAGTGTCTACTATACTAATAATTTGGGCAGTGAGCCAGAATCCCTTAGACGAGCTAATAGAACAACATTGTAACATTAATTTTACTAGTCTGGGAGAACCAAAGAGTAACATTTGAATTACATTTATTAATATTTTGAGGAAACCCAGAAATAAACATTTGTATCACATCAAAGATACCATTGTAGTACTGTCGACTAGAATATATTATAAATCAGCTATATGAGACAATACACACTGGTAATAGACACATAAAAAAGACGCCCAGCCGAGAGTTTTTAACATTTATTTTTTCATTCTTTCTATCACACAGTCTTGTCAAATCAAACACCACTTTATACATGTTTTTTAATATTTCGCATCAGTTCATCCAAGAAAACCCGGATGAAATAGTAGAACAATTATAAGGTTATAATAAAAGTTAATTTTTAAACCTGTGTGCACCAGAAACAGATCCTCTCTTTTCTTCTCTCCTTCATTTCCAGTTAATACATGATCTGTGGTAGCACCCCCTGTCTGTGTATTTAGATATTATACATATTGACATTAGGTTTTTTTTTTACAAATAACAAATACTTGCAATTATAATAGTATCTATTTAAGTTTAGTCTCCTGTGCAACAATATCCCCTTTCCCTTCCCCTCTAGTTGCAGCAACAATGAAAATACAATACTGAATAGAATACTTGTAAATTGTGAAGAAGCACTGTGAAACTGCAGCAGACGACAATGGTGAAGAATTAGTTAAACTAAGAGCTGATTAAACGAGCACCTGAGTTTAGTAGAATCTTCCAAAGGCTGTGTGATTGAAGCAGGCAGACAGGGTAACCTCTCGCAAGACTCTGGAAATCCACTTGTTTGCCACTGGGAGAGCGATTGACTGACAGCACAGCAGGGAGCTGGTGGATCTTTTGCAGTGAAGGCAGCAAGCAGACCTCTGGGAGCGGAGGTGATATCTGGACCACTGGAATCATACAGAAAACCACGGAGAGAGCACAGAGCTAGGGTACAGAATAGCTACAACAACGCACTGGCTCAGAGTAACATAAACCCAGCCTACTTAAAGGCAGCACAAGCACAGGATTGGCTAACACTTACCCACAGGTGTTTCACAAGTTCTCTCAGGTGCTCATTTGGTCTCCAACATGGCCGCCCCCTATACTGCAGACACACAGTGGTGCCCTTGGTCATTTGGTCCCCGCACTTCCGGCTCCCCGAACCTGCATCACCTCTGCCGCTGACCACGCCACATCCACATGGCCGCACTGCCCTGCGTGCAACCACGCCGGCAACAGACAGACCCCAGTAGCCGCAGAGGTGAGTGATCGGTTCGTGACAATATCTTTAAATCATTAGGAATATTCTATTCATGGAAGAATGCATGCCAGTCATATAAAATGTAAAACGTAAAAATGTATTTCCACAAACAATTGATACTCATAGAATTCACATTTATCATTATCCAGTATTGGTCAAATACAATGCAATTCACAGCAGAATATTCTCACAGGTTCAAACTATATAAGAAAGAAATAGTATGAAAGACAAGTTTGAGAAGTGTATGTACGTAGTGTGAGAAGTGTATGTACGAATGCGTATATATTTATTTATTACTGGGGATATATTACTCCATGCTCTCGGCAAATCACAGACTTCATCGAATCAAACCCTACATATATTAATAAATGCTGGAAAAACATCTATCTGAAGAAACATCTAAGGGGAATATAGATTTTGGGTTATGTATGTGTGCATGTGTGTGTGCGTGTGTGTGTGCGTGTGTGTGTGCGTGTGTGTGTGTGTGTGTGTGTGTGTGTGTGTGTGTGTGTGAGTGAGTGAGTGAGTGTGGGGGAGGGGGAGAGAGAGATAAGAGAGTTATGCCCAGAGGGGAAATTGCTTGTGTGGATGTGCGGAGGAGGGGCAGCATGTGACTACATGGTCTCTTGTACAAACCACATGGGACACAAGCTAGACTCCATTTTGGGAAGGTCCCATAATTCCAAAGTCTACAACATATGTTTCAAAAGGGAATGCCACCATCCTACAGTATGTCTCCAGGTTCAAGCACATGGCATTCTTTGTTAGGCCATAAAAAGTCACATGACAGCAGCCATTTTGAATGAACCAACATATCTCTGAAAGACTCCACTACATTCCAGAATGTATGATTTCACAATTCCAAGCCATGTAATTATACGTATCCAAATATATTTCACATTCCAGGAATCCAGTCAGTATACTGCATACTGTTCATGTCACATGAGCCATTACAAGACCAGATTATAATGCAACCACACATCCCATTGCTACAAAACACACATAACTCAAGTAACCACATGATTAACAAGACATACTATTCACAAACAATCACAATCTATTCTAAATCACCATCCACAAATGTAAACTAAAACTACCACAAACATTTTTCACAATATTCTAATTAAACCATCACCATTAACCTCAAAGCCATCCATATTACAGCAAGATACCATTGTTATTTATATTCCCAGACTAAAACTACCACAAACACATATTTAGTTATTCTATGTCATTATTATATTAGATATGGGTGGTCATTCCGAGTTGTTCGCTCGCTAGTTGCTTTTAGCAGCATTGCAAACTCTAGGCCGCTGCCCTCTGGGAGTGTATCTTAGCTTAGCAGAATAGCGAACGAAAGAGTAGCAGAATTGCTACTAAAAATTTTCAAGCAGTTTCTGAGTAGCTCCAGACCTACTCCTAGATTGCGATCACCTCAGTCTGTTTAGTTCCTGGTTTGACGTCACAAACACGCCCTGCGTTCGGCCAGCCACTGCCCCGTTTCTCCAGACACTCCTGCTTTTTTGCCTGACACACCTGCGTTTTTAGCAAACTCCCGGAAAATGCTGTTACCACCCAGAAACGTCCCTTTCCTGTCAATCACTCACCGATCAGCAGTGCGACTGAAAAGAGCTGCATGAGAAACAGCAAAACTGCTACGTTTTTAGTTAAATAACTAAGCACATGCGCGCTGCGTACCATGCGCAAGCGCATTTAGCAACAAATCGCAGCATAGCGAAAATCGGCAACGAGCGAACAACTCGGAATGACCACCATAGAGAGATTGATACTTAGCCATCTTGAGGAACTTCCAAGTAACCTGGTGATTGAAGCTGCATTCTTATAGAGTCTCTGAAGCTGTGTCTACTGCATGTGGTGGGAGCCAGAGAGTCTGTGAGAGCTGTGATTTCAAATGCTATACTAAACGTGTCCTTACCGGGTGGGATCCGGCATTTGCGCTCCTCTGCTGGCTTTCCGACCCGGCAATATACCGGGTCGGTTGCCATAGCAGCGGGGGGCGCAGCAGCAGCAGGGGCGGGGGTGGAGGCGGCGCTGGGAGATGAGCTCATCTCCTGCGCCGCCTCTCCCTATGCTGTGAATGGGAGCCGTGTCGCATCGGAACGGCTCCCATTTACACTGCACCTGACCCGGTATTCAACCCGGTAATAACCCTTCTTTTTTACCGGGTTGAATTACCGGGTCAGGCGACCCGCTAATTCTGCAAAGGACCTTTCACATCGCACACTGACCCGTTTCGACACGGCAATATGCCGTGTCGATACCGGGTTTTTAGTGCGATGTGAAAGGGGTATATGCTTGTTAGCTGTATCAGTGAGCTGGGGTTGGTTATTCAAATGCTAATTAGACACCACATGTGTAGAACCAGGCCAACATGTGTTTACTTCAATCCCAGTTTAATTCTAATCTAATCAACAATATTATTTTATAATTACATATCACTAAAATTGATATGAGGAAATGCTCTGTAATAGTTCCTTTTCACAATATCCCCAGTGCACAACATATAACACTCAATAGAACTGATAGAATAGCGGTCGCTGTATAGGAATATTTAGCAGATTCAGTTGAACTGGTTTTTAAGCAGTTCAAAAGGGTATGTGAAAGATGGTAATCATCATGCAGAGTCCTGAGTCACTGGTGGGCTTCACTCCCCTCTGGCAATGTTTTCTTTCCAGACTCCACTTTCTCTATCCTGTCAACGCATTTCAATCCACACTGGGATCTTTATCAAGGCAGAGAATCAATTATTGGGGCAGATGTATAAACCTGGAGAAGGCATAAGCAAGAGATAAACCAGTGATATGTGCAAGGTGATAAACGCACCAGCCAATCAGCTCCAATATGTAAATTAACAGTTAGGAGGTGATTGGCTGGTGCGTGTATCACCTTGCATTTTTCACTGCCATCTCCAGGTTAATACATCTGCCCCATTGTTTGTAGAAAGTAAAGGTGCATACACACTTGCCGAGAAAATGAGCAACATCGCTCATTTTCACCCTTCCTGAGCGATGCTGCTCATTTTCTCGGGAAGTGTGTATGCCGCTGCCACCAGCGATGCACGGCCCCATGATCATTAACAACCCTCGCTGTCAGCAGTGCTGGCAGCTCAATCTGGACTGTCATCCAAGAGCTACCTTCACGACCTGCGCTTATAGAGCACATCGCTTAGTATGTACCCACCTTTACATAGAATCAATTATCAAATATTTTGTATTTTCATTTTTGTGTGTGACATTTTTTGAGACACAAATGGCCAGCAAAGAAAAACAACAACATAGCAAATAGTCATTGTGCTATGTGTTGCTGAATTATTTAGAAATAAAAAATATTACCATGAAATATTATTAATAAAAATAGGATTTTGATACCTACCGGTAAATCCTTTTCTCCTAGTCCGTAGAGGTTGCTGGGGTCCACTTCATGACCATGGGGTATAGACGGTTCTGCAGGAGCCATGGGCACTCTTAAGACTTTTCAATGGGTGTGAACAGGCTCCTCCCTCTATGCCCCCCCTCCAGACCTCAGTTATAGGAACTGTGCCCAAGGAGATGGACATTTCGAGGAAAGGATTTACTTTAATACTAGTGGTGAGATACATACCAGCTCACACCTCAACCATGCCGCACAACATGGCATTCAACATAACACACGCCAACATGCATGAACCAATTACAGCAACATGCTGAAACTAATATAACACAACTTGTGTAACTATAATACCAAAACTGCAGGTAAAGTACGCACTGGGATGGGCGCCCATCATCCTCTACGGACAAGGAGAAAAGGATTTACCGGTAGGTTATCAAAATCCTATTTTCTCATACGTCCTAGAGGATGCTGGGGTCCACTTCATGACCATGGGGTTTATACCAAAGCTCCAGTAGGGGCGGGACAGTGCGGATGACCCTGCAGCACAGATTGACCGAACTTGAGGTCTTCATCAGCCAAGGTGTCAAACTTGTAGAATTTTGCAAATGTGTTTGACCCCGACCAAGTAGCTGCTCAGCAAAGTTGCAATGCCGAGACCCCCCGGGCAGCCACCCAGGATGAGCCCACCTTCCTAGTGGAATGGGCCTTCACCGACGTCGGTAACGGCAATCCAGCCGCAGTATGAGCGTGCTGAATCGTACTTCTGATCCAACGCACAATAGTCTGCTTAGAAGCAGGACACCCAATCTTTTTGGGAGTATACAGGACAAACAAAGGCTCTGTTTTCCGTATTCGAGCTGTTCTAGTGACATAAATCTTTAAAGCCCTAACCACATCTAGAGACTTTGACTCAGTGAACGTGTCAGTAACTACTGGCACCACAATAGGTTGGTTTATGTGGAAAGATGAAACCACCTTTGGAAGAAAATTTTGACGAGTTCTCAACTTTGCCCTATCTTCATGGAAGATCAGGTAAGGGCTCTTGTGAGACAAGGCCCCCAATTCAGACACCCGCCGTGCGGATGCCAATGCCAAAAGCATCACCACTTTCCAAGTAAGAAACTTCAACTCTATCTCTTGTAGAGGCTCAAACCAATCCGATTGAAGGAACTGCAACACCACATTAAGGTCCCATGGTGCCACTGGAGGCACAAATGGAGGCTGGATGTGCAGAATCCCTTTCACGAAGGTCTGAACCTCTGGAAGAGAGGCCAATTGTTTTTGGAAGAACACTGACAAGGCCGAAATCTGGACCTTGATTGACCCCAATCGGAGGCCCGCCTCCACACCAGCCTGCAGAAAATGGAGAAAACGTACCAACTGAAACTGTTCCGTAGGAGCCTTCTTGGATTCACACCAAGACACATATTTTCTCCAAATACGGTGGTAATGTTTCGACGTTACTCCTTTCCTGGCCTGAATAAGTGTGGGAATGACTTCCTTTGGAATACCCTTTCGGGCTAGGATCCGGCACTCAACAGCCATGCCATCAAACGTAGCCACGGTAAGTCTTGATACACGCACGGCCCCTGCAGCAGCAGGTACTCGCAAAGAGGAAGAGGCCGAGGATCTTTTATGAGCAACTCCTGAAGATCTGGGTACCAAGCCCTCCTTAGCCAGTATGGGGGAATGATGATTGCTTGAACCCTTGTTCTTCTTATGATTCTGAGAACTTTTGGGATCAGCGGAAGTGGAGGGAAGACATACACTGACCGGAATACCCACTGGGTCACTAGCGCATCCACTGCTATTGCTTGAGGGTCTCTCGACCTGGAACAATATTTCTGAAGCTTCTTTTTGCGATGAGATGCCATCATGTCTACTTGAGGAACTCCCCAAAGACTTGTCACCTCTGCAAAGACTTCTTGGTGGAGGCCCCACTCTTCTGGATGGAGATCGTGTATGCTGAGGAAGTCTGCTTCCCAGTTGTCTTTGAAAATTGCCAACAGAGCCTTTACATGTCTTTCTGCCCAGAGGAGGATCTTCGCCACCTCTGCCATTGCTGCTCTGCTTTTCGTTCCACCCTGCCTGTTTATGTACGCAAATGCTGTTACATTGTTCGACTGGATCTGCACGGGATGATCTTGAAGAAGATGTACCATTTGTTGAAGGCCGTTGTAAATGGCTCTCAATTCCAGCACGTTTATGTGAAGGCAGGCTTCCTGACTTGACCATTTTTCTTGGACGCTTTCCCCTCCTGAGTGACAGCTCACAAGCCTCTGAGACTTGCATCCGTGGTTACCAGGACCCAGTCCTGAATCCCGAGCCTGCGTCCCTCTAGTAGGTGAGAACTGTGTAGCCACCACAGGAGCGAAATCCTGGCTTTTGACGACAGGATTATCTTCCGGTGCATGTGTAGGTGGGATCCCGACCACTTGTCCAACAGGTCCCACTGGAATACTCTGGCATGGAACCTGCCAAACTGTATGGCCTCGTAGGCGGCCACCATCTTCCCCAACAACCGAATGCACTGATGGATCGACACACTTGATGGTTTCAATATCTGTTTTACCATTTTCTGGATTTCCGGAGCCTTTTCCACCGGAATAAATACTCTCTGAACTTCTGTGTCCAGAATCATCCCGAGAAAAGACGATCTTGTCGTCGGTTCCAACTGTGACTTTGGATAATTTATGATCCAACCGTGTTGTTGGAGTATTGACAGGGAGAGTGTGATGTTTTGTAACAACTGCTCCCTGGATCTCGCCTTTATCAGGAGATCGTCCAGATAAGGAATTATATTGACTCCTTTTTGACGAAGGAGAACCATCATCTCTGCCATCACCTTGGTGAATACCCTCGGCGTCGTGGAGAGACCGAAAGGTAACGTCTGGAATTGGTAATAGCAATCCTGAAACACAAATCTCAGATAAGCCTGGTGAGGAGGATAAATGGGGACATGCAGGTAAGCATTCTTTATGTCTACAGACACCATGTAGTCCCCCTCCTCCAGATTGGAAATCACTGCCCTCAGTGATTCCATTTTGAACTTGAATCTTTTCAAGTAGAGATTCAGATTTTTTAGGTTTAGGATCGGTCTGACCGAGCCGACCGGCTTTGGAACTACAAAAAGGCTTGGATAAAACCCCTCCCCTTGTTGTGACAAAGGTACCAGAACTATGACCTGATCCTGACATAATTTTTGGATTGCCGCTGTTACTGCTTCCCTTTCCAGAAGAGAAGCTGGCAAGGTCGATTTGAAAAACCGGCATGGGGGAACGTCTTGAAACTCCAGCTTGTATCCCTGGGACACTATTTGCAAGACCCAGGGATACAGGCCAGACAGAATCCAACCTTGGCTGAACAGTTTGAGATGTGCCCCCACCCGAGCGGCCTCCCACAAAGGAGCTCCAGCGTCATGCTGAAGATTTGGCAGAAGTAGGGGTAGACTTCTGCTCCTGGGAACCTGAAGCCGCTGTGGACTTATTTCCCTTTCCCCTTCCCCTACCTGCAAAGATGGGTGAACTCTCTCGCTTTTTTGTGCGGGTGATTTGTCTTTTTTACCGATGTAGGCGCAGAGGGCAAAAATGAAGACTTACCTGCGGAACCCGGTGAGACTAACGCATCCAGTCCATCGCCAAATAAGGCCTCACCTTCATATAGTAGAGCCTCCATATTTCTTTTGGAATCTGCATCCACGTTCCACTGGCGAATCCACAATGCCCGCCGAGCCGATACTGCCATGGTAGAGGCTTGTGAACTCAAGAGTCCAATATCTTTCATCGCTTCTAGCATGTATGCTGCAGCGTCTTTGATATTCCCTAATTTAAGGATTATCTCATCTTTATCAATCGTGTCAAATCCTGATGACACGCTTTCTGACCATTTTTCAATAGCGCGACTCACCCACGCGCAAGCAATTGTGGGCCTGAGCAGCGTACCATTGGCAACATAAATGGATTTCAATGTAGTTTCCATCTTTCGGTCTGCCGGCTCTTTTAGTGAAGCCGTGCCAGGTGCAGGGAGAATTACCTTCTTTGTCAACCTGGACAGTGCACTGTCTAACACAGGGGGTGACTCCCATTTTTTCCTGTCCTCCACCGGGAAAGGATAAGCTATCTGAATTCTCCTGGGAATACGAAATTTATTTTCGAGATTCACCCACATCCCTTCAAAGAGAGTATTAAGCTCGTGGGAAGGAGGGAAAGTGACCTTGGATTTCTTTTCTTCATAGAAATAAGCCTTCTCCTGAGGTACAGGAGTGACTTCAGTGACTTCCAGAACTTCCCTATAGCTACAATCATATATTGTATATTTTTTGCCAATTTATGATCTATTTCTCTGGAGTCACTATCGTCGACACAAGAATCAGTGTCCGTGTCGGTATCAGTATTTACAATATTCGCAAATGGTCTCTTATGTGACCCAGAGGGGTCGCCTACGGATGGAAGAACAGAGCCCTGAAAAATCACATCCTCCACAGATTTTCTCCAGCACTCAGCATGAGATTCAGACTTATCTAATCTCCTATTGATATGATGCATACTATCACGTATTTCTTTCACCCATGTAGGCTCTTGGTGTGCTGGTAGCACCACCACATTACACTTCTGTGTCCTTAAAATGGTTTCCTCTGGGGAGGAACTCCCTGCCTCTGACATGTCTTACACATGTGTACAACACACACACACACACACACACACACACACACACAGACACACTGGGACTTATAGGGGACAGACCCACAGTAAAATCTGTCAGAGGGACACAGTTTAGGAGCAGCCAGTTCACAACCCCAGCGCCAGTATCTAATGCCTGTGAACACAGGATGCCCACTGACATGCAGCGCTTTTTACACAGTAAAAACACACTTGTAAAGTACCAAATTCGCTTGTTTTCCCCCCTGTTTTGCACCCTGATACTTGTAGTAAGAAGTGAAGGAGGACCAGCGAAGTCTCTGCAGCCTGAGGAGAGAGAAAATGGCTCTGAGCAGTGTGCTGGCTGCCTGAGGAAGAAGCTCCGCCCCCACAATGGCGCGTTTTTACCTCAGAACTTTTCTTAATATTTATACTGGCGGGGGTAGGGCTGTGCCTGGGAATCTTATTCCCCCTTTTTGCCAGTTTATAATGGTGTTTTTGCTGCCCAGGACGCCCCCCCCCCAAGTGCCCTGCACCCTGCAGTGCCTGTGTGTGTGGGCAGCAATGGCGCGTTGCGCTCCTGCCAGCCGCGCTGTACCTCAGCCGTCACTTTACTTGATAGAAGATCTGTCTTCTTCTACTCACTTGCCTTCTGACTTCTGGCTGTGTGAGGGGGGTGATGGTGTGCTGTGGGAGTGAGCATCTAGACATGGCTAGCGTTCAGTACCCTTCAGGAGCTAATGGTGTCCTGTCAGCCAGAAGCAGAGCCATGAAACTCTTCAGGAAGTTGGTTCCTACTTCTGCCCCCTCAGTCCCACAAAGCAGGGAGACTGTTGCCAGCAGTTCTCCCTGAAAATAAAAAACCTAACATAACTCTTTTCAGAGAAGATCAGTAAAGCTCCCCAGAGTGCATCCAGTCTGCTTGGGCACATTTCTAAAACTGAGGTCTGGAGGAGGGGCATAGAGGGAGGAGCCAGTTCACACCCATTAAAAGTCTTAAGAGTGCCCATGGCTCCTGCAGAACCGTCTTTACCCCATGGTCATAAAGAGGACCCCAGCATCCTCTAGGAAGTATGAGAAATATCCTTTTCCTGAAGATATTGGAAACATATAAAGATAACATTGTGCATGATTATATATTATAAGTTGAATATATTTGACAAAGTGTCAACTAAGTACAGTGGTAGAGTCTTGTGCTGCATTCAGAGGCGTAACTAGGGTAGGGTGAGTGAGGCACGTGCCTTGGGCACCTTGGCAGGCCCAGGAGAGGGGGGCGCTGCCGGCGGCCAGGGCATCATGCCCCACTCGCCCCCATCACGCCGAAATATGAGGGGAGGAGAGCGCAGCGTCTCTCCCTCCCCTCACCGCCGCTGCCAGCACTAGCACTGCTGTGTCCCGTCTCTGGCGGCGTTAGCCAATCAGAGCTTGCGGACCGGCTCCTGATTGGCTGCCAGTCCACGAGCTCTGATTGGCTAGCGAACCGGCGCCACACAGCCGCCGGAGACCTGGAGCGGTGAGGGGAAGGAGAGGCGCTGCGCTCTCCTCCCCTCACATATCAGAGGCGAGCCGGAGCCACAAGCGGTGAGTGACCGGGGGGGGGGGGAGCACAGTGGGGCATGTATCTGGTACAGTGGGGTATGTATCCGGCACTGTGGGGCATTGTAACTGGCACTGTGGGGCATGTATCTGGCACTGTGGGGCATGTATCTGGCACTGTGGGGCAATGTAACTGGCACTGTGGGGCATGTATCTGGCACTGTGGGGCATGTATCTGGCACTGTGGGGCATGTATCCGGCACTGTGGGGCATTGTATCCGGCACTGTGGGGCAATGTAACTGGCACTGTGGGGCAATGTAACTGGCACTGTGGGGCAATGTAACTGGCACTGTGGGGCATGTATCTGGCACTGTGGGGCATTGTATCTGGCACTGTGGGGCAATGTAACTGGCACTGTGGGCCATTTTCAGTGGCCACACCCCTTCTGGTGCATGGCCATACTCCTTCTGGTGCGTAGCCACGCTCATTGTTTGCCATGCTTCTTTTGGTGTTTTGTATTTCTTTTGGTGTGGGGGGGAGCGCCATTTTCCATCTTGCCGTGGGCTCCGAAAACCCAAGTGACGCCTCTGGCTGCATTAGTCCAGTCACAGTGGTGGTGTCCTCTGCTGCCATATATCCAGTGCTGCTGTGTAAGTCCAGTCCACTGGAGTAGTGCTGTGTTATCCGGCATCAGTCCAGTGGTGGTGTCCCTGTGCTGCTGTATGTGTCCAATGGTACTGCCATATATGTCCAGTGATACTGCCGTATATGTCCAGTGGTACTGTCGTATAATTCCATCGGTACTGCCGTATAATTCCAGTGGTACTGGCGTATAAATCCAGTCCAGTGATACTGCCGTATATGTCCATTGATACTGCCGTATATGTCCAGTGGTATCGCCGTATAAATCCAGTGATACTGCCGTATAATTCCAGTGATACTGGCATATAATTCCAGCGGTACTGGCACATAAATCCAGTCCAGTGATACTGCCGTATATGTTCAGTGGTACTGCCGTATAATTCCAGTGATACTGCCGTATATGTCCAGTGGTACTGTCGTATAACTCCAGTGGTACTGGCGTATAATTCCAGTGGTACTGGCGTATAATTCCAGTCCAGTGATACTGCCGTATATGTCCAGTGGTACTGCCGTATAATTCCAGTGGTACTGCCATATAATTCCAGTGATACTGCCGTATAATTCCAGTGGTACTGGTGTATAATTCCAGCGGTACTGGCGTATAAATCCAGTCCAGTGATACTGCCATATATGTCCAGTGGTACTGCCGTATAAATCCAGTGGTAGTGCTGTATAACTCCAGTGATACTGCTGTGTAATTCCAGTGATCCTGCCATATAATTCCAAGTGGTACAGGCGTATATATCCAGTGATACTGCCATATAATTCCAGTGGTACTGCCGTATAAATCCAGTCCATTGGTGCTGCCATATAAATTCAGTGGTGCTGTCCTGTGCTGTATATTATTTACTTCAAATAAAGGGGTTATTAATATTTAATCCAAATAATTTTCACAGGGTTTGCCCTTTGAGGTGTAGAGGTAATCTCTCCTGTACCGCATATTGTTATATAACTCCAGAAAAATAATGGAGAACAAAAATTTGGAGGATAAAATAGGGATAGATCAAGAACCACTTCCTCCTAGTGCTGAAACTGCTGCCACTAGTCATGACATAGACGATGAAATGCCATCAACGTTGCCTGCCAAGGCCGATGCCCAATGTCATAGTAGGGGTGGTCTTCAGGTTGACGACTGTCGGGATCCCGGCGTCGGAATCCCGACAGCCGGCATAATGACAGTTTTTCCCCCTCGTGGGGGTCCACGACCTCCCTGGAGGGAGAATTAATAGCGTGGTGCGCGTAGCGCGCCACCGTTCCTGCAGCGTGGCGAGCACAGAGTGGTGAGTGCAGCTAGCCCGCATGGGGCTTATTTGCGCTCGCCATGCTGTCGGTATGCCGGTGGTCGGGCTTCCATACCGACAGCATGGCGAGCGCAAATAAGCCGGCATACCATACCACCGGTATACCATACCACACCCAATAGTAGAGATCATGTCAAATCCAAAAAGCGATATATCCGTGAAATGTCCCAAAAAAAAGAAATTTAAATGGTCTGTGGAGAAACGTAAACTTTCCAATATGCCATTTACGACACGGAGTGGCAAGGAACAGCTAAGGCCCTGGCCTATGTTCATGACTAGTGAGTCAGCTTCACATGACGATGGAAGCCCTCATCCTCTCGCTAGAAAAATGAAAAGAGTTAAGCTGGCAAAAGCACAGAAAAGATGGTATCACAAATCCCCAAGGAGAGTCCAAGTGTGTCGGCGGTTGCGATGCCTGACCTTACCAACACTGGATGGGAAGAGGTAGCTCCTTCCACCATTTGCATGCCCTCTGCAAGTGCTGGAAAAAGCAGTCCAGTTTCTGATATTCAAATTGAAGATGTCACTGTTGAAGTAAACCAGGATGAGGATATGGGTGTTGCTGGCACTGAGGAGGATTCTGATGGCGATGTGGTTTGTTTAAATCAGGTACCGGGGGAGAAACCTGTTGTCCGTGGGATGAATAAGCCCATTGTCATGCTTGGCAAAATACCAAAATAGCCACCTATTCGGTGTGGAATTATTTCTCCACAAATCCGGACAACAGGTGTCAAGGCGTGTGTTGCCTCTGTCAATCAGTAATAGGTAGGGGTAAGGACATTAACCACCTAGGAACATCCTCCCTTATACGTTACCTGCAGCGCATTCATCAGAAGTCAGTGTCAAGTTGTTAAACTTTAGGTAAGAGCGTAAGCATTCCACTGACACCTAAATCCCTTCTTCCTCTTGTACCCAAGCTCCTGCAAGCCACACAACCAACTCCCTCCACGTCAACTTCCTCCTCAGTCAGGAACATCAGTAGTCCTGCAGGCCATGTCACTGGCAAGACTGAGGGGTCCTCTCCTAACCAGGGTTCCTCCGGAGGATCCTTGAGTGGTACGCCTACTGCTGCTGGGAGCCAATCGTCATCTCAGAGGGGAAGTCAGAAGACCACTTGTACTACTAAGCAACTGACTGTCCAACAGTCCTTTGTGAGGAAGATGAAATATGGCAGCAGTCATCCTGTTGCAAAGTGGATAACTGTGGCCTTGACAGCTATGTTGGTGTTAGACGTGTGTCCAGTATCTGCCATTAGTTCAGTGGGACTTAGAGAATTGTCTGAGGTAGTGTGTCTCCGGTACCAAATCTCATCTAGGTTCCACTTCACTAGGCAGGCGATACCGAAAATGTACAGAGACGTCAGAAAAAGTGTCCTCAGTGTCCTAAAAAATGCAGTTGTACCCACTGTCCACTTAACCATGGACATGTGGACAAGTGGAACAGGGCAGACTAAGGACTATATGACTGTGACAGCCCACTGGGTAGATGTATGGCCTCCCACAGCAACAACAGCAGCGGCACCAGTAGCAGCATCTTGCAAACGCCAACTCGTTCCTAGGCAGGCTATGCTATGTATCACCGCTTTCCGTAAGAGGCACACTGCTGACAACCTCTTATGGAAACTGAGGGACATCATCGCACAATGGACTCTCCTGGGGATTTGTGATATTGGACAACGCCACCAATATTGTGCATGCATTACATCTGGGCAAATTCCAGCACGTCCCATGTTTTGCACATACAATTAATTTGGTGGTGCAGAATTTTTTGAAAAATGACAGGGGTGTGCAGGAGATGCTGCGGGCCACTTACGACATTCAGCCATTGCGTGCTGAAGACTGGAACACCAGCAAACACTCCTGAACCTGCCCTGCCATCACCTGAAGCGAGAAGTGATAACGAGGAGGAATTCAACACTCTATATGTTTCAGAGGATGAAGTAGCAGAGAAAGGCCATTCAAGCCTATACATCCACCTACGATATAGGCAAAGGAGGGGGAATGCATCTGACTCAAGCGCAGTGGAGAATGATTTCCGTCTTGTGCAAGGTTCTCCAACCCTTCAAACCAGCAACACGTGAAGTCAGTTCAGACACTGCCAGCTTGAGTCAGGTTATTCCCCTCATCAGGCTTTTGCAGAAGAAACTGGAAAAATTGAAGGAGGAGCTAAGACGGAGCGATTCCACAAAGTATGTGGGACTTGTGGATGGAGCCCTTCATTCGCTTTGCCAGGATTCAAGGGTGGTCAATCTGTTGAAATCAGAGCACTACATTTTGGCCACCGTGCTCGATCCTAGATTTAAAGCCTATCTCTCTTTCCGGCAGACACAAGTCTGCAGAAGTTCAAAGACCTGCTGGTGAAAAAATTGTCAACTCAAGGGGAACGTGACCCGTCAACAGCTCCTCCTTCACATTCTCCCGCAACTCGGGCTGGGGGCAGAGGATAAGATTTCCTAGCCCACCTGCTGGTGGTGATGCAGGGCAGTCAGGAGCGAGTGCTGACATCTGGTCCAGACTGAAGAACCTGCCAATGTTTACTAACATGTCTACTGTCACTGCATATGATTCTGTCACCATTGAAAGAATGGTGGAGGATTATATGAGTGACAGCATCCAAGTAGGCATGTCAGACAGTCCGTACGTATACTGGCAGGAAAAAGAGGCAATTTGGATGCCCTTGCACAAACTGGCTTTATTTTACCTAAGTTGTCCACCCTCCAGTGTGTACTCCGAAAGAGTGTTTAGTGCAGCCGGTAACCTTGTCAGCGATCGGTGTAGGAGGTTACTTCCACAAAATGTGGAGATGTTCATCAAAATGAATTATAAATTCATCCGGGAAGACCCTTAACAGCAATTGCCTCCAGAAAGTACACAGGGACCTGTGATGGTGGATTCCAGGGGGGACAAATTAATACTCTGTGAGGAGGAGGATGTACACACTGAAAGGGGTGAGGAATCGGAGGATGAGGTCGACATCTTGCCTCTGTGGAGCCAGTTTGTGCAAGGAGAGATTGATTGCTTCTATTTTGGTGAGGGCCCAAACAAACCAGTCATTTCACCAGTCGCTGAAATTATTGGTTTGTTAAAGTGTGAATGTCCTGTTTATACAACATAAGGGTGGGTGGGAGGGCCCAATAACAATTCCATCTTGCACCTCTTTTTCTTCTTCTTTGCATCATGTGCTGTTTGTGGACTAGTTTTTTAAAGTGCCATCCTGTCTGACACTGCCGTACAAGTCCAGGGGTACTGCTGTATAAGTCCAGGGGTACTGCCGTATAAGTCCAGTCCAGTGGTGCTGTCTTGTGCTGCATCAGTCCAGTGGTGGTGTCTTGTGCTGCCATAAGTTCAGTGGTGGTGTCCTGTACTGTATATTTTCTCTGACGTCCTAGTGGATGCTGGGCCTCCGTAAGGACCATGGGGAATAGCGGCTCCGCAGGAGACAGGGCACAAGAATAAAAACTTAAGGATCAGGTGGTGTGCACTGGCTCCTCCCCCTATGACCCTCCTCCAAGCCCCAGTTAGATTTTTGTGCCCGAACGAGAAGGGTGCAGGCTAGGTGGCTCTCCTGAGCTGCTTAGAATAAAAGTGTATTTTAGGTTTTTTATTTTCAGTGAGTCCTGCTGGCAACAGGCTCACTGCATCGTGGGACTAAGGGGAGAAGAAACGGACTCACCTGCGTGCAGAGTGGATTGGGTTTCTTAGGCTACTGGACATTAGCTCCAGAGGGACGATCACAGGTTCAGCCTGGATGGGTCCCGGAGCCGCGCCGCCGGCCCCCTTACAGAGCCAGAAGAGCGAAGAGGTCCGGTGAAATCGGCGGCAGAAGACGATCCTGTCTTCAGACTAAGGTAGCGCACAGCACCGCAGCTGTGCGCCATTGCTCTCAGCACACTTCACACTCCGGTCACTGAGGGTGCAGGGCGCTGGGGGGGAGCGCCCTGAGATGCAATATAACAGATAATACCTTAGGTTGGCAAAAGAATACATCACATATAGCTCTTGGGCTATATGGATGTATTTTAACCCCTGCCATTTTTACAGAAAAGAGCGGGAGATAAGGACGTCGTGAAGGGGCGGAGCCTATCTCCTCAGCACACAAGCGCCATTTTCCCTCACAGCTCCGCTGGAAGGACGGCTCCCTGACTCTCCCCTGCATACTTGCTACAGAATCAGGGTAAAAAAGAGAAGGGGGGGCACTATTGGCAGCTAAAAATTATATAAACAGCAGCTATAAGGGAATAACACTTATATAAGGTTATCCCTGTATATATATATATATATAGCGCTTGGTGTGTGCTGGCAGACTCTCCCTCTGTCTCTCCAAAGGGCTTGTGGGGTCCTGTCCTCTATCAGAGCATTCCCGGTGTGTGTGCTGTGTGTCGGTACGTGTGTGTCGACATGTATGAGGAGGAAAATGATGTGGAGGCGGAGCAATTGCCTGGGTTAGTGATGTCACCCCCTAGGGTGTCGACACCTGACTGGATGATCGTATTTAAAGAATTAAGTGATAATGTCAGCACTTTGCAAAGAACGGTTGATGACATGAGACAGCCGGCAAATCAATTAGTGCCTGTCCAGGCGTCTCAGACACCGTCAGGGGCCCTAAAACGCCCGTTACCTCAGTGGGTCGACACAGACCCAGACACAGATACTGAGTCTAGTGTCGACGGTGAGGAGACAAACGTAATGTCCAGTAGGGCCACACGTTACATGATCACGGCAATGAAGGAGGCATTGAACATTTCTGACACTACAAGTACCACAAAGAAGGGTATTATGTGGGGTGTGAAAAAACTACCAATAGTTTTCCCTGAGTCAGATGAGTTAAATGAGGTGTGTGATAAAGCGTGGGTTTCCCCCGACAAAAAACTGCTAATTTCTAAAAAATTATTGGCACTATATCCTTTCCCGTCAGAGGTTAGGGCGCGTTGGGAAACACCCCCTAGGGTAGATAAGGCGCTCACACGTTTATCTAAACAAGTAGCGTTACCGTCTCCTGATACGGCCACCCTCAAGGAACCAGCAGATAGAAGGCTGGAAAATATTCTTAAAAGTATATACACACATACTGGTGTTATACTGCGACCAGCAATCGCTTCAGCCTGGATGTGCAGTGCTGGAGTCGCGTGGTCGGATTCCCTGACTGAAAATATTGATACCCTGGATAGGGACAATATACTGTTAACTATAGAGCATTTGAAGGATGCATTACTATATATGCGTGATGCACAGAGGGATATTTGCACCCTGGCATCAAGAGTAAGTGCTATGTCCATTTCTGCCAGAAGAGCGTTATGGACGCGACAGTGGTCAGGCGATGCGGATTCCAAACGACATATGGAAGTATTGCCATATAAAGGGGAGGAGTTATTTGGGGCTGGTCTATCGGACCTGGTGGCCACGGCAACGGCTGGAAAATCCACCTTTTTACCCCAGGTCACTTCACATCAGCAGAAAAAGACACCGTCTTTTCAAACTCAGTCCTTTCGTTCCCATAAGTACAAGCGAGCTAAAGGCCATTCCTTCCTGCCCCGGGGCAGAGGAAGGGGAAAAAGACTGCACCATGCAGCCGCTTCCCTCCCCTGCTTCTGCCAAGTCTTCAGCATGACGCTGGGGCTTTACAAGCAGACTCAGACATGGTGGGGGCCCGTCTCAAGAATTTCAACGCGCAGTGGGCTCACTCGCAAGTGGACCCCTGGATTCTACAGGTAGTATCGCAGGGGTACAAACTGGAATTCGAGGCGTTTCCCCCTCGCCGGTTCCTGAAGTCTGCTCTACCAAAGTCTCCCTCCGACAGGGAGGCAGTTTTGGAAGCCATTCACAAGCTGTATTCCCAGCAGGTGATAATCAAGGTACCCCTCCTACAACAGGGAAAGGGGTATTATTCCACGCTGTTTGTGGTACCGAAGCCGGACGGCTCGGTGAGACCAATTTTAAATCTGAAATCCTTGAACACTTACATAAAGAGGTTCAAATTCAAGATGGAATCACTCAGAGCGGTGATAGCAAACCTGGAAGAAGGGGACTATATGGTGTCTCTGGACATCAAGGATGCTTATCTCCACGTCCCAATCTACCCGTCTCACCAAGGGTACCTCAGGTTTGTAGTACAAAACTGTCATTATCAGTTTCAGACGCTGCCGTTTGGGTTGTCCACGGCACCTCGGGTCTTTACCAAGGTAATGGCCGAAATGATGATTCTTCTTCGAAGAAAAGGCATCTTAATTATCCCTTACTTGGACGATCTCCTGATAAGGGCAAGGTCCAGGGAACAGTTAGAAGTCGGAGTAGCACTATCTCAGGTAGTGTTAAGTCAGCACGGGTGGATCCTAAATATTCCAAAATCGCAGCTGATTCCTACGACACGTCTACTGTTCCTAGGAATGATTCTGGACACAGTCCAGAAAAAGGTGTTTCTCCCGGAGGAGAAGGCCAGGGAGTTATCCGAGCTAGTCAGGAACCTCCTAAAAACAGGCCAGGTGTCAGTGCATCAGTGCACGAGGGTCCTGGGAAAAATGGTGGCTTCTTACGAAGCGATTCCATTCGGAAGATTCCATGCAAGAACTTTTTAGTGGGATCTACTGGACAAATGGTCCGGATCGCATCTTCAGATGCATCAGCGGATAACCCTGTCGCCAAGGACAAGGGTGTCTCTTCTGTGGTGGCTGCAGAGTGCTCATCTACTAGAGGGCCGCAGATTTGGCATTCAGGATTGGATCCTGGTGACCACGGATGCAAGCCTGAGAGGCTGGGGAGCAGTCACACAGGGAAGAAATTTCCAGGGCTTGTGGTCAAGCATGGAAGCATCTCTTCATATAAACATTCTGGAACTAAGGGCCATTTACAATGCCCTAAGTCAAGCGAAACCCCTGCTTCAGGGTCAGGCGGTATTGATCCAATCGGACAACATCACGTCAGTCGCCCACGTAAACAGACAGGACGGCACGAGAAGCAGGAGGGCAATGGCAGAAGCTGCAAGGATTCTTCGCTGGGCGGAAAATTATGTGATAGCACTGTCAGCAGTCTTCATTCCGGGAGTGGACAACTGGGAAGCAGACTTCCTCAGCAGACACGACCTCCACCCGGGAGAGTGGGGACTTCACCCAGAAGTCTTCCACCTGATAGTAAACCGTTGGGAAGAACCAAAGGTGGACATGATGGCGTCCCGTCTAAACAAAAAACTAGACAGATATTGCGCCAGGTCAAGGGACCCTCAGGCAATAGCGGTGGACGCCCTGGTAACGCCATGGGTGTACCAGTCAGTGTATGTGTTCCCTCCTCTGCCTCTCATACCAAAGGTACTGAGAATCATAAGAAGGAGAGGAGTAAGAACTATACTCGTGGCTCCGAATTGGCCAAGAAGGACTTGGTACCCGGAACTTCAAGAGATGCTCACGGATGAACCGTGGCCTCTCCCTCTGAGAAAGGACCTGCTCCAGCAGGGGCCTTGTCTGTTCCAAGACTTACCGCGGCTGCGTTTGACGGCAGGGCGGTTGAACGCCGGATCCTGAGGTAAAAAGGCATTCCAGATGAAGTCATCCCTACCCTGGTCAAGGCCAGGAAGGACGTAACCGCAAAACATTATCAACGCATTTGGCGAAAATATGTTGCGTGGTGTGAGGCCAAGAAGGCCCCTACAGAGGAATTTCAACTGGGTCGTTTCCTTCATTTCCTGCAAACAGGATTATCTATGGGCCTAAAATTAGGGTCCATTAAGGTTCAAATTTCGGCCCTGTCGATTTTCTTCCAGAAAGAACTGGCTTCAATGCCTGAAGTTCAGACATTTGTAAAAGGGGTACTGCATATACAGCCTCCTTTTGTGCCTCCAGTGGCACCTTGGGATCTCAATGTTGTGTTGAGTTTTCTAAAGTCACATTGGTTTGAACCACTCACCACTGTGGACTTCAAATATCTCACATGGAAGGTGACGATGCTGTTAGCCCTGGCTTCAGCCAGGCGTGTGTCAGAATTGGCGGCTTTATCATATAAAAGTCCTTACTTAATTTTTCATTCTGACAGGGCAGAATTGAGGACTCGTCCTCAATTTCTACCTAAGGTGGTTTCTGCATTTCACATGAACCAACCTATTGTGGTACCTGCGGCTACTAGGGACTTGGAGGACTCCAAGTTGCTTGACGTTGTCAGGGCCCTGAAAATATATGTTTCCAGGACGGCTGGAGTCAGAAAATCTGACTCGCTGTTTATCCTGTATGCACCCAACAAGCTGGGTGCTCCTGCTTCTAAGCAGACGATTGCTCGTTGGATTTGTAGTACAATTCAGCTTGCACATTCTGTGGCAGGCCAGCCACAGCCAAAATCGGTAAAAGCCCATTCCACAAGGAAAGTGGGCTCATCTTGGGCGGCTGCCCGAGGGGTCTCGGCTTTACAACTTTGCCGAGCAGCTACTTGGTCAGGGGCAAACACGTTTGCAAAATTCTACAAATTTGATACCCTGGCTGAGGAGGACCTGGAGTTCTCTCATTCGGTGCTGCAGAGTCATCCGCACTCTCCCGCCCGTTTGGGAGCTTTGGTATAATCCCCATGGTCCTTACGGAGTCCCAGCATCCACTAGGACGTCAGAGAAAATAAGATTTTACTTACCGATAAATCTATTTCTCGTAGTCCGTAGTGGATGCTGGGCGCCCATCCCAAGTGCGGATTGTCTGCAATACTTGTATATAGTTATTGTTACAAAAATTCGGGTTATTATTGTTGTGAGCCATCTTTTCAGAGGCTCCTTTTCGTTTTATCATACTGTTAACTGGGTTCAGATCACAAGTTGTACGGTGTGATTGGTGTGGCTGGTATGAGTCTTACCCGGGATTCAATATCCTTCCTTATTGTGTACGCTCGTCCGGGCACAGTATCCTAACTGAGGCTTGGAGGAGGGTCATAGGGGGAGGAGCCAGTGCACACCACCTGATCCTAAAGTTTTTATTCTTGTGCCCTGTCTCCTGCGGAGCCGCTATTCCCCATGGTCCTTACGGAGGCCCAGCATCCACTACGGACTACGAGAAATAGATTTATCGGTAAGTAAAATCTTATTATTTACTATATTATTTACTTCAAATAAAAGGGTTATATACATTACTTATATTATTATCCAAATAATTTTTACAGGGTTTTCCCTGTGTGCTGTAGGGGTATGCTTGCCTGTGCTGCACATTATTATAATAGCTCCAAATAAAAGTGTTATTATCCAAATTAATTTTACAGGCTTTGCCATGTGTGGTTTAGGGGTGCACTCTCCTGTGCCACCAATATTGTGCGTGTATTACATCTGGGCAAATTCCAGCACATCTCATGTTATTTGTGCCGCCACACTTGTGTCGCTTAGCTTAGCCATCCAGCTACCTCAATGCACCTCTTTTTCTTCTTTGCATCATGTGCTGTTTGGGGCCTATTTTTTTAAATCTGCCATCCTGTCTGCCACTGCAGTGCCACTCCTAGATGGGCCAGGTGTTTGTGCCGCACACTTGTGTCGCTGAGCTTAGTCATCCAGCCACCTCAGTGCAACCTTTTGGCCTAAAAACAATATTGTGAGGTGTGAGGTGTTCAGAATAGACTGAAAATTAGTGGAAATGAATGTTATTGAGGTTAATAATACTGTAGGATCAAAATTATGTGATTTAAGCTGTTTTTATGTTTTTTTTTTTTTAAATCATCCAGAACCAAAACCAAAATCAAAACACGAAAAGGTGGTTTTGGCAAAACCAATCCAGATACAAAACACGAGCATGGAACCAGAACCAAAACCAAAACATGAAAAGTGTCCGCCGCACATCTCTACAAAAAATCTGACGATGCAAATGGATGACATGCTGATAATCCATACAAAAAGATTTACATCCTTCAGTTAAATTAGTGTTCCTGCACCACGATTGTTTTGCTTTTGATCCCTAAAAGGATCATTCGTTTGTTTCCATGGGAACCTTACACTGACTGCAACCATTTCAGCATAGTAGTGTTAAGTCCAATATTTTTTATGTGGCTGAGGCTGCCATCTAGTGAATACTGGAAAGTAAAAGCAATGTTTCCCATTTAAAACACCAGAGGAAGATTTAATGAGAAATTGCTTGTAAAAAAGGGCTAAACAAACAAACAAACAAACAAACAAACAAACAAACAAACAAACAAACATATTACCTGCAGCTGATTTGTGAAGCTACAAAAAAATATTTAAAATGGTTCTCATTGCAGTTTAAAGGTGGATACACACTATTAGATATATCTGCAGATCAATTGATCTGCAGATATATCTATGTACGCATACACACAGCCCGATCCGTCGGGGGACTGACGTCATGAACTGGGCGGGCGCTCGCGCCCACCCAGTTCACCTGTCAATCACCGCCGGCCGCCGCAGCATGTGTACGGGCGGTCGGACGACCGCCCCGTACACACACAGCGACGGGCCAATATATCGTTAGATATATTGGCTGTCGGCTGTGCTGCGCGGCCGACGCGATACGTCTGTGAACGACGGAGTTCACAGACGTATCGCCCGTACACACTGGCCGACGGTCCCGTGATGTATCGGCCGTTCAAGAGAACGGCCGATACATCGACCAGTGTGTACGGGCCTTTAGGGGGGAATCCAATTAGTCCTGCAATGAATTATGGGGGTAATTCAGACCTGATTGCTAGGCTGCGTTTTCTCACAGCCTGCGATCATGATCAAACTGTACATACGTATGCACCACAATGCGCAGGTGCTTCGAACGATTGCACTGGGCATCGGTGCATAGCGACGGGATGGTGCGCGAAAAGCCATCGCACAGGTGATCGCAAGGAGATTGACAGGAAGAGGGCGTTTGTGGATGGCAACTGACCGTTTTCAGGGAGTGTCTGGAAAAACGCAGGCATGTCCAAGCATTTTCAGGGAGGGTGTCTGACGTCAAATCCGGTCCCAGGCAGGCTGAGGTGATCGCAGCGGCTGAGTTAGTCCTGTGCTGCGCAGACAGTGCACAAAATCAGTTTGTGCAGCTCTGCTGCACATGCGTTCGCACACTTGCACAGCACAAATACCTTTCCCCTGTAGGCGGCGAGCATTTGATCACAGGACAGCAAAAATCGCTGCCCATTGATCAGGTCTGAATTAGGCCCTATGTGCGCAGTCTCAGGAGCTGCAAGGAAAAGTCTGCAAAAAAAGCCACCTTCATTTTACGTGGAACGTACGGGTTAGCGCGCATTAACCCTATGGGAAAAGGCAGATTTATTGAATATCTGTGGGGGGAAATCCTGGAGTTATTTCTGTGTGGAAAACAGAGATTTTGAAATACTTGACACTATGGGCATGACTCAGACATAGACACAGTTCATACAGCAGCTGTGTCTTTGAATGCAGCTGCTGTACGACAATATGCAAAGCAGCAGGAAGCATCTTGAGTGAATAGACACCTCCTGCATGCCTGTGTGATCTGCTGCGTATACGTTCAAGATACCGGCTGTTGGGATCCTGGCAGTCGAAATACTGATGTCGGAATCCTGACACTTGTCAGAACACTGAAATCCAGAACAGGTCAAGATCTTGACTCCGGAATTCCGACAGCAAGAATTTCAAAGGTATGTATAGCCAAGAGGGTTAGGGTTTGGCTGCAGGGGTTGGTGGTTTCAGACCGTGTGAGGGCAGGAGGTTAGGATTAGGCTGCGGGGAGGGGGGTTTAGGGTTAGGCACCACCCGGGCAAGGGTTAGGTTTAGGCACCAAGGAGGGAGGTTTAGGGTTAGGCTGCATAAATTGGGGGAGTTAGACACTAAGGGGGATGTTAGGGTTAGGCAGTAAGGGGGGAGGTTAGGGAATGACTATGGTAAGGGAGGGTTAGAGCTAGGGGAGTAGGGGAGGAGTTTGAATACTTACCTCTCCCTGACAGTATCATGACCATTGAGGTGCCAGCCTCAGTATTCTGACCGCCAGCATCCTGTCCGCCAGGCACGCATACCGATCCGATCTGCTGCTGTGTCCGAAGACAAGAGTGACCCCACTTAACCTCGCATTCTACCGCAGACCGTAAAGTTCCCAACATTGGATATAATGTAGCGCCGCTACGCTACATTGTATCCACAGTGCTCCGCCTGACTGACAGTGCAGGAGCGTACAGCCAATCAGGAGAGTGCCATGATGTGGCGCTCCCTGATTGGCTGAAGGGACCCTCTTTGACAGGAGTGTGTAAAAATGGATCCCCTTTCAGTTCGTGGGTCGGGTGAGCGGTTTTGTTTTTTTGCCAAGTCCCTGGATTATAACTTTTAAGAAGAGGACCGATCTACACCGGATTCTTTGTAAGTATAATTTTATTTACAGGTACCCCTGGATTCTACTGGACAAGGGGACCGAGTGCTTCGGTTCAACATAGGTAAGTATGTATGTATGTAAGTGTGCATGTATGTACATTAAAGTTTTACAGTCACGGTGCGTGTGTTTTTTTATTTAGGTATTTTTTTGTAGTAGAACTACAGGTACCAGCGGGCCCATTTTCCCCCTGCATGCTTGTACTTGTGGTTCTCCAAGTACCAGCCTGCGGGGGAGGCTTGCTGGGACTTGTAGTTCTGCTACAAAAACCAATATTCTTTCTTTTTACACAAAAGACTATCAGCCTCCCATCCACCGCCCACGGATGGGGGGACAGCCTCGGGCTTCACCCCTGGTCCTTGGGTGGCTGGGGGGGACCCCTTGATCTAAGGGGTCCCCACTCCTCCAGGGTACCCCGGCCAGGGGTGACTAGTTGGGGATTTAATGCCAGGGCCGCAGGGACCAATATAAAAGTGTCCCCTGGCTGTGGCATTATCTCTCTGACTAGTGGAGCCCGGTGCTGGCGTTAAAAATATGGGGGACCCCTACGTTTTTTGTCCCCCGTATTTTTTGCACCAGGACCAGGCGCAGAGCCCGGTGCTGGTTGTTTTAATATGGGGGGACCCCAGTCAATTTTCCTCCTGTATTTTTACAACCAGGACCGGCTCAAAGAGCCCGAGGCTGGTTATGCATAGGTGGGGGGACCACACGCAATTTTTTTTAATGATTTTTAACTCTTTCTTCACCTCTCATAATATATACAATGAAGCCCTGCACGGATCTCACAGATCCAGCCGGGATTCATTGTGTTTTTCCAGGCAGTGTTTTACTAATCACTCCCGTAAAACACTGCCTGACATTACGAATGACATCGACATCGGAAAAAAATGAAAATGCAGAATACGACAGCATAGTAAATGAGACGTAAAAACCCCAAAAAAGTTGCAAATTCACACTACCGATGTCATTCGTGTTTAATCTCCCACCAAATCCCGACAATTACGAATCTTAGTCAATATACCCCCAGGTGAAATAAGAATTCTAGACACTATAATAAATCCACGCAGATGTCGGTTTGCTGGCATTCAGCATAGTTTGGATGACCACCTCAGAGAATCCTTTGGCCCTCAGGAGTAAAGCCTCAAGAGCCACGCCATCAAAGCCAGTCTGGCCAGGTCTGGATAGACACAAGGGCCCTGAACGAGGGGGTCTGGGCGTTGAGGAAGTAGAAGAGGATGCTCTATCAATAGACTCTGCAGGTCTGAGAACTAATGCCATCTGGGCCATGCTGGAGCTACTAGAAGTAGTATCACTCCTTCTTGTTCAAACTTCCGTAGTACCATGGGCAGGAGTGACACTGGAGGGAACACGTAGGGCAGCAGAAAGTTCCATGGAATTGCCATAGCGTCCACGAACTCTGCTTGAGGATCCCTGGTTCTTGATCTGAAGACCGGAACTTTGTGATAGTGTCGAGACGCCATCAGGTCTACATCTTCTAGGCCCCACTTGTTCACTAGGAGTTGAAAGACTTCCTGATGAAGACTCCACTCTCCGGTGTGCACGTCCTGACGACTGAGGAAATCACCTTCCCAGTTGAGGACTCTCGGAATGAACATTGCACATATTGCCGGCAGAAGGCGTTCTGCCCAATGAAGGACTTTTGACACTTCCATCATTGCCATGCGGCTTTAATTGCCGCCTTGATGGTTTATGTACGCCACCGTGATGGCATTGTCTGACCGTATCAGAGGCAGGGCGAGTTACAACTGAACATTGCCCGCAACTCCAGAATGTTTATCGGGAGGAGTGATTCTTCCATGGTCCACCGACCCTGGAAAGAGTGTTGCTCCAACACCGCGCCCCCATCCCTTCAGACTGGCATTCATAGTCAGTAGGACCCAGTTGGGGATCCAGAAGGGACGGCCCCTGCTCAACTGCTGGTCTTGTAGCCACCAGATCAGCAACAGGCGAACCTCCGGAGTCAAAGAGATCATGTGAGACCTGATCCAATGAGGCAGGCAGTCCCACTTGGAAAGGATTAACCTCTGTAGGGGGAGGGAATGGAATTGAGAGTACTCTACCATGTCAAAAGCCAACACCATGAAGCCTAGTACTTGCATCGCTGAGTATACTGACACTCTTGGGCGAGAGAGGAAGTATATAATCCTGTCCTGAAGTTTCAGGACCTTCTCTGGAGACAGAAACAGCCGTTGACAGTGTATGTCTGGTAGTGCCCCCAGGTACACCATGCTCCGAGCAGGGACAAGTGAGGACTTCTTCCAGTTGATGAGCCACCCGTGGGCTTGTAGAAAGTTTACTGTCAGTTGTAGATGACTGAGGATGACATCGTGGGAGTTTGCCAGAATCAGCAAGTTGTCCAGATACAGCAGGAACCTGACTCCCTGGCGACGGAGATGAGCCGTCATCACGACCTTAACTTTGGTGAAGATCTGAGCCAGTCCAAACAGCAGAGCCTGGTATTGATAGTGAAGGTTGCCAATAGCAAACCGCAGACATTGCTGATGCAATATGGCAATAGGCATATGCAGGTAAGCATCTTGTATAACCAGGGATACCATATAGTCTCTGGGTCCATGGCCAGTACAATTTAGCGCAGTGTTTTCATACGGAATTTGGACAATCTCACAAACTTGTTCAGTGATTTGAGGTTGAGAATAAGCCGGAGAGACCCATCAAGTTTCGGGACTAGAAACAGGGTCGAGTAGTATCCTCTGCCTCTCTGGGACAGAGGTACCGGCACTACCACTCCTGTAACCAGGAGGGTACGCACAACCATCAGTAGAGCTTGCGCCTTTAATTGATCTGAAGGGATAACCGATGTGCAGAAC
Organism: Pseudophryne corroboree; assembly: GCF_028390025.1. Classification (NCBI taxonomy): domain Eukaryota; kingdom Metazoa; phylum Chordata; class Amphibia; order Anura; family Myobatrachidae; genus Pseudophryne; species Pseudophryne corroboree. The sequence continues at coordinate 608,497,617 of NC_086449.1, read as the reverse complement.
TGGCGAGGGGGACATCTCTGGGAAGAAACTGCGTACCCGTGAGAGACAACTTCTCGCACCCATGCTTCTGAAGTCATTAACCAGACCTGGATGAATCGTAGAAGTCGGCCGCCCACCCTGGGATCCCCCAGGGGGAGGACTGTCCCATCATGCAGCAGGCTTGTCATGAGAAGCAGGCTGACGAGCAGCTCAGGAACGTTAGACATTGTGCTTAGTGGTTGTTGGGAGCACAAGACAATCTCGGGTATGCCTGACCTTCGCTTTTCCTTAAGGCCGAAAGCAGGGAAAAGTGGTACCTTTTGCCTTCTGTGCAGGAGTAGCATTTGGGAGAAAGGCAGTCATAGTAGCTGCCAATTCAGACCCAATTTTTAAGTCTCAGTCAGGGAGTGAGGGAGAGTGTGAGGCAGCTCCAAAGCAGGAACACCAGCAGCAGATGGCGCCCGGAGCTGGGGGAAGGGCTGCAGGTCAAGCGCCTTTTCCCCTATACTGGTCCTCACCACCGGGTACTATACAGCCTTATAAAAGTGGATATTTTACTATCCGACCTGTGCTCCCATGCCCTGGTGATATAGTGGGGTCCCTGCTCCGTCACAGTGTACACGCCAGCATCGCGGTTCATCTCCTTAAACTGTGACCGGAATGCAATTTAATTGCAGGTCCCGCCTGGGGGACCCTCTTATCTCATCCCTTCTGTATCAGCCACGCGATCCAGGAGAGCATCTGAGGTTGTGTGCCTCCGCCGCAAGTACCCGGGAACAGAGCCAGCGGGAGTATGCAACGCCACTGGTGAGGTGATGGAGCTGGCATATGTCACCCTGACATACAGTAGTAGATAAACCAACACTGGGGGAAATGTAATAGGGTGTGAGAATTAGGATGTGAGAGATTTTGTGAGAGTTTTCCTGTTTTTTTAAAGTGGCAATCATTTACATGGCAAAATCAGGTTGATTTTGCCATGTAAATGATTGCCACTTAAAAAAAAACAACAACAGTAAAACTCTCATATCCTGATTCTCACATCCTATTACATTTCCTCCACATCAGTCATGATGTTGATCCGATGCAGTGTCTTCGGATGAAGGCAGCTGATCAGAGAAGCCAACAGTGGTATATCATTTGAATACCGCCCAAAGCTAAGCGACATTTGCATCCAGCTTTGAATCAGGTCATTTATTCATTAGCTTTCCACATGCCTCCTTCTGCATTGTTTGCATATAATTTCTGTTGTGCACACTGTTTTGCATGCATCATTGTTACACTGTTCTGCACCCATACACAAGTTATTTTAGTGTTCTAGCTAGGATGCGGGCAGGGCGCTGAGGTGTGGGAACAGAATTGCTGCATATGCTGCAGAAAAGGGGGCGCAGCCCTGTCGGCATCAATTTTAGGGGCATGCCCAGCACTTACGGAGTTGCTGGACTTCCCCTAAAGTATCCCCTCAATGTAAATAGATGCTGTGCGCATGTGCACGGCATTTATTCACGCATGGTGAATGGAAACAGCAATTTTTCCCATTCGTGGGACACTGGGCTTGTGTGTGGGGGCGGCACCGGGCAGGCTATTTTAATAGGGTGCTGCAATTAGGGCAGGATGCATTTTGCCACTTTAAAATCAGGCAGGGCACAGTACCCTGCTATAACAGACTAGCGAGAACACTATATTTTCTGTCTTGGAAAGAAGGGATGAAGATGTGTTTATATGATTGGCAGAAGTGACTTTGGTGCCAATTAGTCTTTGCATGTGTTAGTACCACAGCAGCCTTGTTAGTTTCTCAGTTATGGGTAAAGTTGCATGGAGTAAAGACATGCTGACCAGTTTCAGTGTACTGTTGATACTAAGGGGCTTATTTATCAATAAATATATGTGGAATATACACTGCTCAAAAAAATAAAGGGAACACTTAAACAACACAATGTAACTCCAAGTCAATCACACTTTTGTGAAATCAAACTGTCCACTTAGGAAGCAACACTGATTGACAATCAATTTCACATGCTGTTGTGCAAATGGAATAGACAACAGGTGGAGGCGCTACCAGGAGACAGGCCAGTATATCAGGAGATGTGGAGGCCATAGGAGGGCAACAACCCAGCAGCAGGACCGCTACCTCCGCCTTTGTGCAAGGAGGAACAGGAGGAGCGCTGCCAGAGCCCTGCAAAATGACCTCCAGCAAGCCACAAATGTGCATGTGTCTACTCAAACGATCAGAAACAGACTCCATGAGGGTGGTATGAGGGTCCGACGTCCACAGGTGGGGGTTGTGCTTACAGCCCAACACCGTGCAGGACGTTTGGCATTTGCCAGAGAACACCAAGATTGGCAAATTCGCCACTGACGCCCTGTGCTCTTCACAGATGAAAGCAGGTTCTCACTGAGCGGGTGGTCTTCAGTATGCCGAATGTCGGGATCCCGGCACACAGTATACCGGCGCCGGAATCCCGACACCCGGCATACCAACAGATATTCTCCCTCGTGTGGGTCCACGCCCCCCCTGGAGGGAAAATAAATAGCGTGGCGAGCGCAGCGAACCTGCAAGGGGCTCCTTTGCGCTCGCCATGCTGTCAGTATGCCGACGGTCGGGCTCCCAGCGCCGGTATGCTAGTCGCCGGGAGCCCGACCTCCGGCATACCATACTACACCCCACTGAGCACATGTGACAGACGTGACAGAGTCTGGAGACGCCAAGGAGAACGTTCTGCTGCCTGCAACAAGTGGGTCAGTCATGGTGTGGGGTGGAATTTCTTTGGGGGGCCGCACAGCCCTCCATGTGCTCGCCAGAGGTAGCCTGACTGCCATTAGGTACCGAGATCAGATCCTCAGACCCCTTGTGAGACCATATGCTGGTGCGGTTGGCCCTGGGTTCCTCCTAATGCAAGACAGTGCTAGACCTCATGTGGCTGGAGTGTGTCAGCAGTTCCTGCAAGACGAAGGCATTGATGCTATGGACTGGCCCTCCCGTTCCCCAGACCTGAATCCAATTGAGCACATCTGGGACATCATGTCTCGCTCCATCTACCAACGCCACGTTGCACCACAGACTGTCCAGGAATTGGCGGATGCTTTAGTCCAGGTCTGGGAGGAGATCCCTCAGGAAACCATCCACCACCACATGCCCAGGCGTTGTAGGGAGGTCATACAGGCACGTGGAGGCCACACACACTACTGAGCCTCATTTTGACTTGTTTTAAGGACATTACATCAAAGTTGGATCAGCCTGTAGTGTGTTTTTCCACTTTTGAGTGACTCCAAATCCAAACCTCCATGGGTTAATAAATTTGATTTCCATTGATAATTTTTGTGTGATTTTGTTGTCAGCACATTCAACTATGTAAAGAACAAAGTATTTAATAAGAATATTTCATTCATTCAGATCTAGGATGTGTTATTTTAATGTTCCCTTTATTTTTTTGAGCAGTGTATATTAAGTATATGCCAGATGTACTATGGAGGGATTGCCTATGGCAGAGGTTCCCAAACTGTGTGCCGTGGCTCCCTGGGGTGCCTTGGGACACTTGCAGGGGTGCCCTGGGTTGGTGGTCCAGGACCAATTCAAATTATTCATGGTCAATATAATAGGCAAAACCAGTGCTGGTGGCTGCCAGTCATAAAATATGTGGCCAAACAGAAGCAAATCTTGTCCCTCACCACACAACTGACCCTAAGGATGACATATAAACGCGATCTACTTGATGTAATATTTCTTTCTAAATTTCTTAATAAGAAATTTTTGGCCTAGGGGTGCAGTGAAAAATAATTCTGATATTCTAGGGCGCCGTGATTCAAAAAAGTTTGGAAACCACTGGCCTATGGGCTACTACTTTGCAAAAATTACCAGGAAAGGATAATAAATAAGAATTTACTTACCGGTAATTCTATTTCTCGTAGTCCGTAGTGGATGCTGGGGACTCCGTAAGGACCATGGGGAATAGCGGGCTCCGCAGGAGACTGGGCACTCTAAAGAAAGATTTAGTACTATCTGGTGTGCACTGGCTCCTCCCTCTATGCCCCTCCTCCAGACCTCAGTTAAGGAAACTGTGCCCGGAAGAGCTGACATTACAAGGAAAGGATTTTGGAATCCCGGGTAAGACTCATACCAGCTACACCAATCACACCGTATAACTTGTGATAAACTTACCCAGTTAACAGTATGAATAACCAACAGATGGATGCCAACATAATATAACCCTTTATTAAGCAATAACTATATACACGTATTGCAGAAAGTCCGCACTTGGGACGGGCGCCCAGCATCCACTACGGACTACGAGAAATAGAATTACCGGTAAGTAAATTCTTATTTTCTCTAACGTCCTAGTGGATGCTGGGGACTCCGTAAGGACCATGGGGATTATACCAAAGCTCCAAAACGGGCGGGAGAGTGCGGATGACTCTGCAGCACCGAATGGGCAAACACCAAGTCCTCCTCAGCCAGGGTATCAAACTTGTAGAACTTTGCAAATGTGTTTGAACCTGACCAAGTAGCAGCGCGGCAAAGCTGTAATGCCGAGACCCCTCGGGCAGCCGCCCAAGAAGAGCCCACCTTCCTTGTGGAATGGGCTTTTACCGATTTTGGATGCGACAATCCAGCCGCAGAATGAGCCTGCTGAATCGTGTTACAGATCCAGCGAGCAATGGTTTGCTTTGAAGCAGGAGCACCCAGCTTGTTGGATGCATACAGGATAAACAGCGAGTCAGTCTTCCTGACTCCAGCCGTCCTGGCAACATAGATCTTCAAAGCCCTGACTACATCAAGCAACTTGGAATCCTCCAAGTCACGAGTAGCCGCAGGCACCACAATGGGTTGGTTCAGATAAAAAGATGACACCACCTTTGGCAGAAACTGCGGACGAGTTCGCAATTCTGCCCTGTCCATATGGAAAACCAGATAGGGGCTTTTACATGACAAAGCCGCCAATTCTGACACACGCCTAGCTGAGGCTAGGGCCAACAGCATGACCACTTTCCACGTGAGATACTTTAGCTCCACCATCTTAAGTAGCTCAAAGTGGGATTTCAGGAAAGCCAAGATCACGTTAAGATCCCAAGGTGCCACTGGTGGCACAAAAGGAGGCTGAATATGCAGCACTCCCTTAACAAACGTCTGAACCTCAGGCAGTGAAGCCAGTTCTTTTTGAAAGAAAATGGACAGGGCCGAAATCTGGACCTTTATGGACCTTAATTTTAGGCCCATAGTCACACCTGACTGTAGGAAGTGCAGGAATCGACCCAGCTGGAATGCCTCTGTAGGGGCCTTCCTGGCCTCACACCAAGCAACATATTTTCGCCATATACGGTGATAATGTTTTGCTGTCACGTCCTTCCTAGCCTTTATCAGCGTAGGAATAACTGCTTCTGGAATGCCCTTTTCTGCTAGGATCCGTTGTTCAACCGCCATGCCGTCAAACACAGCCGCGGTAAGTCTTGGAACAGACAGGGCCCTTGTTGTAACAGGTCCTGTCTGAGAGGCAGAGGCCATGGGTCCTCTGTGAGCATTTCTTGCAATTCCGGGTACCAAGTCATTCTTGGCCAATCCGGAACAATGAGTATTGTTCTCACTCCTCTTTTTCTTACAATTCTCAGCACCTTTGGTATGAGAGGAAGAGGAGGAAACACGTAGACCGACTGGAACACCCACAGTGTTACTAGTGCGTCCACAGCTATCGCCTGAGGGTCCCTTGACCTGGCGCAATATCTTTTTAGCTTTTTGTTGAGACGGGACGCCATCATGTCCACCTGTGGCAGTTCCCATCGATTTGCAATCTGCGTGAAGACTTCTTGATGAAGTCCCCACTCTCCCGGGTGGAGGTCGTGTCTGCTGAGGAAGTCTGTTTCCCAGTTGTCCACTCCCGGAATGAACACTGCTGACAGTGCTAGTACGTGATTCTCCACCCACCGAAGAATCCTGGTGGCTTCTGCCATTGCCACCCTGCTTCTTGTGCCGCCCTGGCGGTTTACATGGGCCACTGCCGTGATGTTGTCTGACTGAATCAGCACTGGTTGGTTTCGAAGCAGAGGCTCCGCTTGACTCAGGGCGTTGTATATGGCCCTTAGTTCCAGGATATTGATGTGCAGACAAGTCTCCTGACTTGACCACAACCCTTGGAAGTTTCTTCCTTGAGTGACTGCCCCCCACCCTCGGAGGCTTGCATCCGTGGTCACCAGGACCCAGTCCTGTATGCCGAATCTGCGGCCCTCGAGGAGGTGAGCACCTTGTAGCCACCACAGAAGAGACACCCTGGCCCTGGGGGACAGGGTGATCATCCGATGCATCTGAAGTTGCGATCCGGACCACTTGTCCAGCAGATCCCACTGAAAGATCCTCGCATGGAACCTGCCGAAGGGAATGGCTTCGTATGACGCCACCATCTTTCCCAGGACTCGCGTGCAGCGATGCACCGACACCTGTTTTGGCTTTAGGAGGTCTCTGACCAGAGTCACGAGCTCCTGAGCCTTCTCCTCCGGGAGAAACACCTTCTTCTGGTCTGTGTCCAGAATCATGCCCAGAAAGGGCAGACGCGTCGCAGGATCAGAATCCAGCCGTGCTGACGCAACACTTCCTGAGAGTGTGCTACGCTGATCAGCAACTGCTCCCTGGACCTCGCCTTTATGAGGAGATCGTCCAAGTATGGGATAATTGTAACCCCTTGCTTCCGAAGGAGCACCATCATTTCCGCCATCACTTTGGTAAAAACTCTCGGTGCCGTGGACAGGCCAAACGGCAACGTCTGGAATTGGTAATGACAGTCTCGTACCACAAACCTGAGGTACTCCTGATGAGGCGGATAAATGGGGACGTGCAAGTAAGCATCCTTGATGTCCAGAGACACCATAAAATCCCCTTCCTCCAGGCTTGCAATGACCGCTCTGAGCGATTCCAGATTCCATTTTGAACTTGAATTTCTTCAGATAAATGTTCAGGGATTTTAAATTTAAAATGGGTCTGACCGAACCGTCCGGTTTCGGTACCACAAACATAGTGGAATAGTAGCCCCTTCCCCTTTGAAGGGGGGGACCTCTACCACCACCTGCTGGAGAAAAAGTTTGTGAATTGCCTCCAACACTATCTCCCTTTCCATGGGGGAAGTTGGTAAGGCTGATTTTAGGTAACGGTGAGGGGGCATCACCTCGAATTCCAGCCTGTATCCCTGAGACACAATTTGTATAGCCCAAGGATCCACCTGTGAGCGAACCCACTGGTGGCTGAAAAGTCGGAGACGCGCCCCCACGGCTCCTGGCTCCGCCTGTGGAGCCCCAGCGTCATGCGGTGGATTTAGTGGAAGCCGGGGAAGAGTTTTGTTCCTGGGAACTAACTGCATGGTGCAGCTTTTTTCCTCTACCCCTGCCTCTGGCAAGAAAGGACGCACCTCTGACCTTCTTGCTCCTCTGAGAACGAAAAGACTGCATTTGGTAATACGGTGCTTTCTTAGGTTGTGGAGGGACATAAGGCAAGAAATTTGACTTCCCAGCCGTAGCTGTGGAAACTAGGTCCGAGAGACCGTCCCCAAACAATTCCTCACCCTTATAAGGTAAAACCTCCATGTGTTTTTTAGAGTCGGTATCCCCTGTCCATTGCCGAGTCCATAAGACCCTTCTGGCAGAAATGGACATTGCGTTAACTCTAGAGCCCAGCAGGCAAATGTCCCTCTGGGCATCCCGCATATATAGGACCGCGTCCTTGATATGTGCCAGGGTCAGTAGAACAGTGTCCCTGTCCAGGGTATCTAACTCCTCAGACAGAGAATCCGTCTATGCAGCTACCGCACTACACATCCAGGCCGAAGCAATTGCTGGCCTCAGCAGTGTGCCAGAATGTGTATAAACCGACTTCAGGATAGCTTCCTGCTTTCTATCCGCAGGATCCTTTAGGGCGGCCGTATCCGGAGACGGCAGGGCCACCTTCTTGGACAAGCGTGTCAACGCCTTGTCTACCCTAGGGGAGGATTCCCAGCGTAACCTGTCCGTTGGCGGGAAAGGATACGCCATAAGTAATCTCTTGGAAACTATCACCTTCCTGTCAGGGGAATCCCACGCTTTTTCACATAATTCATTTAATTCATGTGAAGGGGGAAAAGTCACTTCATGCTTTTTCTCCCCATACATATAAATCCTCTTGTCAGGGACAGGATTTTCCTCAGAACTGTGTAATACATCCTTCATTGCTACAATCATGTAGCGGATGGCTTTAGTCATTTTAGGCTGCAACTTTGCCTCATCGTCATCGACACTGGAGTCAGATTCCGTGTCGACATCTGTGTCAACTATCTGGGATAGTGTGCGCTTTTGAGACCCTGACGGCCTCTGCGCTGTAGGATCAGGCATGGGTTGAGACCCTTAAAAAGAAGAAATACCGCGCTGTTGCCGGGATTTGGGTGTTTGAGCTGCCTTGAATAAAATAAATAATTAAATCGATACTAACAGTGTGTTAAAAACAAGGCACTTGTAACAATGTATAATTTTGTTTTGCAACAAATAAATGTTGCAATAATGTAGTGCAATACCTGTAAAAAAAGGATTAGTAAATGTTTACAGCCCCTTTTGTGTTTATTTTTCGGTCCTGCCGGATTTCTGTGCTGCCGGCTCCTTATCCCGCTAAAGTCTCTGTGCGGGATGGTTGTAACCCTATCTTTCCCTATACTACCCACCTTTTACTCAGCAGTGGTGGGACGGGATCTTGACTCCAGGCGGTAAAAGTGCTTCTTCTCCGTAACCGCTGCTTGCTTCAGCCTTGCTGTACTGCTGTGGCCGCTCGGGATCCCGGCTTGTAAGGCGGACGGGAGGATGTTTTTTCTTCTGTGCGCTCTCAGCTATACAGAGCGCACAGAAGAAAAAACAAAAACAACCATCCTGCACAGAGACTTTAGCGGGATAAGGAGCCGGCAGCACAGAAATCCGGCAGGACCGAAAAATAAACACAAAAGGGGCTGTAAACATTTGCTAATCCTTTTTTTTACAGGTATTGCACTACATTATTGCAACATTTATTTGTTGCAAAACAAAATTATACATTGTTACAAGCGCCTTGTTTTTAACACACTGTTAGTATCGATTTGATGGGTTGAGACCCTGACTGTCCCCCGGTTACAGTTTTATCCAATCTGTTATGCAAGGAGTTTACATTATCATTTAACACCTTCCACATATCCATCCAATCAGGTGTCGGCAACGTCGGCGGCGACACCACACTCAGCTGCACTTGTTCTGCCTCCACGTATCCTTCCTCATCAAACATGTCGACACAGGTTTCGTACCGACACACCGCACACACACAGGGAATGCTCTGACTGAGGACAGGACCCCACAAAGGCTTTTGGGGAGACAGAGAGAGAGTATGCCAGCACACACCCCAGCGCTATATAACCCAGGTATTACACTGTACCTTAGTGTTTACCCTGTAGCTGCTGTTAATATATATATACTGCGCCTAAATTTATGTGCCCCCCCCTCTCTTTTTTACCCTTTAATGCACCTGTATACTGCAGGGGAGAGCTTGGGGAGCGTCCTTCCAGCGGAGCTGTGAAGAGAAAATGGTGCTGGTGTGCTGAGGAAGAAGGCCCCGCCCCCTCAGCGGCGGGCTTCTGTCCCGCTTTAATGTGTAAAAAATGGCGGGGGCTCGGGCATATATACAGTCCCAGACTGTATATATGCCTCTTTTTGCCAAAAAGGTACTTAATTGCTGCCCAGGGCACCCCCCCCTGCGCCCTGCACCCTACAGTGACCGGAGTGTGCGGTGTGCTGTGGGAGCAATGGCGCACAGCTGCAGTGCTGTGCGCTACCTTAAGTGAAGACAGGAGTCTTCAGCCGCCGATTTCGATGTCTTCTTGCTTCTGCTGCTTCTGGCTCTGCGAGGGGGACGGCGGCGCGGCTCCGGGAACGGACGATCAAGGTTAGGTACCTGTGTTCGATCCCTCTGGAGCTAATGGTGTCCAGTAGCCTAAGAAGCACTACCTAGCTGCCGTGAGTAGGTTTGCTTCTCTCCCCTCAGTCCCTCGTAGCAGAGAGTCTGTTGCCAGCAGAAGCTCTCTGAAAATAAAAAACCTAACAAAATACTTTCTTTTCTAGCAAGCTCAGGAGAGCCCACTAGGAGCACCCAGCTCGGTTGGGCACAGATTCTAACTGAGGTCTGGAGGAGGGGCATAGAGGGAGGAGCCAGTGCACACCAGATAGTACTAAATCTTTATTTAGAGTGCCCAGTCTCCTGTGGAGCCCGCTATTCCCCATGGTCCTTACGGAGTCCCCAGCATCCACTAGGATTTTAGAGAAAGTGAAATGATTATATCTGTGACCATTGCACTTTTTTTCACATCACAGGGACGGGCTGCTTTTGGAGGCCACCTCCCTGCGTGTGATTGTTAGTACATTCCTGTGAATGTTAATATCTTATTGCAGCAAATACAGATGTGTCCTCATACATCTAGCATTAAAACGCCATGCCAGGTCCTGTTCAACTCTGCTAGTGTCGGGCGTCTTTTTTTGCTGAAAATGCAGATAAGTATGAGTCACGTATCAAATTAATCAGCACAGTCTCCTAGTGCATCCTAGTTGTATCGTGTTGTGACTCAGACGCACTTTCGGAAAAAAAGACACAAAAAAATACCTCCAAGACTAGCAGTCTCACGGGACTTGGGCTGTTTGTTGTGACTGAACAACGCTGTATGAGGACACATTTGTAGCAGCAATAAGAAAATAAGAATTTACTCACCGGTAATTCTATTTCTCGTAGTCCGTAGTGGATGCTGGGAACTCCGTAAGGACCATGGGGAATAGACGGGCTCCGCAGGAGACTGGGCACTCTAAAAGAAAGATTAGGTACTATCTGGTGTGCACTGGCTCCTCCCTCTATGCCCCTCCTCCAGACCTCAGTTAGGGAAACTGTGCCCGGAAGAGCTGACACAATAAGGAAAGGATTTGGAATCCCGGGTAAGACTCATACCAGCCACACCAATCACACCGTACAACTCGTGATACTATACCCAGTTAACAGTATGAATAACAACTGAGCCTCATGAACAGAATGCTCATAACAATAACCCTTTAGTTAGGCAATAACTATATACAGAGCCAGAAGCAGCAGAAGCAAGAAGACATCGAAATCGGCGGCTGAAGACTCCTGTCTTCACTTAAGGTAGCGCACAGCACTGCAGCTGTGCGCCATTGCTCCCACAGCACACCGCACACTCCGGTCACTGTAGGGTGCAGGGCGCAGGGGGGGGTGCCCTGGGCAGCAATTAAGTACCTTTTTGGCAAAAAGAGGCATATATACAGTCTGGGACTGTATATATGCCCGAGCCCCCGCCATTTTTTACACATTAAAGCGGGACAGAAGCCCGCCGCTGAGGGGGCGGGGCCTTCTTCCTCAGCACACCAGCACCATTTTCTCTTCACAGCTCCGCTGGAAGGACGCTCCCCAAGCTCTCCCCTGCAGTATACAGGTGCATTAAAGGGTAAAAAAGAGAGGGGGGGGCACATAAATTTAGGCGCAGTATATTGCAGACAATCCGCACTTGGGATGGGCGCCCAGCATCCACTACGGACTACGAGAAATAGAATTACCGGTGAGTAAATTCTTATTTTCTCTGACGTCCTAGTGGATGCTGGGAACTCCGTAAAGACCATGGGGATTATACCAAAGCTCCCAAACGGGCGGGAGAGTGCGGATGACTCTGCAGCACCGAATGAGCAAACACAAGGTCCTCCTCAGCCAGGGTAACAAACTTGTAGAATTTTGCAAACGTGTTTGATCCCGACCAAGTAGCAGCTCGGCAAAGTTGTAAAGCCGAGACCCCTCGGGCAGCTGCCCAAGAAGAGCCCCCTTCCTCGTGGAATGGGCCTTTACTGATTTAGGATGCGGCAGTCCAGCCGCAGAATGTGCAAGTTGAATCGTGGAGCAGATCCAGCAAGCAATAGTCTGCTTAGAAGGAGGAGCACCCAGCTTGTTGGGTGCATGCAGGATAAACAGCGAGTCAAGTTTTTCTGACTCCAGCCGTCCTGGAAACATAGATTTTCAGGGCCCGGACTACGTCCAGCAACTTGGAGGCCTCCAAGTCCCGAGTAGCCGCAGGCACCACAATAGGTTGGTTCAAATGAAACGCTGATACCACCTTAGGGAGGAATTGGGGACGCGTCCTCATTTCTGCTCTGTCCATATGGAAGATCAGATAGGGGCTTTTACAGGACAAAGCCGCCAATTCTGACACCTGCCTAGCCGAAGCCAAGGCCAAAAGCATGACCACTTTCCACATGAGATATTTTAATTCCACGGTCTGAAGTGGCTCAAACCAATGTGATTTTAGGAAATCCAACACAACGTTGAGATCCCAAGGTGCCACTGGGGGCACAAAAGGGGCTGAATATGCAGCACTCCCTTAACAAACGTCTGAACTTCAGGCAGTGAAGCCAGTTCTTTTTGAAAGAAAATAGACAGGGCCGAAATCTGGACTTTAATGGAACCCAATTTTAGGCCCATAGTCATTCCTGACTGTAGGAAGTGCAGAAAACGACCCAGCTGAAATTCTTCTGTGGGGCCTTCATAGCCTCACACCAAGCAACATATTTTCGCCATATGCGGTGATAATGCTTTGCTGTCACATCTTTCCTAGCTTTTATCAGCGTAGGAATGACTTCAACCGGAATGCCCTTTACCATCAGGATCCGGCGTTCAACCGCCATGCCGTCAAACGCAGCCGCGGTAAGTCTTGGAACAGACAGGGCCCCTGCTGTAGCAGGTCCTGTCTGAGAGACAGAGGCCAAGGGTCCTCTGAGATCATTTCTTGCAGTTCCGGGTACCAAGTCCTTCTTGGCCATTCCGGAACGATGAGTATAGTTCTCACTCCTCTCTTTCTTATTATCCTCAGTACCTTTGGTATGAGAGGAAGAGGAGGGAACACATAAACCGACTGGTACACCCACGGTGTCACTAGAGCGTCCACAGCTATCGCCTGAGGGTCCCTTGACCTGGCGCAATATCTTTTTAACTTTTTGTTTAGGCGGGACGCCATCATGTCCACCTGTGGCCTTTCCCAACGGTTTACAATCAGTTGGAAGACTTCTGGATGAAGTCCCCACTCTCCCGGGTGGAGGTCGTGCCTGCTGAGGAAGTCTGCTTCCCAGTTGTCCACTCCCGGAATGAACACTGCTGACACTGCTATCACGTGATTTTCCACCCATCGGAGAATCCTTGTGGCTTCTGCCATCGCCATCCTGCTTCTTGTGCCGCCCTGTCGATTTACATGGGCGACCGCCGTGATGTTGTCTGACTGAATCAGCACCGGCTGGTTTTGAAGCAGGGGTCTTGTGTAGGGAAGCCTCCTGACTCGACCATTGTCCCTGGAAGTTTCTTCCCTGAGTGACTGCCCCCCAACCTCGGAGGCTTGCATCCGTGGTCACCAGGACCCAGTCCTGTATGCCGAATCTGCGGCCCTCTAGAAGATGGGCACTCTGCAGCCACCACAGCAGAGACACCCTGGCCCACGGGGACAGGGTGATCAGCCGATGCATCTGAAGATGCGATCCGGACCACTTGGCTAACAGATCCCACTGAAAGATCCTTGCATGGAACCTGCCGAATGGAATTGCCTCGTAAAAAGCTACCATCTTTCCCAGGACTCGCGTGCAGTGATGCACCGACACCTGTTTTGGTTTCAGGAGGTCTCTGACCAGAGATGACAACTCCTTGGCCTTCTCCTCCGGGAGAAACACCTTCTTCTGTTCTGTGTCCAGAACCATACCCAGGAACAGCAGACGCGTCGTAGGAACCAGCTGCGACTTTGGAATATTCAGAATCCAGCCGTGCTGTTGAAGCACTTCCTGAGATAGTGCTACTCCGACCAACAACTGCTCCCTGGACCTCGCCTTTATAAGGAGATCGTCCAAGTATGGGATAATTATAACTCCCGTCTTTCGAAGGAGTATCATCATTTCGGCCATTACCTTGGTAACTACCCTCGGTGCCGTGGACAGACCAAACGGCAACGTCTGGAATTGGTAATGGCAGTCTTGTACCACAAAACGGAGGTACACCTGGTGAGGAGGGTAAATGGGAACATGCAGGTACGCATCCTTGATGTCCAGTGATACCATGTAATCCCCTTCTTCCAGGCTTGCAATAACCACCCTGAGCGATTCCATTTTGAACTTGAACCTTCTTATATAAGTGTTCAAGGATTTTAAATTTAGAATGGGTCTCACCGAACCGTCTGGTTTCGGTACCACAAACATTGTGGAATAGTAACCCCATCCCTGTTGAAGGAGGGGAACTTTTATTATCACCTGCTGGAGGAACAGCTTGTGAATTGCCGCCAGCACTACCTCCCTGTCCGGGGGAGTAGCTGGCAAGGCTGATTTGAGGTAACGGCTAGGGGGAGACATCTCGAATTCCAGCTTGTATCCCTGAGATAACACTTGTAGAACCCAGGGATCCACCCGTGAGCGAACCCACCGGTCGCTTAAGTTCCGGAGACGGGCCCCCACCGCACCTGGCTCCACCAGTGGAGCCCCAGCGTCATGCGGCGGATTTAGTGGAAGCAGGGGAGGATTTCTGTTCTTGGGAACTGGCTGTATGGTGCAGCTTTTTCCCTCTACCCCTGCCTCTGGGCAGAAAGGACGCGCCTTTAACCCGCTTGCCTTTCTGGGGCCGAAAGGACTGTACCTGATAATACGGTGCTTTCTTTGGCTGTGAGGGAACCTGGGGTAAAAATGTCGACTTCCCAGCTGTCGCTGTGGAAACGAGGTCCGAGAGACCATCCCCAAACAATTCCTCACCCTTGTAAGGCAAAACCTCCATGTGCCTTTTAGAATCCGCATCACCTGTCCACTGCCGAGTCCATAATACTCTCCTGGCAGAAATGGACATTGCATTTATTCTAGATGCCAGCCGGCAAATATCCCTCTGTGCATCTCTCATGTATAAGACTACGTCTTTAATGTGCTCTATGGTTAGCAATATAGTGTCCCTGTCAAGGGAATCAATATTATCAGACAGGGAATCAGACCACGCTGCTGCAGCACTGCACGTCCATGCTGAAGCAATAGCAGGTCTCAGTATAGTACCTGAGTGTGTATACACAGACTTCAGGATAGCCTCCTGCTTTCTATCCGCAGGCTCCTTTAAGGCGGCCGTATCCTGAGACAGTAGTGCCACCTTTTTTGACAAGCGTGTGAGCGCTTTATCCACCCTCGGGGATGTCTCCCAACGTACCCTGTCCTCTGGCGGGAAAGGGTACGCCATTAGTAACTTTTTAGAAATCACTAATTTTTTATCAGGGGATGCCCACGCTTCTTCACACACTTCATTTAACTCATCCGAAGGGGGAAAAAACCACTGGTTGCTTTTTCTCCCCAAACATAATACCCTTTTTAGTGGTACCTGGGTTAATGTCAGAAATGTGCAACACATTTTTCATTGCCGTAATCATGCAACGGATAGCCTTAGTGGAATGTACATTTGTCTAGTCGTCGTCGACACTGGAGTCAGACTCCGTGTCGACATCTGTGTCTGCCATCTGAGGTAGCGGGCGTTTTTGAGCCCCTGATGGCCTTTGAGACGCCTGGGCAGGCACAGGCTGAGAGCCGGCTGTCCCACAGCTGTTATGTCATCAAACCTTTTATGTAAGGAGTTGACACTGTCGGTTAATACCTCCACATATCCATCCACACTGGTGTCGACCCCGCAGGGGGTGACATCACATTTATCGGCACCTGCTCCGCCTCCACATAAGCCTCCTCATCAAACATGTCGACACAGCCGTACCGACACACCGCACACACACAGGGAATGCTCTGACTGAGGACAGGACCCCACAAAGTCCTTTGGGGAGACAGAGAGAGAGTATGCCAGCACACACCACAGCGCTATATAATTAGGGATTTACACTATTACAGAAAGTGATTTTTCCCTATAGCTGCTTAACATGTATAGTTTGCGCCTAAATTTAGTGCCCCCCCCCTCTCTTTTTAACCCTTTGAGCCTGGAAACTGCAGGGGAGAGCTTGGGGAGCTGTCTTCCAGCGGAACTGTGAAGATAAAATGGCGCCAGTGTGCTGAGGGAGATAGCCCCGCCCCCTTCTCGGCGGGCTTATCCCGCTCTTTTATTAATATTATGGCAGGGGATTTTTACACATATATAGTTTATTAGACTATATTATGTGTTTTTTTGCCATGTTAAGGTACTCTAATTGCAGCCCAGGGCGCCCCCCCCCAGCGCCCTGCACCCATCAGTGACCGGAGTATGTGGTGTGCATGAGGAGCAATGGCGCACAGCTGCAGTGCTGTGCGCTACCTTAAAGAAGACCGGAGTCTTCAGCCGCCGATTTTCTCCTCAGAATCTTCCGTCTTCTGGCTCTGCAAGGGGGACGGCGGCGCGGCTCCGGGACCGGACGACCGAGGCTGGGCCTGTGTTCGATCCCTCTGGAGCTAATGGTGTCCAGTAGCCTAGAAGTCCAAGCTAGCTGCAAGCAGGTAGGTTCGCTTCTCTCCCCTAAGTCCCTCGTAGCAGTGAGTCTGTTGCCAGCAGATCTCACTGAAAATAAAAAACCTAATAAATACTTTCTTTACTAGGAGCTCAGGAGAGCCCCTAGTGTGCAACCAGCTCGAGTCGGGCACAGATTCTAACTGAGGTCTGGAGGAGGGGCATAGAGGGAGGAGCCAGTGCACACCAGATAGTACCTAATCTTTCTTTTAGAGTGCACAGTCTCCTGCGGAGCCCGTCTATTCCCCATGGTCCTTACGGAGTTCCCAGCATCCACTAGGACGTCAGAGAAATTCTAATTATCAGGTCTGAAAACCTGTTAGTTAGTAAATATAGCCCTTATAGATTCACAGCTATCTGCTATAGCAATGAAGGCTGTGCAGCAATTCTTAAAATATCCTTTGACTCTTTGTATGAAAAACTTTCTATTTTTATGGTGAAAAGCTGTATGGAGAACCTGCATTAACAAAAAATATATACAGTCAGGTCCATAAATATTGGGACATCGACACAATTCTCATATTTTGGGCTCTATACACCACCACCACAATGGATTTGAAATGAAACAAACAAGATGTGCTTTAACTGAAGACTTTCTGCTTTAATTTAAGGGTATTTACATCCAAATCAGGTGAACGGTGTAGGAACACACCTTAGGGGTTGAGCGCAGTTCTATTGTGGTATATCCACTAAGCATCTCCATTTACGTATAGGTTGGTTGGAACACCAATCAGAACGAGCAGCACATCCTGGCTAGCTGTAGAATAAAGACACTCAGTGCGCAGAACCCTCCAATTTATAGTGTTCCTAAGTCAAACTTTCACTTTTTAATTCTTTGTTGCAAATCCTTTGCAGTCCATTACAGCCTGAAGTCTGGAACGCATAGACATCACCAGACGCTGGGTTTCATCCCTGGTGATGCTCTGCCAGGCCTCTACTGCAAATGTCTTCAGTTCCTGCTTGTTCTTGGGGCATCTTCCCTTCAGTTTTGTCATCATCAAGTGAAATGCATGCTCAATCGGATTCAGGTCAGGTGATTGACTTGGCCTTTAACATTCCACTTATTTGCCTTAAAAAACTCTTTGGTTGCTTTCGCAGTATGCTTCGGGTCATTGTCCATCTGCACTGTGAAGCGCCGTCCAATGAGTTCTGAAGCATTTGACTGAAAATGAGCAGATAATATTGCCGAAACACTTCAGAATTAATCCTGCTGCTTTTGTCAGCAGTCTTATTATCAATAAATACAAGGGAACCAGTTCCATTGGCAGCCATACATGCAGACGCCATGACACTACCACCACCATGATTCACTGATGAGGTGGTATGTTTTGGATCGTGAGCAGTTCCTTTCCTTCTCCATACTCTTCTCTTCCCATCACTTTGGTACAAGTTGATCTTTGTCCATAGGAAGTTGTTCCAGAACTGTAAAGGCTTTTTTAGATGTTGTTTGGCAAACTCTAATCTGGACTTCCTGTTTTTGTGGCTCACCAATGGTTTACATCTTGTGGTGAACCCTCTATATTCACTCTTGTGAAGTCTTCTCTTGATTGTTGACTTTGACACATATACACCTACCTCCTGGAGAGTGTTCTTGATCTGGGCAACTGTTGTGAAAGGGTTTTTCTTCACCAGACAAATAATTCTTCTGTCATCCACCACAGTTGTTTTCCGTGGTCTTCCGGGTCTTTTGGTGTTGCTGAGCTCTCCGATGCGTTCTTTCTTTTACACAACCACTTTGAACAACACGCCCATACTACTATACATCTGCATCTGGTTAGCCAACCTCCAACGAACACCCACCACTTCTTGGTGCGTGCAGCTAAATCTGTCCTGCAACTCCGTACGAACACCATCGGGACACAAACTTGGTGCAACCCAAACACATGCGCAGACATACTGCCCCAGAGTATGTCCCTGGGTTGTGGGGGGTACTATGTCTAGGGGGCCAGAGGGCAGGGTGGGGAATGTATGTCCCCGGGGCCAGGAGGTAAAGCGGGTAGTGTATGTCCTTGCTGGCCTGGGAAGATACTGTATTTTCGAGCTGGGGGTAAGGCATATTACAGGTATGTTCCAGAGGCAGGGGTGGCAATTAGGGTGGGTATTGTACTGTGAGGCCTGGAGCACAAGCTCCATACACTCCACCGCTGATGGGGGCAGGGTGGGAGTAATAGTAACATTGTCGGTGAGGTTGAAAAAAGACTAGTAGTCCATCGAGTTCAATCTGAATTATATTTCATTCCCTATTCTATTTAGGTTAAGAGGCTATATCCTCGTAAATCTTTTTCCGTTAGAAATTTGTCTAACCCATTTTTAAACGCATTTACTGAGTCCGCCATTACAACCTTCTCTGGCAGTGTATTTCATATTCATATTGCCCTTACAATGAAGAATCCCTTCATGCGCTGAGTACAAAATTTCCTCACCTCAAGCCTTAGCGGGTGTCCACGCGTTTTGTGTAGAGGTCTCTTAGTAAACAACTCACATGACAGCTCCACATATTGCCCCTTTATTTATAAATATTAATCATATCTCCCCTTAGTCGTCTCATTTCTAGTGTAAACATATCTAATCTAGAAAGCCTCTCCTCATAGTCCAGTGTCTCTAACCCCTTAAACAATTTGGTAGCTTGCTTCTGAACCTTTTTTCTCTGGCATCCATAAGGGATACTGGGGTTTACTTAATATGATGGGGTATAGAAGGGGGTCCAAAGGAGCCGGTGCACTTTAAATTTCTTCAACTGGGTGTGCTGGCTCCTCCCCTCTATGCCCCTCCCACAGACAGTTTAGAAAAAAGTGCCCTCAGGAGAGGATCCACACTCTGGGAGCTCCAGAGGTTTTTCTTCAGTTTCTTTTAAACTTTATTATTTTCAGTATACTGTCTGGGCAACAGTATACCTGCACCGTGGAAGTTGGGGGGGGGCGGTTACCGGCCTCTGTAAGGCATCAGAGCCACTTCCCTGCTGCAGGACCACCATCCTGAGAGGTTGTTTGTTCCGTAGGGCACTGCGCCTTGGTGGTCGCAATTGCAGCACGCCGCACACCCCTAACATGGCCCGAAGGTGAGAAGAGTTGGGAGTACAAACCAGGGTCCCCGCTAGGGTGGTCCCCCAGTTCTTGATTGGCGCACCGCAGGGGCAGCATATGGGACCCTCCACGGGGGGACCCGCTATAGCCCCCCTGTGAACACTGGCAGCGGTAGTGCAAACTAACAGCTATTCTGACTTTGCCAGTATAAAAATTCTGTGTAGCTCTGACGCCATTACAGGGTTGGAGCTTACTGAGAGCAGGACCAGAGCATTTTGGCACCTTCCTCGGCCTACAACAGCAGCAAGGACATACAGCTCCTCCAGGCACTCCGGGATTCGCAGGAAACTGGTACAAGGGTGTATAACAAGGGGGAGAGCCGCTATTGTACACAATCTAGTGTCCTACATAGGACAAGTAATCCGGTTTTTACTGTGATATAAATGTATTCAGCCTGCAGATTTCATAGGGCTGGGATGTGCTGTCTTCCTCTCACTCTAGGTCTCCATCTCACACGCAGTATGGGCAGGCTTGTTATTGTACTTGTCTGTGTGTGTGTGTGTGTGTGTGTGTGTGTGTGAGTGTTGTTACAGTAATTATGGTCAAACATGCATTATGAAAGGTTTGTCACACCAGATTCTTTCCTTCTACCACTGGTTCCCTATCGTGTGACCAGTGCAGTCAATATTCCCAAGTTAGTGTGGAGACTGGGGGGGGGGGGAGGGTCAGGAGCCATCATGGCTCGGTGCCATAAAGACTATGGGGGTCATTCAGAGTTGATCGCAGCAAATCTTTGCATCGCAAGCGGCAGATTTTAGCCAAATGCGCACGTGCAGGGGCCGCCGTACGATGGATGTGCAGAAAATAAGATTTTACTCACCGGTAAATCTATTTCTCGTAGTCCGTAGTGGATGCTGTGAACTCCGTAAGGACCATGGGGAATAGACGGGCTCCGCAGGAGACTGGGCACTCTAAAAGAAAGATTAGGTACTATCTGGTGTGCACTGGCTCCTCCCTCTATGCCCCTCCTCCAGACCTCAGCTAGGATACTGTGCCCGGAAGAGCTGACACAATAAGGAAGGATTTTGAATCCCGGGTAAGACTCATAACAGCCACACCAATCACACCGTATAACTCGTGATACTATACCCAGTTAACAGTATGAAATATAACTGAGCCTCTCAACAGATGGCTCAACAATAACTCTAGTTAGGCAATAACTATATACAAGTATTGCAGACAATCCGCACTTGGGATGGGCGCCCAGCATCCACTACGGACTACGAGAAATAGATTTACCGGTGAGTAAAATCTTATTTTCTCTGACGTCCTAGTGGATGCTGGGAACTCCGTAAGGACCATGGGGATTATACCAAAGCTCCCAAACGGGCGGGAGAGTGCGGATGACTCTGCAGCACCAAATGAGAGAACTCAAGGTACTCCTCAGCCAGGGTATCAAATTTGTAGAATTTAGCAAACGTGTTTGCCCCTGACCATGTTGCAGCTCGGCAAAGTTGTAAAGCCGAGACCCCTCGGGCAGCCGCCCAAGAAGAGCCCACTTTCCTCGTGGAATGGGCTTTTACTGATTTAGGATGCGGCAAACCAGCCGCAGAATGCGCCAGCTGAATTGTGCTACAAATCCAGCGAGCAATAGTCTGCTTAGAAGCAGGAGCACCTAGTTTGTTGGGTGCATACAGGATAAAAAGCGAGTCAGTTTTCCTGACTCCAGCCGTCCTGGAAACATAAATTTTCAAGGCCCTGACTACGTCCAGTAACTTGGAATCTTCCAAGTCCCTAGTAGCCGCAGGCACTACAATAGGTTGGTTCAAGTGAAAAGCTGATACCACCTTAGGGAGAAACTGGGAACGAGTCCTCAATTCTGCCCTATCCATATGGAAAAACAGATAAGGGCTTTTACATGACAAAGCCGCCAATTCTGACACACGCCTGGCCGAAGCCAAGGCCAATAACATGACCACCTTCCACGTGAGATATTTCAGATCCACAGTTTTAAGTGGCTCAAACCAATGTGATTTCAGGAAACTCAACACCACATTGAGATCCCAAGGTGCCACAGGAGGCACAAAAGGGGGCTGAATATGTAGCACTCCCTTTACAAATGTCTGAACTTCAGGCATTGAAGCAAGTTCTTTCTGGAAGAAAATCGACAGAGCCGAAATCTGGACCTTAATGGAACCCAATTTTAGGCCCATAGTCACTCCCGACTGTAGGAAGTGCAGAAAACGACCCAGCTGAAATTCCTCTGTAGGGGCCTTCCTGGCCTCACACCACGCAACATATTTTCGCCAAATACGGTGATAATGGTTTGCGGTTACTTCTTTCCTGGCTTTTATCAGCGTAGGAATGACTTCCTCCGGAATGCCCTTTTCCTTTAGGATCCGGAATTCAACCGCCATGCCGTCAAACGCAGCCGCGGTAAGTCTTGGAACAGACAGGGCCCCTGCTGTAGCAGATCCTGTCTGAGCGGTAGAGGCCATGGGTCCTCTGATATCATTTCTTGAAGTTCTGGGTACCAAGCTCTTCTTGGCCAATCCGGAACCACGAGTATCGTTCTTACTCCTCGCCTTCTTATTGTTCTCAGTACCTTTGGTATGAGAGGCAGAGGAGGGAACACATAAACCGACTGGTACACCCACGGTGTCACTAGAGCGTCCACAGCTATCACCTGAGGGTCTCTTGACCTGGCGCAATATCTCTTTAGCTTTTTGTTGAGGCGGGACGCCATCATGTCCACCTGTGGCCTTTCCCAACGGTTTACCAACAGTTTGAAGACTTCTGGATGAAGTCCCCACTCTCCCGGGTGTAGGTCGTGTCTGCTGAGGAAGTCTGCTTCCCAGTTGTCCACTCCCGGAATGAACACTGCTGACAGTGCTACGACGTGATTTTCCGCCCATCGGAGAATCCTTGTGGCTTCTGCCATCGCCATCCTGCTTCTTGTGCCGCCCTGTCGGTTTACATGGGCGACTGCCGTGATGTTGTCTGATTGGATCAGTACCGGCTGGTTTTGAAGCAGGGGCCTTGCCTGACTTAGGGCATTGTAAATGGCCCTCAGTTCCAGAATATTTACGTGTAGGGACGACTCCTGACTTGACCAAAGTCCTTGGAAATTTCTTCCCTGTGTGACTGCCCCCCAGCCTCGAAGGCTGGCATCCGTGGTCACCAGGACCCAGTCCTGTATGCCGAATCTGCGGCCCTCTAGAAGATGAGCACTCTGCAGCCACCACAGCAGAGACATCCTGGTCCTTGAAGACAGGGTTATCAGCCGATGCATCTGAAGATACGATCCCGACCACTTGTCCAAGAGGTCCCACTGGAAGGTTCTTGCATGGAACCTGCCGAATGGAATTGCTTCGTATGAAGCCACCATTTTCCCCAGGACTCGTGTGCAGTGATGCACCGATACCTGTTTTGGTTTCAGGAGGTCTCTGACTAGAGATGACAGCTCCTTGGCTTTCTCCTGCGGGAGAAACACTTTTTTCTGTTCTGTGTCCAGAACCATCCCCAGGAACAGTAGGCGTGTGGAAGGAACCAGCTGTGACTTTGGAATGTTTAGAATCCATCCGTGCTGTTGTAGCACTTCCCCAGATAGTGCTACTCCGACCAACAACTGCTCCTTGGACCTCGCATTTATAAGGAGATCGTCCAAGTACGGGATAATTAAAACTCCCTTTTTTCGAAGGAGTATCATCATTTCTGCCATTACCTTGGTAAACACCCTCGGTGCCGTGGACAGTCCAAACGGCAGTGTCTGGAATTGGTAATGGCAATCCTGTACCACAAATCTGAGGTACTCCTGGTGAGGATGGTAAATGGGGACATGCAGGTAAGCATCCTTGATGTTCAGGGATACCATGTAATCCCCCTCGTCCAGGCTTGCAATAACCACCCTGAGCGATTCCATCTTGAACTTGAATTTTTTTATGTATGTGTTCAAGGATTTCAAATTTAAAATGGGTCTCACCGAACCGTCCGGTTTCGGTACCACAAACAGTGTGGAATAGTAACCCCGTCCTTGTTGAAGTAGGAGCACCTTGACTATCACCTGCTGGGAATACAGCTTGTGAATTGCCTCTAGCACAGCCTCCCTGCCCGAGGGAGTTGTCGGCAAGGCAGATTTGAGGAAAACGGCGGGGGGGAGACATCTCGAATTCCAGCTTGTACCCCTGAGATACTACTTGAAGGATCCAGGGATCCTGTGAGCGAGCCCACTGATCGCTGAAATTTTTGAGGCGGCCCCCACCGTACTTGGCTACGCCTGTGGAGCCCCCGCGTCATGCGGTGGGCTCAGAGGAAGCGGGGGAAGAATTTTGATTCTGGGAACTGGCTGACTGGAGCAGCTTTTTCCCTCTTCCCTTGTCTCTGTGCAGAAAGGAAGCGCCTTTGACCCGCTTGCTTTTCTGAAGCCGAAAGGACTGTACCTGATAATACAGTGCTTTCTTAGGCTGTGAGGAAACCTGAGGTAAAAATTTTTCTTCCCAGCTGTTGCTGTGGATACGAGGTCCCAGAGACCATCCCCAAACAATTCCTCACCCTTATAAGGCAGATCTATGTGCCTTTTAAAGTCAGCATCACCTGTCCAGTGTCGGGTCTCTAATACCCTCCTGACAGAATGGACATTACATTAATTCTGGATGCCAGCCGGTAAAATATCCCTCTGTGCATCCTTCATATATAAGACGACGTCTTTAATATGCTCTTATGTTATCAAACTAGTTTCCCTGTTTGACAGGGTCACAGACCACGCTGCTGCAGCAGCAATATCTGCAGGTCTCAGTCTAGTACCTGAGTGTGTAAATACAGACTTCAGGATAGCCTCCTGCTTTTTATCAACAGGTACCTTCAAAGTGGCCGTATCCTAAGACGGCAGTGCCACCTTTTTTGACAAACGTGTGAGCGCCTTATCCACCCTAGGGGATATCTCTCAGCGTAACTTATCCTCTGGCGGGAAAGGGTACGCCAACAGTAACTTTTTAGAAATTACCAGTTTCTTATCGGGGGAACCCACGCTTTTTCACACTTCATTCACTCATTTGATGGGGGAACCAAACACTGCCTGCTTTTTCTCCCCAAACATAAAACCCTTTTTTAGTGGTACTTGGGTTAATGTCAGAAATGTGTAACACATTTTTTATTGCCGGGATCAAGTCACGGATGTTCCTAGTGGATTGTGTATATGTCTCAACCTCGTCGACACTGGAGTCAGACTCCGTGTCGACATCTGTGTCTGCCATCTGAGGGAGCGGGCGTTTTTGAGCCCCTGATGGCCTTTGAGACGCCTGGGCAGGCGCGGGCTGAAAAGCCGGCTGTCCCATAGCTGTTACGTCATCCAGCCTTTTATGTAAGGAGTTGACACTGTCGGTTAATACCTTCCACCTATCCATCCACTCTGGTGTCGGCCCCACAGGGGGCGACATCACATTTATCGGCATCTGCTCCGTCACCACATAAGCCTCCTCATCAAAACATGTCGACACAGCCGTACCGACACACCGCACACACACAGGGAATGCTCTGACTGAGGACAGGACCCCACAAAGCCCTTTGGGGAGACAGAGAGAGAGTATGCCAGCACACACCAGAGCGCTATATAATGTGGGGATTAACACTATAACTGAGTGAATTTTCCCCAATAGCTGCTTGTATATACAATATTGCGCCTAAATTTAGTGCCCCCCCTCTCTTTTTAACACTTTGAGCCTGAAAACTACAGGGGAGAGCCTGGGGAGCTGTCTTCCAGCTGCACTGTGAAGAGAAAATGGCGCCAGTGTGCTGAGGGAGATAGCTCCGCCCCTTTTTCGCAGACTTTTCTCCCGCTTTTTTATGGATTCTGGCAGGGGTATTTATCACATATATAGCCTCTGGGGCTATATATTGTGATTATTTTGCCAGCCAAGGTGTTTATATTGCCCTCAGGGCGCCCCCCCCCCAGCGCCCTGCACCCATCAGTGACTGGAGTGTGAGGTGTACATGAGGAGCAATGGCGCACAGCTGCAGTGCTGTGCGCTACCTTGGTGAAGACTGAAGTCTTCTGCCGCCGATTTTCCGGACCATCTTCATGCTTCTGGCTCTGTAAGGGGGACGGCGGCGCGGCTCCGGGAACGAACACCAAGGACGGGTCCTGCGGTCGATCCCTCTGGAGCTAATGGTGTCCAGTAGCCTAAGAAGCACAAGCTAGCTGCAAGCAGGTAGGTTCGCTTCTTCTCCCCTTAGTCCCTCGTTGCAGTGAGCCTGTTGCCAGCAGGTCTCACTGTAATATAAAAAACCTAAAATATACTTTCTTTCTAGGAGCTCAGGAGAGCCCCTAGTGTGCATCCAGCTCGGCCGGGCACAGAAATCTAACTGAGGTCTGGAGGAGGGGCATAGAGGGAGGAGCCAGTGCACACCAGATAGTACCTAATCTTTCTTTTAGAGTGCCCAGTCTCCTGCGGAGCCCGTCTATTCCCCATGGTCCTTACGGAGTTCCCAGCATCCACTAGGACGTCAGAGAAATACACATATTTGTGTTCGCAGCCACGCAACGACAAAGAGGCGTGTTGAAGGCGGTGCGGGGGCATGGCTTTGCAGGCTAGCGGAAAGGGACATGAAGGTGGGCATCTTGATGGGGAGTATGCTAAGGGCTGCAGGCATGGTTTTTGCACCGCTGCAAAACTGATCTCTGTAGGTACACACTAGGCGCTCGCAGCTGCTGAGTAGGTCTAGGGCTACGCACAGCTAGCAAATGCTCGGCACAGGTGCCTGACAGGGCGCATCCAGCTAATTATTGCTACAGAGCGCAGCTGTTTGCAACACAAACGCATCAACAGGCCATTGCATCTCTAGCTCTCTGAGATGGTATGTACTTTTACACTCCCTGGAAATGGTATGATTTTTAACCCCCCCGTATATGTTCAACTCACAACCAACACAAATGTTTATTAGTATCAATTACATGTGTATTGCACATGTTTAACATGTCTTGTTTGTTAAGCAATTGAGCAGATTATGTTTTATTTGCTTACAGCTACCAAATTGCTTTGAGCTGTCTATCAAGCTACATTTTCCATCCAAAAAACACATACTATTTTATATATCCCACATACATGCCATGTTTCACAGATTAATACATTTGTTGTGTGTTTCAACATTACCACCATAATGCACCATCACCTTTCATGTTATGAACTCATGCTTTATCTAAACATTTCTATGAGTTAATTTGGTCAGATATGAGTTATATTTAAGATGGCAAGTTGCCCATAGTAACCAAACATATTCCTGATATTATATTGTAGAAGGAGAAAAATATATGAGAAGTATACTACAGGTTGAGTATCCCTTATCCAAAATGCTTGGGACCAGAGGTATTTTGGATATCGGATTTTTCCGTATTTTGGAATAATTGCATACCATAATGAGATATCATGGCGATGGGACCTAAATCTAAGCACAGAATGCTTTTATGTTTCATATACACCTTATACCCACAGCATGAAGGTCATTTTAGCCAATATTTTTTATAACTTTGTGCATTAAACAAAGTGTATCTACATTCACACAATTCATTTATGTTTCATATACACCTTATACACACAGCCTGAAGGTCAATTAGTACAATATTTTTAATAACTGTGTGTATTAAACAAAGTTTGTGCACATTGAGCCATAAAAAAACAAAAGTTTCACTATCTCACTCAAAAAGTCCGTATTTCGGAATATTCCGTATTTCGGATATTTGGATATGGGATACTCAACCTGTATTTGTTGTTTCAATAGGCAACATCCCATCTTAAATTAAACTCCCATCTGACCAAATTAACCACCTTGCATGTTTTTTGTGTATCCACACAAACATACAATTTTTTATTTATTTTTGGGGCGGGGGCACAAAATACATTACCATGGACCACAATAAGAAAAACACAATTTAATACCAAAGTGTAAGGGGGTATAATATTTTTACTAAGAAAAACAATTGTACATCATGTTGACATAAATAATAGGATTTTAATACCTACCAGTACCTTAGTAGGTACTGGTAGGTATTACGTACTACCAGTACTTAGTACGTAGAGGATGCTGGGGATGCTTCAAGAACCATGGGGTATAGACGGGATCCGCAGGAGACATGGGCACTTTAAGATTTTAAAAGGGGTGTGAACTGGCTCCTCCCTCTATGCCCCTCCTCCAGACTCCAGTTATAGGAACTGTGCCCAGGGAGACGGACATTTCGAGGAAAAGGGTTTATTTAATTTTTAAACTTAGGTGAGATACATACCAGCTCACACCTCAAACACGCCGTACAACATGGCATTCAACAACAATGCATGCAACGGCATGAATAACATCAGCCACAGACTGACTGAACTCAACACAACATGTGTATAACCATAACCAATAACTGCAGATATAGCCCGCACTGGGACAGGCGCCCAGCATCCTCTTCGGACTAAGAGAAAAGGATTTACTGGTAGGTATTAAAATCCTATTTTCTCATACGTCCTAGAGGATGCTGGGGATGCTTCAAGAACCATGGGGTTTATACCAAAGCTCTAGAACGGGCGGGAGAGTGCGGATGACTCTGCAGCACCGATTGACCAAACAAGAGGTCCTCCTCAGCCAGGGTATCAAACTTGTAAAACTTCGCAAAGGTGTTTGATCTCGACCAAGTAGCAGCTCAGCAAAGCTGTAATGCCGAGACCCCTCGTGCAGCCGCCCAGGATGAGCCCACCTTTCTGGTAGAATGGGCCTTCACTGATTTCGGTAACGGCAATCCTGCCGTAGAATGAGCTTGCTGAATCGTATTACAGATCCAGTGTGCAATAGTCTGCTTGGAAGCAGGAGCCCCAATCTTGTTGGGAGCCCACAGGACAAACAGAGCCTCTGTTTTCCTAATTTGAGCCGTTCTGGCGACATAGATTTTCAAAGCTCTGACCACAATGAGAGACTTCGATTCCGCCAAGGCGTCAGTAGCCACTGGCACCACAATAGGCTGGTTTACGTGAAACGATGAAACCGCTTTTGGCAGAAATTGCTGACGAGTTCTCAACTCCGCTCTATCAGCATGGAAGATTAAATAGGGACTTTTGTGAGACAAAGCCGCCAATTCAGATACCCGCCTTGCGGATGCCAAGGCCAACAACATGACTACTTTCCAAGTAAGGAATTTCAACTCATCCTTACGCAAAGGTTCAAACCAATGAGATTGCAGGAACTGCAACACCACATTAAGATCCCATGGTGCCACAGGGGGCACAAAGGGAGGTTGGATGTGTAGCACGCCTTTCACGAAGGTCTGAACTTCTGGAAGGGAGGCCAATTCTTTCTGAAAGAAAATTGATAAGGCCGAAATTTGTACTTTAATTGAGCCCAACTTTAGGCCCGCATCCACACCTGCTTGCAAAAAATGGAGCAACGCCCCAGCTGAAATTCTTCCATAGGAGCCTTCTTGGATTCACACCAAGACACATATTTTCTCCAAATACGGTGGTAATGCTTTTCCATTACTTTTCTAGCCTGAAGTAGTGTGGGAATGACTACACTGGGAATACCCTTTCGGGCTAGGATTTGGCGTTCAACCGCCATGCCGTCAAACGCAGCCGCGGTAAGTCTTGATACACGCACGGTCCTTGGTGTAACAGGTCCTCTCGTAGAGGAAGAGGCCAGGGATCTTCTATGAGTAATTCTTGAAGATCGGGATACCAGGCCCTCCTTGGCCAGTCTGGAACAATGAGTATCGCCTGAACCCTTGTTCTTCTTATGATCCTTATCACCTTTGGAATGAGTGGAAGTGGAGGGAACACATAGACCGACTGAAACACCCACGGTGTCACCAGGGCGTCCACAGCTATTGCTTGAGGGTTCCTCGACCTGGAACAATATCTCTGAAGTTTCTTGTTGAGGCGAGACGCCATCATGTCTATTTGAGGAATTCCCCAACAACTTGTCACTTCTGCAAAGACCTCTTGATGAAGACCCCACTCTCCTGGATGGAGATCGTGTCTGCTGAGGAAGTCTGCTTCCCAGTTGTCCACTCCTGGAATGAAGACTGCTGACAGAGCATTTGCATGTTTTTCCGCCCAGCGAAGAACTTTTGTGGCCTCCGCCCTCGCCGCTCTGCTCTTTGTTCTGCCCTGGCGGTTTATGTACGCCACTGCTGTTATGTTGTCTGACTGAATCAAGACGGGCAGACTGCGAAGATGTTTCGTTTGCCGAAGGCCGTTGTAAATGGCCCTTAATTCCAGAATGCTTATGTGCAGACAAGCTTCCTGGCTTGACCATTTTCCCTGGAAATTATTCCCCTGTGTGACTGCTCCCCAGCCTCGGAGACTTGCATCTGTGGTCACCAGGATCCAATCCTGAATCCCGAACCTGCGTCCCTCTAGGAGGTGAGAACTGTGCAGCCACCACAGGAGAGAGATTATGGTCCTGGAAGATAGTATTATTCTCCGGTGCATGTGCAGGTGAGACCCGGACCACTTGTCCAACAGGTCCCACTGAAACACTCTGGCATTGAACCTGCCAAACTGAATGGCCTCGTAGGCCGCCACCATCTTCCCCAGCAACCGAGTGCATTGAAGGATTGACACTCTTGCCGTATTTCAGAATCTGTTTTACCATGTTCTGTATTACCAGAGCCTTTTCCATTGGAAGAAAAACTCTCTGTAATTCTGTATCCAGAATCATACCCAAGAACGACAGCCATGTTGTCGGAACCAACTGTGATTTTGGCAAGTTTAGGAGCCAACCATGTTGTTGCAGAATTGTCAGGGAGAGCGTAACGTTTTTCAGTAACTGCTCCTTGGATCTCGCCTTTATCAGGAGATCGTCCAAGTACGGGATAATTGTGATTCCCTGCTTGCGCAGGAGAACCATCATTTCCGCCATCACCTTGGTGAAAATCCTCGGAGCCATGGACAGACCAAACGGCAAAGTCTGAAATTGGTAATGACAATCCTGAACAGCAAACCTCAGATAAGCCTGATGTGGAGGATATATGGGGACGTGTAAGTAGGCATCCTTTGTGTCGACCGACACCATAAAATCCCCCTCCTCCAGACTGGAGATCACTGCTCGGAGAGATTCCATCTTGAATTTGAATTTTTTTAGATAGAAGTTGAGGGATTTTAGGTTCAGAATCGGTCTGACCGAGCCATCCGGCTTCGGGACCACGAACAGGCTCGAATAAAAGCCTTCCCCCTGTTGTGACAGGGGTACCGTGACAATGACCTGATTTTGACACAGCTTTAGTATTGCAGCGCATACTACCTCCCTTTCTGGAAGAGAAGCTGGCAAGGCCGATTTGAAAAATCGGTGAGGGGGCACATCTTGAAACTCCAATTTGTACCCTTGGACTACTATTTCTAATACCCAAGGATCCAGGGATGAGCGAACCCAGATCTGACTGAAGAGTTGGAGACGTGCCCCCACCGATGCGGACTCCCGCAGAGGAGCCCCAGCGTCATGCGGTGGATTTGGCAGAAGCCGGGGAGGACTTCTGCTCTTGGGAACTTGACACAGCCTGTGACCTTTTTCCCCTTCCTCTCGTAGCAAGGAAGGAAGACCCTCGTCCTTTTCTGTATTTATTGGACCGAAAGAACTGCATCTGATAGTGGGGCGTTTTCTTTTGTTGTGCAGGAACATAAGGTAGTGGTAGCCGTAGATACCAGGTCAGTGAGGCCGTCACTAAAAAAGACCCTACCGTTAAACGGCATAGACTCCATAGTCTTCTTAGAGTCAGTATCAGCATTCCATTGATGAATCCACAATGCTCTTCTAGCTGAGACTGCCATGGCATTGACCCTTGATCCCAAAAGGCCAATATCCCTCGCAGCTTCCTTTAGATAGGCTGCAGCGTCCCTGATATGACCCAGTGTCAAAAGAACGCTATCCTTGTCCAGGGAATCTATGTCAGATGGCAAGTTATCTGCCCACTTTTCAATAGCGCTACTCACCCATGCCGATGCAACGGCAGGCCTGAGCAGCGTACATGTAGTGACAAAAATGGATTTTAGTGTATTTTCCTGCTTACGATCCGCAGGATCCTTTAGGGCTGCCGTGTCAGGAGACGGAAGCTCCAACTTTTTGGACAGACGCGATAGAACTTTGTCCACCATGGGAGTTGACTCACACTTTTCCCTTTCCCCAGAGGGGAACGGATATGCCACCGGAATTCTCTTGGGAACCTGTAACTTCTTGTCAGGATTTTCCCAAGCTTTTTCAAAAAGAGCGTTCAGTTCATGAGAGGGAGGAAACGTCACCTCAGGTTTCTTTCCCTTAAACATAAAGACCTTAGTATTAGGAACAGCAGGGTCTTCCGTGATATGTAATACGTCCTTTATCACCACAATCATGTACTGAATGCTTAGCCAGTTTAGGATTCAATCTGGCATCACTATAGTCGACACTGGAATCAGGGTCTGTGTCGGTATCTGTATCCGCTATCTGGGTAAATGAACGCTTCTGTGACCACGAGGGGGTCTGAACTTGTGATAATGCATCCTCCATGAAATTTCTACATGTCTGGTTCTGAGACTATCCAATCTTTTATTCAATCGAGCCACATTAGCATTCAAAACACTCAAACATTTACCCAATCAGCCATCTGCGGTGCCAACACGGTCACTCCCACAGCCTTTTCTGTCCCCACTCCAGCCTCCTCCTGGGAAGAGCACTCAGCCTCAGACATGTCGACACACGCGTACCGACACCCACAACACACTGGGGCTATAGGGGACAGACCCACAGCAAAGCCTGTTAGAGAAACACAGAGGGAGTTCTGCCAGCTCACAACCCAGCGCCTATCCCGGTTCTGAAGCATGCAATATACTGCCAAGACCTGTCAGCGCTTTTAATATCAATAAAGTAGCACCAAATCAACTGTGCCCCCCCCCCCCCCGTTTTGCACTCTGTTACTTGTAGAGCAGTGCGGGAGGCCAGGCTCAGCGTCTCTGCAGCTGTTAAGAGAAAATGGCGCTGGTTAGAGCTGTGAGGGCTAAGCCACGCCCCATTAATGGCGCGCTTCAGTCCCGCTTATTTTTATATATTTATTCTGGCAGGGGTCTGTATTCAGTGCCCAGGCACTGTATACTCTTATGCCAGTTGCTATTGAGGTTTTATGCTGACCAGGGCGCCCCCCCCCTGCGCCCTGCACCCGGCAGTGCCGCTGTGTATGTGGGAGCATGGCGCGCAGCGCGGCCACTGTGCGGTACCTCATAGCCATCACTGAAATCTTCTGCCGTCACTGAAGTCTTCTGATCTTCTACTCACCCGGCTTCTGACTTCTGGCTCTGCAAGGGGGGGTGACAGCGCGGCACCGGGAACGAGCATCTAGGCGTACCTAGCGATTAGACTCTGGAGCTAATGGTGTCCAGTAGCCTAAGAAGCAGAGCCTTGAAACTCACAGAAGTAGGTCTGCTTCTCTTCCCTCAGTCCCACGATGTAGGGAGCCTGTTGCCAGCAGGTCTCCCTGAAAATAATAAACCTAACATAAAGTCTTTTTTCTGAGAAACTCTGGAGAACTCCTCAGTGTGCATCCAGTCTCACTGGGCACAGAATCTAACTGGAGTCTGGAGGAGGGGCATAGAGGGAGGAGCCGGTTCACACCCCTTTTAAAGTCTTGAAGTGCCCATGTCTCCTGCGGATCTATACCCCATGGTTCTTGAAGCATCCCCAGCATCCTCTAGGACGTATGAGAAACAAAGTATAATGAAATAAGCAGTACATAAAATGGCACTGCAAAAAACACCTGCCTGTGCACAAAAGAGGATGACAGTACCCAGTAATGAAGTACCCCCATCTACTGTACATCAAACACAACAAGAAACTGATTTCAATTCCCTGGCAGAGTGAGATGTGGGTCAAATTGAGGAAGATTCTTGTCCCAATGCCCAAACGTAACTATCAAGACTACAAACTGAAGAGGAAGGTGGGAAAAGTTCACAGGCTAATGCATCCCAGGCAGGGAGACGCCCAGTGGTGCAAGTAGAAATATTTTCTTAGTGGAACTGAGCACAGAAAAATGGGCGTGGTCATGCATTGTCATGGGGTGTGGTCACATGCCACTAGTGGGAGTAGCCACATGACACAGCCCCTTATCTTTGCACTCTAGAGGCAAGGCTAGAAATATATAGTACTGCCCCCAGTATAATACAAATATATAGTACTGCCCCAATTTAATAACAATATATAGTAATGCCTCCATTATAACAGGAATATATACTGTAGTAGTGCCCCCTGGTATAATATAAATATATAGTATTACCCTCATAATTATGTACATATATAGTAGTGTCCATATTACATTAGAAATTAATGACCCCACACAGTAACGCCAGAGACATGCCCAGTAGCCCAAAAGTCGCTCAGTGCAGATGCATCACACAAGTTGAGTGAATGGAAACAGCTGCACTGATGCTCCCAGCAAGGGACGCTGCAGGAAAGTGCAATCAGGCTCCTCTCTTCAAGCCAGCCACAGCCGCCAGAGGAGGAATCGTGATGTGATGTCATGACGTCACCATTGTGCTCTCAGTAACCCTGACTAAGTGGGAGGCGCCGTCATGCTGCCAGGCACCATGGTCTTGTTGCTTTGTGGTGCATTATAATTGTGGTAATGGAGGTCATGGGTGCAAAGTGTGTGGCAGGTGGTACGGAGTACCCGCTGCCAATTTCTTAAGGGTACTCCGTACCCGAGCGTACCCACATACTTGCACCACTGAAGATGCCAAACCACATTCAGCAGGAGGGAGTTTGTCATTCCTGTCCCACAAACCATTGAGAAAGCATTTTAGAACATAAAGAACATGGGCGCTGGGAAATGTGACCGCATCAGTAGAGAATTTTTTTTCTCTCCATTTCTTCCCTGCCTGAAGTGGTTGTTGTTCTGTGGTGGGTCTGCACATTGGGGGTAATTCCAAGTTGATCGCAGCAGGAAAATTTTTAGCAGTTGGGCAAAACCATGTGCACTGCAGGGGGGGGGGGGGGGGGGGGGGGGCAGATATAACATGTGCAGAGAGAGATAGATTTGGGTGTGGTGAGTTCAATCTGCAATCTAAATTGCAGTGTAAAAATAAAGCAGCCAGTATTTACCCTGCACAGAAACAAAATAACCCACCCAAATCTAACTCTCTCTGCAAATGTTATATCTGCCCCCCCTGCAGTGCACATGGTTTTGCCCAACTGCTAAAAAATTTCCTGCTGCGATCAACTTGGAATTACCCCCATTGATCTTCGGGGGCCCTGGCCAGTAGGATCTTGTTCCTGGGCAAGGGTAGGGGATGGGCCAGGTGTTGTAGCCTCCCTGAGACTGTGGCCAAAGAGGGCAGCGATGGTCTGTATGCCTTGCCCAATAGTGTTGTTTAGGGCCTGGACAGAGGAGGAGATGTCGCACATGCCTTGTTATACACTGGAGGTCAGGTCACTCCCTGTGCAGCACTAGAGAAAGCAGAGGTAAGCTCCTCTCTTTATTTTTATAATCATAGTAGGAGTACATAGTGTGTCTCTCTCATCCTGTATTCAATGTGGCAACAGATACAGGACAGCAAAAGACGCACTGCCATAGGCGTGCGCAGCACATTTTATTAGGGTGTGCACCGTCGGAGGGGTGTATCTAGCACCACCTTTTGGGCGTGTCTAGCACCATCTATTGATGGTCAACACAATAATAAGATTTTACTTACCGATAAATCTATTTCTCGTAGTCCGTAGTGGATGCTGGGACTCCGTCAGGACCATGGGGATTAGCGGCTCCGCAGGAGACAGGGCACAAAAATAAAAGCTTTAGGACTAGGTGGTGTGCACTGGCTCCTCCCCCCATGACCCTCCTCCAAGCCTCAGTTAGGATACTGTGCCCGGACGAGCGTACACAATAAGGAAGGATTTTGAATCCCGGGTAAGACTCATACCAGCCACACCAATCACACCGTACAACTTGTGATCTGAACCCAGTTAACAGTATGACAAACGTAGGAGCCTCTGAACAGACGGCTCACAACAATAACAACCCGATTTTTTTGTAACAATAACTATGTACAAGTATTGCAGACAATCCGCACTTGGGATGGGCGCCCAGCATCCACTACGGACTACGAGAAATAGATTTATCGGTAAGTAAAATCTTATTTTCTCTGACGTCCTAGTGGATGCTGGGACTCCGTCAGGACCATGGGGATTATACCAAAGCTCCCAAACGGGCGGGAGAGTGCGGATGACTCTGCAGCACCGAATGAGAGAACTCCAGGTCCTCTTTAGCCAGGGTATCAAATTTGTAGAATTTTACAAACGTGTTCTCCCCCGACCACGTAGCTGCTCGGCAGAGTTGTAATGCCGAGACCCCTCGGGCAGCCGCCCAAGATGAGCCCACCTTCCTTGTGGAATGGGCCTTGATAGATTTAGGCTGTGGCAGGCCTGCCACAGAATGTGCAAGTTGAATTGTGCTACAAATCCAACGAGCAATCGTCTGCTTAGAAGCAGGAGCACCCAGCTTGTTGGGTGCATACAGTATAAACAGCGAGTCAGATTTTCTGACTCCAGCCGTCCTTGAAATATATATTTTCAATGCCCTGACAACGTCCAGCAACTTGGAATCCTCCAAATCGCTAGTAGCCGCAGGCACCACAATAGGCTGGTTCAGGTGAAACGCTGAAACCACCTTAGGCAGAAACTGAGGACGCGTCCGCAGTTCTGCCCTGTCCGAATGGAAAATCAGATATGGGCTTTTATACGATAAAGCCGCCAATTCTGACACTCTCCTGGCTGAAGCCAGGGCCAGTAGCTTGGTTACTTTCCATGTAAGATATTTCAAATCCACCGATTTGAGTGGCTCAAACCAATGGGATTTGAGAAAATCCAAAACTACATTAAGATCCCACGGAGCCACTGGGGGCACAACCGGGGGCTGTATATGTAGTACTCCTTTTACAAAAGTCTGGACTTCAGGAACTGAAGCCAATTCTTTCTGGAAGAAAATCGACAGGGCCGAAATTTGAACCTTAATGGACCCTAATTTGAGGCCCATAGACAATCCTGTTTGCAGGAAATGTAGGAATCGACCCAGTTGAAATTCCTCCGTCGGGGCCTTCCTGGCCTCACACCACGCAACATATTTTCTCCAAATGCGGTGATAATGTCGTGCAGTCACCTCCTTCCTGGCTTTTACCAGGGTAGGGATGACCTCTTCCGGAATGCCTTTTTCCCTTAGAATTCGGCGTTCAACCGCCATGCCGTCAAACGCAGCCGCGGTAAGTCTTGGAATAGACACGGTCCCTGCTGAAGCAGGTCCCGTCTTAGAGGTAGAGGCCACGGATCTTCCGTGAGCATCTCCTGAAGTTCCGGATACCAAGTTCTTCTTGGCCAATCCGGAGCCACGAGTATCGTTCTTACTCCCCTTTGCCGTATAATTCTCAGTACTTTTGGTATGAGAGGCAGAGGAGGAAACACATACACTGACTGGAACACCCACGGTGTTACCAGAGCGTCCACAGCTATTGCCTGAGGGTCTCTTGACCTGGCGCAATACCTGTCCAGTTTTTTGTTGAGGCGGGACGCCATCATATCCACCTTTGGTTTTTCCCAACGGTTCACAATCATGTGGAAGACTTCTGGATGAAGTCCCCACTCTCCCGGGTGGAGGTCGTGTCTGCTGAGGAAGTCCGCTTCCCAGTTGTCCACTCCCGGAATGAACACTGTTGACAGTGCTATCACATGATCTTCCGCCCAGCGAAGAATCCTTGCAGCTTCTGCCATTGCCCTCCTGCTATTTGTGCCGCCCTGTCTGTTTACGTGGGCGACTGCCGTGATGTTGTCCGACTGGATCAACACCGGCTGACCCTGAAGCAGGGGTTTTGCCAGGCTTAGAGCATTGTAAATCGCTCTTAGCTCCAGTATATTTATGTGAAGAGACATCTCCAGGCTTGACCACACTCCCTGGAAGTTTCTTCCCTGTGTGACCGCTCCCCAGCCTCTCAGACTGGCATCCGTGGTCACCAGGACCCAGTCCTGTATGCCGAATCTGCGGCCCTCTAACAGATGAGCACTCTGCAACCACCACAGAAGAGACACCCTTGTCCGTGGAGACAAAGTTATCCGCTGATGCATCTGCAGATGCGATCCGGACCATTTGTCCAGCAGATCCCACTGAAAAGTTTGTGCGTGGAATCTGCCGAATGGAATCGCTTCGTAAGAAGCCACCATTTTTCCCAGGACTCTTGTGCATTGATGCACAGACACTTTTCCTGGTTTTAGGAGGTTCCTGACAAGTTCGGATAACTCCCTGGCTTTCTCCTCCGGAAGAAACACCTTTTTCTGAACCGTGTCCAGAATCATTCCCAGGAACAGCAGACGTGTCGTCGGGGTCAATTGAGATTTTGGAAAATTCAGAATCCACCCGTGCTGTTGCAGCACTACTTGGGTTAGTGCTACTACGTCCCCCAGCTGTTCTCTGGACCTTGCCCTTATCAGGAGATCGTCCAAGTAAGGGATAATTAATACGCCTTTTCTTCGCAGAAGAAACATCATTTCGGCCATTACCTTGGTAAAGACCCGAGGTGCCGTGGACAATCCAAACGGCAGCGTCTGAAACTGATAATGACAGTTTTGCACCACGAACCTGAGGTACCCTTGATGTGAAGGGCAAATTGGGACATGCAGGTAAGCATCCTTGATGTCCAGGGACACCATAAAGTCCCCTTCTTCCAGATTCGCTATCACTGCTCTGAGTGACTCCATCTTGAACTTGAATTTTTGTATGTACAGGTTCAAAGATTTCAGATTTAGAATAGGTCTTACCGAGCCGTCCGGCTTCGGTACCACAAATAGTGTGGAATAATACCCCTTTCCCTGTTGTAGGAGGGGTACCTTGACTATCACCTGCTGAGAATACAGCTTGTGAATGGCTTCCAATACCGTCGCCCTGTCTGAGGGAGACGTTGGCAGAGCAGACTTTAGGAACCGGCGAGGGGGAGATTTCTCGAATTCCAACATGTAACCCTGAGATACTACCTGCAGGATCCAGGGGTCCACCTGTGAGTGAGCCCACTGTGCGCTGAAATTCTTGAATCGACCCCCCACCGCCCCTGAGTCCGCTTGTAAAGCCCCAACGTCATGCTGAGGGCTTTGCAGAAGCCGGGGAGGGCTTCTGCTCCTGGGAGGGAGCTGCTTGGTGCACTCTCTTACCCTTTCCTTTGCCTCGGGGCAGATATGACTGTCCTTTTGCCCGCTTGTTCTTATAGGAACGAAAGGACTGCGGCTGAAAAGACGGTGTCTTTTTCTGTTGGGAGGGGACCTGAGGTAAAAAGGTGGATTTCCCGGCTGTTGCCGTGGCCACCAAATCCGATAGACCGACCCCAAATAATTCCTCCCCTTTATACGGCAATACTTCCATATGCCGTTTGGAATCCGCATCACCTGACCACTGTCGCGTCCATAAACTTCTTCTGGCAGATATGGACATCGCACTTACTCTCGATGCCAGAGTGCAAATATCCCTCTGAGCATCTCGCATATAAAGAAAAGCATCCTTTAATTGCTCTATAGTCAATAAAATACTGTCCCTATCCAGGGTATCAATATTTTCAGTCAGGGAATCCGACCAAACCACCCCAGCACTGCACATCCATGCAGAGGCGATGGCTGGTCGCAGTATAACACCAGTATGAGTGTATATACTTTTCAGGGTAGTTTCCAGCCTCCTATCAGCTGGATCCTTGAGGGCGGCCGTTTCAGGAGACGGTAACGCCACTTGTTTTGATAAGCGTGTGAGTGCCATATCCACCCTAGGGGGTGTTTCCCAGCGCGCCCTAACCTCTGGCGGGAAAGGATATAATGCCAATAACTTCTTTGAAATTAGCAGTTTTCTATCGGGGTTAACCCACGCTTCATCACACACTTCATTCAATTCCTCTGATTCAGGAAAAACTACAGGTAGTTTTTTCAGACCCCACATAATACCCCTTTTTGTGGTACTTGCAGTATCAGAGATATGCAAAGCTTCCTTCATTGCCGTGATCATATAACGTGTGGCCCTACTGGAAAATACGTTTGTTTCTTCACCGTCGACACTAGATTCGGTGTCCGTGTCTGGGTCTGTGTCGACCGACTGAGGTAAAGGGCGTTTTACAGCCCCTGACGGTGTCTGAGACGCCTGGACAGGTACTAACTGGTTTGCCGGCCGTCTCATGTCGTCAACTGATTTTTGTAACGTGCTGACATTATCACGTAATTCCATAAACAAAGCCATCCATTCCGGTGTCGACTCCCTAGGGGGTGACATCACCATTACCGGCAATTGCTCCGCCTCCACACCAACATCGTCCTCATACATGTCGACACACACGTACCGACACACAGCAGACACACAGGGAATGCTCTTATCGAAGACAGGACCCCACTAGCCCTTTGGGGAGACAGAGGGAGAGTTTGCCAGCACACACCCAAGCGCTATAAATATATAGGAACAACCCTACAGAAGTGTTGTTTCCTTTATAGCAGCTTAATATATCAATATCGCCAAAAAAGTGCCCCCCCTCTCTGTTTTTTTACCCTGTTTCTGTAGTGCAGTGCAGGGGAGAGTCCTGGGAGCCTTCCTCGCAGCGGAGCTGTGCAGGAAAATGGCGCTGTGTGCTGAGGATAGGCCCCGCCCCCTATTTCGGCGGGCTCTTCTCCCGGTGTTTGTGAGACCTGGCAGGGGTTAAATACATCCATATAGCCCCAGGGGCTATATGTGATGTATTTTTAGCCAGAACAAGGTATTATCATTGCTGCCCAGGGCGCCCCCCCCCAGCGCCCTGCACCCTCAGTGACCGCTGGTGTGAAGTGTGCTGACAACAATGGCGCACAGCTGCAGTGCTGTGCGCTACCTCATGAAGACTGAAAAGTCTTCTGCCGCCGGTTTCTGGACCTCTTCACTTTTCGGCATCTGCAAGGGGGTCGGCGGCGCGGCTCCGGGACCGGACTCCATGGCTGGGCCTGTGTTCGATCCCTCTGGAGCTAATGGTGTCCAGTAGCCTAAGAAGCCAATCCATCCTGCACGCAGGTGAGTTCACTTCTTCTCCCCTAAGTCCCTCGTTGCAGTGAGCCTGTTGCCAGCAGGACTCACTGAAAATAAAAAACCTAATAACTTTTTCTAAGCAGCTCTTTAGGAGAGCCACCTAGATTGCACCCTGCTCGGACGGGCACAAAAACCTAACTGAGGCTTGGAGGAGGGTCATGGGGGGAGGAGCCAGTGCACACCACCTAGTCCTAAAGCTTTTATTTTTGTGCCCTGTCTCCTGCGGAGCCGCTAATCCCCATGGTCCTGACGGAGTCCCAGCATCCACTAGGACGTCAGAGAAATAAAATATCCACCCTTGTACCAATCCCAATAAAGAAGATACATTGTCAGATGTTATGGTGTGCACCAAACAAACACCCCTGATAACACTCACTGCAATTACACTGCTCCTCCTCAGCCTGGTCTGGCTCCCCCTCTCTTTCCCCTGCAAGCTGCAGCAGCTTACTTACAAGTCAGTAACTCACTGACACGGACAGTCGCAGACTAGTACTGCCGCTGCTGCTGGAAAAACGAGTGACGTGTCAATGCTGTTGCCGACTGCCTGCCAGTATTGAATTTGTCTTAAGAGGAACGCTGGCTGTATGCTGCTCCTCATCAGTGGCTGGCGTTGGCATAGCATAGAAGGAGAGAGGTGGGCGTGTGGCGGCTGTGACGGGTGGGCGTGTGAGCAGCATGACGTAATCACATCATATCAATTGTACATGGAGGTGGAGCCGGGACTTTGAATGCCAGTGACAGTGAC
Source organism: Pseudophryne corroboree (assembly GCF_028390025.1). NCBI lineage: Eukaryota > Metazoa > Chordata > Amphibia > Anura > Myobatrachidae > Pseudophryne > Pseudophryne corroboree. Next base: position 608,456,347 of record NC_086449.1, on the reverse strand, counting down.
ACCCTTGATTAACCCAGGCGTCCGGTCAGTAATGCAGTCCTGACAGGGTGCAGCGCAGAGGGGACAGTAATCAGCCTACTCAGCGATCGCTGCATCAGGCATGGGAGATTGGGGTGCCGGATATTAGGGTGTGCCTGTGCGCACCAGGCACCCCCCCTGCGCACACCTATGCGCACTGCTCCCATTTACACTGATTACTAATCCTTCTTTCCATACCTATGTTTGTTATATCAAGCACAATGTGGAACACATTTTCATAGATTTATACTGTTTGATATGGAGAATAAGGATGTATTTTACGTATATTTTATGATATTTCCAATGCAGGATGCACCTTTGAGGAAATTTATGTCATTTTTCTGTTTTGATGCTTAGATACAGTTGTGCAGCTGTGTCAGTTTATGTTACACACTATGAATTGATCTTGTCTCTGTGGGTTTCATATACCGAGCTTGTCTAATAGGAAGATTAGGTGGACATAGACAGGAGTTGGTGTCACTCACAGGATTGATAGGTGGATGTTGTCACATACCCTGCTGCTGTTATATATACAGTTTAGGAATTAACATCAGCTTTGTGGCTTTATATACCAATCATATTCTATAAGAGGTTTAGCCAATTGTTTCCAGGAGGTTGTGTCACCCACACAACTGATAGGTGGATGTTGACACATACCCTGTTGTTACATGCATTTAAGAGATAAAATCCAAAAAAAGGGAGTACATACAAACGCCAACATTTTTTACAATAGGAAACTGTCAACTGTGTAGTCAAATATAAATACAAAAGGAAGTGAAGGGAGCGGTCAATTTTCCTCAGATTGATCCATTGACAGCTAGATGTGGGAAAGTCTGTCTGGATACCTATTTTGCATATTTTCGCTAGTTGATATGCAATTTTTGCTGGATTAAATATTTATTTGACAATATTAATGTATAAATGTCGCACAAAGCCTAGTATTTTAAACATAAATGATTAAAAGTTAATTTTTAATAAATTCATATACAAGTGTGCCCCAGAATAGGCATTTTGGGGGTGATTCCGAGTTGATAGCAGCCAGCAACTTTTTGCTACTGGTGCGATCAACTAATCCCTGCCTAAGGGGGAGTGTATTTTAGCTTAGCAGGGCTGCGATCGCTTGTGCAGCCCTGCTAAGCAAAAAAAGTTTTCATCAACCTAGGAGTAAGGCTGGAGCTACTTACCCTGTGCGACAAATCCAGCGACGTTCCTCCCGGCTTTGACGTCAGACATCCGCCCTCCGTTTGCCTAGACAGGCCTGCATTTGGACGACCACTCCCCGAAAACGGCATCCAATGGTGAGTATCCGCCCTCGGAACGCCTCTCCGCTGACAATCTTCATGCGATATGCGCTGCGTCTTCTTTTTTTGCTGTGCACGTCGTTGCCCGGCGGCAACGACGCGCGTGCACAATGCGCACACCACGCATGCGCAGTTTCGACCCATTCGCACCACAGCGAACAACCGATGCGTACGAATGGGTCGGAATGACCCCCATAGTCTCTTTTTTTACTTCTTTGTAAAACCCCTCTTTCCACTTATAGGTCAGGTCACTCCCCCTGCAGGACAGCTCACGGGCCTCCCGGAGCATCTGGTCATGGAAGTTGGTGTTAATTCTTCCATGATTGACAATTTCACTCAGAAGCTCCGAGTAACTGGTTTCAGTGAGCTGCACCTCCTGTACCTCATTGAGCTGCACCTCCTGTGCTGTGTTTGGAAAAATAGAAGGGGAAAGAAAAATATATATATTATTCCACATTTGAAACATTTATACAGTCAACAGTTGCCAATCAAAATGTATAAAATTACCTTCCTAGGCATGTGGACATTCCAGGTCAGGTGTGTCGGTGTCCATTTCGGATACACCTGCCACCTCCTCGTACGACACATGGACCATCGCTTGCACCTCCAGGTCTGTAAATTCCACAGTCTCAGGGAGTGGCCCTCCCCCTGTTGCCCTCGAAGCGTTCCAATGCGCAGACTTTTTCTGCTTCAGGCGGGACTTGAAGTCAACCCAACTACATATGTTTTGGTGGCTGGGCGAAAGGAGACAAAAATAAACATAAGTACATTTGTAGCAAACTTTTTGGACACATTCCAGCAAATGAATAGCTAATGCAATCTCAAAACTCACACAATACATTACTTTGCAAAACTTGGACACATACATAAAATTTTAATTTAATTTAGGTAAAAGACAAATCTAGATAGATGTTGAAAGTTATCAAAGATTTCGGGGTTCACTTATGTCTCACCTTCTCGAAGGTTACATATTTCATAGTATTGGTTGCTATAGTCAACATGACTTTGGAAATGGTGCTTACATCTTAGTTAATGCATACAATAGTCAGTGTTGCTCAGTATTTACTTATCATCTTAGAACTTCTTGGGGTGTGCGGACAATTGGGCCCACCGCATTAACTGAGTCAGTTATCTCCCTCCAGATATGGTCCTCCATCCCAGCGCCCATGTTTTTATCTCCAAAATGTATTTTCTCAATGGCTTGTGGGACCAGAATGGCCAACTCCCTCTTTGTAAATGGTGGTTGGCGTCTTCTCTTTTTTTATGTTGATGCAGTATCCTGAGAAGTATCTCCACCTTCCTCTTCACTTTGTGACTCTGATTGTTGGGTTTAGGTAGTTGGGCCAGAATCTTCCTCATTTTGGCCTCTTCTTGTGTTTGTTGGCCAGTAGATGGTGGTTCATCACTACTGGCTCCTGCTCCTCCCTCCTCTGCAGTGGCAGGTGTTTCTTGCTGTGCTCTTTCTAATGCCCTTTGTCTTTTTATCATTTTAGCATTGAAGCCAGATGTGCATTGAGTTTGAGTATCTCTTCTGCAACTGGATCAGGATCCATGATGCTGGTAGCATGTGCATATGGGCCGGGGGTGGACGTGTGTGGGGGGCATTTATATCTGAATGTGCATGCTAAGTGTAAACCAGCACAGGTGGTGCATACACAATTGGTACTTGTGCTTTGATTGCTTAGACTATTTAAGTATGTTCTAGGCAGCCATTGTTTGTGGGTGTATGCAGGAGTTTCTGTTGAGAGATTTGTGTTCAATACGAGTTTGAGAGTTCTCCAGTATTCAAGGTAAGATATGTTTGTTTTTGGATGTTTGAAACAAAGCAGTGCTTCAAAGGCTGGGTCCATGGAGTAATATATATGAAATGTTATGCAGACACATGTACTTGTTTAATAGAAGTGTGTATTATGTTGTATGGTGCTGTGTATGCAGCTCGTCCTTACATAGTGCGGGGCGTTTATTTGTTGTTGTGTTGTGTTGTTTTTTTTGTGTGTATGCATTGTATGAAGTTTGTAGTGGTGATGTCCTAAATTATAATTGTAATCTGTTTTCCTTTATTATAATTGGAACAACAGTATATTTATTTGCGGGTACGTATATGCATGTTCATAAGTGTTTTTTGTGTGGTGGGGTGTTGGTATATCTTCATGTGCTTATTATGTTGTTTTTTTTATTTCCTTCTAAAGGAAGCATATATTTTCAGTTTGTTTTTTTGGTAAGGATACCCATTGTTTTTTTGCCTGGCCTTTTGCCTTTCTTATTTTTGGGAATTTCATCTGCAGGTAAGTATATGCATGTTCATAGGTGTGTTTTGTGTGATGGGGTGTTGGTATATCTTCATGTGCTTATGATGGTTATTTGTGTCTTTCCCCAAGGCTCAGCATATATTTTTTTAAATTTTGGGCAAATAGCCTTTTGCTTTTGTGGCCTTTTGCCTTTTTGGTTTCTTCATCTGCGGGTAAGTATATGCTTGCTCATAGGTGTGTGTTGTGTGGTGGGGTGTTGGCTTAGCTTACTGTGTTTTTCTGCAAATTTTTCTTATTGCCAACTCAAGGTATTTTTAAATTTGGTTATTTGTTTGAGGTGAGTAGGTTTTTTTTTGTTTTTTTTTGCGTAAGTTTATACATGCTCATTGTAAGTATATGCATGCTCATTGTTTTATTGTGGAGGTGTTTTTGTGGTAGTCTTTATTTTCCAAATTTCAAGCATTATTTTAAAAACTAACAATGTTCCTTTCCTACTGATGTGCAACCTTTAGATATGGATTATCCAACAGATGTAAGTGTTGTTTTTTTTTTGTGTTTTTTTGCCTATTTTAGGTAAAAAAAACACTAGATGTTGTTTCAACAATCTGAAAAATTTTTTTTTTTAGATGGTGTTGGAAGCGTACCTGTGTGCTGTTTCCGAGCAACCCCAACCTGCCCCTCATCCTCGAAGGCAACGGAGGCATGCAAGGCCTAGTATATTCCGTACCCGTGTCACCCTTTTTGGAATGCCAGATGATGAGGTGTTGCGCCGCTATAGGCTGCCCCCTCATGTCATCCTAGAAACTCTCTCAATAATAGTGATCTAGACAGTTCAATTTGGCATCCTACAGCAATACCAGCACTGACACAAATCCTTGCTGTTACATTTCTGTGCCTCAGATTCCTACCAGCATGTGGTGGGACTGCTGGTCGGTGTGTCTCAGGCAGCATTTTCTAGGATACTGAGGCGCGTCATTTCTGCTTTTTTTAAGCGCGCTTAGCAGTTCATAACAATGCCATAGGATGTGGGGTCCCTAGCTGTGTTGAAACGCAAATTCCATGAAGGGGGTAGTCGTTTACCACACATTGTTGGGGTAGTGGATGGAACACATGTTCCACTTGTGGCACCAACACATAATGAAGAAATCTTTAGGAACCAAAAACGTTCCTCTCTTTGAATGTGATGGTTGTTTGTGGCCCATCCCTCCAGATCCTTTCCCTGAATGCATGGTAGCAAGGGAGTGCCCATGATTACCACATCATTCGGCAATCAGGGATATGGCAAAAATTAAGACTGTTGGAAGACCAAGATGCGTGGCTATTGGGTAAGTTGGACATCATGTAGTAAAGGTTAAGTTGAGTTGTATTTTTTTATTTTGTACATATTTTATACTTATTATATTATTGTGTTTTTACAGGAGATCGTGACTATCCTTGCAACCCCTGGCTCATGACTCCTTACAGCAGACCCACACCAAGGCCACAAACGGCATTTAATTCCGTGCTTACAGCCACTAGGCAGCTGCTGGAGCGCACAATTGGCATCCTCAAAGGACGCTTCTGTGTGCTCCACCGCACTGGTGGCGGCCTCATGTATTTGCCGGAAATGGTAAGTAAAATTGTGGTCCTGTGTGCAATCCTGCACAATATTGCTGTAAGAAGGTGTGTGGAGCTGCCTCAAAATGAGGTATTGGCCCCAGAGGTTGAGGAGCCAGGGGATGGCCGGACATGGAGGTGGGGCTCCAACTCCCAGCGGGGACATGCCCTTAGAGCACGAATAGTCCAGCAATATTTCGAGTATGTTGTGTTTAACATGACGACAGAAAATAGGATTTTGGTTACCTATCGGTAAATCCTTTTCTCGTAGTCCGTAGAGGATGCTGGGGTCCACATTAGTACCATGGGGTATAGATGGGTCCACCAGGAGCCATTGGCACTTTAAGAGTTTGAGAGTGTGGGCTGGCTCCTCCCTCTATGCCCCTTCTATCAGACTCAGTCTAGAAACTGTGCCCGAGGAGACGGACATTTTCGAGAGAAGGATTTAACACAGGTAGTGGCGAGATTCACACCAGCATACACATACAAGGCACCTCAAGCTAACTAGCTTGAAAACAAAGCAACTGCTGAAACATTACTTATCATGTAACAATGCAGTACATAACTAAAGAAAGTTGTAGTGAACCAGATAACGGTTGCAGGAAAAAGAAGCGCTGGGCGGGCGCCCAGCACCCTCTACGGTCTACAAGAAAAGAATTTACCGGTAGGTAACCAAAATCCTATTTTCTCTTACGTCCTAGAGGATGCTGGGGTCCACATTAGTACCATGGGGATGTACCAAAGCCCCAAGAACGGGAGGGAGAGCGCAGAGGCTCCTACAGAACTGATTGACTGAACTTCAGATCATCAGAGGCCAAAGTATCGAACTTGTAGAACTTTGCAAACGTGTTCGACCCAGACCAATTTGCCTCTTGGAAAAGCTGTAACGCCGAGACACCCTGGGCAGGCACCCAGGAAGACCCCACCTTACAAGTAGAGTGGGCCTTAACAGATTTTGGACACGGCAAACCTGCCGTAGAATAAGTATTCTTGATAGTGAACCTAATCCAGCGAGATACAGTCTGCTTTGAAGCAGGACACCCAATTTTCTTGGGATCATACAGGACAAACAGAGAGTCCGATTTCCTGTGACGAGCAGTCCTCTTCACATAGATTTTCAAAGCACTCACAACATCCAAGGACTTTGATGAAATTGAGGAGTCAGTAGCCACTGGCACCACAATAGGTTGGTTGATATGAAATGCTGAAACAACCTTCGGAAGAAACTGCTGACGTGTTCTGAGCTCAGCTCTATCTTTGTGGAAGATCAAGTAAGGGCTTTTACAGGACAAAGCCCCCAATTCTGACACACGTCTAGCAGAAGCTAAGGCCAACAACGTGACAGCCTTCCATGTAAGAAATTTGACCTCAACCTCCTGTAGAGGCTCAAACCAATCTGACTGGAGAAACTGCAACATCAAGTTAAGGTCCCAAGGTGCCGTAAGCGGTACAAAGGGAGGTTGGATGTGCAGAACTCCCTTCAAAAAGGTCTGAACCTCAGGGAGGGTAGCCAATTGTTTCTGGAAGAAAATGGACAGGGCCGAAATCTGGACCTTTACAGATCCCAACCTCAGGCCCATATCCACACCTGCTTGCAGGAAGAGGAGAAAATGTCCCAGTTGAAACTCCATCACAGGAAATTTCTTGGATTCACACCAAGAGACATATTTCTTCCAAATACGATGGTAATGTTTAGACGTTACCCCTTTCCTAGCCCGTATTAGGGTAGGAATGACCTGCTTCGGAATGCCCTTCTGAGCAAGTATCAGGCGCTCAACTTCCATGCCGTCAAACGTAGCAGCGGTAAATCTTGATAGGCAAACGGCACCTGCTGTAGCAGGTCCTCCCAAAGAGGAAGAGGCCTCGGCTCTTCCTGCAAGAGATTCAGAAGGTCCGCGTACCAACCCGCCTTGGCCAGTCTGGAGCAATGAGGATCGCTTGAACTCTTGTTCTCCTTATGAGCTTTAGAACTCTTGGAATGAGTGGAAGTGATGGAAACACATACACTGACTGGAACACCCACTGAGACAGCAGGGCGTCCACTGTCCTTGCTTGTGGGTCCCTCGACCTGGAACAATAGCGTTGAAGCTTCTTGTTGAGACGAATAGCCATCATGTCTATTTGGGGTAACCCCTAAAGGTCTGTTATTTCCTTGAACACCTCCGGATGGAGACCCCACTCCCCTGAATGGAGATCGTGTCTGCTGAGGAAGTCTGCTTCCCAGTTGTCCACTCCGGGAATGAAGATTGCTGAGAGCGCCAACGCGTGTCTTTCTGTCCAGAGGATGATTCTTGTTACCTCTGCCATTGCAGCTCTGCTCTTCATTCCGCCCTGTCGGTTTATGTAAGCCACCGCCATTACATTGTCCGACTGTACGTAAATGGCCTGATTTCTTAGAAGATGGGCCGCCTGAAGTAGACCGTTGTAGACAGCTCTTAGTTCCAGGAGGTTGATCGGTAGGCCAGCCTCCAGACTTGACCACCTTCCTTGGAAGGTTTACCCCTGAGTGACTGCGCCCCAGCCCCGGAGGCTCGCATCCGTGGTTAGAAGGACCCAGTCCCGAATCCCGAACCTGCGGCCCTCCAGAAGGTGAGGCAATTGGAGCCAGAGGAGTGAAATCCTGGCCTTTGGCGACAGACAAATTCTCTGGTCCATGTGGATATGAGATCCTGACCACTTGTCCAGGAGATCCAGTTGGAAGGCCCGAGAATGGAACCTCCCATACTGGAGAGCCTTGTAAGAGGCCACCATCTTTCCCAAAAGGCGAATGCATTGATGAACCGACACCCGGGCTGACTTCAGGACATCCCGGACCATTGTTTGTACAGGTATCAGCAATGATTTTTCCAGTGGAAGAAATACCCTCTGTACTTCCGTGTCGAGGATCATCCCCAGAAAGGACAACCTCCTGGTTGGTTCCAAGTGTGATCATGAAAGGTTCAGAATCCAACCGTGGACACTAAGAAGATCGGCCGTGAGAGCAATGGACTGCAATAGTTTCTTCCTGGACGATGCCTTTATCAGCAGATCATCCAGATATGGAATGATGTTCACCCCGATAAACACACAAAAACCGACAGTGGCCGGAAAAAGACAGGGATTGCCTTTTTGGAGCACTCTTTTAAATTTGAATAAATATGTTCAAATTGATATGGTTGTTATTTTTAAAACGTAACCTTTAATATTATTTTTTTTAAATAATTGTAATAAGAATTAATTCATTGAATCAGTATATAATTTCCTAACCACTAATAACATTATGTAACTAACTTTCCTTAAATCAGTACATATTTGCCTTAGCTAATCATGTCTTATTAATATCTTAACAGTACATATATTGTGATAATATGGTGAAAAAATGATAATAAATAAAAGTGTGAAAAGAAATATCAATTCCGCAATTTAATAAAATTGTTCTTGCAATACCTTGTCTTAATTGTCTGAATCAACAGTCTAACACATTCAAATTATCAATTCTGCAATTAAATTTTTCGCCCACTGTCGGTGTTTGTGTGTTTATCAGGTTTAAACATGATTGTTGGAGCACCTCCAGCTGATTAATTCTACCTATTAATAAAAAGGAAAAATTATTGGACAGCTGGTTTCATTATATTTCTTTGACAATTTTTGGGTTCGGTGCAGGGTATATTGCGTTACTACAAAGTAATGATGTTCACCCCGTCTGCGAAGGAGAACCATCATCTCTGCCATCACCTTGGTGAATACCCTCAGTGCTGTTGAGAGGCCGAATAGCAGGGTCTGGAACTGGAAATGACAGTCCAGTAATGCGAAACGGAGATAAGCCTGATGTGGCAGCCAAATTGGAATGTGGAGGTAAGCATCCTTGATATCCAGGGATACCAGGAATTCTTTAAAACAATAAGGTATTGCGCTGACTCACCGGTGGAGAAATTACTTTCTTACAATTCCCTTTCAGGGGTATTTTAATAGTAATACTGCTGCTGCTGCCCGCAGTGAGGGATGTTTTGCGCCCCTCGTGATTATGATAGAAACAAAAAAACAAAAAAAGTGGGAGCGCTGCTGGAATTACTACAAAATAAAACTTTCTTTAATCGTATAATTAATACTCATTAGCGGTGTAAAAAATCAATAAACTTTTAATTATTAACAAGAAAAAACAAAGATAAAAGAAAAAAGAAAAAAAGAAAAAATAAAAGAAAAAGAAAAACAATATTAATGACACCAATAATAAAATATATTGCTGAGATGGAATACCAGATCAGAATTGTTTTGTCTAATTACCATAAAACATGTGAAAAACCTGTGCAGGTTGTATTAGTATTGCACAATGCCCTCGCTTAGTAGCATAGTCCCGTAGGGTAGTTCAGATGGTTACTTGTTGCTAGCCAAAAAGAAACATAGTTTCATTTTTCATGAAGACTTAAATCATTTGATTCACTATCGTCCACATGTACCACAATGTGGCAGTACGGATCCAGCTGAATGCAATGTCCTTTAGAGAAAGTATCCCTTAATCACACAGTCTCTAGAATAGAGTTACCTGGGTCCCACGGCTCTGGTGCTGTTCCTCTATTAAACTCCTACTGGACCTGCCAGCGTTTTTCAACAATGGAGGAGGATACTTTTCCGTATGTGTTCCGTGGTCCCGTTCTCTTCACTGACGTCAGTACTGTGTGTGGGTAATGTGCTCAGCGGCACTCCGATGCTCTCTTGTTACGCGTTTCACCGCCTTTAAGCTCGGCGGCTTCCTCAGACATCTTAAGAGCTGTCAGTGTCGGTCTTTTATAGCGGTCTCAGCACTGTATTGCTAGTGCCGCCCTTACGTGACTGCTTCCGTTCGTTTGCGGTTCAAACCTCATTAGTTTCATTCAGCATTCGTTTGATAAAGTTGGCCCTGTATAGATTATCGTGGCCATCTTTATGGTTTGTTTCCCATAGTTATTTGCAATTCAAATGATTACATTAATAGCCAGCCTCATCAGTCGTATACTACCTATCTAGCACTGATATTCCTTAATTCCATATTTTAAACATGCCTCTTATACCATATATTAAAAATATATATATATATATAAATATATATTGGTGAAAATAAGAATTTACTTACCGATAATTCTATTTCTCATAGTCCGTAGTGGATGCTGGGGACTCCGTCAGGACCATGGGGAATAGCGGCTACGCAGGAGACAGGGCACAAAAGCAAGCTTTTAGGATCACATGGTGTGTACTGGCTCCTCCCCCTATGACCCTCCTCCAAGCCTCAGTTAGGTACTGTGCCCGGACGAGCGTACACAATAAGGAAGGATCTTGAATCCCGGGTAAGACTCATACCAGCCACACCAATCACACCGTACAACTTGTGATCTGAACCCAGTTAACAGTATGATAACACAGAAGTAGCCTCTAAAAAAAGATGGCTCACAACAATAATAACCCGATTTTTGTAACAATAACTATGTACAAGTATTGCAGACAATCCGCACTTGGGATGGGCGCCCAGCATCCACTACGGACTATGAGAAATAGAATTATCGGTAAGTAAATTCTTATTTTCTCTAACGTCCTAGTGGATGCTGGGGACTCCGTCAGGACCATGGGGATTATACCAAAGCTCCCAAACGGGCGGGAGAGTGCGGATGACTCTGCAGCACCGAATGAGAGAACTCCAAGTCCTCTTTAGCCAGAGTATCAAATTTGTAAAATTTTACAAACGTGTTCTCCCCTGACCACGTAGCTGCTCGGCAAAATTGTAAAGCCGAGACCCCTCGGGCAGCCGCCCAAGATGAGCCCACCTTCCTTGTGGAGTGGGCTTTAACAGTTTTAGGCTGTGGCAGGCCTGCCACAGAATGTGCAAGTTGGATTGTGCTACAGATCCAACGAGCAATCGTCTGCTTAGACGCAGGAGCACCCATCTTGTTGGGTGCATACAAGATAAACAACGAGTCAGATTTTCTGACTCCAGCTGTCCTTGAAATATATATTTTCAATGCTCTGACAACGTCCAGTAACTTGGAGTCCTCCAAGTCGCTAGTAGCCGCAGGCACCACAATAGGCTGGTTCAAGTGAAAAGCCGAAACCACCTTAGGGAGAAAATGAGGACGTGTCCGCAGTTCTGCCCTGTCCGAATGGAAAATCAGATATGGGCTTTTGTACGATAAAGCCGCCAACTCTGAAACTCTCCTGGCTGAAGCCAGGGCCAGTAGCATGGTTACTTTCCATGTAAGATACTTCAAATCTACCGATTTGAGAGGCTCAAACCAATGAGATTTGAGAAAATCCAAAACTACGTTTAGATCCCACGGTGCCACTGGAGGCACAATTGGGGGCTGTATATGTAGTACACCCTTGACAAAAGTTTGTACTTCAGGCACGGAAGCCAATTCTTTCTGGAAGAAAATTGATAAGGCCGAAATTTGAACTTTAATAGACCCCAATTTTAGGCCCATAGACAATCCTGCCTGCAGGAAATGTAGGAATCGACCCAATTGAAATTCTTCCGTTGGGGCCTTCTTGGCTTCACACCACGCAACATATTTTCTCCAAATGCGGTGATAATGTTGTGCGGTCACTTCCTTCCTAGCTTTAATCAAGGTAGGAATAACTTCCTCTGGAATGCCCTTTTCTTTTAGAATCCGGCGTTCAACCGCCATGCCGTCAAACGCAGTCGCGGTAAGTCTTGGAACATACAAGGTCCCTGCTGAAGCAGATCCCTTCTTAGAGGTAGAGGCCACGGATCTTCCGTGAGCATCTCTTGAAGTTCCGGGTACCAAGTTCTTCTTGGCCAATCCGGAGACACTAGTATTGTTCTTACTCCCCTTTTCCGTATAATTCTCAGTACCTTTGGTATGAGAGGCAGAGGAGGGAACACATACACTGACTGGTACACCCACGGTGTTACCAGAGCGTCCACAGCTATTGCCTGAGGGTCTCTTGACCTGGCGCAATATCTGTCCAGTTTTTTGTTGAGGCGAGACGCCATCATGTCCACCTTTGGTTTTTCCCAATGGTTCACAATCATGTGGAAGACTTCCGGATGAAGTCCCCACTCTCCCGGGTGAAGGTCGTGTCTGCTGAGGAAATCTGCTTCCCAGTTGTCCACTCCCGGGATGAACACTGCTGACAGTGCTATGACATGATTTTCCGCCCAGCGAAGAATCCTTGCAGCTTCTGTCATTGCTCTTCTGCTTCTCGTGCCGCCTTGTCTGTTTACGTGGGCGACTGCCGTGATGTTGTCCGACTGGATCAACACCGGCTGACCCTGAAGCAGCGGTTTCGCCATGTTTAGAGCATTGTAGATCGCTCTTAGCTCCAGTATATTTATGTGAAGAGACTTCTCCAGGTTTGACCATACACCCTGGAAGTTTCTTCCCTGTGTGACTGCTCCCCAGCCTCGTAGGCTGGCATCCGTAGTCACCAGGACCCAGTCCTGTATGCCGAACCTGCGGCCCTCTAACAGATGGGCACTCTGCAACCACCACAGGAGAGACAACCTTGTTCTTGGTGACAGTGTTATCCGCTGATGCATGTGCAGATGCGATCCGGACCATTTGTCCAGCAGATCCCACTGAAATATTCGTGCGTGGAATCTGCCGAATGGAATTGCTTCGTAAGAAGCCACCATCTTTCCCAGGACTCTTGTGCATTGATGTACTGACACATTTCCTGGTTTTAGGAGGTTCCTGACAAGTTCGGATAACTCCCTCGCTTTCTCCTCCGGGAGAAACACCTTTTTCTGAACAGTGTCCAGAATCATTCCCAGGAACAGCAGACGTGTTGTCGGTGTCAATTGAGATTTTGGAAGATTCAGAATCCACCCGTGTTGTTGAAGCAGTACTTGGGTTAGTGCTACCCCGACTTCCAGCTGTTCTCTGGACCTTGCCCTTATTAGGAGATCGTCCAAGTAAGGGATAATTAATACGCCTTTTCTTCGTAGAAGAACCATCATTTCGGTCATTACCTTGGTAAAGACCCGAGGTGCCGTGGACAAACCAAACGGCAGCGTTTGAAACTGATAATGACAGTCTTGTATCACGAACCTGAGATACCCTTGGTGTGAGGGGTAAATTGGGACATGCAGATAAGCATCTTTTATGTCCAGGGACACCATGAAGTCCCCTTCTTCCAGATTCGCTATCACTGCTCTTAGTGACTCCATCTTGAACTTGAATTTCTGTATGTACAGGTTCAAGGATTTCAGATTTAGAATAGGTCTTACCGAACCGTCCGGCTTCGGTACCACAAATAGTGTGGAATAATACCCCTTTCCCTGTTGTAGGAGGGGTACCTTGATTATCACCTGCTGAGAATACAGCTTGTGAATGGCTTCCAATACCGTCGCCCTTTCTAAGGGGGGCGTTGGTAAAGCAGACTTTAGGAACCGGCGAGGGGGAGACCTTTCGAATTCCAACATGTAACCCTGAGATACTATCTGCAGGATCCACGGGTCCACCTGTGAGCGAGCCCACTGATTGCTGAAAATCTTTAGTCGACCCCCCACCGCTCCTGAGTCCGCTAGTAAAGCCCCAGCGTCATGCTGATGGCTTTGTAGAACCCGGGGCGGGCTTCTGTTCCTGGGCAGGGGCTGCTTGCTGCCCTCTCTTACCCTTTCCTCTGCCTCGGGGCAGATAAGACTGTCCTTTTGCCCGCTTGTTTTTATAGGAGCGAAAGGACTGCGGCTGAAAAGACGGTGTCTTTTTCTGTTGGGAGGGAGTCTGAGGTAAAAACGTGGATTTGCCGGTAGTTGCCGTGGCCACCAGATCCGATAGACCGACCCCAAACAATTCCTCTCCTTTATATGGCAATACTTCCATATGCCTTTTGGAATCCGCATCACCTGACCACTGTCGCGTCCATAAACTTCTTCTGGCAGATATGGACATCGCATTTACTCTCGATGCCAGAGTGCAAATATCCCTCTGAGCATCTCGCATATAAAGAAACGCATCCTTTAATTGCTCTAAAGTCAATAAAATACTGTCCCTATCCAGGGTATCAATATTTTCAGTCAGGGAATCCAACCACACTACCCCAGCACTGCACATCCAGGCTGAGGCTATTGCTGGTCGGAGTAAAACACCAGTATGTGTGTATATACTCTTCAGTGTAGTTTCCAGCCTCCTATCTGCTGGATCCTTGAGGTCGGCCGTATCAGGAGACGGCAACGCCACTTGTTTTGATAAACGTGTGAGCGCTTTATCCACCCTAGGGGGTGTTTCCCAGCGCGCCCTAACCTCTGGTGGGAAAGGGTATAATGCCAATAACTTCTTTGAAATTAGCAGTTTTCTATCGGGGTTAACCCACGCTTCATCACACACGTCATTCAATTCCTCTGATTCTGGAAAAGCTACAGGTAGTTTTTTCACCCCCCACATAATACCCCTTTTTGAGGTACCTGCAGAATCAGAGATCTGCAAAGCCTCCTTCATTGCCGTGATCATATAACGTGTGGCCCTATTGGAAAATACGTTTGTTTCTTCACCGTCGACACTAGATTCATCTGTGTCGGTACCTGTGTCGACTGACTGAGGTAAGGGACGTTTTACAGCCCCTGACGGTGTCTGAGACGCCTGAGCAGGTACCAACTGGTTTTCCGGCCGTCTCATGTCGTCAACTGACTTTTGTAATGTACTAACATTATCACGTAATTCCATAATTAAAGCCATCCATTCCGGTGTCGACTCCCTAGGGGGTGACATCACCATTACCGGCAATTGCTCCGCCTCCATACCAACATCGTCCTCATACATGTCGACACACACGTACCGACACACAGCAGACACACAGGGAATGCTCTTATCGAAGACAGGACCCCACTAGCCCTTTGGGGAGACAGAGGGAGAGTTTGCCAGCACACACCAAAAGCGCTATAAAATGTATATAAACAACCCTAAAAGGTGTTGTTTCTGTTATATGCGCTTTAAATATATAAATATCGCCAAAATATGCCCCCCTTCTCTTTGTTACCCTGTTTCTGTAGTGCAGTGCAGGGGAGAGTCCTGGGAGCCTTCCTCACAGCGGAGCTGAGCAGGAAAATGGCGCTGTGTGCTGAGGAGAATAAGCCCCGCCCCCTTTTCGGCGGGCTTTTCTCCCGGGTTTTGAGATATCTGGCCTGGGTTAAATACATACATATAGCCTTAATGGCTATATGTGATGTATTCTTTGCCATAAAAGGTATTAATTATTGCTGCCCAGGGCGCCCCCAGCAGCGCCCTGCACCCTCCGTGACCGTTCAGTGTGAAGTGTGTAGCAACAATGGCGCACAGCTGCAGTGCTGTGCGCTACCTTCATGAAGGCTGAAGAGCCTTCTGCCGCCTGTTTCCGGACCCACGATCTTCAGCATCTGTAAGGGGGATCGGCGGCGCGGCTCCGGGACGAACCCCAGGGTGACCTGTGTTCCGACTCCCTCTGGAGCTATGTCCAGTAGCCTAAGACTCCAATCCATCCTGCACGCAGGTGAGTTGAAAATCTCTCCCCTAAGTCCCTCGATGCAGTGAGCCTGTTGCCAGCAGGACTCACTGAAAATAAAAAACCTAAAAACTTTTTCTAAGCAGCTCTTTAGGAGAGCCACCTAGATTGCACCCTGCTCGGACGGGCACAAAAACCTAACTGAGGCTTGGAGGAGGGTCATAGGGGGAGGAGCCAGTACACACCATGTGATCCTAAAAGCTTGCTTTTGTGCCCTGTCTCCTGCGGAGCCGCTATTCCCCATGGTCCTGACGGAGTCCCCAGCATCCACTAGGACGTTAGAGAAAATAAATAATAATAATAATAATAAAATAAAAATCCGTCTTTGTACTCAAATATAGATCACGAAATTGGGATAAGATCGGTGGGTCATTATTTGAAAGAAGATCAGACCCTGACGGAAGGGCTTAAAGAATTCATTATTCAGGCGATCAGATTTATCCTACACCATAATTATTTTTCATTTGATACCCAATTTTTTCTGCAGACCAGGGGTACTGCCATGGGGACCAGGTTCGCGCCGAGCTATGCTAATCTCTTCATGGGCCGCTTTGAGGAGCGGCACATTTGGGGTGGCGGGCTTGGCGCGAACCTGGTCCTCTATGGCAGATATATTGATGATTTATTCTTTATTTGGGAGGGAGACCTCCTTTCAGCACAATCTTTTGTTAATAAATTAAATGGGAATGATTTTGGGATAAAAATTACAAGCACCATTAGTGACTGCGAGATCACTTTTCTCGATATTGCACTCACTGCCAAGGTGAACGAGACTATCAAAACAGAAACCTTCATAAAGAAGGTAGATCAGAATCGCTTCTTGAATTACAGGAGCTGCCATCTTAAGTCATGGAGGGAGAATATACCTAAAGGTCAATTCCTTCGAATCAAACGGAATTGTTCTTCGAATGAAGCATTCCTCAAACAATCGAAAGATCTATATCAGGCATTTGTTGAACAGGGTTATCCAGACCATGTTCTTCAGAAAGCCCTAACAGAGATCACCCATCTTCAAAGGGAGGATATTCTGGAGGGAATGGGGAGACAACGGTCAATACAAAAAGCAACACAAATGAATACTGTAGATAGAACAACATCATTCATAACAAGATATAATACGAGCCATAGATGTATTAAGAAGATTGTCAAAAAGAATTTCCCGTTACTTCAGTTGGATGATGTATTAAATAGTACAATAAAACTGTCTGACAATGTAATTTTCAGAAAATCAGAAAATCTAAAATTAGATTAGTAACCATCTGAACTACCCTACGGGACTATGCTACTAAGCGAGGGCATTGTGCAATACTAATATAACCTGCACAGGTTTTTCACATGTTTTATGGTAATTAGACAAAACAATTCTGATCTGGTATTCCATCTCAGCAATATATTTTATTATTGGTGTCATTAATATTGTTTTTCTTTTTCTTTTTTTCTTTTATCTTTGTTTTTTCTTGTTAATAATTAAAAGTTTATTGATTTTTTACACCGCTAATGAGTATTAATTATACGATTAAAGAAAGTTTTATTTTGTAGTAATTCCAGCAGCGCTCCCACTTTTTTTGTTTTTTTGTTTATACCAGGAATTCCCCCTCTTCCAGACTTGATATCATCGCTCTTAGAGACTCCATTTTGACCTTGAACTCCTTCAGAAAGAGGTTCAGTGATTTTAGGTTCAGAATGGTCCTAACCGAACCATCCGGTTTCGGTACCACGAAAAGGTTCGAATAGTAACCTGTGGTTTGCAAATGAGGAGGAACTGGCACAATGACCTGTGCCTCCACCAACTTCTGGACATCCTCTTGTAGGACAGTTCTGTCTGCCAGTAGAACTGGCAAGCCTGATTTGAAAAATCGCTGAGGAGGATCCAGGCCAGACGATACCCAGACGTGACTGAACTGTCTGAGTCTCGCTCCCACTGGCCCCACCTCCAGGCCGCACGGTCCACCATCATCCGGAGGACTTTGGCGTACCTGAAACAGGCTTTTGTTCCTGGGAACCTGTGGCAGCAGGTTTCCTGGATTTAACTCGACCTCCCCTAAAGAAGGTATTGGACGGTTTGGCCTTTCTAAGCTTGTTAGGCCGAAAGGACTGTGATGCTGATGAAGAAAAGGATTTCTTCGGAGCAGGTGCAGCTGAGTGAAGAAACAGAGACTTACCCGTTGTAGCCGTGGATATCCACCCATCCAAAGTTTCCCCAAAGAGAGCCTGACCTCTGTAGGGTAGGGACTCCACGCTTTTCCTGGATTCCGCGTCGGCCGACCACTGGCGCAGAGATTCCCGCAGCCATGGAACACAGGTCTTTCATGGATTCTACCATAAAACCTGCTGAATCGTGAATGTTACGCAAAAACTATTCAACATCACCCTTATCCATCGTATCCAAATACTTAAGTAAGGTGCCTGTCCACTTTACTATAGCTTTTGCTATCCATGCACTAGCGATAGTGGGACGTAATATGGCCCCCGAAGCGGTGTACATTGATTTTGCGATCAACCAGCTCCTTTAAGCCGGAACAGGCAAAACCACCTTTTTTGAGAGTCTGGACACTAATGCGTCAACAATTGGCGGGTTTTCCCATTTTTTTCTATCCTCAGGGAAAGGAAACGCCACTTGGACCCTTTTAGGGATCTGGAATTTTTTCTCAGGGTTTTCCCATGCTTTCTCAAATATAGCATTTAATTCCTTTGACGCAGGGAAGGTTAGCGAGGAATAGTAACCTGTAGCGAGCTAAGCGAGACACTGAGCCCGTGAGGGTCCAATGGTGCACAGAAATTATTTTTTTTACCTTAAACGAACAGAGAAATCATTTAGGTGCTGTAAGGGCGGAAGTTCTCTCCTGCCCTCTCATTATATCACTTCCAGGTCCTGATCACGAAGGTAACATAGACACAACCGTTTCGATACCAATCCCCCCCTTATATACAGAAGGCACCCATATCAATCTATATAAGCCTACATAGTTTCTACATAGTTTATAAGCCTACATAGTTTATTTTCTGCAAATATTACCATAGTGTCACGGCTGTACCTCCTTAGTCGGTACTTCGCATATACAGTACTATTTGGTACGATTACTCACAAGAGACTTTCCCATACCCTCCAACATGACTTGACTAGTGGTGCACTAGGTACAAAATGCTCTGTTTCTGGACTTCCCTCTTAATTTATTATTGCCATCACTTGTGAAGAAACAGCTTTCTTATCATTCAACTAGTTTAACACAGGTGATGGAAATCATAAATTAAGAGGGAAGTACAGATACAGAACATTTTGTACCTAGTGGGGCGGGTCATGTTGGAGGGTCTGCTTTCACAGAGAGCCCGGGTCAGGGAGGACTATATATCAGCGAAGTTGGTGTGAGGCGGGCGGCGCGCTTACTGGGCGGGAAATCCCCGGCGGAGACACCAGTGCCTGTGAGCCCGGCTGCGTGCAGAGTGCAGTCATGGAAAGCAGCACCGGAGGGAAACGCTCCTTGAAGAGAGTCGCACCCCACGCCGTATACGTCACCCGCTTCGGGAAGCACAGTCCCGGCATAGTGGTGCAGCGTGTGAAGCGCTCAGTGTGGGAGGAGAGGACAGGCCAGGGGCGGGGCGGAGAGGCTGGTAGCTGGGGACCTGCAAAAATGCAGGCGGCGAAGCCCGGGAAGGCGAAGATCGGCCAGGGGAGGAGAGGAAGAGCTGGAAGCTGTGGATCGGGCAGAATGCAGACGGAGCCCGGGAAGGAGGGGACCAAGCAGCCTCCTGACATGCTAACAACGAGGTCCCCTGAGATCCCGCTCCTCAGCCAGACCATATCTCGGCACAAGGTGGGAGTAGGCAGTGGGAGCTGTGCGAGGCTGCCAGGTGGGTGGATCTGTCGCCAGTGCCATGCACACTGCTACATCCATGGATGGGCATAGTGACCTGCTGGCGTGGCCATTGTTACTGCATAGGATGAGTGTCTGGGATTATTTTTTGTATGGACACAAAACCGGGTGATATTGTAATATGGAGATCGCAGGTTAGGGATGGCCATCGGCCATCGATGATTTCTAATCATTGATGGTTTGTGACTGATGTCGAATGCTTTTGCCCTTGATGTGACAGAGCCAGATGGTTTCCTTCCATCGATGGCACAGCATAAACTAATGTTCTTTTCTCTGACGTCCTAAGTGGATGCTGGGGACTCCGTAAGGACCATGGGGAATAGCGGCTCCGCAGGAGACAGGGCACAAAAGTAAAAGCTTTAGGATCAGGTGGTGTGCACTGGCTCCTCCCCCTATGACCCTCCTCCAAGCCTCAGTTAGGTTTTTGTGCCCGGCCGAGAAGGGTGCAATCTAGGTGGCTCTCCTAAAGAGCTGCTTAGAGTAAAAGTTTTGTTAGGTTTTTTATTTTCAGTGAGTCCTGCTGGCAACAGGCTCACTGCAACGAGGGACTTAGGGGAGAAGAAGTGAACTCACCTGCGTGCAGGATGGATTGGCTTCTTAGGCTACTGGACACTAGCTCCAGAGGGACGATCACAGGTACAGCCTGGATGGGTCACCGGAGCCGCGCCGCCGACCCCCTTGCAGATGCCGAAGAGAGAAGAGGTCCAGAAACCGGCGGCTGAAGACTTCTCAGTCTTCATGAGGTAGCGCACAGCACTGCAGCTGTGCGCCATTGCTCTCGGCACACTTCACACCAACGGTCACTGAGGGTGCAGGGCGCTGGGGGGGGCGCCCTGGGCAGCAATGAAAGTACCTATGCTGGCTAAAAATACATCACATATAGCCTCTGGGGCTATATGGATGTATTTAACCCCTGCCAGATTGTCAGAAAAACGGGAGAAGAAGCCCGCCGAAAAGGGGGCGGGGCCTATTCTCCTCAGCACACAGCGCCATTTTCCTACACAGCTCCGCTGCTAGGAAGGCTCCCAGGCTCTCCCCTGCACTGCACTACAGAAACAGGGTTAAAACAGAGAGGGGGGGCATTTTATGTGGCGATATTATTATATATTAAGATGCTATAAGGGAAAACACTTATATAAGATTGTCCCTGTATAATTATAGCGTTTTGGTGTGTGCTGGCAAACTCTCCCTCTGTCTCCCCAAAGGGCTAGTGGGGTCCTGTCCTCTATCAGAGCATTCCCTGTGTGTGTGCTGTGTGTCGGTACGTGTGTGTCGACATGTATGAGGACGATGTTGGTGAGGAGGCGGAGCAATTGCCTGTAATGGTGATGTCACTCTCTAGGGAGTCGACACCGGAATGGATGGCTTATTTAGGGAATTACGTGATAATGTCAACACGCTGCAAGGTCGGTTGACGACATGAGACGGCCGGCAAACCAATTAGTACCTGTCCAGGCGTCTCAAACACCGTCAGGGGCTGTAAAACGCTCATTACCTCAGTCGGTCGACACAGACACGGACACTGACTCCAGTGTCGACGGTGAAGAAACAAACGTATTTTCCATTAGGGCCACACGTTACATGTTAATGGCAATGAAGGAGGTGTTACATATTTCTGATACTACAAGTACCACAAAAAAGGGTATTATGTGGGGTGTGAAAAAACTACCTGTAGTTTTTTCTGAATCAGATAAATTAAATGAAGTGTGTGATGATGCGTGGGTTTCCCCCGATAGAAAATTACTGGCGTTATACCCTTTCCCGCCAGAAGTTAGGGCGCGTTGGGAAACACCCCCTAGGGTGGATAAGGCGCTCACACGCTTATAAAAACAAGTGGCGTTACCGTCTCCAGATACGGCCGCCCTCAAGGAGCCAGCTGATAGGAGGCTGGAAAATATCCTAAAAAGTATATACACACATACTGGTGTTATACTGCGACCAGCGATCGCCTCAGCCTGGATGTGCAGCGCTGGGGTGGCTTGGTCGGATTCCCTGACTGAAAATATTGATACCCTTGACAGGGACAGTATTTTATTGACTATAGAGCATTTAAAGGATGCATTTCTATATATGCGAGATGCACAGAGGGATATTTGCACTCTGGCATCAAGAGTAAGTGCGATGTCCATGTCTGCCAGAAGATGTTTATGGACACGACAGTGGTCAGGTGATGCAGATTCCAAACGGCACATGGAAGTATTGCCGTATAAAGGGGAGGAGTTATTTGGGGTCGGTCCATCGGACCTGGTGGCCACGGCAACAGCTGGAAAATCCACCTTTTTTACCCCAAGTCACATCTCAGCAGAAAAAGACACCGTCTTTTCAGCCTCAGTCCTTTCGTCCCCATAAGGGCAAGCGGGCAAAAGGCCAGTCATATCTGCCCAGGGGTAGAGGAAAGGGAAGAAGACTGCAGCAGGCAGCCCCTTCCCAGGAACAGAAGCCCTCCACCGCTTCTGCCAAGTCCTCAGCATGACGCTGGGGCCGTACAAGGGGGGTCGTCTCAAGAGTTTCAGCACGCAGTGGGCTCACTCGCAAGTGGACCCCTGGATCCTACAAGTAGTATCCCAGGGGTACAGATTGGAAATTCGAGACGTCTCCCCCTCGCAGGTTCCTGAAGTCTGCTTTACCAACGTCTCCCTCCGACAGGGAGGCAGTATTGGAAACAATTCACAAGCTGTATTCCCAGCAGGTGATAATCAAAGTACCCCTCCTACAACAAGGAAAGGGGTATTATTCCACACTATATTGTGGTACTGAAGCCAGACGGCTCGGTGAGACCTATTCTAAATCTGAAATCTTTGAACACTTACATACAAAGGTTCAAATCAAGATGGAGTCACTCAGAGCAGTGATAGCGAACCAGGAAGAAGGGGACTATATGGTGTCCCTGGACATCAAGGATGATTACCTCCATGTCCCAATTTGCCCTTCTCACCAAGGGTACCTCAGGTTCGTGGTACAGAACTGTCACTATCAGTTTCAGACGCTGCCGTTTGGATTGTCCACGGCACCCCGAGTCTTTACCAAGGTAATGGCCGAAATGATGATTCTTCTTCAAAGAAAAGGCGTCTTAATTATCCCTTACTTGGACGATCTCCTGATAAGGGCAAGGTCCAGAGAACAGTTGGAGGTCGGAGTAGCACTATCTCAAGTAGTTCTACGACAGCACGGGTGGATTCTAAATATTCCAAAATCTCAGCTGATTCCGACGACACGTCTGCTGTTCCTAGGGATGATTCTGGACACAGTCCAGAAAAAGGTGTTTCTCCCGGAGGAGAAAGCCAGGGAGTTATCCGAGCTAGTCAGAAACCTCCTAAAACCAGGCCAAGTGTCAGTGCATCAATGCACAAGAGTCCTGGGAAAAATGGTGGCTTCTTACGAAGCGATTCCATTCGGCAGATTTCACGCAAGAATTTTTCAGTGGGATCTGCTGGACGATTGGTCCGGATCGCATCTTCAGATGCATCAGCGGATAATCCTGTCTCCAAGGACAAGGGTGTCTCTTCTGTGGTGGCTGCAGAGTGCTCATCTACTAGAGGGCAGCAGATTCGGCATTCAGGACTGGGTCCTGGTGACCACGGATGCCAGCCTGAGAGGCTGGGGAGCAGTCACACAGGGAAGAAATTTCCAAGGAGTGTGGTCAAGTCTGGAGACTTCTCTCCACATAAATATACTGGAGCTAAGGGCAATTTACAATGCTCTGAGCCTAGGAAGACCTCTGCTTCAAAGTCAACCGGTGCTGATCCAGTCGGACAACATCACGGCAGTCGCCCACGTAAACAGACAGGGCGGCACAAGAAGCAGGAGGGAAATGGCAGCAAGGATTCTTCGCGGGGCGAAAAATCATGTGATAACACTGTCAGCGGTGTTCATTCCGGGAGTGGACAACTGGGAAGCAGACTTCCTCAGCAGGCACGACCTCCACCCGGGAGAGTGGGGACTTCATCTGGAAGTCTTCCACATGATTGTGAACCGTTGGGAAAGACCAAAGGTGGACATGATGGCGTCCCGTCTGAACAAAAAACTGGACAGATATTGCGCCAGGTCAAGAGACCCTCAGGCAATAGCTGGGACGCTCTGGTAACACCGTGGGTGTACCAGTCGGTGTATGTGTTCCCTCCTCTGCCTCTCATACCCAAGGTACTGAGAATTATAAGACGGAGAGGAGTAAGAACTATACTCGTGGCTCCGGATTGGCCAAGAAGGACTTGGTACCCGGAACTTCAAGAGATACTAAGAAGGGACTTGCTTCAGCAAGGATCATGTCTGTTCCAAGACTTACCGCGGCTGCGTTTGACGGCATGGCGGTTGAACGCCGGATCCTAAGGGAAAAAGGCATTCCGGAAGAGGTCATCCCTACCCTGGTCAGAGCCAGGAAGGAGGTGACCGCACAACATTATCACCGCATTTGGCGAAAATATGTTGCATGGTGTGAGGCCAGGAAGGCCCCCACGGAGGAATTTCAACTCGGTCGATTCCTGCATTTCCTACAAACAGGAGTGTCTATGGGCCTCAAATTGGGGTCCATTAAGGTTCAAATTTCGGCCCTGTCGATTTTCTTCCAGAAAGAATTGGCTTCAGTTCCTGAAGTCCAGAAATTTGTCAAGGGAGTACTGCATATACAACCCCTTTTTGTGCCTCCAGTGGCACTGTGGGATCTCAACGTAGTTCTGGGATTCCTCAAATCACATTGGTTTAAACCGCTCAAATCTGTGGATTTGAAATATCTCACATGGAAAGTGACCATGCTGTTGGCCCTGGCCTCGGCCAGGCGAGTGTCAGAATTGGCGGCTTTGTCTCACAAAAGCCCATATCTGATTGTCCATTCGGACAGGGCAGAGCTGCGGACTCGTCCCCAGTTTCTCCCTAAGGTGGTGTCAGCGTTTCAACT
Organism: Pseudophryne corroboree; assembly: GCF_028390025.1. Classification (NCBI taxonomy): domain Eukaryota; kingdom Metazoa; phylum Chordata; class Amphibia; order Anura; family Myobatrachidae; genus Pseudophryne; species Pseudophryne corroboree. Next base: position 608,431,974 of record NC_086449.1, on the reverse strand, counting down.
GAACCAGCTTATTGTGGTACCTGCGGCTACTAGGGACTTGGAGGACTCCAAGTTGCTAGATGTTGTCAGGGCCCTGAAAATATAGGTTTCCAGGACGGCTGGAGTCAGGAAAACTGACTTGCTGTTATCCTGTATGCACCCAACAAACTGGGTGCTCTTGTTTCTAAGCAGACGATTGCTAGTTGGATGTGTAGTACAATTCAGCTTGCACATTCTGTGGCAGGCCTGCCACAGCCAAAATATGTAAATGCCCATTCCACAAGGAAGGTGGGCTCATCTTGGGCGGCTGCCCGAGGGGTCTCGGCTTTACAACTTTGCCGAGCTGCTACTTGGTCAGGGGCAAACACGTTTGCAAAATTCTACAAATTTGATACCCTGGCTGAGGAGGACCTGGAGTTCTCTCATTCGGTGCTGCAGAGTCATCCGCACTCTCCCGCCCGTTTGGGAGCTTTGGTATAATCCCCATGGTCCTGACGGAGTCCCCAGCATCCACTTAGGACGTCAGAGAAAATAAGAATTTACTTACCGATAATTCTATTTCTCGTAGTCCGTAGTGGATGCTGGGCGCCCATCCCAAGTGCGGATTGTCTGCAATACTTGTACATAGTTATTGTTACAAAAATCGGGTTATTATTGTTGTGAGCCATCTTTTCAGAGGCTCCGCTTTTATCATACTGTTAACTGGGTTCAGATCACAGGTTGTACAGTGTGATTGGTGTGGCTGGTATGAGTCTTACCCGGGATTCAAAATCCTTCCTTATTGTGTACGCTCGTCCGGGCACAGTATCCTAACTGAGGCTTGGAGGAGGGTCATAGGGGGAGGAGCCAGTGCACACCACCTGATCCTAAAGCTTTTACTTTTGTGCCCTGTCTCCTGCGGAGCCGCTATTCCCCATGGTCCTTACGGAGTCCCCAGCATCCACTACGGACTACGAGAAATAGAATTATCGGTAAGTAAATTCTTATTTTTCACTTTTTTTTTGCATGGTGTCGGGACACAGATCATAGCTCCGCCCCTGACACTGCTAGGCCCCAGCACCTATTTTGATTGGTCCGTGGCCGAGCCAGCACATTTCAGTGGTGCCCATCGAGTGGTGCTAACCATCGATGGTTAGCCATAGATGGTTTATGTACCATCAATTGCTAACACCGATGGTGTCATTGATGGCAACCATCGATGGTAAGCCCACGATGGCCATCCCTAACGGCGCAGGTCATATGTTAACTCCTCTCGCTCCACAGATGCGCGTACCCAAATTACTACCGGCTGCAGCACTGTGTTCAGGATTCGCATGTTTTCCATTTTATTTCATAGCAATAATAATAAATAAATCCTTGTGTATAATGATCTAGGGAGATCCTACTCACATCTAGCAGGGCGGTGTCACCCTGCCACGATTTTACAAGATGGTGGACTCAGCTGATATACTGTAGTTGTCAAATTACAGTAGTGAGCTGTAGATTCTTAGGACAAGATTTGTTTCAGCCCTTAATAAACTGAATGGGCCATGGACATTGCTTGTTCTGCCTATGATTTTTGTGTTTGTATAAACATATGTTAGTATAGAAATGTTATTATAATTATATCATAATTATATGAAATGCTCACACCTGCCCATGGGTAGGGTATGGGTACTTATATGTTTTGTAAAATTGCTGTTAAGATGTTCACTGGTTTGATTCTATTCTACAGGCAACGAAGATGGTAAACCTTTTGATACCCAGCATGACAAGGAGTCTGTAAAGTCTAAGAGATATAAAATGAAATCTAGAAAGGTACTGAAATTTTATAGAACATGTTCTCTCTTTAATTTTGTTGCACAACACAGTAGTTTTTTAGGGCCACACACAGCTGTGGCAGAGGGTGAAGCAGTGCGAGACGAGAAGAAGAAGTGGGAGAAGGAGAGGCAGAAGATGACAAGAGAGGGTGACAGTGAGTAGCAGTGGGAATAGGTGACAGGGGAAGGCAGTCGGTGACGCCAGGGAATGGGTGACGTAGAGGATGATGGAGAGAGGCAGTGTGTGGCAGGAAAGGGTGACAGGAGAGAGAGGTGACGAGGAGAGATAATAGGAGATGGAGATGCAGTGGGTGACTCAGATGTGTGGAGGTCCCCGGTGGTCTCTGCAGATCCTGGTGGTCTCCCATCCATTTTCCAACTCGGGAGGGGGCTGCTGGGAGTCCTGGGAGGTGCAAGGGCTGCTGGGAAATGTAGTTCTCCCAGTGACCGGCTCTAGTGGGGTCACACACACACACTGGAGTTACACACACACACTCACACATACTTACACACACTTACAGACACCCATACACACTCCACAACACTACATACTCACCGCTGCTGCAGAGGCCCCGACGCCTAATGGATACAGAAGACCTCGATGAGAAAATCGAGTCATTACAGACTAATCTAATTGGAAATTTCCTATTGCTTAATTAGTCCTCGGGGGGTGCCAGAGCATGTCCCGGTACTGTCATTTTTCCTGAAATGAACAATTTTAGGAAAAATCAGACTAGCTCAAAACCCTGCAGCTGTGGGAAAGAACACTTCTTCTAAGCCCGCCCCAGACTCCTATGAAACTAGCTAATGGGAGTACAGGGGTGGTCTTAGAAGGAGTGTTATACTTTATGATGAGTCCTGGGTTCTCCATGGCGCCTATAATACACACAGCGCTGCTGATCCCTGGGGGAACATGTATGTTTATACAGTATGTGCTAAGCGTTTCCCCCTGCACTACATTGTCGGTGCTGCAGGCCAGGGGTTGTAGGTGCCGCTGTCTGTTACCCAAACTTTCCGGTATAAAAAAATAAGATTTTAAACCTACCGGTAAATCTATTTCTCCTAGTCCGTAGAGGATGCTGGGGACTCCGTAAGGACCATGGGGTATAGACGGGCTCCGCAGGAGATAGGGCACCTAAAAAGAACTTTGACTATGGGTGTGCACTGGCTCCTCCCTCTATTCCCCTCCTCCAGACCTCAGTTAGAGAACTGTGCCCAGAGGAGATGGACAATACAAGGCAGGATTTAGCAATCCAAGGGCAAGATTCATACCAGCCCACACCAATCATACCATGTAACCTGGAACATACATAACCAGTTAACAGTATGAACAACCGACAGTAACGGTCCAAGACCTATTCCAACTGTAACCTAACCCTTATGTAAGCAACAACTATATACAAGTCTTGCAGAGTTTCCGCACTGGGACAGGCGCCCAGCATCCTCTACGGACTAGGAGAAATAGATTTACCGGTAGGTTTAAAATCTTTTCTCTGACGTCCTAAGTGGATGCTGGGGACTCCGTCAGGACCATGGGGGGATAGCGGCTCCGCAGGAGACAGGGCACAAAAGTAAAAGCTTTAGGATCAGGTGGTGTGCACTGGCTCCTCCCCCTATGACCCTCCTCCAAGCCTCAGTTAGATCTTTGTGCCCGGCCGAGAAGGGTGCAATCTAGGTGGCTCTCCTAAAGAGCTGCTTAGAGTAAAAGTTTTGTTAGGTTTTTTATTTTCAGTGAGTCCTGCTGGCAACAGGCTCACTGCAACGAGGGACTTAGGGGAGAAGAAGTGAACTCACCTGCGTGCAGGATGGATTGGCTTCTTAGGCTACTGGACACTAGCTCCAGAGGGACGATCACAGGTACAGCCTGGATGGGTCACCGGAGCCGCGCCGCCGACCCCCTTGCAGATGCTGAAGAGAGAAGAGGTCCAGAAATCAGCGGCTGAAGACTTCTCAGTCTTCATGAGGTAGCGCACAGCACTGCAGCTGTGCGCCATTGCTCTCAGCACACTTCACACCAACGGTCACTGAGGGTGCAGGGCGCTTGGGGGGGCGCCCTGGGCAGCAATGAAAGTACCTATGCTGGCTAAAAATACATCACATATAGCCCCTGGGGCTATATGGATGTATTTAACCCCTGCCAGGTTGTCAGAAAAACGGGAGAAGAAGCCCACCGAAAAGGGGGCGGGGCCTATTCTCCTCAGCACACAGCGCCATTTTCCCTCACAGAACTGCTGGTGGGAAGGCTCCCAGGCTCTCCCCTGCACTGCACTACAGAAACAGGGTTAAAACAGAGAGGGGGGGCATTTTTGTGGCGATATTATTACATATTAAGATGCTATAAGGGAAAACACTTATATAAGGTTGTCCCTGTAAAATTATAGCGTTTTGGTGTGTGCTGGCAAACTCTCCCTCTGTCTCCCCAAAGGGCTAGTGGGGTCCTGTCCTCTATCAGAGCATTCCGTGTGTGTGTGCTGTGTGTCGGTACGTGTGTGTCGACATGTATGAGGACGATGTTGGTGAGGAGGCGGAGCAATTGCCTGTAATGGTGATGTCACTCTCTAGGGAGTCGACACCGGAATGGATGGCTTATTTAGGGAATTACGTGATAATGTCAACAAGCTGCAAGGTCGGTTGACGACATGAGACGGCCGGCAAACCAATTAGTACCTGTCCAGGCGTCTCAAACACCGTCAGGGGCTTTAAAACGCCCATTACCTCAGTCGGTCGACACAGACACAGACACGGACACTGACTCCAGTGTCGACGGTGAAGAAACAAACGTATTTTCCATTAGGGCCACACGTTACATGTTAAGGGCAATGAAGGAGGTGTTACATATTTCTGATACTACAAGTACCACAAAAAAGGGTATTATGTGGGGTGTGAAAAAACTGCCTGTAGTTTTTCCTGAATCAGATAAATTAAATGAAGTGTGTGATGATGCGTGGGTTTCTCCCGATAGAAAAGGCGCTCACACGCTTATCAAAACAAGTGGCGTTACCGTCTCCAGATACGGCCGCCCTCAAGGAGCCAGCTAATAGGAGGCTGGAAAATATCCTAAAAAGTATATACACACATACTGGTGTTATACTGCGACCAGCGATCGCCTCAGCCTGGATGTGCAGCGCTGGGGTGGCTTGGTCGGATTCCCTGACTGAAAATATTGATACCCTTGACAGGGACAGTATTTTATTGACTATAGAGCATTTAAAGGATGCATTTCTATATATGCGAGATGCACAGAGGGATATTTGCACTCTGGCATCAAGAGTAAGTGCGATGTCCATGTCTGCCAGAAGATGTTTATGGACACGACAGTGGTCAGGTGATGCAGATTCCAAACGGCACATGGAAGTATTGCCGTATAAAGGGGAGGAGTTATTTGGGGTCGGTCCATCGGACCTGGTGGCCACGGCAACAGCTGGAAAATCCACCTTTTTTACCCCAAGTCACATCTCAGCAGAAAAAGACACCGTCTTTTCAGCCTCAGTCCTTTCGTCCCCATAAGGGCAAGCAGGCAAAAGGCCAGTCATATCTGCCCAGGGATAGAGGAAAGGGAAGAAGACTGCAGCAGGCAGCCCATTCCCAGGAACAGAAGCCCTCCACCGCTTTTGCCAAGTCCTCAGCATGACGCTGGGGCCGTACAAACGGACTCAGGTGCGGTGGGGGGTCGTCTCAAGAGTTTCAGCGCGCAGTGGGCTCACTCGCAAGTGGACCCCTGGATCCTACAAGTAGTATCCCAGGGGTACAGATTGGAAATTCGAGACGTCTCCCCCTCGCAGGTTCCTGAAGTCTGCTTTACCAACGTCTCCCTCCGACAGGGAGGCAGTATTGGAAACAATTCACAAGCTGTATTCCCAGCAGGTGATAATCAAAGTACCCCTCCTACAACAAGGAAAGGGGTATTATTCCACACTATATTGTGGTACTGAAGCCAGACGGCTCGGTGAGACCTATTCTAAATCTGAAATCTTTGAACACTTACATACAAAGGTTCAAATCAAGATGGAGTCACTCAGAGCAGTGATAGCGAACCAGGAAGAAGGGGACTATATGGTGTCCCTGGACATCAAGGATGCTTACCTCCATGTCCCAATTTGCCCTTCTCACCAAGGGTACCTCAGGTTCGTGGTACAAAACTGTCACTATCAGTTTCAGACGCTGCCGTTTGGATTGTCCACGGCACCCCGGGTCTTTACCAAGGTAATGGCCGAAATGATGATTCTTCTTCAAAGAAAAGGCGTCTTAATTATCCCTTACTTGGACGATCTCCTGATAAGGGCAAGGTCCAGAGAACAGTTGGAGGTCGGAGTAGCACTATCTCAAGTAGTTCTACGACAGCACGGGTGGATTCTAAATATTCCAAAATCGCAGCTGTCTCCGACGACACGTCTGCTGTTCCTAGGGATGATTCTGGACACAGTCCAGAAAAAGGTGTTTCTCCCGGAGGAGAAAGCCAGGGAGTTATCCGAGCTAGTCAGGAACCTCCTAAAACCAGGAAAAGTGTCAGTGCATCATTGCACAAGGGTCCTGGGAAAAATGGTGGCTTCTTACGAAGCGATTCCATTCGGCAGATTTCACGCAAGAACTTTTCAGTGGGATCTGCTGGAAAAATGGTCCGGATCGCATCTTCAGATGCATCAGCGGATAACCCTGTCTCCAAGGACAAGGGTGTCTCTTCTGTGGTGGCTGCAGAGTGCTCATCTACTAAAGGGCCACAGATTCGGCATTCAGGACTGGGTCCTGGTGACCACGGATGCCAGCCTGAAAGGCTGGGGAGCAGTCACACAAGGAAAAAATTTCCAGGGAGTGTGATCAAGTCTGGAGACTTCTCTCCACATAAATATACTGGAGCTAAGAGCAATTTACAATGCTCTAAGCTTAGCAAGACCTCTGCTTCAAGGTCAGCCGGTATTGATCCAGTGGGACAACATCACGGCAGTCGCCCACGTAAACAGACAGGGCGGCACAAGAAGCAGGAGGGCAATTGCAGAAACTGCAAGGATTCTTCGCTGGGCGGAAAATCATGTGATAGCACTGTCAGCAGTGTTCATTCCGGGAGTGGACAACTGGGAAGCAGACTTCCTCAGCACGACCTCCACCCGGGAGAGTGGGGACTTCATCGGGAAGTCTTCCACATGATTGTGAACCGTTGGGAAAGACCAAAGGTGGACATGATGGCGTCCCGCCTGAACAAAAAACTGGACAGGTATTGCGCCAGGTCAAGAGACCCTCAGGCAATAGCTGTGGACGTTATGGTAACACCGTGGGTGTACCAGTCGGTGTATGTGTTCCCTCCTCTGCTTCTCATACCTAAGGTACTGAGAATTATAAGACGTAGAGGAGTAAGAACTATACTCGTGGCTCTGGATTGGCCAAGAAGGAATTGGTACCCGGAACTTCAAGAGATGCTCACAGAGGACTCATGGCCTCTGCCGCTAAGAAGGGACTTGCTTCAGCAAGTACCATGTCTGTTCCAAGACTTACCGCGGCTGCGTTTGACGGCATGGCGGTTGAACGCCGGATCCTAAGGGAAAAAGGCATTCCGGAAGAGGTCATTCCTACCCTGGTCAAAGCCAGGAAGGAGGTGACCGCACAACATTATCACCACATGTGGCGAAAATATGTTACGTGGTGTGAGGCCAGGAAGGCCCCACGAAGAAATTTCAACTCGGTCGATTCCTGCATTTCCTGCAAACAGGAGTGTCTATGGGCCTCAAATTGGGGTCCATTAAGGTTCAAATTTCGGCCCTGTCGATTTTCTTCCAGAAAGAATTGGCTTCAGTTCCTGAAGTCCAGAAGTTTGTCAAGGGAGTACTGCATATACAACCCCCTTTTGTGCCTCCAGTGGCACTGTGGGATCTCAACGTAGTTCTGGGATTCCTCAAATCACATTGGTTTAAACCGCTCAAATCTGTGGATTTGAAATATCTCACATGGAAAGTGACCATGATGTTGGCCCTGGCCTCGGCCAGGCGAGTGTCAGAATTGGCGGCTTTGTCTCACAAAAGCCCATATCTGATTGTCCATTCGGACAGGGCAGAGCTGCGGACTCGTCCCCAGTTTCTCCCTAAGGTGGTGTCAGCGTTTCACCTGAACCAGCTTATTGTGGTACCTGCGGCTACTAGGGACTTGGAGGACTCCAAGTTGCTAGATGTTGTCAGGGCCCTGAAAATATAGGTTTCCAGGACGGCTGGAGTCAGGAAAACTGACTTGCTGTTATCCTGTATGCACCCAACAAACTGGGTGCTCTTGTTTCTAAGCAGACGATTGCTAGTTGGATGTGTAGTACAATTCAGCTTGCACATTCTGTGGCAGGCCTGCCACAGCCAAAATATGTAAATGCCCATTCCACAAGGAAGGTGGGCTCATCTTGGGCGGCTGCCCGAGGGGTCTCGGCTTTACAACTTTGCCGAGCTGCTACTTGGTCAGGGGCACACCCTGGCTGAGGAGGACCTGGAGTTCTCTCACTCGGTGCTGCAGAGTCATCCGCACTCTCCCGCCCGTTTGGGAGCTTTGGTATAATCCCCATGGTCCTGACGGAGTCCCCAGCATCCACTTAGGACGTCAGAGAAAATAAGAATTTACTTACCGATAATTCTATTTCTCGTAGTCCGTAGTGGATGCTGGGCGCCCATCCCAAGTGCGGATTGTCTGCAATACTTGTACATAGTTATTGTTACAAAAAATCGGGTTATTATTGTTGTGAGCCATCTTTTCAGAGGCTCCGCTGTTATCATGCTGTTAACTGGGTTCAGATCACAGGTTGTACAGTGTGATTGGTGTGGCTGGTATGAGTCTTACCCGGGATTCAAAATCCTTCCTTATTGTGTACGCTCGTCCGGGCACAGTATCCTAACTGAGGCTTGGAGGAGGGTCATAGGGGGAGGAGCCAGTGCACACCACCTGATCCTAAAGCTTTTACTTTTGTGCCCTGTCTCCTGCGGAGCCGCTATCCCCCCATGGTCCTGACGGAGTCCCCAGCATCCACTACGGACTACGAGAAATAGAATTATCGGTAAGTAAATTCTTATTATTTTCTCTTACGTCCTAGAGGATGCTGGGGACTCCGTAAGGACCATGGGGTTTATACCAAAGCATCCAATCGGGCGGGAGAGTGCGTATGACTCTGCAGCACCGACTGAGGTCGACTGAACGCTAGGTCCTCATCAGCCAGGGTATCAAATTTGTAGAATTTAGCAAAAGTGTTTGACCCCGACCAAGTCGCCGCTCGGCAAAGCTGTAATGCCGAGACGCCTCGGGCAGCCGCCCAAGAAGAGCCCACCTTCCTAGTGGAATGGGCTTTAACCGAATTTGGTACCGGCAATCCATCCGTAGAATGAGCCTGCTGAATCGTATTACAGATCCAGCGAGCAATAGTCTGCTTCGAAGCAGGTGCGCCAATCTTATTAGCAGCATACAGGACAAACAGAGCCTCTGTTTTCCTAATTTTAGCCGTTCTGGCTACATAAATCTTTAAGGCCCTGACTACATCCAGGTATCTGGAATCCTCCAGGTCACTTGTAGCCACAGGCACCACAATAGGTTGATTCATATGGAATGAAGAAACCACTTTAGGCAAAAACTGCGGACGTGTCCTCAATTCAGCTCGATCCACATGAAAAATCAAGTAGGGGCTTTTGTGTGACAAAGCCGCCAATTCAGACACTCGCCTTGCTGATGCCAAAGCCAACAGCATGACCACCTTCCAGGTAAGAAATTTCAACTCAACCTTGGTAAGCGGTTCAAACCAGTGTGATTTTAAGAACTGCAACACCACGTTCAAGTCCCATGGTGCCACTGGAGGCACAAAAGGGGACTGGATGTGCAGCACTCCCTTTACAAACGTCTGGACTTCTGGAAGAGAAGCCAATTCCTTCTGAAAGAAAATCGTGAGGGCCGAAATCTGTACCTTAACAGAGCCTAATTTCAGGCCCATATCCACTCCTGTCTGTAGGAAGTGGAGAAAACGACCCAGATGAAAATCTTCCGTAGGCGCATTCTTGGACTCACACCAAGACACATACTTTCGCCAGATACGGTGATAATGTTTTACCGTCCCCTCCTTCCTAGCCTTTATTTCTCTGACGTCCTAGTGGATGCTGGGACTCCGTAAGGACCATGGGGAATAGCGGCTCCGCAGGAGACAGGGCACAAGAATAAAAGCTTTAGGATCAGGTGGTGTGCACTGGCTCCTCCCCCTATGACCCTCCTCCAAGCCTCAGTTAGATTTTTGTGCCCGAACGAGAAGGGTGCAGGCTAGGTGGCTCTCCTGAGCTGCTTAGAATAAAAGTATATTTTAGGTTTTTTATTTTCAGTGAGTCCTGCTGGCAACAGGCTCACTGCATCGTGGGACTAAGGGGAGAAGAAACGGACTCACCTGCGTGCAGAGTGGATCGGGTTTCTTAGGCTACTGGACATTAGCTCCAGAGGGACGATCACAGGTTCAGCCTGGATGGGTCCCGGAGCCGCGCCGCCGGCCCCCTTACAGAGCCAGAAGAGCGAAGAGGTCCGGTGAAATCGGCGGCAGAAGACGATCCTGTCTTCAGACTAAGGTAGCGCACAGCACCGCAGCTGTGCGCCATTGCTCTCAGCACACTTCACACTCCGGTCACTGAGGGTGCAGGGCGCTGGGGGGGAGCGCCCTGAGACGCAATATAACAGATAATACCTTAGGTTGGCTAAAGAATACATCACATATAGCTCTTGGGCTATATGGATGTATTTTAACCCCTGCCATTTTTTACAGAAAAAGCGAGAGATAAGGACGTCGTGAAGGGGCGGAGCCTATCTCCTCAGCACACAAGCGCCATTTTCCCTCACAGCTCCGCTGGAAGGACGGCTCCCTGACTCTCCCCTGCAGACTTGCTACTGAATCAGGGACAAAAAAGAGAAGGGGGGGCACTATTGGCAGCTAAAAACTATATAAACAGCAGCTATAAGGGAATAACACTTATATAAGGTTATCCCTGTATATATATATATATATAGCGCTTGGTGTGTGCTGGCAGACTCTCCCTCTGTCTCTCCAAAGGGCTTGTGGGGTCCTGTCCTCTATCAGAGCATTCCCGGTGTGTGTGCTGTGTGTCGGTACGTGTGTGTCGACATGTATGAGGAGGAAAATGATGTGGAGGCGGAGCAATTGCCTGGGTTAGTGATGTCACCTCCTAGGGAGTCGACACCTGACTGGATGATCGTATTTAAAGAATTAAGTGATAATGTCAGCACTTTGCAAAGAACGGTTGATGACATGAGACAGCCGGCAAATCAATTAGTGCCTGTCCAGGCGTCTCAGACACCGTCAGGGGCCCTAAAACGCCCGTTACCTCAGTGGGTCGACACAGACCCAGACACAGATACTGAGTCTAGTGTCGACGGTGAGGAGACAAACGTAATGTCCAGTAGGGCCACACGTTACATGATCACGGCAATGAAAGAAGCATTGAACATTTCTGACACTACAAGTACCACAAAGAAGGGTATTATGTGGGGTGTGAAAAAACTACCAATAGTTTTCCCTGAGTCAGATGAGTTAAATGAGGTGTGTGATAAAGCGTGGGTTTCCCCCGACAAAAAACTGCTAATTTCTAAAAAATTATTGGCACTATATCCTTTCCCGTTAGAGGTTAGGACACGTTGGGAAACACCCCCTAGGGTAGATAAGGCGCTCACACGTTTATCTAAACAAGTAGCGTTACCGTCTCCTGATACGGCCACCCTCAAAGAACCAGCAGATAGAAGGCTGGAAAATATTCTTAAAAGTATATACACACATACTGGTGTTATACTGCGACCAGCAATCGCTTCAGCCTGGATGTGCAGTGCTGGCGTCGCGTGGTCGGATTCCCTGACTGAAAATATTGATACCCTGGATAGGGACAATATACTGTTAACTATAGAGCATTTGAAGGATGCATTACTATATATGCGTGATGCACAGAGGGATATTTGCACCCTGGCATCAAGAGTAAGTGCTATGTCCATTTCTGCCAGAAGAGCGTTATGGACGCGACAGTGGTCAGGCGATGCGGATTCCAAACGACATATGGAAGTATTGCCGTATAAAGGGGAGGAGTTATTTGGGGCTGGTCTATCGGACCTGGTGGCCACGGCAACGGCTGGAAAATCCACCTTTTTACCCCAGGTCACTTCACATCAGCAGAAAAAGACACCGTCTTTTCAAACTCAGTCCTTTCGTTCCCATAAGTACAAGCGAGCTAAAGGCCATTCCTTCCTGCCCCGGGGCAGAGGAAGGGGAAAAAGACTGCACCATGCAGCCGCTTCCCAGGAGCAGAAGCCCTCCCCTGCTTCTGCCAAGTCTTCAGCATGACGCTGGGGCTTTACAAGCAGACTCAGACATGGTGGGGGCCCGTCTCAAGAATTTCAACGCGCAGTGGGCTCACTCGCAAGTGGACCCCTGGATTCTACAGGTGGTATCGCAGGGGTACAAACTGGAATTCGAGGCGTTTCCCCCTCGCCGGTTCCTGAAGTCTGCTCTACCAAAGTCTCCCTCCGACAGGGAGGCAGTTTTGGAAGCCATTCACAAGCTGTATTCCCAGCAGGTGATAATCAAGGTACCCCTCCTACAACAGGGAAAGGGGTATTATTCCACGCTGTTTGTGGTACCGAAGCCGGACGGCTCGGTGAGACCAATTTTAAATCTGAAATCCCTGAACACTTACATAAAGAGGTTCAAATTCAAGATGGAATCACTCAGAGCGGTGATAGCAAACCTGGAAGAAGGGGACTATATGGTGTCTCTGGACATCAAGGATGCTTATCTCCACGTCCCAATCTACCCATCTCACCAAGGGTACCTCAGGTTTGTAGTACAAAACTGTCATTATCAGTTTTCAGACGCTGCCGTTTGGGTTGTCCACGGCACCTCGGGTCTTTACCAAGGTAATGGCCGAAATGATGATTCTTCTTCGAAGAAAAGGCGTCTTAATTATCCCTTACTTGGACGATCTCCTGATAAGGGCAAGGTCCAGGGAACAGTTAGAAGTCGGAGTAGCACTATCTCAGGTAGTGTTACGTCAGCACGGGTGGATCCTAAATATTCCAAAATCGCAGCTGATTCCAACGACACGTCTACTGTTCCTAGGAATGATTCTGGACACAGTCCAGAAAAAGGTGTTTCTCCCGGAGGAGAAGGCCAAGGAGGTTATCCGAGCTAGTCAGGAACCTCCTAAAACCAGGCCAGGTGTCAGTGCATCAGTGCACGAGGGTCCTGGGAAAAATGGTGGCTTCTTACGAAGCAATTCCATTCGGAAGATTCCATGCAAGAACGTTTCAGTGGGATCTACTGGACAAATGGTCCGGATCGCATCTTCAGATGCATCAGCGGATAACCCTGTCGACAAGGACAAGGGTGTCTCTTCTGTGGTGGCTGCAGAGTGCTCATCTACTAGAGGGCCGCAGATTTGGCATTCAGGATTGGGTCCTGGTGACCACGGACGCCAGCCTGAGAGGCTGGGGGGCAGTCACACAGGGAAAAAATTTCCAGGGCTTGTGGTCAAGCATGGAAACATCTCTTCAGAAGCTGCAAGGATTCTTCGCTGGGCGGAAAATCATGTGATAGCTCTGTCAGCAGTGTTCATTCCGGGAGTGGACAACTGGGAAGCAGACTTCCTCAGCAGACACGACCTTCACCCGGGAGAGTGGGGACTTCACCCAGAAGTCTTCCACCTGATTGTAAACCGTTGGGAAAAACCAAAGGTGGACATGATGGCGTCACGTCTAAACAAAAAACTAGACAGATATTGCGCCAGGTCAAGGGACCCTCAGGCAATAGCGGTGGACGCTCTGGTGACACCGTGGGTGTACCAGTCAGTGTATGTGTTCCCTCCTCTGCCTCTCATACCAAAAGTACTGAGAATCATAAGAAGGAGAGGAGTAAGAACGATACTCGTGGTTCCGGATTGGCCAAGAAGGACTTGGTACCCGGAACTTCAAGAGATGCTCACGGAAGACCCGTGGCCTCTACCTCTAAGAAAGGACCTGCTCCAGCAGGGGCCTTGTCTGTTCCAAGACTTACCGCGGCTGCGTTTGACGGCATGGCGGTTGAACGCCGGATCCTGAAGGAAAAAGGCATTCCAGATGAAGTCATCCCTACCCTGGTCAAAGCCAGGAAGGATGTAACCGCAAAACATTATCACAGCTTTTGGCGAAAATATGTTGCGTGGTGTGAGGCCAAGAAGGCCCCTACAGAGGAATTTCAACTGGGTCGTTTCCTCCATTTCCTGCAAACAGGACTGTCTATGGGCCTAAAATTAGGGTCCATTAAGGTTCAAATTTCGGCCCTGTCGATTTTCTTCCAGAAAGAACTGGCTTCAGTACCTGAAGTTCAGACATTTGTAAAAGGGGTACTGCATATACAACCTCCTTTTGTGCCTCCAGTGGCACCTTGGGATCTCAATGTTGTTTTGAGGTTCCTTAAGTCACATTGGTTTGAACCACTCACCACTGTGGACTTAAAATATCTCACATGGAAGGTGACGATGCTGTTAGCCCTGGCTTCAGCCAGGCGTGTGTCAGAATTGGCGGCTTTATCATATAAAAGCCCTTACTTAATTTTTCATTCTGACAGGGCAGAATTGAGGACTCGTCCTCAATTTCTCCCTAAGGTGGTTTCTGCTTTTCACATGAAACAACCTATTGTGGTGCCTGCGGCTACTAGGGACTTGGAGGACTCCAAGTTACTTGACGTTGTCAGGGCCCTGAAAATATAGGTTTCCAGGACGGCTGGAGTCAGAAAGTCTGACTCGCTGTTTATCCTGTATGCACCCAACAAGCTGGGTGCTCCTGCTTCTAAGCAGACTATTGCTCGTTGGATTTGTAGTACAATTCAGCTTGCACATTCTGTGGCAGGCCTGCCACAGCCAAAATCTGTAAAAGCCCATTCCACAAGGAAAGTGGGCTCATCTTGGGCGGCTGCCCGAGGGGTCTCGGCTTTACAACTTTGCCGAGCAGCTACTTGGTCAGGGGCAAACACGTTTGCTAAATTCTACAAATTTGATACCCTGGCTGAGGAGGACCTGGAGTTCTCTCATTCGGTGCTGCAGAGTCATCCGCACTCTCCCGCCCGTTTGGGAGCTTTGGTATAATCCCCATGGTCCTTACGGAGTCCCAGCATCCACTAGGACGTCAGAGAAAATAAGATTTTACTTACCGATAAATCTATTTCTCGTAGTCCGTAGTGGATGCTGGGCGCCCATCCCAAGTGCGGATTGTCTGCAATACTTGTACATAGTTATTGTTAACTAAATCGGGTTATTGTTGTTGTGAGCCATCTTTTCAGAGGCTCCTTCGTTGTTATCATACTGTTAACTGGGTTCAGATCACAAGTTGTACGGTGTGATTGGTGTGGCTGGTATGAGTCTTACCCGGGATTCAATATCCTTCCTGATTATGTACGCTCGTCCGGGCACAGTATCCTAACTGAGGCTTGGAGGAGGGTCATAGGGGGAGGAGCCAGTGCACACCACCTGATCCTAAAGCTTTTATTCTTGTGCCCTGTCTCCTGCGGAGCCGCTATTCCCCATGGTCCTTACGGAGTCCCAGCATCCACTACGGACTACGAGAAATAGATTTATCGGTAAGTAAAATCTTATTTAAAGTAGGGATGACCTCTTCCGGAATCCCCTTTTTCGCTAGGATTCGGCGTTCAACCGCCATGCCGTCAAACGTAACCGCGGTAAGTCTTGAAATACACAGGGCCCCTTTTGCAACAGGTCTTCCCTGAGAGGAAGAGGCCAGGGATCTCCTGTGAGCATCTCTTGTAGATCCGAGTACCAGGCCCTTCGAGGCCAGTCTGGGACAACGAGTATCATCTGTACTCTTCTTCGTCTTATGATCCTCAACACTTTTGTGATGAGAGGAAGAGGAGGAAACACGTAGACCGATTTGAACACCCACGGTGTTACCAGAGCGTCTACTGCTACTGCCTGAGGGTCCCGAGACCTGGCACAATACCTCCGAAGCTTTTTGTTGAGGCGTGACGCCATCATGTCTATTTGAGGAGTTCCCCAAAGACGCGTTACGTCTGCAAAGACTTCTTGATGAAGTCCCCACTCTCCTGGATGGAGATCGTGTCTGCTGAGGAAGTCTGCTTCCCAGTTGTCCACTCCCGGAATGAAGACAGCCGACAGAGCGCTTACATGATTTTCCGCCCAGCGAAGGATCCTTGTGGCTTCCGCCATCGCGACTCTGCTTCTTGTCCCGCCTTGGCGGTTCACATGAGCCACTGCTGTGACATTGTCTGATTGAATCAGAACCGGTAGGTTTCGAAGAAGACTCTCCGCTTATCGAAGGCCGTTGTAAATGGCCCTGAGTTCCAACACATTGATGTGTAGACAGGACTCCTGGTCTGACCAAAGTCCCTGAAAATTTTTTTCCCGTGTGACCGCTCCCCATCCTTGGAGGCTCGCGTCCGTGGTAACCAGGATCCAGTCCTGAATTCTGAACCGGCGACCCTCCAGCAGGTGAGCACTTTGCAACCACCACAGGAGAGACACTCTGGCCCCTGGGGACAGAGTTATTTTCCGATGTAAGTGCAGATGGGACCCGGACCACTTGTCCAGAAGGTCCCATTGAAAAGTCCTTGCATGGAACCTTCCGAAGGGAATGGCCTCGTAGGCCGCCACCATTTTTCCCAGAACTCGAGTGCATTGGTGAACTGACACCCTTTTCGGTCTGAGCAGGTCTCTGACCATGTTCTGGATGTCCTGGGCCTTCTCTATTGGGAGGAAGACCTTCATTTGTTCCGTATCCAGTATCATACCTAGGAACGGTAGTCGAGTTGTCGGAATCAACTGTGACTTTGGTAGATTTAGAATCCAACCATGTTGCTGGAGCACTCTCAGAGAGAGTGCCACACTGCTCAGCAATTTCTCCCTTGATCTCGCTTTTATCAGGAGATCGTCCAAGTATGGGATAATTGTGACTCCATGCTTGCGCAGGACCACCATCATTTCCGCCATTATCTTGGTGAAAATCCTCGGGGCCGTGGAAAGTCCAAACGGCAACGTCTGAAATTGGTAATGACAATCCTGTACAGCGAATCTCAGGTATTCCTGATGGGGGGCATATATGGGGACATGAAGGTACGCATCCTTTATGTCCAGAGACACCATAAACTCCCCTTCCACATGTTGGCTATTATCGCTCTGAGAGATCCCATTTTGAATTTGAATCTTTTTATGTACAGGTTTAGGGATTACAGATTCAAAATAGGTCTGAACGAACCGTCCGGTTTCGGGACCACAAATAGGGTTGAATAGTACCCTCTTCCCTGCTGGTGCAGGGGAACCTTGATTATCACTTGCTGTATACACAGCGTCCGAATTGCAGCTAACACTATATCCCTTTCCGATGTGGAAGCTGGTAGGGCCGATTTGAAAAATCGTCGCGGGGGCACCTCCTCGAATTCCAATTTGTAACCCTGGGAAATTATGTCCAACACCCAGGGATTCAGGTCTGAACTGACCCAGGCCTGACTGAAAAGTCGAAGACGTGCCCCCACCGGTGCGGACTCCCTCAGGGGAGCCCCAGCGTCATGCTGTGGGTTTTGGAGCAGCCGGGGAGGACTTTTGTTCCTGGGCACCTGCCGAAGCAGGTGCTCTTTTGCCTCTGCCCTTACCTCTGGCGAGGAAAGAGGATCCCCGACCTCTTCTGGACTTGTGCGACCGAAAGGACTGCATCTGATAGGGTGTTACTTTCTTTTGCTGTTGGGGAATATATGGTAAAACATTTGATTTACCTGCTGTAGCTGTGGAAACCAGGTCCGTCAGCCCATCCCCAAACAATACATCACCCTTATAGGGTAGTACTTCCATATGTTTTTTGGAATCCGCATCACCCGTCCATTGGCGAGTCCATAAGGATCTTCTCGCTGAGATAGACATGGCATTGGCCCTAGAAGCAAGCAATCCAATGTCCCTTTGAGCATCCCTCATAAATAAGACTGCGTCTTTTATATGGGCTAGAGTTAAGAATATAGTATCCTTATCCATATTATCAAATTGATCTGGCAGCTCATCTGTCCAAGCTGCAGTTGCGCTACACACCCATGCCGACGCAATTGTCGGCTTTAGCACAGCACCTGTATGAGAATAAATACACTTTAAGGTAGTTTCTTGCCTGCGATTTGCAGGGTCCTTAAGGGCCGCTGTGTCAGGAGACGGTAGCGCCACCTTCTTGGACAGGCGCGTCAGGGCCTTGTCCACAGTGGGGGGTGATTCCCAAATCTCCCTGTCCTGCTTAGGGAAGGGGTATGCCATATAAATTCTTTTGGGGATCTGCTGTCTCTTTTCCGGAGTCTCCCAAGCTTTTCCAAAGAATTCATTTAATTCATGAGATGTGGGAAAGTTAATAATTTGTTTCTTTTCCTTTAAACATGTGTACCCTTGTGTCGGGGACCGAGGGTTCATCCTCAATATGCAACACATCCCTTATTGCCACAATCATACACTGAATGGTTTTAGTCACCCTAGGGTGCAATTTTACTTCGTCGTAGTCGACACTGGAATCAGAATCCGTGTCGGTAGTAGTGTCTTGTGTTAAGGGACGCTTTTGAGACCCCGACGGGCCCTGTGAGTCGGTCCAATCCGAGGATTGACCCCCCGATGTCCCCCTTAATTCAGCCTTATCAAGCCTTTTATGTAAAGATGCCACACTTGCATTCACCATATGCCACATGTCCATCCAATCTGGAGTCGGCACAACCGACGGGGACACACCACTCATTTGCTCCACCTCCTCCTTGGAGAAGCCTTCCGCCTCAGACATGTCGACACGCACGTACCGACACCCCACACACACAGGGATTAACCTATAAGGAGACAAAACCCCAACCAGGCCCTAAGGAGAGACAGAGAGAGAGTATGCCAGCACACACCAGCGCTTAAAAACACTGGAAAAAATATGACCAGATAGCGCTTTTCTATATATAATGTACCAATTCCCACTCACTGCGTCGCTAATGTGCCCCCTCCTCTTTTTTCCAGCCTGTGAAGTTCAGCAGGGGAGAGACCAGGGAGCCAGCGTTTTCCTCATGCAGCTTCTGTGGAGAAAATGGCGCTGGTTAGTGCTGAGGATCAAGCCCCGCCCACCCGACGGCGGGCTTCAGTCCCAGTGATTTTTCAATTAAAATGGCGGGGGATCATAGATTTACTGCCTCCGCAGCCTAATCAATCTGCATGTGCCCAAATGTGAGGTTTATTGCTGCCCAGGGCGTTCCCCCCTGCGCCCTGCACCCTTCTTTGCTGCTCTGTGTGTGTGTGACTGGGAGCAATGACGCGCAGCTTACCGCTGCGCGCCTTACCTCATGAAGATCTGATGTCTTCTGCCGCCTAAGATGTCTTCTGCCTTCTCATCCGGCTTCTATCTTCTGCATCTGTGAGGACGGCGGCGCGGCTCCGGGACGAACCCCAGGTGAGACCTGTGTTCCGACTCCCTCTGGAGCTAATGGTGTCCAGCAGCCTTAGAAGCAGTGCCCAACTTGACAAGCCAGCTCTGCTTCTCTCTCCTCGGTCCCACGATGCAGGGAGCCTGTTGCCAACAGGACTCCCTGAAAATAAAAAACCTAACAAAATTCTTCTTCAACAGAAAACTCTGGAGAGCTCTCTGCAGTGCACCCATTCTCCTCTGGGCACAAGATCTAACTGAGGTCTGGAGGAGGGGCATAGAGGGAGGAGTCAGTGCACACCCATAGTCAAAGTTATTTTTAGGTGCCCTATCTCCTGCGGAGCCCGTCTATACCCCATGGTCCTTACGGAGTCCCCAGCATCCTCTAGGACGTAAGAGAAATATAATCTCTGAAAAAGGGACATATATAAACCATAATATTTGCATGAAAAAGACAAAAAACGTGGAGTGCTGCTTGATTGCCATTCTGAAATGGGGATGGGCTTTACCTGGAGGACCAAATATAATGACCTCAATAAAAAGAGGCAGTGCTGAAATAAAGAAATGGCAGAGCCACAATAAAACTTTCATTATGCGGTAACAATAAACAGTAGTAAACAATACTGTGGCAATTACATTTTATAGATATACAAGTATAACTAAAGATTGGGCGCAAATAATGGATTTTATATATACACACAGGTTGAGTATCTCTTATCCAAAATGCTTAGGACCAGTAGTATTTTAGTGTCTGATTTTTCTGTATTCTGGAATAATTGCATACCATAATGAGATATGTATTTCGGAATATTCCGTATTTCGGAATATTTGGATATGGGATACTCAACCTAGAAAAATGGAAGATCGGTAGCACTCATAGGACTTGCGTATAGTAAATCAGTTGCAGGCGTCAAACATTAGAAGTGGTCAACGTTTCAGTTTTATTCAAAACTTTCTTCAGGACAAAGACATCAAATTCTTACCTTACATTTATAAGATACACCCTGTGACACCGTGTCCGTCCACCATGTCGCCCGCCGGGGAGGAATGACGTCACACACCTGCGACGCGCAACCCTCTGAGCGACATCCGCCCCGAATATTGTCATGGTGACTGGAATAAACAAAACAGATGCCTTACACCCATCTGACAAAACATAACAAAAGAACGGAACATCACTCCTAATATAAAACAGTGTATCTGTTAGCCAATATGCTTCACCAGATAGAGTGTCTGTAGAATCTGAAACAATTCACTCAGCAATATGTTACATTCTAATTGTAAAGCGCAATGGAATATGCTGCGCTATATAAGAAACTTAATAAATAAATAAATAACCGATGCACGGGTCATACAATATAACACAGATAATAGACATCTCTATGAATGAATGAAAGACTTGACATAACAATATTCCCCAACGCTGCATGATTTATGGGTTCAAAAGAAAGGGCACCTGAAACATAGCAGGAACCCTATACGGAGAACACTAGATATATTAGTTATAACTGTACCCATAGATGAATGTCTAAATTAAAGCTATCAAAAAGGTAAACAGGCAATTTACGGAAGAAATAGATGAAACATTACAGGAAGCAATTCAGTCCTGCATATTCATTAAGGCCATTTGGTGCGATGGTATTAAGGCTATGCATCCAGCGCGCCTCACACTGGAGCAATATAAGGCCACAATTACCTCCCCTGATGATGTTATGTATACTATTCAACAACTGTCTAGCAACCGGCTGCTCTTACTCACAGCCCTCCAGAGCCTGTCTGATGGACATCCGATGTGTGGCCATCCTTTCTTTAAAAGTTACAGATGTCTTGCCTTTGTACATTAAACCGCATGGCTTCTTATAAATTATACTACATATTTGCTATTGCAGCCTACTACATGTTTAATGGGAATCTTTGATCCATTGTGGGGATGATGGAAAAATTGGCCAGTTTCCATGTAGCTACATGTCGTACAGCCAGTACATCGGTAGCAGCCTGGCTTTTTGGTTAGGAAATTATGTACAGGTGGATCCCTCAACCTTGAAATGTCATTTTCTCTGACGTCCGAAGTGGATGCTGGGACTCCGTACGGACCATGGGGAATAGCGGCTCCGCAGGAGACTGGGCACAACTAAAGAAAGCTTTAGGACTACCTGGTGTGCACTGGCTCCTCCCTCTATGACCCTCCTCCAGACCTCAGTTAGAATCTTGTGCCCGGCTGAGCTGGATGCACACTAGGGGCTCTCCTGAGCTCCTAGAAAAGAAAGTATATTTTAGGTTTTTTATTTTCAGTGATATCTGCTGGCAACAGACTCACTGCTACGAGGGACTAAGGGGAGAAGAAGCGAACCTACCTGCTTGCAGCTAGCTTGGGCTTCTTAGGCTACTGGACACCATTAGCTCCAGAGGGATCGAACACAGGACCCGACCTCGATCGTCCGGTCCCGGAGCCGCGCCGCCGTCCCCCTTACAGAGCCAGAAGCAAGAAGATGGTCCTGAAAATCGGCGGCAGAAGACTTCGGTCTTCAACAAGGTAGCACACAGCACTGCAGCTGTGCGCCATTGCTCCTCATGCACACCTCACACTCCGGTCACTGATGGGTGCAGGGCGCTGGGGGGGGGCGCCCTGAGCAGCAATATTAACACCTTGGCTGGCAAAAAAATCACAATATATAGTCCTAGAGGCTATATATGTGAAAAATACCCCTGCCAGAGATCCATAAAAAAGCGGGAGAAAGTCAGCCGAAAAAGGGGCGGGGCTATCTCCCTCAGCACACTGGCGCCATTTTCTCTTCACAGTGCAGCTGGAAGACAGCTCCCCAGGCTCTCCCCTGTAGTTTTCAGGCTCAAAGGGTTAAAAAGAGAGGGGGGGCACTAAATTTAGGCGCAAAATTGTGTATTATAGCAGCTATAAGGGAAAAATCACTGTGGGTAGTGTGAATCCCTGTATTATATAGCGCTTTGGTGTGTGCTGGCATACTCTCTCTCTGTCTCCCCAAAGGACTTTGTGGGGTCCTGTCCTCAGTCAGGGCATTCCCTGTGTGTGTGCGGTGTGTCGGTACGGCTGTGTCGACATGTTTGCTGAGGAAGGTTACGTGGAAGGCGGAGCAGATGCCGATAAATGTGATGTCGCCCCCTGTGGGGCCGACACCAGAGTGGATGGATAGGTGGAAGGTATTAACCGACAGTGTCAACTCCTTATATAAAAGGCTGGATGACGTAACAACTGTGGGACAGCCGGCTTCTCAGCCCGCGCCTGCCCAGGCGTCTCAAAGGCCATCAGGGGCTCAAAAAACGCCCGCTACCTCAGATGGCAGACACAGATGTCGACACGGAGTCTGACTCCAGTGTCGACGAGGTTGAGACATATACACAATCCACTAGGAACATCCGTTGCATGATCTCGGCACTGAAAAATGTGTTACACATTTCTGACATTAACCCAAGTACCACAAAAAAGGGGTTTTATGTTTGGGGAGAAAAAGCAGCCAGTGTTTTGTTCCCCCATCAGATGAGTGAATGAAGTGTGTGAAGAAGCGTGGGTTCCCCCGATAAGAAACTGGTAATTTCTAAAAAGTTACTGATGGCGTACCCTTTCCCGCCAGAGGATAGGTCACGTTGGGAGATATCCCCTAGGGTGGATAAGGCGCTCACACGTTTGTCAAAAAAGGTGGCACTGCCGTCTTAGGATACGGCCACTTTGAAGGAGCCTGCTGATAAAAAGCAGGAGGCTATCCTGAAGTCTGTATATACACACTCAGGTACTATACTGTGACCTGCAATTGCCTCAGCATGGATAGTGCTGCTGCAGCGTGGTCTGTTACCCTGTCAGGACAGGGATACTATTTTGCTATCCATAGAGCATATTAAAGACGTAGTCTTATATATGAGGGATGCACAGAGGGATATTTGCCGGCTGGCATCCAGAATTAATGCAATGTCCATTCTGCCAGGAGGGTATTAGGGACCCGGCAGTGGACAGGTGATGCTGACTTTAAAAGGCACATCTGCCTTATAAGGGTGAGGAATTGTTGGGGATGGTCTCTGGGACCTCGTATCCACAGCAACAGCTGGGAAGAAAATTTTTTACCTCAGGTTTCCTCACAGCCTAAGAAAGCACTGTATTATCAGGTACAGTCCTTTCGGCTTCAGAAAAGCAAGCGGGTCAAAGGCGCTTCCTTTCTGCACAGAGACAAGGGAAGAGGGAAAAAGCTGCACCAGACAGCCAGTTCCCAGGATCAGAAATTTTCCCCCGCTTCCTCTGAGTCCACCGCATGACGCTGGGGCTCCACAGGTGGAGCCAGCTGCGGTGGGGGCGCGTCTCGGGAACTTCAGCGACCAGTGGGTTCACTCACAGGTGGATCCCTGGGTTCTGCAAGTAGTATCACAGGGATACAAGCTGGAGTTCGAGGCGACTCCCCCTCGCCGTTACCTCAAATCAGCCTTGCCTGCTGCCCTCGGAGAAAGGGGAGGTAGTACTGGCGGCAATTCACAAGCTGTACTTCCAGCAGGTGATAATCAAGGTACCCCTCCTTCAACAAGGCCAGGGTTACTATTCCACAATGTTTGTGGTACCGAAACCAGACGGTTCGGTGAGACCCATTCTAAAATTGAAATCCTTGAACACTTATATACGAAGGTTCAAGTTCAAAATGGAATCGCTCAGGGCGGTTATTGCAAGCCTGGACGAAGGGGATTACATGGTATCACTGGACATCAGGGATGCTTACCTGCATGTCCCCATTTACCCTCCTCACCAGGAGTACCTCAAAATTGTGGTACAGGACTGTCATTACCAATTCCAGACGTTGCCGTTGGTCTGTCCCCGGCACCGAGGGTATTTACCAAGGTAATGGCCGAAATGATGATACTCCTTCAAAAAAAGGGAGTTATAATTATCCCTACTTGGACGATCTCCTTATAAGGGCGAGGTCCAGGGAGCAGTTGTTGGTCGGAGTAGCACTATCTTACTATCTCGGGAAGTGCTACAACAGCACGGCTGGATTCTGAATATTCCAAAGTCGCAGCTGGTTCCTACGACGCGTCTACTGTTCCTGGGTATGGTTCTGGACACAGAACAGGAAAAAGTGTTTCTCCCGGAGGAGAAGGCCAAGGAGTTGTCATCTCTAGTCAGAGACCTCCTAAAACAAATACAGGTGTCGGTGCATCAGTGCACGCGAGTCCTGGGACAGATGGTAGCTTCTTACGAAGAAATTCCATTCGGCAGGTTCCATGCAAGGATCTTCCAGTGGGATCTGTTGGACAGGTGGTCCGGGTCGCATCTTCAGATGCATCGGCTGATAACCCTGTCTCCAAGGGCCAGGGTGTCGCTGTTGTGGTGGCTGCAGAGTGCTCATCTTCTAGAGGGCCGCAGATTCGGCATACAGGACTGGGTCCTGGTGACCACGGATGCCAGCCTTCGAGGCTGGGGGGCAGTCACACAGGGAAGAAACTTCCAAGGACTATGGTCGAGTCAGGAGACTTCCCTACACATAAATATTCTGGAACTAAGGGCCATTTACAATGCCCTAAGTTAGGCTAGACCCCTGCTTCAACACCAGCCGGTGCTGATCCAGTCAGACAACATCACGGCGGTCGCCCATGTATACCAACAGGGCGGCACAAGAAGCAGGATGGCGATGGCAGAAGCCACAAGGATTTTCCGATGGGCGGAAAATCATGTGTTAGCACTGTCAGCAGTGTTCATTTCCGGAGTGGACAACTGGGAAGCAGACTTTCTCAGCTGGCACGACTTCCACCCGGGAGAGGGGGGATTTCATCCAGAAGTCTTCCAAATGATTGTACACCATTGGGAAAGGCCACAGGTGGACATGATAGCGTCCCGCCTCAACAAAAAGCTAAAAAGATATTGCGCCAGGTCAAGGGACCCTCAGGCGATAGCTGTGGACGCTCTGGTGACACCGTGGTTGTACCAGTCGGTTTATGTGTTCCCTCCTCTTCCTCTCATACCCAAGGTACTGAGGATAATAAGAAAAAGAGGAGTAAGAACTATACTCATTGTTCCGGATTGGCCAAGAAGAGCTTGGTACCCGGAACTTCAAGAAATGATCTCAGAGGACCCATGGCCTCTGCCGCTCAGACAGGACCTGCTGCAGCAGGGGCCCTGTCTGTTCCAAGACTTACCGCGGCTGCGTTGACGCATGGCGGTTGAACACCGGATCCTGAAGCAAAAGGGCATTCCGGAGGAAGTCATTCCTACGCTGATTAAAGCTAGGAAAGAAGTGACCGCAAACCATTATCACCGCATTTGGCGAAAATATGTTGCGTGGTGTGAGGCCAGGAAGGCCCCAACGGAGTAATTTCAGCTGGGCCGTTTTCTGCACTTCCTACAGTCAGGGGTGACTATGGACCTAAAATTGGGTTCCATTAAGGTCCAGATTTCGGCTCTATCGATTTTCTTCCAGAGAGAACTGGCTTCACTGCCTGAAGTTCAGACTTTTGTTAAGGGAGTGCTGCATATTCAGCCCCCTTTTGTGCCTCCAGTGGCACCTTGGGATCTCAACGTGGTGTTGGATTTCCTAAAGTCACATTGGTTTGAGCCACTTAAAACCGTGGAATTAAAATATCTCACGTGGAAAGTGGTCATGCTGTTGGCCTTGGCTTCGGCCAGGCGTGTGTCAGAATTGGCGGCTTTGTCATGTAAATGCCCTTATCTGATTTTCCATATGGATAGGGCAGAATTGAGGACTCGTCCCCAGTTTCTCCCTAAGGTGGTATCAGCTTTTCATTTGAGCCAACCTATCGTGGTGCCTGCGGCTACTAAAGACTTGGAGGCTTCCAAGTTGTTGGACGTAGTCGGGGCCCTGGGAATTTGTGTTTCCAGGACAGCTAGTGTCAGGAAAACTGACTCGTTGTTTACTCTGTATGCACCCAACAAGCTGGGTGCTCCTGCTTCAAAGCAGACTATTGCTCGCTGGATCTGTAGTACGATTCAGCTTGCACATTCTGCGGCTGGACTGTCGCATACTAAATCAGTGAAAGCCCATTCCACGAGGAAGGTGGGCTCTTCTTGGGCGGCTGCCCGAGGGGTCTCGGCTCTACAACTTTGCCGAGCAGCTACTTGGTCGGGGTCAAACACATTTGCTAAATTCTACAAGTTTGACACCCTGGCTGAGGAGGACCTAGAGTTTGCCCATTTGGTGCTGCAGAGTCATCCGCACTCTCCCGCCCGTTTGGGAGCTTTGGTATAATCCCCATGGTCCTTACGGAGTCCCAGCATCCACCTAGGACGTCAGAGAAAATAAGATTTTACTCACCGGTAAATCTATTTCTCGTAGTCCGTAGTGGATGCTGGGCGCCCATCCCAAGTGCGGATTGTCTGCAATACTTGTATATAGTTATTGTTTAACTAAAGGGTTATTGTTGAGCCATCTGTTGAGAGGCTCAGTTATATTTCATACTGTTAACTGGGTATAGTATCACGAGTTATACGGTGTGATTGGTGTGTCTGGTATGAGTCTTACCCGGGATTCAAAATCCTTCCTTATTGTGTCAGCTCTTCCGGGCACAGTATCCTAACTGAGGTCTGGAGAAGGGTCATAGAGGGAGGAGCCAGTGCACACCAGGTAGTCCTAAAACTTTCTTTAGTTGTGCCCAGTCTCCTGCGGAGCCGCTATTCCCCATGGTCCTTACGGAGTCCCAGCATCCACTACGGACTACGAGAAATAGATTTACCGGTGAGTAAAATCTTATTTTTGACCAATAGGTTCTTAAGATTTTTACTTCTTCTGTATGAGGGCATGATCTTAGTATCCTTTAGTGATTTTAGCTCAGGGTCCAGAGCTACAATAGGCCAGCGTTTTTTTGCTGCTTGCATGTGTCCTGTACTGTATGTATGGTATTGTTGTACAAAGGCTATTTTGTTCTCTTGTTTCTGCTTCTCACCCATACGGAATAATTTGTCTACAGAGGTAAGTAGTGCTTTGTCCTTAGCCACCATTAACTCCTTGACATCATAGCCTCTAGCCACAAAGTCTCCAATCACAATATCAATGTACTTGATGGCACTTTCTCTCTTGCTGGAGATCCGACAAATTCTGAGGAATTGCGAAAAAGGTAAACCCTTAATGCATGGGACAGGATGCTGACTGGATGCAAGCAGATACGTATTCCTGTCTGTTGCTTTTTTATACAAACTGGTGGTTAAATGTCCATCTTCCAAGGTAACCAGTACATCTAAAAAGTTCACCTGAGTCGCACTTACGTCATATGTAAATTTTATTGTCGGATCCTGTGTGTTGATATGATCAATTGCTATAATAAGATCCTCCTTCGTCCCCCTCCAGATTACAAAGAGATCATCAATATAGCAGGTGATCCACACTACATTCTCCAAGAACTGAGGCTAAGTATAGAACAAAGAGTCCTCGATCGTAAACATGTATGAGTTGGCGAATGCAGGGGCCACACAGGACCCCATCGCACACCTGCGTCTCTGAAGATACCATTTCTGGTTGAATAAGAAGTAATTTCTCTTCAGACTCAATTCCAAAAGATGTAGGAAAAGGCTTAATTCAGGCCCGGTATATAATGGATTATTCCTCAGTAATTTCTTCACTGCTAAGATGCCCTTATCTTGGGGGATGTTAGTATAGAGCGAGACGACATCCATCGTGCACAAATGCAATTTGGAGGCAGAGGTGTGATGGAGCGTAATTTGGTGATGAAGGTGGTAGTGTCTTTTAGGTAGATCTCTTTCTGTTGTACTACAGGTTGTAGGTAACAGTCCAAATACTTGGAAATCTTGTAATAAAGCGAGTCCCTTGCCGAGATGATGGGTCTACCAAAAGCTTTTTTTTAGCATTTTTGTGAAGCTTGGGGATAGTGTATAGGACAGGACCAACCGGATGGTTTTCAATGAGATTTTCACATACAGTACTGTTTCCGTAATCACACATCCCTTAACTGCCTCCCAGAGAATGTCATCCAGTTCGTTTTTGTAGGTCTCCACTGGGTCACATGACAAGGCTTCATATACTTTATTATCATTGAGCTGTAAATAGATATCATCCTTATAATCCTCCAAATTCATCACTACCACCCCCCCTTATCAGCTGGTCGAATAACCACATCACTGTAAGACTGTAATTTGCGGAGTGCTGCCCGTTCCAGTTTACTCAGATTGTTGACACCGGAATATGCATCTTTAGAATGACTTTTGATTGTCTGTTCCAGGGTCCGAGTGAAAGCTTTAATAGAAATGTTTTTAGAAACTGGGTCAAATTGTGATCTCTGCTTAATACACATGGGGATTGGCAGCTCAGTGTTATATGATGTAGTCGACCATTTATCAAAATACTCCCTTATACGGAGTTGTCTGGCAAATCGATAAGAGTCTGTCTTCCATTGCATATAGTTAAAGTGACCCGAGGGAACAAAAGAAAGTCCTTTGCTCAGCACAGACATCTTTGGTACAGAGAGTTTCCTATCTGAAAGGTTGAACACTATATTTACCTGCTACCTCTTACAGGCTTTGTTGTAGTGCCTTTTCCACTGGCTGCCCCTTCTCGTTGGGAGTTTTTTGAGGCCCCACGTTGTTACTCAACATATATATATATATATATATATACATATACATACACACACACACACACACACACACACACACACACACACACACACACACACACACACACACACAGGTGTTTCCACATACACCTTTTCTATTTTGATCAACTTGGCACACCATGCATATCACGGCCAAGCTTTTTTCTATGAGTAGCGAGTGGTTGGTTTTTAACATTTCTCTAACGTCCTAGTGGATGCTGGGGACTCCGTAAGAACCATGGGAATAGACGGGCTCCGCAGGAGACATGGGCACTTTAAGAAAGAATTTAGATTCTGGTGTGCTCTGGCTCCTCCCTCTATGTCCCTCCTCCAGACCTCAGTTTGAATCTGTGCCCGGACGAGCTGGGTGCTGTTCAGTGAGCTCTCCTGAGCTTGCTGTAAGAAAGTATTTTGTTAGGTTTTTTTATTTTCAGGGAGCTCTGCTGGCAACAGACTCCCTGCATCGTGGGACTGAGGGGAGAGAAGCAGCCCTACTCTCTGCAGATAGGTCCTGCTTCTTAGGCTACTGGACACCATTAGCTCCAGAGGGATCGTACACAGGATCTCACCCTCGTCGTCCGATCCCGGAGCCGCAGCGCCGTCCCCCTCGCAGAGCCGAAAGACAGAAGCCGGGTGAAAGAAGCAAGAAAACTTCGAAATCGGCGGCAGAAGACTCCAGTTTTCACTGAGGTAGCGCACAGCACTGCAGCTGTGCGCCATTGCTCCCACACTACACCCACATACTCCGGTCACTGTAAGGGTGCAGGGCGCAGGGGGGGGCGCCCTGGGCAGCAATTAAAGAGCTCTTTGGCAAAAGTTTGCATAGATACAGTTGGGCACTGTATATATGTATGAGCCCCCACCAAAAATTGTACATTAAAGCGGGACAGAAGCCCGCCGTCGAGGGGGCGGGGCTTCTTCTTCAGCACTCACCAGCGCCATGTTTTTTCTCCACAGCACCGCTGAGAGGAAGCTCCCCAGCCTCTCCCCTGCAGTTACACGGTAGAAGAGGGTAAAAAGAGAGGGGGGGGGCACATAATTAGGCGCAAAAATCAATATAAACAGCAGCTACTGGGTTAACATTAAGTTACTGTGTTATTCCTGGGTTAATAGCGCTGGGGTGTGTGCTGGCATACTCTCTCTCTGTCTCTCCAAAGGGCCTTATGGTGGAATTGTCTTCAGATGAGCATACCCTGAGCGTGTTGTGTGTCGGTACGTGTGTGTCGACATGTCTGAGGTAAAAGGCTCCCCTAAGGAGGAGATGGAGCAAATGTGTGTGTGAGGGTGTCTCCGTCGACAACGCCGACACCTGTTTGGATATGTGTAATTAAGTGCTAAGGTAAATTTATTGCACAAAAGATTAGAGAACAGACAGGGAATCTACCCATGTCTGTCCCTATGTCGCAGAGACCTTCAGAGTCTCTCAATGATCACTATCCAAAATAATAGACACTGATATCGACACGGAGTCTGACTCCAGTGTCGACTACGATAATGCAAATTTACAGCCAAAATGGCAGAAAAGTATTCAATATATGATTATTGTAATAAAAGATGATTTGCATATCACTGATGACTCATCTGTCCCTGACACAAGGATACACATGTTTAAGGGGAAGAAAGCTGAGGTAAATTTCCCTCCTCTCATGATGAAAAAGAGCGGGAATCTCCAGACAAGAGACTGCAGTTTCCCACAAAGAATTCTCAGGGAGTATCCTTTCCCTACTAGGGCCAGGATACGATGGGAATCTTCCCCTAGGGTGTCACGTTTGCCCAAAAGGCCCTGACTTAACAGCTATCCTCAGGGATCCTGCAAATAGCGTGCACAGTCTGGTACACTACTCAGACCGGCGATTGTGTCGGCATGGGTTTATAGCGCTGTAGCAGCGTGGACAGGTACCTTATCAGCAGAGATTGAGACCCTAGTATGTATATATATATATATATGTATATATAGAGATATGTTTATTAAAGATGCTGTCTTAAGAGATATATATATAAAACATGCCAAAAGAGACATTAGTCTACTGGGTTCTAGAGTCAACGCTATGTCGATTTCTGCTTGACGTGTCCTGTAGAATATGCAATGGACAGATGATGCCGACTTAAGAGGCATATGGAAGGCTGAGGTTTGTGTGGAGAAGGGATCTCGGACCTGGTCTCCACAGTTATAGCTGGTAATTCTGATATTTTGCCTTATATTCCTGCACAGCCTAGGAAAGCACGACATTATCAAATGCAGCCTTTCGAACACAAAGAAACAAGAAAGTCCGAGGTGCGTCCTTTCTTGCCAGAGACAGGGGCAGAGGAAAGAAGCTGCACAACACAGCTAGTTCCCAGGAACAGAAGTCCTCCCCGGCCTCTACAAAATCCACCGCATGTCGCTGGGGCTCCACAGGCGGAGCTAGGCCCGGTGGGGGCACGTCTTCGTAAGTTCAGCCACAAGTGGGTTCACTTCCTGTTGGATCCCTGGGCAATAGATATTGTGTCTCAGGGATACAAGCTGGACTTTGAGGAGATGCCCCCTCACCGACGGCCCTGCCGGCTTCCCCCCACGAGAGGGAAATAGTGTTAACTGCAATTCACATATTGTATCTTCAACAGGTGGTGGTCAAGGTTCCCCTCCTTCAACAAGGAGGGGGTTATTATTCGACCATGTTGTAGTCCCGAAACCGGACGGTTCGGTCAGACCCATATTGAATTTAAAAATCCCTGAACATATACCTGAAAAGGTTCAAGTTCAAGATGGAATCGCTAAGAGCGGTCATCGCAATCCTGAAAGCGGGAGATTTTATGGTGTCTCTGGACATAAAGGATGCATACCTTCATGTCCCCATTTATCCACCTCATCAGGCATACCTCAGAATTGCGGTACAGGATTGTCATTACCAATTTCAGACGTTGCCGTTTGGTCTCTCCACGGCCCCGAGAATATTCACCAAGGTAATGGCGGAAATGATGGTGCTCCTGCGGAAGCAAGGTGTCACAATTATCCCGTACTTGGACGATCACCTCATAGAAGCGAGATCAAGAGAGCAGTTGCTGAACAGCGTATCACTTTCTCTGGAAGTGTAACGGCAACACGGCTGGATTCTATATATTCCAAAGTCGCAGTTGGTTCCTACAGCTCATCTGCCTCTCCTAGGCATGATCCTAGACACAGACCAGAAAAGGGTTTATCTCCCGATAGAGAGAGCTCAGGAGCTCATGACACTGGTCAGAGACCTATTAAAACTAAAACAGGTGTCGGTGCATCACTGCACGCGAGTCCTGGGAAAGATGGTGGCATCATACGAGGCCATTCCCTTCGGCAGGTTCCATGCGAGGACCTTTCAATGGGATCTGTTGGACAAGTGGTCCGGATCACATCTTCAGATGCATCGGTTAATCACCCTATCCCCCAGGGCCAGGGTGTCTCTCCTGTGGTGGCTGCAGAGTGCTCACCTTCTCGAAGGTCGCAGATTCGGCATTCAGGACTGGGTCCTGGTGACCACGGATGCAAGCCTCCGAGGGTGGGGGGCAGTCACACAGGGAATAAATTTCCAGGGGCTGTGGTCAAGTCAGAAGACTTGCCTTCACATCAACATCCTGGAACTAAGGGCCATATACAACGCCCTACGTCAAGCGGAGTCCCTGCTTCGCGACCAACCGGTTCTGATTCAGTCAGACAACATCACCGCAGTGGCTCATGCGGCATAAGGAGCAGGGTGGCGATGGTAGAAGCCACCAGAATTCTTCGCTGGGCAGAGAATCACGTAAGCGCACTGTCAGCAGTGTTCATTCCGGGAGTGGACAACTGGGAAGCAGACTTCCTCAGCAGGCACGACCTCCACCCGGGAGAGTGGGGACTTCATCAAGAAGTCTTCACGCAGATTGCAAGTCGGTGGGAACTGCCACAGGTGGACCTGATGGCATCCCGCCTCAACAAAAAGCTACAGAGTTATTGCGCCAGGTCACGAGATCCTCAGGCGATAGCTGTGGACGCACTGGTGACACCGTGGGTGTTCCAGTCGGTCTATGTATTCCCTCCTCTACATCTCATACCCAAGGTGCTGAGAATCATAAAAAAAAGAAGAGTGAGAACAATACTTATTGTTCCGGATTGGCCAAGAAGGACTTGGTATGTAGATCTGCAAGAAATGCTCACAGAGGACCCGTGGCCTCTGCCTCTAAGACAGGACTTGTTGCAACAGGGGCCCTGTCTGTTCCAAGACTTACCGTGGCTGCGTTTGACGGCATGGTGGTTGAACGCCGGATCCTAGCAGAAAAAGGCATTCCGGATGAAGTTATTCCTACGCTGATAAAGGCTAGGAAGGATGTGACGGCTCAACATTATCACCGTATATGGCGAAAATATGTGGCTTGGTGTGAGGCCAGGAATGCCCCTACGGAGGAATTCCAGCTGGGCCGTTTCCTTCACTTCCTACAGTCGGGAGTGACTTTGGGCCTTAAATTGGGTTCCATTAAGGTTCAGATTTCGGCCTTATCCATTTTCTTTCAAAAAGAACTGGCTTCTCTGCCTGAAGTTCAGACGTTTGTAAAGGGAGTGCTGCATATTCAGCCCCCTTTTGTGCCTCCAGTGGCACCTTGGGATCTTAACGTGGTGTTGAGTTTCCTGAAATCACACTGGTTTGAACCACTCAAAACGGTGGAGTTGAAATATCTCACGTGGAAGGTGGTCATGCTATTAGCCTTGGCTTCGGCTAGGCGTGTGTCAGAATTGGCGGCTTTGTCACATAAAAGCCCTTATCTGGTTTTCCATGCGGATAGAGCAGAATTGCGGACCCGCCCACAATTTCTGCCGAAAGTGGTTTCATCCTTTCATATAAACCAACCTATTGTGGTGCCTGTGGCTACTACGGACTTGGAGGATTCCGAGTCATTGGATGTGGTCAGGGCTTTGAAGGTTTATGTAGCCAGAACGGCTAAGGTCAGGAAAACAGAATCTTTGTTTATCCTGTATGCTTCCAACAAGCTTGGGGCGCCTGCTTCAAAGCAAACTATTGCTCGCTGGATCTGTAACATGATTCAGCAGGCTCATTCTGCGGCTGGGTTGCCGCTGCCTAAATCAGTTAAGGCCCATTCCACAAGGAAGGTGGGCTCTTCTTGGGCGGCTGCCGAGGGGTCTCGGCATTACAGCTTTGCCGAGCGGCTACTTGGTCAGGTTCAAACACCTTTGCAAAGTTCTACAAGTTTGATACCCTGGCTGAGGAGGACCTTGTGTTTGCTCATTCGGTGCTGCAGAGTCATCCGCACTCTCCCGCCCGTTTGGGAGCTTTGGTATAATCCCCATGGTCCTTACGGAGTCCCCAGCATCCACTAGGGCGTTAGAGAAAATAAGATTTTACTTACCGGTAAATCTATTTCTCGTAGTCCGTAGTGGATGCTGGGCGCCCGTCCCAAGTGCGGACTTCTTCTGCAATGCTTGTATATAGTTATTGCTTAAATAAGGGTTATGTTATAGTTGCATCAGGGTTTATCTGATGCTCTGTTATTGTTCATCCTGTTAATTGGGTAAAGTTATCACAAGTTATACGGTGTGATTGGTGTGGCTGGTATGAGTCGTACCCTGGTTTCCCAAAATCCTTTCCATGTACTGTCAGCTCTTCCGGGCACAGTTTCTCTAACTGAGGTCTGGAGGAGGGACATAGAGGGAGAAGCCAGAGCACACCAGAATCAAAATTCTTTCTTAAAGTGCCCATGTCTCCTGCGGTGCCCGTCTATTCCCCATGGTCCTTACGGAGTCCCCAGCATCCACTACGGACTACGAGAAATAGATTTACCGGTAAGTAAAATCTTATTTTCTCTGACGTCCTAGTGGATGCTGGGAACTCCGTAAGGACCATGGGGAATAGCGGCTCCGCAGGAGACTGGGCACAAAAGTAAAAGCTTTAGGACTACCTGGTGTGCACTGGCTTCTCCCCCTATGACCCTCCTCCAAGCCTCAGTTAGATTTTTGTGCCCGGCCGAGAAGGGTGCACACTAGGGGCTCTCCTGAGCTTCTTAGTGAAAGTTTTAGTTTTAGGTTTGTTATTTTCAGTGAGATCTGCTGGCAACAGGCTCACTGCATCGAGGGACTAAGGGGAGAAGAAGCGAACTCACCTGAAGTGCAGAGTGGATTGGGCTTCTTAGGCTACTGGACACCATTAGCTCGGTCCCAGAGCCGCGCCGCCGGCCCCCTTACAGAGCCAGAAGCAAGAAGAGGTCCGGAAAAATCGGCGGCAGAAGACATCAGTCTTCAACAAGGTAGCGCACAGCACTGCAGCTGTGCGCCATTGTTACTCAGGCACACTTCACACTCCGGTCACTGAGGGTGCAGGGCGCTAGGGGGGGGCGCCCTGAGCAGCAATGTAAAACACCTTGGCTGGCATAAATACACCACATATAACCCCCAGGGCTATATGGATGTATTTTAACCCCTGCCAGAACTTACAAAAAAGCGGGAGAAAAGGCAGCCGAGAAGGGGGCGGAGCCTATCTCCTCAGCACACAGGCGCCATTTTCCATCACAGCTCCGCTGGAAGGACGTCTCCCTGACTCTCCCCTGCAGTCCTGCACTACAGAAAAGGGTAAAAAAGAGAGGGGGGGCACTAATTTGGCGCAGTTTTGATACTAACAGCAGCTATAAAGGGAAAAGCACATTTTATAGTGGTATTCCTGTTTATATATAGCGCTCTGGTGTGTGCTGGCATACTCTCCCTCTGTCTCCCCAAAGGGCTAGTGGGGTCCTGTCCTCTATCAGAGCATTCCCTGTGTGTGTGCTGTGTGTCGGTACGATTGTGTCGACATGTTTGAGGAGGAAAATGAGATGGAGGCGGAGCAATTGCCTATTATACAGTTGTCACCCCCTGGGGAGTCGACACCTGAGTGGATGAGCTTATGGAAGGAATTGCGTGACAGTGTCAGCTCGTTACGACAGACAGTTGACGACATTAGACAGCCGGCTACTCAGCTTGTGCCTGTCCAAGGGTCTCAAACGCCATCAGGGGCTTTAAAACGCCCGTTACCTCAAATGGCAGACACAGACACGGATACTGACTCCAGTGTCGACGATGATGAGACAAACGTGACTTCCACTAGGGCCACACGTTACATGATTGAAGCAATTAAAAATGTATTGCATATCTCTGATAATACAAGTACCACTAAAAAGGGTATTATGTTTGGTGAGAAAAAACTGCCTGTAGTTTTTCCTGTATCCGAGGAATTAAATGAAGTGTCTGATGAGGCGTGGGTTTCCCCCGATAAAAAACTGATAATTCCTAAAAGGTTATTGGCATTGTACCCTTTCCCGCCAGAGGATAGGGCACGTTGGGAAACACCCCCTAGGGTGGATAAAGCGCTCACACGTTTGTCAAAACAGGTAGCACTACCCTCTCCTGATACGGCCGCCCTAAAGGAACCTGCCGATAGAAAGCTGGAGAATATCCTAAAATGTATATACTCTCACACGGGTGTTATACTGCGACCAGCAATCGCCTCAGCCTGGATGTGCAGTGCGGGCCTGGCGTGGTCGTATTTCCTGACTGAAAATATTGATACCCTAGATAGGGACAGTATATTACCGACTATAGAGCATTTGAAGGATGCATTTCTATATATGCGTGATGCACAGAGGGATATTTGCCGACTGGCATCAAGAGTTAGCGCGCTGTCCATTTCTGCTAGAAGAGGTTTATGGACGCGGCAGTGGTCAGGTGATGCGGATTCTAAAAGGCACATGGAAGTATTGCCTTATAAGGGGGAGGAGTTATTTGGGGTAGGTCTATCAGACCTGGTAGCCACGGCAACTGCTGGAAAATCCACATTTTTACCCCAGGTAGCTTCTCAACCTAAGAAGACGCCGTATTATCAGGCGCAGTCCTTTCGGCCCCATAAGGGCAAGCGGGCAAAAGGCGCCTCATTTATGTCCCGTGGCAGAGGGAGAGGAAAAAGGCTGCAACAAACAGCCAGTTCCCAGGAACAAAAGCCCTCTCCCGCCTCCGCAAAGTCCTCAGCATGACGCTGGGGCTTTACAAGCAGACACGGTGGGGGCCCGTCTCAAGAAGTTCAGTGCGCAGTGGGCCCACTCGCAAGTGGACCCCTGGATCCTTCAAGTGGTATCTCAGGGGTACAAATTGGAATTCGAGACGTCTCCCCCTCGCCGTTTTCTAAAGTCTGCTTTACCGACGTCTCCCTCAGACAGGGAGGCAGTATTGGATGCCATTCACAAGCTGTATTCCCAGCAGGTGATAATCAAGGTAACCCTCCTACAACAGGGAAAGGGGTACTATTCCACACTATTTGTGGTACCGAAGCCGGACGGCTCGGTGAGACCAATTTTAAACCTAAAATCCTTGAACACTTACATACAAAGGTTCAAATTCAAGATGGAGTCACTCAGAGCAGTGATTGCAAACCTGGAAGACGGGGACTATATGGTGTCTCTGGACATCAAAGATGCTTACCTACATGTCCCAATTTGCCCTTCTCACCAAGGGTACCTCAGGTTTGTGGTACAGAACTGTCACTATCAGTTTCAGACGCTGCCGTTTGGATTGTCCACGGCACCCCAGGTCTTTACCAAGGTAATGGCCGAAATGATGATACTCCTTCGAAGGAAGGGAGTTTTAGTTATCCCTTACTTGGACGATCTCCTGATAAGGGCAAGATCCAGGGAACAGTTGGAAGTCGGGGTAGCACTATCTCAGATAGTGCTGCGCCAGCACGGTTGGATTCTCAATATTCCAAAATCTCAGCTGATCCCGACTACCCGACTCCTATTCCTAGGGATGATCCTGGACACAGTCCAGAAAAAGGTGTTTCTCCCGGAGGAGAAAGCCAGGGAGTTATCCGAACTAGTCAGAAATCTCCTAAAACCAGGCCAAGTCTCAGTGCATCAATGCACAAGGGTCCTGGGAAAGATGGTGGCTTCTTACGAAGCAATCCCATTCGGCAGATTCCACGCAAGAACCTTCCAGTGGGATCTGCTAGACAAATGGTCCGGGTCGCATCTTCAGATGCATCAGCGGATAATCTTGTCACCAAGGACAAGGGTGTCTCTCCTGTGGTGGTTGCAGAGTGCTCATCTTCTAGAGGGCCGCAGATTCGGCATTCAAGACTGGGTCCTGGTGACCACGGATGCCAGCCTGAGAGGCTGGGGAGCAGTCACACAGGGACGAAATTTCCAGGGCTTGTGGTCAAGCCTGGAGACATCACTTCATATAAATATCCTGGAGCTAAGGGCCATCTACAATGCTCTAAGCCTAGCAAGACCTCTGCTTCAAGGTCAGCCGGTGCTGATCCAGTCAGACAACATCACGGCAGTCGCCCACGTAAACAGACAGGGCGGCACAAGAAGCAGGAGGGCAATGACAGAAGTTGCAAAGGATTCTTCGCTGGGCGGAAAATCATGTGATAGCACTGTCAGCAGTGTTCATTCCGGGAGTGGACAACTGGGAAGCAGACTTCCTCAGCAGACACGATCTCCACCCGGGGGAGTGGGGACTTCACCCAGAAGTCTTCCACATGATTGTGAACCGTTGGGAAAAACCAAAGGTGGACATGATGGCGTCCCGCCTCAACAAAAAACTGGACAGGTATTGCGCCAGGTCAAGGGACCCTCAGGCAATAGCTGTGGACGCTCTGGTAACACCGTGGGTGTACCAGTCAGTGTATGTGTTCCCTCCTCTGCCTCTCATACCCAAGGTACCGAGGATCATAAGAAGGAGAGGAGTAAGGACTATACTCGTGGCTCCGGATTGGCCAAGAAGGACTTGGTACCCGGAACTTCAAGAGATGCTCTCAGAGGACCCGTGGCCTCTACCTCTAAGAAAGGACCTGCTTCAGCAGGGACCCTGTCTGTTCCAAGACTTACCGCGGCTGCGTTTGACGGCATGGCGGTTGAACGCCGGATCCTGAAGGAAAAAGGCATTCCGGATGAAGTCATCCCTACCCTGATCAAAGCCAGGAAGGATGTAACCGTGCAACATTATCACCGGATTTGGCGTAAATATGTTGCGTGGTGCGAGGCCAGGAAGGCCCCTACAGAGGAATTTCAACTGGGTCGTTTCCTACATTTCCTGCAAACAGGACTGTCTATGGGCCTAAAATTAGGGTCCATTAAGGTTCAAATTTCGGCCCTGTCGATTTTCTTCCAGAAAGAACTGGCTTCAGTTCCTGAAGTTCAGACGTTTGTCAAGGGGGTACTGCATATACAGCCTCCTTTTGTGCCTCCAGTGGCACCTTGGGATCTCAATGTAGTTTTGGGGTTCCTAAAATCACATTGGTTTGAACCACTCTCCACTGTGGACTTAAAATATCTCACTTGGAAAGTGGTAATGTTGTTAGCCCTGGCTTCAGCCAGGCGTGTCTCAGAATTGGCGGCTTTATCCTATAAAAGCCCTTACCTAATTTTTCATACGGACAGGGCAGAATTGAGGACTCGTCCTCAATTTCTCCCTAAGGTGGTTTCAGCATTTCACTTGAACCAGCCTATTGTGGTGCCTGCGGCTACTAGGAACTTGGAGGACTCCAAGTTGCTGGACGTAGTCAGGGCCCTGAAAATATATGTTTCCAGGACGGCTGGAGTCAGGAAATCTGACTCGCTGTTTATCCTGTATGCACCCAATAAGCTGGGTGCTCCTGCTTCTAAGCAGACTATTGCTCGTTGGATTTGTAGTACAATTCAGCTTGCACATTCTGTGGCAGGCCTGCCACAGCCTAAATCTGTAAAAGCCCATTCCACAAGGAAGGTGGGCTCATCTTGGGCGGCTGCCCGAGGGGTCTCGGCTTTACAACTTTGCCGAGCAGCTACATGGTCAGGGGCAAACACGTTTGCTAAATTCTACAAATTTGATACCCTGGCTGAGGAGGACCTGGAGTTCTCTCATTCGGTGCTGCAGAGTCATCCGCACTCTCCCGCCCGTTTGGGAGCTTTGGTATAATCCCCATGGTCCTTACGGAGTTCCCAGCATCCACTAGGACGTCAGAGAAAATAAGAATTTACTTACCGATAATTCTATTTCTCATAGTCCGTAGTGGATGCTGGGCGCCCATCCCAAGTGCGGATTGTCTGCAATACTTGTACATAGTTACTGTTACAAAAATCGGGTTATTATTGTTGTGAGCCATCTTTCAGAGGCTCCTCTGTTATCATGCTGTTAACTGGGTTCAGATCACAGGTTGTACGGTGTGATTGGTGTGACTGGTAATGAGTCTTACCCGGGATTCAAAATCCTTCCTTATTGTGTACGCTCGTCCGGGCACAGTATCCTAACTGAGGCTTGGAGGAGGGTCATAGGGGGAGGAGCCAGTGCACACCAGGTAGTCCTAAAGCTTTTACTTTTGTGCCCAGTCTCCTGCGGAGCCGCTATTCCCCATGGTCCTTACGGAGTTCCCAGCATCCACTACGGACTATGAGAAATAGAGTTATCGGTAAGTAAATTCTTATTTTCTCTAACGTCCTAAGTGGATGCTGGGGACTCCGTAAGGACCATGGGGAATAGCGGCTCCGCAGGAGACTGGGCACATCTAAAGAAAGCTTTAGGACTATCTGGTGTGCACTGGCTCCTCCCCCTATGACCCTCCTCCAAGCCTCAGTTAGATCTTTGTGCCCGAACGAGAGGGTGCACACTAGGGGCTCTCCTGAGCTTCTTAGTGAAAGTTTTAGTTTAGGTTTTTTATTTTCAGTGAGACCTGCTGGCAACAGGCTCACTGCATCGAGGGACTAAGGGGAGAAGAAGCGAACTCACCTGCGTGCAGAGTGGATTGGGCTTCTTAGGCTACTGGACATTAGCTCCAGAGGGACGATCACAGGCCCAGCCATGGATGGGTCCCAGAGCCGCGCCGCCGGCCCCCTTACAGAGCCAGAAGACAGAAGAGGTCCGGAAAATCGGCGGCAGAAGACATCCTGTCTTCACCAAGGTAGCGCACAGCACTGCAGCTGTGCGCCATTGCTCCTCAGCACACTTCACACTTGGGTCACTGAGGGTGCAGGGCGCTGGGGGGGGGCGCCCTGAGCAGCAATAAAAACACCTTGGCTGGCGAAAATACATCACATATAGCCCCCAGGGCTATATGGATGAATTTTAACCCCTGCCAGAATCCATAAAAAAGCAGGAGAAAAGTCCGCGAAAAAGGGGCGGAGCCTATCTCCTCAGCACACTGGCGCCATTTTCCCTCACAGCTCCGTTGGAGGGAAGCTCCCCTGGCTCTCCCCTGCAGTCACTACACTACAGAAAGGGTTAAAAAAGAGAGGGGGGCACTAATTAGGCGCAGTATTAACAATACAGCAGCTATAAGGGGAAAAACACTTATATAAGGTTATCCCTGTATATATATAGCGCTTTGGTGTGTGCTGGCAAACTCTCCCTCTGTCTCCCCAAAGGGCTAGTGGGGTCCTGTCCTCTATCAGAGCATTCCCTGTGTGTGTGCTGTATGTCGGTACGTTTGTGTCGACATGTATGAGGAGAAAAATGATGTGGAGATGGAGCAGATTGCCTGTAATAGTGATGTCACCCCCTAGGGGGTCGACACCTGAGTGGATGAACTGTTGGAAGGAATTACGTGACCGTGTCAGCTCTGTATAAAAGACAGTGGTTGACATGAGACAGCCGGCTACTCAGCTTGTGCCTGTCCAGACGTCTCATAGGCCGTCAGGGGCTCTAAAGCGCCCGTTACCTCAGATGGCAGATATAGACGCCGACACGGATACTGACTCCAGTGTCGACGGTGAAGAGACAAATGTGACTTCCAGTAGGGCCACACGTTACATGATTGAGGCAATGAAAAATGTTTTACACATTTCTGATAATACGAGTACCACCAAAAAGGGGTATTATGTTCGGTGAGGAAAAACTACCTGTAGTTTTCCTGAATCTGAGAAATTAAATGAGGTGTGTGATGATGCGTGGTTTTCCCCCGATAACAACTGATAATTTCTAAAATGTTATTGGCATTATATCCTTTCCCGCCAGAGGTTAGGGTGCGTTGGGAAACACCCCCTAGGGTGGATAAAGCGCTCACACGCTTGTAAGGGCTCTACCCTCTCCTGAGATGGCCGCCCTTAAGGATCCTGCTGATAGAAAGCAGGAGGGTATCCTAAAATGTATTTACACACATACTGGTGTTATACTGCGACCAGCAATCGCCTCAGCCTGGATGTGCAGTGCTGGGTTGGCGTGGTCGGATTCCCTGACTGAAAATATTGATACCCTAGATA
Organism: Pseudophryne corroboree; assembly: GCF_028390025.1. Classification (NCBI taxonomy): domain Eukaryota; kingdom Metazoa; phylum Chordata; class Amphibia; order Anura; family Myobatrachidae; genus Pseudophryne; species Pseudophryne corroboree. The sequence goes on along the minus strand of NC_086449.1, from coordinate 608,390,023 downwards.
GGGACAGTATATTTTGCCTATAGAGCATTTAAAAGATGCATTTCTATATATGCGTGATGCACAGCGGAATATTTGCCGACTGGCATCAAGTCTAAGTGCGTTGTCCATTTCTGCCAGTAGAGGGTTATGGACACGTCAGTGGTCAGGTGATGCGTATTCCAAACGGCATTTGGAAGTATTGCCTTAATAAGGGGAGGAGTTATTTGGGGTCGGTCTTTCAGACCTGGTGGCCACGGCAACAGCTGGGAAATCCACGTTTGTACCCCAGGTCGCCTCTCAACATGAGAAGACGCCGTATTATCAGGCGCAGTCTTTTCGTGGACAAGCAGGCAAAATGTTCCTCATGTCTGCCCCGTGACAGAGGGAGAGGAAAAAGGCTGCAGAAATCAGCCAGTTCCCAGGAACAGAAACCCTCTCCCGCCTCTGCCAAGCCCTCAGTATGACGCTGGGGCTTTACAAGCAGAATCAGGCACGGTGGGGGGCCCGTCTCAATGAATTTCAGCGCGCAGTGGGCTCACTCGCAAGTAGACCCCTGGATCCTTCAGGTGATATCTCAGGGGTACAAATTAGAATTCGAGACGTCTCCCCCTCGCCGTTTTCCTAAAGTCGGCTTTACCGATGTCTCCTTCTGACAGGGAGACAGTTTTGGAAGCCATTCACAAGCTGTATTCCCAGCAGGTGATAATCAAGGTACCCCTCCTGCAACAGGGAACGGGGTATTATTCCACACTGTTGTGGTACCGAAGCCGGACGGCTCGGTGAGACCGATTCTAAATCTAAAATCTTTGAACACTTACATACAGAGGTTCAAATTCAAGATTGAGTCACTCAGAGCAGTGATTGCGAACCTGGAAGAAGGGGACTACATGATGTCTCGGGACATCAAGGATGCTTACCTTCATGTCAAAATTTACCCTTCTCACCAAGGGTACCTCTGGTTTATGGTACAGAACTGTCACTATCAGTTCAGACGCTGCCGTATGGATGGTCCACGGCACCCCGGGTCTTTACCAAGGTAATGGCCGAAATGATGATATTCCTTCGAAGGAATGGAATTTTAGTTATCCCTTACTTGGACGATTCCCTGATAAGGGTAAGATCCAGGGAACAGTTGGAGGTCGGTGTAGCACTATCTCAGGTAGTGTTGCGGCAGCACGATTGGATTCTCAATATTCCAAAATCGCAGCTGGTTCCGACGACTTGTCTTCTGTTCCTAGGGATGATCCTGGACACAGTCCAGAAAAAGGTGTTTCTCCCGGAGGGGAAAGCCAGGGAGTTATCCGAGCTAGTCAGGAACCTCCTAAAACCGAGCCAAGTCTCAGTGCATCAATGCACAAGGGTTCTGGGTAAAATGGTGGCTTCCTACGAAGCAATCCCATTCGGCAGATTCCACGCAAGAACTTTCCAGTGGGACCTGCTGGACAAATGGTCCGGGTCGCATCTTCAGATGCATCAGCGGATAACCCTGTCACCAAGGACAAGGGTGTCCCTCCTGTGGTGGTTGCAGAGTGCTCATCTTCTAGAGGGCCGCAGATTCGGCATTCAGGACTGGGTCCTGGTGACCACGGATGCCAGCCTGCGAGGCTGGGGAGCAGTCACACAGGGAAGGAATATCCAGGGCTTATGGTCAAGCCTGGAGACATCACTTCACATAAATATCCTGAAGCTAAGGGCCATTTACAATGCTCTAAGCTTAGCAAGACCTCTGCTTCAAGGTCAGCCGGTGTTGATCCAGTCGGACAACATCACGGCAGTCACCCACGTAAACAGACAGGGTGGCACAAGAAGCAGGAGGGCAATGGCAGAAGCTGCAAGGATTCTTCGCTGGGCGGAAAATCATGTGATAGCACTGTCAGCAGTATTCATTCCGGGAGTGGACAACTGGGAAGCAGACTTCCTCAGCACGACCTCCACCCGGGAGAGTGGGGACTTCACCCAGAAGTCTTCCACATGATTATAAACCGTTGGGAAAAACTCGACAGGTATTGCGCCAGGTCAAGGGACCCTCAGGCAATAGCTGTAGACGCTCTGGTAACACCGTGGGTGTACCAGTCAGTGTATGTGTTCCCTCCTCTGCCTCTCATACCCAAGGTACTGAGATTGATAAGATGGAGAGGAGTAAGCACTATATTCGTGGCTCCGGATTGGCCAAGAAGGACTTGGTAACCGGAACTTCAAGAGATGCTCACGGAGGATCCGTGGCCTCTACCTCTAAGAAGGGACCTGCTCCAACAAGGACCCTGTCTGTTCCAAGACTTACCGCGGCTGCGTTTGACGGCATGGCGGTTGAACGCCGGATCCTGAAAGAAAAAAGGCATTCCGGATGAAGTCATCCCTATCCTGATCAAATCCAGGAAGGATGTAACCGCAAAACATTATCACCGCATTTGGCGAAAATATGTTGCGTGGTGCGAGGCCAGTAAGGCCCGACGGAGGAAATTCAACTGGGTCGATTCCTACATTTCCTGCAAACAGGAGTGTCTATGGGCCTGAAATTGGGGTCCATTAAGGTTCAAATTTCGTCCCTGTCAATTTTCTTCCAAAAAGAACTAGCTTCAGTCCCTGAAGTTCAGACGTTTGTAAAAGGGGTACTGCATATACAGCCTCCTTTTGTGCCTCCAGTGGCACTTTGGGATCTCAATGTAGTTTTTTGGGTTCCAAAAGTCACATTGGTTTGAACCACTTAAATCTGTGGAGTTAAAATATCTCACATGGAAAGTGGTCATGCTGTTGGCCCTGGCCTGGGCCAGGCGCGTGTCAGAATTGGCGGCTTTATCCTGTAAAAGCCCTTATCTGATTTTCCATTCGGACAGGGCGGAATTGAGGACTCGTCCTCAGTTTCTCCCTAAGGTGGTTTCAGCGTTTCACCTTAACCAACCTATTGTGGTGCCTGCGGCTACTAGGGACTTGGAGGACTCCAAGTTGCTAGACGTTGTCAGGGCCCTGAAAATATATGTTTCAAGGACGGCTGGAGTCAGAAAATCTGACTCGCTGTTTATCCTGTATGCACCCAACAAGCTGGGTGCTCCTGCTTCTAAGCAGACTATTGCTCGTTGAATTTGTAGTACAATTCAGCTTGCACATTCTGTGGCAGGCCTGCCACAGCCAAAAATCTGTAAATGCCCACTCCACAAGGAAGGTGGGCTCATCTTGGGCGGCTGCCCGAGGGGTCTCGGCTTTACAACTTTGCCGAGCAGCTACTTGGTCAGGAGCAAATACGTTTGTAAAATTCTACAAAATTGATACCCTGGCTGAGGAGGACCTGGAGTTCTCTCAATTGGTGCTGCAGAGTCATCCGCACTCTCCCGCCCGTTTGGGAGCTTTGGTATAATCCCCATGGTCCTTACGGAGTCCCCAGCATCCACTTGGGACGTTAGAGAAAATAAGAATTTACTTACCGATAATTCTATTTCTCGTAGTCCGTAGTGGATGCTGGGCGCCCATCCCAAGTGCGGATTGTCTGCAATACTGGTACATAGTTATTGTTACCAAAAAAAAAAAAAAAAAAATCGGGTTATTGCTGTAGTGAGCCATCTTTTCAGAGGCTCCTCTGTTATCATGCTGTTAACTGGGTTCAGATCACAGGTTATACGGTGTGATTGGTGTGGCTGGTATGAGTCTTACCCGGGATTCAAAATCCTTCCTTATTGTGTACGCTCGTCCGGGCACAGTATCCTAACTGAGGCTTGGAGGAGGGTCATAGGGGGAGGAGCCAGTGCACACCAGATAGTCCTAAAGCTTTCTTTAGATGTGCCCAGTCTCCTGCGGAGCCGCTATTCCCCATGGTCCTTACGGAGTCCCCAGCATCCACTACGGACTACGAGAAATAGAATTATCGGTAAGTAAATTCTTATTTTTTCTTTGCCACAACAGAATATGTATAAAGTAGCATATTAAAGAAGCAAATTAAAAAAAATCACAAAGCATGGCTAAATCTCTGTGTCTATGGCATGTCAAACTGTGCCATACATGGCACACTATAGGAAAGATGTATGTGGACACATCGGTAATAAAGCTGGGTACACACTATTGCTGTTATTTAGGCCCAGTCCCGATCTGTGCGTGCATGGGACGGCCAATGCGATTGTGCAGTGCAAAGTTTTTCTTAAGTGTAACCACTGCAATATATGTAAATTTGCACATTGTATTACTTGTAGTGTAGCAAATTTTAATGAGTCAAAAACATACCCCATTAAGGATTTTATAAATTGTAATACGGCATGGGTTATTTATATTTTAGAATGTCCATGTAGGCTAAAATATGTTGGGAAAAAGGAAGACTAATTAAGATAAGGATTCAGGAACATGTGAGGAGTATTCGGAACAAAGCAGACATTCACAATAGTCCTAGACATTTTAAAAATTTTCATGCATCTAATCCGGACTGTTTACCTTTTAAAGCAATAGAAGTGGTACAGTTAGGATCTAGACGGGGTGACCGTGAGAATAAGTTGTCAAGTCGAGAGATGTACTGGATTTTTCAATTAAATACCATGGTCCCTAATGGGTTGAATGATAATTATGAAATAGCACCATTTTTATAAGCTTATTTATTTACTTATTTTTAGTGTTTTTTCACAAGGAAGATCTTATATTAGTTATATGTTATTGAATAATGCCGGAAGTATTTATGATAATTCTTATTATTGCCATTCATAGTGCTATTATCATTGAAGTATTTTTTGTATTTTTAACAGGGGATTGATTTTATATGTAGAATATCTTTAATAAAGTTCTCTCTCTATATTTTTTTTATATACCGCTAGAGTTATATGTGTAATCAGGTGTTAAATGAATGCTGTTAATTATCAAAGTAAATAATATTGGTTGATGTTTGTAATGAGGGGCTGCAACAAAAGGGCTACCGCTATCATGACAAATGTGCTCGCCTTAGTGTGCAAAGGAGGCAGCACTGTGACCGCGCTCTACTCCCGCGCATGCGCGGGCGGGCGCATTGTCATGAGCTCTTTCTTGTGATGTCATCGCTCCCAAAGGATCAACGGGCATAATGACGTCATCCCGCTAGCAGCATTGAGAGCCGCGTAATTACGTAATTTCGGAGGTGATGGCGGAACCACGTGACCTGTGACTTAGACTTGTCTATGTCTGAAAGCCGCGTGTGGGGTAATAAAATACTTCCGGTCTTAGGTTTCCGGTTTTTAACTGGAAGTTGGTTAACAGAGTGGTAACTCCTCCCCTAATTAAGAATTCTAGATGAGTATAAATAGAACACACAGTGAGAAGGGTTATATACTCCTGAGGAAGTCCGGCATATACAGCCATAGGGACGAAACGCGCTGAGTACGACCGCTGGGACTACTTACCTGCTATCTATCAGATAAGCTATAGCACTTCTTGTTTGATGTACAGGTTTTAATGTTTATTTTAAATTGTGTTAAACTTCATTACACGATTGTTGGATTTCTTTTTTTCCCCTATATACTGTATGGTCTGTTTGACTAAATAATATATTCTGTGTCCTACTACTGAGCTGATTAATCAGACTATTGAATCCTAAACAAAAAGCGAACTATAAGTAGATGTGTTCCACTATATATGGTACTTGCTACATCTAATGGTGTTTTGGATTTTGGTGAAGGTTCCTACGTAAAAGTTACATTTAATGCACTAGAAGGGGCTGTTCTCATCCTTGTTTGCTATATATATGCTGTCGAATACTGGGACTGAGGCAACCTGCTGAAGGCCTAACAGTTATGTGTGTGCACTATGGGATAGTACGTATATTATGTATACATCCAATAAGCAAAGGGTTCTCATATTCACTAGTGTAATATGAAAGCATAACAGAATCCATTTTGATTCTAGCTAGATGATATAGCAAAGTCATCTTGAACTTTATACACACCCTGAGAGAAAAACAACTTTGTTGGCTAAGTATTAATTCCACATACGCACTTTCTAAAAGCTCATAGATACCAGATGTAATTCCTAATATGGACACAGTTGAATATAACGAGTATCTTTTTAGTATTCTTGACAATTGTCCCAATATTGCATAACTCTATTGCCTAACATTGTATTCCTGAGGTATGAAATCATATGGGAGGAATATACAAAAGGGGCGTAACTGTGTATTATATAAAACTCATTGTTGATACGTGTATGTTGTTGTTAAATGATTTGACACGGGACGAGAGAATGCTACCTCTCCCCTGTATACGGGCGTGGCCCTTTGAATAAATAATAATTGATTTTTATAAATTCATTTTCAATTCATTAATTTTACCTAACAACCCAAACAGCAACAAGATGGTTAATTTAGTTAATCCAAGAGAATTCAACAGATGGGGGCTCGCAATCGTTGGAACTATAGATCTCGATCTCTTCATCAAATTCTCAAAGGGGTGTGCCAGCCAGCCAGCAGCTGATGATGGAAGGAACATCCCAAATCATTACAGCACTGGTAAGTATAGAATACCATGGTATGTGCTGTATTCCAGTACATGCTGTTTCTATACCTGCCAGCTGTCTGTGTGATTGTATTTTTTATAATATGAGAATAGGAGTAGAGATATTGATAAGACTAGTAAAATAACTCAGGGACCTGTTTGTTGTTGCTTGTTTGTAAAATTAATACCAAAATTATGTCCAAATCGGTTGAAGGACCAAGTAACTCGGAAATGATGATTGACAGATGCTGTTGCATGTAAATAAGAATACCAAAATTAATTCAAAGATTTGAGCAAAGAAACAGTGACCTGTGTTTTTCACTCTATGAATGATTGCATGAATAAGTGCTTTGGACCAAGAGCCAAATAAAGTAAAAAGCACATAGACCACCTCCCCTTGTTAGTCAGCTACACATGTGTAAGAAGAGTACTGTAAATAAATAGAGTGAACAACCCGAGGTTATAGGGATTATATGTATTTGAGTGTAACTATATATTGCAATACTGAGCTGCTAAGAGCTGCTGGTTGTTTTAAGCATAACATGGCATGTTGCTTTGTGATAGTAGTCTGTGATAAGAGGATCTACTGCAGCTTCCCAGTTGACAGACGTGTCGCGTGTGTGAAAAATTGCAGGGATTGCAAATTTTTCCAGCGTATGGGAAGGGCAGGGAGGATTAACTCTAAGTGTGCATATCATGTATGGAAGAAATATTCCATAGAAGCACAAATTTTGTATAGTACTGTGACAAAGGGTACCGTATATGTTTTGCATTTCAATCATGCTGTATAATATTGGCCTGATCAACCAATACTAAGCGTATTTTGAAATCGGCAAAACTGTTGAAATCTGCAAGAAATTGAAGTTTGCAAACTGTATTTAAATTTTTTGTGTTATGGGTTTGTGTGTGGAACATAATGTTCAGTTAAGTATATTCTCAGATCTGTGTCTAATGGAAACCTTCTGTCTGTGATTGGCATGGTTACAAATTTTGAAATAAAGTTTATATATATATATATATTTGTGAACGGAGGAAACAAAAGTTGATGTCCGTGTTCAAATGGCTTTTGGCAGATCTGTAGTTAAAAATGTGTTTATCTAATGTTACTATCTAACTATGAAGTGAAGTTTCCATATGGTATTGTTTAATACGCAAATATTCTTTAATGCAATATATTGTGAGAAGGTCTGCCAGCTGAAAAGAAAAAAAAAGAAAAGAAAAACCCTTCAGTTTCCAACGCTGTAAAAGCACAGAGAGCTAGGGGGCTGTAAAGGCGCAGAAACGTGCCCCCTCCTTACCAGCAGCAGTGTAAGCCATGACGCAGTAAAGAAAAAAAAAAGTGTTCAGTGAGCTTTGATTTTTTTCATCTAATAAGATGGATCATAATAAGCATAAGTCAGTGGTTTCCAAATTTTTTTAATCATGTGGCCCTAGAATATCAGAATTTTTTTCACAGCACCCCTAGGAAAAAAATGTATTATTGAGAAATGTAAAAATAGATATTACATTAAGTAGATGGCGTTTATATGTCATCCTTAGAGTCAGTTGTGTGGTGAGGGATATTTGCTTCTGTTTGGCCACATATTTTGTGACTGGCAGCCACCAGCACTGGATAATTTGAATTGGTCCTGTATCACCAACCCAGGGAACCCCTGCAAGTGTCCGAGGCACCCCAGGTAGCTACGGTACACAGTTTGGGAACCTCTGCATAAGCAATACTCTAGAAATGTTTGTTATACAAACTATCTACTCCCGTTTTAATATAAAAATTAATATCTTTACCAGATAACCTGTAGAAAATGCTGCCAATTTCTTTCTACAGCATAACTGTAATCAGAAAAAAAATAAAAATAAAAATCCCAGCAACAGATATGGGCTAGAGATGCGCTAACAGCGTTAAAGCTAACAGATTTGCATCTGGCAGACAGTCAAGAAGACAACGCCCTCTCTCTGATGGGCTAGACGGGAAAAAAAAGAGTTTTCGAAGCAGCAGCTAAAATCATAGGGAAAGATAAAGGAATACGTATTCTTTAATGTATATGCTGTAAATCAAACATTGCGACAAGCAATTAATCACTACGATTCTAGTATTAACATACTTTTAGACAATTCTTCAAAGTTATTTGGAAGAAACCTAATGTAAAAGTTACAGTGTAAAAATATACTACATCATGGATGAGGTATTTCTAAAGATTCCAGGAAGAATAAAGTAGGAACAGATTAAGTTGGATGCATAGCATATCTATATATCACTTACCCTGGGTTCGTGAGGTAAAAAAATATGCTTGCTAAAATCCATCTCATTGTATAGGCATCGATATAATACATTGCAAAAGTTCTTAGCGGACTGCACAATATGCAGTGATGAACCAGGTTCCGTAGCCAGGAAGTGTGGGGATATGATTGTATAGAATAGTTATACAGAAAATAGGAGCGTTGTTAAGTTTGTAAGTGATTTTTCAGTGAATATGTATATGTGCCAAGACATTCCATAGGATGGACACAGTCCAAGAAAAGTTTGCTTGGAAGCACATAATGGGTGTGCATGAAAAAACGTATTGTTTGTGTAGACTGGCCAGTCTGAATGATATGTTGAAATAAGTAAAGAAATGTAACCAGTATGTGGATGATATACCTTTGTGCTATAAATTACTTGAAGTATTGGTGTCAGATACTAAACAGTTGTGTTTTTTTTTACAGAAAAGACCACAAGGTGTCGCAAGACAAAAGTCAACGGTGTGCTGACATAGTTAACTACCTAGATCATTATTTGGCGCTAGGCCAAAGATAGTTAAAACCCTTAGAGGGTGGAGCCTTGGTATACATTTATTGATAGATAGATATGTATGACCAGATGATAAATCTCTAGATACAGTATTTTTTTTTTTTTGGAAATGCTATATGCATACATTCAAGTTCATAACCAAAGAAATTATAGAAGGTAATACAATATTACACTTTATCATAAATAAAACATTATGAATACACAGTCAGAGCCAAACCATCCACTTATGCATAAGCAAGAACATATATGTTTAATACTGAGTATATAGGTTTAATACTGAGGTTAAGCAGTAGATTTTATATGATGTGTACATTTACCTCTGACAGTATACAACTTAGATATAAAATGCAATAGTGTAGCTTACGGAGAGATTTCAGATTTAAAGATATATCCCTTCATTCAATAGGGGATATATGAACCAACAGGGAAATTGTAACAAAGGATTTGTTCCATGAAAAATGTGTTTATTAGGACACATAAACTCATTGACATACTACATACATAAAGTGCATGGGTGAATCTGGACCAGTTAAAGTGACCGTGTGATAGATGTAAATCTCTCACCATATAATGGGATTGCGTTGGGCTAGCTTAAAGAAGCAACATGGGTCCAAGGCTGAAAATAGCCTAGGCACCACCGCAGATGGTTTATTCAGCGTATCAGTCCTTTTACTTGCTTCACTGATCCTCGTCACCCGATTCCCCTGTCCAAGAACCTATCCTGGTAGGGTTTCCTCTGGTGGCACAGTGATGCCCAGCTCAGAGTGTTTCCTGCTGATGATTCACAGGATCCACCATAACTTAGATACAGCTGCATACTTGTCTTCCTCACCCCCAAAAGTGGGGAGTATAAGGAATATAATGTGGATGAGTAAGACAATTATAATGATTACATCGCATTTTACATTGCATTTAAAGGAATTGAAAAAAAAAAACAAACAAACTGATTAACAGGAGAATAATTTCTTGAGCATCCATAGGGGATAATGGGATGGTGAATTAGTGAATTAGTATTATTAATAATAAAGTGTTGTTGA